>NC_140068.1:89372354-90055454 GCF_964194135.1 Talpa europaea
CGGTCACGATGGGACCAAGTGCCCGTGGCATCTCCGTGGAGGTAAGACCTTGGTGGTGGGAGCAGGATGTACAGAAAGGGCCACTCAGCAAGGGGTTCTGAAGATTCCATGTCCCGCTGCTTTACCTGGACCCATCTGCAGAGCATCTGTGTGCCATGTCCCCTTCCATCAGTCATATGGGCACTCTAGCCCAGGATGGGAAGTGGGAAGCCGGACTCAAAGCAGGTAGAAAGCTTAGGAAGACTGGCTTGCTGGAGAAAGGAAGAGATAGTCAAGGGAGGCAGGGCCTAGTCATCATCATGAGGAGGAATAGAGCAAACCAGGGCAACTTCTGGTGCAGCTAAGTTTTGGGAGCTGGGTCCTAAATCATGTGTTCACACACTTCTCCTTAGTGTACTTTAAGAATAGTTCTCAAAAGTTGAGCAGCAAAGATGTGGCCTTTCCTTTTGATAAGCTGTCCGCTTGCGTAGAGGCAGGGCTGTGTGCCTAGATGTATATATTGAACATGGCAAAGACAGGAAGAAACAGTAGTTGACTTTGGGACCAATGAGAGTCCATTGTCTACTATGTGCCCAGCACTGTGTGAGATTTAAAAAAAAAAGCCTGCCTTCGGAAAATTTATGATTTAGAAAGAGAGCAAGTCCAGAGTACGCAAACTGTTTTTTTGAAGTTAGTCTAATAAGAAAATCTACAGAGGCGGCACAGATTGTTGTGGGAATTTGGGCCTGTAAGTGAACCGCTGTATTTGGGTTTGTTATTTAAACCACCACCATTCACTGGAGCACCTTTGTGCATGCTCTCACACCAACACCCTCTTCTCTGTTTGCCTCATTTTTGCTGTTGAAGTCAACTACTATATTTAAAATTTTTATTTATTTATTAACTGGGATCCAAGCCAGAGGTGCAGGGAATGAGAGGATTCACCAGAAACAGAGTGGGGAGCAAAACAGGCAGATCTACTGAAATACACTGCTGAGGGGAGCAGCGGGGAGACAGGAGAGTTCTGCTGCGCCATGCAGGTTGGCTCCCTGGCTGGGGATTGAACTCATGCCGTAGTGGCTGGTGATAGCTTGATAGCACTGAGACTTGAACCCCTATGCCACCCGGGAGGTCCCTGCTAGTTTATTTTTATTGTTTTGTCTATTCATCAACTTTGTTCTTTTATATTAACGTATAGGTGAAATCATCCAATACTTGTGTTTCTACTTCTGATTTTCTTATATTTTGCATAATCCTCCCTACTTATCTCCATTTTGCTGCAAATAGCAAATTGTCATCATTTTTAAAATTCACTGAATACTATTTTGTTTATTCTCCCATTGTGTTTATATATATCACATCTCTGTTACCAGTCATCTCTCAGCTTGGGGATTAAAATGCTTCCTGCAGGAGTAGCATTTAAAGAGGCACTTAAAATGTAGAGACATGGAAATAAAGCATCCCTGGTGGAGAAAAGGGCATTAGTGGTAGTTAGCTCTAAAATGCCATCTACCTCTAAGGGTAAGATTTCCTGATCCCTTTCAGCTTGAGATATACCTTGTATTGCATTTGTGCTTATAATTCTGGAATCTACGGTTTGTTTATTGTCTTCATTTCCGACTTTAGAGTATAAACCCAAATGAAAATGCATACATTGTGCAAAAATGAAAAATGATGTGAGAATTATATAAAATAAAATATTAAAAAAAAAAAGAGCATAAACCCACCCCAAATGTTTCTTTGCTTGTTTCTCCATATGTTTACCAATAATTTCCCCGGCACAGTGGCTGGGAAATTATTCCTTAGGGTCAATGCCCAGGCTGGGTCTACCTTAAGAGTCATATTTCTCACATGCCTACTCTGCTCTCTACTGCCCCCTGCCACCACTTTTACTCTCATTTCACAGAATTTTCCTCAAATTTTCACCCAATGTAATGGGCTACACAGACCTGAGAGTATCAGAAGTGGCCTAGATCTACTTCTGGGTCTTGTGAGTAGGACTGTGGGTTAACTCCAAGTTTTGAGGCTGTCAGAGATGCCCAAAGGGAGTGATGCTGGATGTGTTGAATCCCTGGTGTTTGGGTTGAATATTTCCTGTGGAGCAACACTGTGCTGGAGGGCATGTGTCTTTGGCCCTGGGCTGGGGAAAATGGGAGCAGGGATAAGAGGTACAAGAGAAACAAGACCTCATCCTTGCCTTCACTTACCCTGTCCTCGTGCTCCTCAGGTGGAGTATGGCCCCTGTGTGGTAGCTAGTGACTGCTGGAACCTGCTACTGGAGTTTCTACAGAGTTTCCTAGGCAGCCACACACCAGGGGCTCCAGCGGTGTTTGGGAACAGACACGATGCAGTCTACGGCCCAGCAGACACCATGGTCCAGTACATGGAGCTCTTCAACAAGATCCGTAAGCAGCAGCAGGTGCCGGTGGCTGGGATTCGCTAATGACTGGCAGCGCCCTGGCTGAGCTCTGTCACCAGGGGACTTCACAGGAGGAATGGGTGTGCACCCGCATACCCGCGGACCTCAGGAACCCAGGGCAGACATGGAGACTTCTTTCCCTCTACATCTCCCAGCTGTGACTTTGGTTCTGGGCTCTGGACTCCCCTCCCCTGGCCCTCACTCACAGCCCCTCAACAGCTGTTTCACCCCATGCCTTGTTGGACTTGGCCTCTCCTCAAGAACGGTAATTATGAAGAGTGGAGAAGTTCGGAGCTTTCCTGCTTTAGGGGAAAAGGTAGGACAGGGGTGTCCCTGCCTATTACTGGTGGGGAAAACATTCTGTATCTCCAGCTATTGTGATTTGGCCTCGGCCCATGTCATGCTGCATTTTGTGCTGGGCTGTGCTGTAATAAAGGTCTCTTCCTTTACTCAAGGGATGTGGCAAGGCCTCTCTCCTGGAGATGGAGGAAGCGCCACAAGTTGTTTGATGGCTGTCATTTTCTGACCTGTTTGCTAAAGTGAATGATGAACAGACATTTCTAGGGTATTGCCTGAATCCTTCAAAATCTCCCTCTGGCCTCTTTCCATTCAGTTGTGAATTATGTTAAGCATGGGCTAAACTACTCTAACAAACAGAACCAAAGTGGTGGTGGCTCTTAGTAGAAATTGATTTTTCTCTTGTGATATACAGAGGTAGTCACACAGTTCAGGGAATATTGTATTCTACAAGGTTTTCAGGAACTTGGTCTCCTCTTGTCTTGCTGTTCAGCCACCCCTAGTTGTCTCATCCCCAAAGTCACAGCAGATTTATTCATGTCCATATTCTACTAGGAAAAGAGAGAAAGAACAAAAGCTATTGGTTGCTGAAATCACTGTGGCCACACTTTGCTGAAGGGCGACTGGGACATACAGCCTTTCATGTGCCCAGTTAAATCTCACAAGGGGTTGTGACTAAGAGATGGAGAAAAGTGGATGCTGGGGCCTCCATTTGTGACATATGCTACACAGAGCTCAATGGATGTGCCCAAGAATGTTATTGGCTTAGTCCTCCCTAAGCCCCCCGGAACAAAAAGCATTTGCTTATGAGTTAGATTGAGGCACAATTGGTTCCAGAGCCACTTTCACTTTATCTGGCTAGATCAGCCATACCAAAGTAAATCCTGCATCCCTTTCCTAAGTGTTAGCATCAGGACCTCTCCAGTTTTCATGCACCCAGAGCTAAGGCTTAGAGCAGTTGACCCTAATATTTGTTCTGTGCTTCATGGTTTCCTGAACTCTTTTTCCTCATCTCATTTGAGCCTCCATGGTGCTGACTTGACCCGTGTTACCTGCTGCTAAAGTTTCCAGTCGGGCTACAGTTCGATACACAGAGATGGATTTAGGAAATGTGTTGATGTATGTACTGCAGAGTACCCTCAAGGAAGCTGTCCCTCACTGAAGCATTTAAATAGAAATTGTTTTCAGAGCTGAAGTTTCTGCTTCAAGGATCAGTTAGTGGTCCTGTTTTCCTCTGACTTTGCCTGGCAGGATACTCAATTCAACTTTATAACTGCAGGAGCATTTTTGGTTCATACTTCTCCTTGGTTTTTTCATTTGCTCCTTTGATTCAGTTTTACTTTTTTTAGCTAAGGTGTGTTTTAGATATCACACACAATAAAATGCATGGATCTTAACTATTTTGGCCTTCTGATGTATGTTGATTTATTTGTATTTGTGTATAGGCTGCCTCAAATCTCTTATGAGATGAGAGAGCATTTAAGCACTATTTGGAACATAACTGTGTTCCTGAAAACATACAGTAATTGAGTGTATGAATGGATATGACTCTAGGTTTACATATTAAAAAGAGAGACTGTTTCCTTAAAAATAAAAAATAATACAAATTCCCTAACTAGAGTTTGCCTTTTTTTTTTTTTTAAAGATTTATTTATTTATGCATATAAGAGCTGGGATACAGGCCAGATGTGTGGGGGGTGAGAGGATTCACCAGAGACAGAGTGGGGAACAGAACAGGCAGATTGACCAAAGTACACTGCTGAGGGGAGTAGCGGGCGAGTCAGGAGAGGTCTACTGCACCAAGTGGGTTGCTCCCTGGCTGGCTGGGGATAGAACTCGTGCTGCAGAGGTTGCGGACAGCTTCTTAGGTTGTGTTTTAAACCCTTGTGCCACCAGGGAGGCCCCTAGTTTGCCTTTTTAGACAGTCTTGGCTCATAAGTTTCCAGCATTCTTTGCTTTTGTTCTTTTCTCTTATATTTGAGTGTACACCTGACCCACTTGCAGTCCAGTGAAAAGCAGACCAAGCTTTAAGAACTGCTTTTGTTTGTTTTTGTCCTTTGTGTCATTTAAAGGAAGTTGATCACTAAAAAAGACAGGTAAGGCACTGCATTTCTACAAATAGGGCTCCACTAGCAAAGCTGCCATGAACTGATTACTAGTGGGGAGCTCCCAAGAGTCAGTCCTCTTTTATGTGTAAGTCTGAATGGGGGTTGTAAGACTAGTTTAAGATTATCAGTAAATCATTTTTGAAAGTTCAGGTTGAATGAAAGTTGAGGGGTATTTGTATAAATTTAAGGAAAAGGGCATGGTTAGCCTCATTTTATAAATAAAAAATACTTAAACTCAATTAGTCAGTGAGATGCCATATATTTGGGTTAAAATTTGATGTTTTTTGGGCCTTCCTAGTGGCGCAGCAGATTGAGCGCAGCGCTGTGAAGCTGTCCACTGCCTCTGCAGTGCCGGTTCGATTCCTGGCTGGCCAGGGAGATTCCTACATGGGGAGGCAGACCTCTCCTGTCTCGCCCACTGCTCCCCTCAGCAGTATACATCGGTCCTTCTGCCTGTTCTGCTCCCTGCTCTGTCTCTGGTGAATTCTCTCACCCCTCGTGCCTCTGGCTGGCCTGTATGCCAGTGCTTGTATAAATAAATAAATCTTAAAAAAATTTTTTGGTGTTTTTCCTTCTATACTAGACTACCTTGTTACTCCTCTTTTTAAAAAAAATATTTATTTATTTATGCATACAAGAGCTGGGGTATAGGCGTGAGAGGGTGGGGGGCGTGAGAGGATTCACCGTAGACAGTGGGGAGCAGAACAGGTAAATTGACTGAATTACACTGCTGAGGGGAGCAGCAGGCAAGACAGGAGAGGTCTGCCATACCATGTGGGTCAGCTCCCTGGCGGATTGAACTCAGATATTGCATTGGTTGGCAATAGCTTGATAGTGCTGAGACTTAATTAACCCTTTACACCTCCAGGAGGCTGTGACTCTTAAAGTAGGCCTTCGAATGTCTCCGCAGGTCATCAACTCTCAAGGGGTGCCTCATGAGACCTAAGATGCCATGGAATTGGATATGGTTTCATGTACATGTGCAGTTTTTATGGGGGGGAGGAGATAGATTTTATAGGTTTCATTAAAATATATCTTGAGATCTATGATCCAAACAAAAAAAACAAACAAACAAAAAAAAACCTTAAAGGGAGAAGAGATACTGAAGGGAAAATAGCAGGAAGGCAAAGATAAAGCGGGTTTGACTTGTGAGCAAGTCTCTTCCCTTGTTTTTTGGACCCTGGGGTCCTCTTCAAGGATTTTCCTGCTTCATTTTATAGTCCATGAGGCCTTGGGGTCAGTTTCTGGGAAAATGGACTGTTTTACTACTCTGATCTTTCCTGTGGTTTCCCCCTTCTCTTGTCTCTACACATAATACACTACCTTTTAGAGACAAGTAGGAGTAAATATGTATGAAGCAATCTTCATAGCTTTCTTTGTGGCCCCAAGGAGTTACTCTTCTGTTATGACACACTCCATGGGATCTGAAAATTATCCTGTTGTAATGGAGTTCTCCATAATGAGTATATTTTCATTTTTCAGGATGATGCAATTGATGAGCCAGAGAAATAGATCTGCACTTTGCTGATGAAATTAACAATTTAAAAAAAATTCTTAGAACTATAAGGGGAATATTCCCACTTCTCTTGCATTTCTGTTTTATTTCTCAACATATTCCTGCCCCATAAGATAAGCATAGCATTGCTTTTTTTTTTTTTCCCCCTTTAAAAGCTGGAAAAGAGTATTTAGGGATATTTTTGTATCCTAGATTGTCCCAAAGACAGAATCCAATATTGAAAACCTTTTGTCCTATAGGAGATGCAAAAGTGGAATCTGGAGGTGACAGGTATCCAGGCAGCCAGCTAAAGGGAAATGAGCACTGCATTAGGAGACACATGAATGAGTGCCCTCCATTGTGACTTCCGTAAGTTGGTCTCTCTGGGTCTCATTTGTAAAGTGGGAGTAATGATACCTGCTTTCCATATTTTTTTTTTAATGATTTTTTTTTTTTTTTTTTTTATACAAGAGCAGGGGTATAGGCCAGATGGTGGGAGGGTGAGAGGATTCACCAGAGATAGAGCAAGGAACAGAACAGACAGACTGACGAAATACACTGCTGAGGGGAGCAGCAGGCAAGACAGGAGAGGTCTGCTCGCCATGTGGGTTGCTTCGAGACCTGTGGGGATCGAACCGGCACTGCAGAGGCTGCGGACAGCTTCACAGAGCTGCGCTCGACCGCCTGTGCCACCAGGGAGGCCATATTTTTTTTAAAGATTTGTTTATGCATACAAGAGCCGGGGTACAGGCCAAGGTGCGGGAAGTGAGAGGATTCACCAGAGACAGAGTGGGGAACAGAACAGGCAGATTGACCAAAGTACCCTGCTGAGGAGAGGAGGGCGAGTCAGGAGAGGTCTGCTGCGCCAAGTGGGTAGCTCCCTGGCCAGCCGGGGGATGGACTTGTGCTGCAGAGGCTGTGGACAGCTTCTGGGAGGACCCTGCTTTCCTTATTTATTTGGCTTTGAGAGGTTCAAGGGAGAATAGATGTGAAGATTGCTTTGTTAACAGGGAGCAATTGTCTCTACTTTTACATCTTTTTCATGGTGCTGAAGTTACTGGTGTTCTGTTAGCACATTTAAGAGGAGATCTCAGGGTCTGGTTAAAATTTTCCCCTGATGCAGGGCATTGTAATAGAGAACAAGTGGTACGGAGAAAGGCCCAGGGAATATGTTTGTAGCACAGGTATATTTTTTGTTACTGGATCAGTGAGCACAGTTGTAGGGATCATTTCTGTGACGTGGAAATACATTTTTAATACATATTCATAATAATGTGATTTTACTTGTTCTCTTGCAACTGAAAGAAAAAGAGGCCAGGCATTAACAACAACAACAAAAAAAAATGGGGAAAAATGATTGTATCTTTTATGTGAAACATATCCGTCCATTCCTCTCTCCCCTCATCTCCAAAGTTTTACTTTGCCTGTCTCAGACTGCCTTTTTTTTTTAATGCCGAGATGCCACAATTTTTAATATTGTGGTTGTAATCTTAACAGTTCTCTTTAAAAAAAGTTGAGCATTCCTGATTGTATTTTCCATTTTTCACTGATAAACCTCTTAATTTCTCAACTCTGATGCTATTTGAATTATCTAAAGTAACCTCCTTATTCTTTTTACTTCCATCTAATACGCAAGTCTCGTATTTTTGTCTCAGGTTCTCCTTGATGCTCTTAAAAATCGAGTATCCAAAGAGCGTTTGTTTATGTAGATTATAGTTAATATTTACCTCATACTAAAACTTATAACAAATTTACTAATTTATTTATAACAATAAACCTGTCACATTAATGTAAATAAAATAATGAAAAATAACTGTTTTTTCCAAACAGAATAATTTAGTGAGAATGACATTGTTTTATTTATATTCTTACAAATCTCCTAATTGTTGTAATAGAAGACAGTAGATTATCATATTTGCTTTTGCATTCAGTCTAGCAATTTGTTGCTTTGGTGGAAAAATATGAAGAAAAATTGACCTCATACAGATGTGAAGTTGGAAAAGAGGGGTGTATTAATAATCTTTTCAGAAAATTGTAGATAGTCTTTGACACTGCATCAAAACCCTGCCAAAGTTTTTTTGCAATATGGAATCTCAAAGTGGATCAGTGAACTTTTTGTATTCTATTAAAATTCATTGGTTTATTTTACACATTGAATGGATCTTTTACCAGTAGGTGACTTTGAGGTGACATGCATTGGTCATTGGGATAATATTGGCAGATCTTCTAAATGTTGACACATTTCATTATACAATATTAAAAAAATCCTGTCTGTTACTATCAACCACTGATCTCATCAGAAACTTCTTGGGGAAACTGTTAAGTTCAGTGGTAAATACAAATTTTCAATATTTCTAAGTTTTGCTTAAAAGCTTGAGTTTGAGCATTGCTAACGAATGTAGTCAGGCTCCTTTTATTTTTGAGAAAGTGCCTGTCAAATACCAAAGGCTAAATGACTATAGTTTGTTAGCTCTTTTTTCAAATAAAAAAAAAAAGGCATTCCATGAAGCTAATTCAGCTAAAACTCAGGAGAAATTGCAGTAGTCCTGTTCCTCAAGAAAAACATTCCTTGGGTAAGGACCATTCCCTGGGTAAGGAATGGTAGTGCTTTTTTTTTTTTTTTAAGATTTATTTATTTATGCATACAAGTACTGGGATACAGGCCAGAGGTGTGGGGGAGGGGGGGCAGGGTGGTTTGAAAGGATTCACCAGAGACAGAGTGGGGAACAGAACAGGCAGACTGACTGAAATACACTGCTGAGGAGGGCAGTGGGTGAATAAGGAGAGGTCTGCTGCGCCATGTGGGTATCTCCCTGGTTGGGGATCAAACTCGTGCTGCAGTGGCTGCGAACAGCTTCATCGGTTGCATCTTTTTTTTTAAGATTTATTTATTTATGCATACAAGAACTGGGGTATAGGCTAGAGGTGTAGGGGGTGAGAGGATTCACCAGAGACAGAATGGGGAACAGAACAGGCAGATTGATTGAAAAACAGTGCTGAGGGGAGCAGCAGGCGAGTCAGGAGAGGTCTGCTGTGCCATGTGGGTCACTCTTGCTGCAGTGGCTGTGGATAGCTTCATAGGTTGCGTCTTAACTCCTTGCACCACCAGGGAGGCCCAGGAACAGTAGTGCTTTATGTAAACATTCATTTAGTCACATAGGATAGTATTACTAAAAAGATGTGTACTTAAACCAAAACAAGTGATGTTTAGTGCTTCATCAAGGACTTAACTAAGTGAAACAGGCATTATTTTTTCCTGTGAATGAAGAGCCGTGAAGTATGCCCTGATGGCTAGTACAGTTTGGTGACTTTGCCTTCATTTATGCTAAGGTGGCCATTTCCCCATTGTTATTTCTGCATCAGTGCAAATGTCATCATAGTGACAAAGGCAAATAATGTCTTATGAAAAGAGTTTTGAATCCAGGGACCCCCTGAAAGAGTGTTAGGTATCCCGAGGACTCTACAGGCTACACTAATTAGAACCTAGTCTAACACATTTCCAAGGCACTGAGAATCTTTTCCTATTCTGAGAGCATCCCTTCCATCAAAAGTCTTAAGTGGCTCTGAAATTCTTCACTCAACAAAACACCTATTTTGTGTCAGACACTTTGTTAAGGAACTAAAATTGAATAAGATACAATCTTTATTCTCCAAGGATTTTCTTGAGGAATTGAGTATAAGAAGTTAGAATGGAAGAATTCCTTAAAGAGAACTATGTTAAAGGTGATAGACAACAAAGGAATGCTAAATTTTAAGTCCAAGCTCTTAAACGATATGGCAAACCCTCACCAAATTTATAAATATATCTCCACCCCCTCTCCTTCCATAAAATCTCTTAAAAATGGCCAAGTTTGGCTTTAGAAATGTTTTCACATTTAACGGGGCTTGGCTCTAGGCATGGTAGTTTCATTTTTTTAATTGTTCCTATTTTTTAAAATTGTTCTTCGGCTTTTGTGCTTCTCCAGTTCATATTTATAAGCGTGTAGCCAGCCTTGAACTAGTGTAGCTAGTGTAGCCGAGTGCATGTTTGTTTCTTTTGCTTGGCCGTTTATTTAAATGTAAACCTTGACTTAGCCAAGTGTTGGGTGATGTAAATGTTGATGTAATTTTGGGTAACGTCACCCTCCCCTTCCTCGCAAATGATGACGCGACAATGCACCCCAAGAGACTGCTCGCCAAGGAAGTCTTTTCTGAGGCTGAGAAGACTTGTAGAAACAGCCGCTGATCTGTTACCCATGGTCTCCATGCCCACCATCTGCTAAACTT
Organism: Talpa europaea; assembly: GCF_964194135.1. Lineage (NCBI taxonomy): Eukaryota > Metazoa > Chordata > Mammalia > Eulipotyphla > Talpidae > Talpa > Talpa europaea. The sequence continues at coordinate 89,382,919 of NC_140068.1, forward strand.
CTTCAGTTTCCAGCGGGAACTTCTTCCTCGGTAGGATTTCCATAAAACAGCTGAATCCCTCCTGGGTCATCTGTGGCAAAAGTCAGACACGTGCTTGCCCGTCTGGGAGCGAACAGTAACTTTTGCAAACGCCGCCTCAGGAAACCCCACGGTGCGGAGTCTGCTGCTTTCGGAACGACACTTAAAAAATAAGCCTTAAGAGAACAAAACAAAAACAGACGGGATAGTGAGAAGGACTCTCACCCATTGGCACTGGGGAGAGATGTTCAAGGTGGCCTAAGCGTGTGGAAGCTAAAGTAAATTCCTCTACGGGCTCCGAGGGTTGAAGGGATGGGGAGAAAGGGGCGGGGATGGGCTTGGGAGGGTCTCTGGCCCTTTAAGGAGGAGGGACCGACGTGAGACTCTGTACCTTTAAGAGTTTCTTTGTCTGGAAACCTTCTTATTTACCCTCCTGTGCTTCAACCAAACTTCGACCGGCGATTCACAGCGCCCCTCTACGCCGCCGCCCCTTACGCCAGGCTCAAATCGGCCGCGCGTCTGTGGCTGACCCTAAACTGGGCGCCCGCGGCGCGAACCCTCACCGCCGTCTGTGCAGGGGTCGGGGCCCTGCGCTGCGCTGTTGGCGCAATGCGGGGCCCGGGGGGCGGGGCTCCGGCGGGCGGGCCAATGGGCGGGCGGGGGGCGGGGCCGAGCTCGGTTGTCTCGCGCCCTGGTGACAGCTCGCGCGTGCTGATGATGGCGGTAAATAGAGGGGGGGTCGGGGAGGGGGCCGAGGAGGTGGGGAGGCAGCGAAGGGGGTAGCTCCGGGGGGTGGGGGGTCGGGGGCCGGGGAGGACGCGAAGACCCGGGAGCCCATTCTAAGACTCGGAGGCGGGGACAGGAGTCTCCGGCTCGCTGGCCCTCCCCTTTAAAGCAGCGAAATCCTCTCAGCCCGGGTGAGGGGCGACAAAGGCGGCGCGCGCCGGCGGGCGGGAGGAGCGGGCCAGGGGGCGGGGCCGCGGCGCCGGCGGGCTGGGGGCGCCCGGGGCGGGGGCCGGCGGGAGACGGGAGCCGGCTGTCCGGGCGCGCCGGCGCGGGGTTTTGGCGGGGTGGGCGACCCCTGGGTCTGGTAGGAAAGCTGGAGGGGAGAGTGAAAGGAATGTCAGGGGCGGCTGGGGGGGACCGCACTGAGAATGAGATGAGAAGGATTAAGGAGAGAAAGGGTTAGAAGCCGGGGAAGGAGGAGAGGGGAAAGCCTGGGTGGGTGTGAGGAGAGCCGCGCAGGGAAGGAGGTTACGAAGACCAAGGCTCGGAAGAGGGATCCAGGGGGAAGGTATCAGAGCAGAGATTGGAAGGGGAGAGCTGTGCACACTGTGGCATGAGGGTGAGGGGGACTGGGATACCCAGTGTGGGAAGTGGAAGGCAAGGAGGGCCAGGCGGGGGGAATAGTTGGGAGTAGAGGAGAGAGTGATTAAGAGCCAGACGTGACAAGGGTGTGAACTAGTGCAGAGCAAGATGAGCTGAAGGACCTGGACCGGCGGTGGGGTGGGAACTGCGAGGTTCTGAGAAAGATAGGGATCAGTGGGTGGGCAATGGGTGTAAATTCTTGAAACTGAGGGAGGGTGAATGAGACACTGGACTAGTACCAGGCGGAGTTAGGAATAAGAGCGTGGTGCAAGGGGGAAAGCAAATCGAGATGAGAGAGGGGCTTTTATAGGACAATTCAGAGACCAGAAAAGCCCAAAGGAGAAGAGAGTAAGGATGTAAGAAGTGCTGGCTCTCTGGGGCAGGGTAGCTGGGGAATTGTGTTAATTGAAGAGGTTTGTCAAGATCCCAGCTAAAAACAGGTGAAGAGGCAGGGCTAAAAGCAGTGATGGGAGTTGCTAGGAAGAGATGGGCCCCCAGGAATGAAAGGTTGAAATGGGAAGGAGGGGAAGAGAGTAGGGAGCTACGGGTGTCCTGGTGAATGTGAAACTGAGGTAGATTGCACAGGGGAGGAATTAAATGTGCATGTTTTGGGGAGATGCTCCAGAAGGTTTGTCTGGGTTAGGGCACACAGGCTGTAGTGAGGGATCAAGTGCAGGGGGCCTTTGGTGCAGAAGAGGAGGAACCATGGTGAGTGAAAAGAGACTTAGAGCTAAGGGTAAAAACTAAAAAGGAGTGGAGGTGGGGATGCAGGAAAGGGATTCTTTGCAGAAAAAATAACTGTTGAAATTGTGAATCCTTTTGTCCGCAAATGTAGGAAATTCTAGAAACCTTTCTTCCAGGAATCTTGAATCTGTTTCCACCTTTCGCTGCTTTTAATTCTTTCATACCCACTTTGAAAATATGAGACCTATTTTGGTTTGATTTTGTTCTTGGATGAATGATAAAACATCAACCCAGTGCTGAAAACCTCTGCATTTCTCCAGTATTGTGATAATGGAAAAATGGGTTGTATTTATTTACAGTTGACTGTGCTTGCGTGGTGTGATAGTGTTTGGTGTTGTACCTGGCAAGATCTGGGCAGAGTGCTTTATCTACAGCATTTTCATTTTCAATGGAGGGCCCACTGCTGTTGAGATAAAGATGAGAATCTTTTTGTTGCCATTAATCAACCAGATTTCTGCTTAATTGTTTCCAGTGGCTGGAGAATATTGAGAAATCATTTCAGAGAAAAGCAAATAACCAATCACGGAAGTTTGCTGGGGAGAGATTTAAATCAAGGCTATGAGGGCTTTGAGTTCCCAAGCTACCTTTAGCTTTGTGTGGGACATTTTATTCTAAGTGGGTAACTCATCCATTTAACAAAATGGAATAAAGAAAGAGGGATTTGCAGACTAGTGGAGGATTTTAGAGTAGGATTTATCTCTAATGTTAAATGATAAATTTATGAATAATTTCATGAAAAAACCTGTGGTAATGCAAGCTGGAGTCTTGGACAGCTCCACTGCCTCTCCTGTTTTGAATAAAGAAGGCCTTACTAATATTAATTTTCTAGATTTTGATTCTTAAGGAACTTTTGGAAATTAAAAGGAAAATAAGAAATTTGGAACAAAATTCTTACTATTTTGTTGTGATGATTTTTGATTCTGTGCTTACATTTAGATTACAATATGAACAATTGTTTTGCATTTGATGGTGCTGAAGGGTAGTATATAATTTACTTGAGAAATGCAAACTCTTCTTGAGACTCTTATTTGAGGTCATTTCATTTAATATACATTCAGAGACACAAAGATTTTTTTTTTGAAAGTTGTGTAAATTTTGGATTGCTACTATTCTGTGGCTGTTGGTGTAAATAGTAAAGATTCAGTTGGTGATATTTGTAATAATTAGCAAAGATTAGACTTTGATCGGACACATTGGTTATTAATGTACATGACTAGTTTAGAATCTTAAATCTTTCTGAATTCAGCTGCTGTGTTCATGGATTCTGAATTCTGTTAAGCAGGTGTTCAAGGTGACTAGGGTGATTTAGCAGTTTGAGAGGGTTTTTTAAAATTACTGGTTTTTTTTTTTTTTTTGCTGGGGTTGTCTGAATTTTAAATTTTAAGAGGGTTGTCTGAAATGTTAACTTTCAGGTTAAGATGTGACTTTGGTGTGTGGTACCTGTTTCTGTGAGATGTGTGTGCACATTCCCTACTTTATAAATGTATGTGGGTTGGCATTACTAGGAGGTTGTGCTCTGTGGGTGTTATCACCATTTTTTAATGTACCGTTTTATGTTTGGTATCTTTACATAAATTATTTTAGACTTATTTGATATTGATGAAGAAGAAAATATAAACTACAGAATCAAAGGGGAAAAAAAAGATCAATCAAAGGAAAGAATGGGTCCTATCTTTTGTTTCTGTATGGTGCTGCAGTGTGCTAAATCACCAGTTACATTTGCATGGTTACTTCTCACTTGATAAAGCTAAAAATGAATAATCTTTTAATTCAAATATTACTATATATCGACAGGGACTCTAGTGATAAAAGTCAAGCTTTATCTGCATTTGCTTAAATAGAATTCTACTTAACTATTTGGTTACCTACCTACCTACTAAGTAAAAAAAATTAAGTTTATATTTTCAGATTTGAGTTGGTTGTTCATTATTAAATATTTTTCTGGTTAATTATAGATTCTTTGGATGGGAAGAGACCTTGAAAAGACCGCTAGCTTATCCTGCAACTTCAGTCAATATCCCACTTAAATCATCCCAGGTAGATAAAAATTTATTCTATTTTCATAAATCTTCAGTGCTAATGTATTAACCTTTGTAGCTAATCCTTTCTAGTTCTTTTTCTCTATAAGGAGCATTCTCTTCTGTCTAACCAGCACATACCTAGTGCTCTGTGTCCTCTCTAGTCCCATTCTCAATGTGAGTAAAAAATACCTACTTACTATAGTATTTATAAGACCATAGTTCTTCATAAACTTTTTTTTTTTTTTAATAGAGGCATGTTTTCTTTCTTTCTTTCTTTATTTGTTTGGGTTTTTTTGTTTATACATGCACTGGGTACAGTCAGAAGCGCGGGAGGGTGAGAGAATTCACCAGAGCCAGAGCGGGGAGCAGAGCAGGCAGAAGGACCGAAGTACACTGCTGAGGGGAGCAGCGGGCGGCAGGAGAGGGCTGCGCGCCATGTGGGACCCTCCTCCGGTGGCCAGGGAGCAGCCGGGGATCGAACAGGCAGAGGCCGCGGGCAGCTTCGCAACCCAGCGCTCAACCGCTGCGCCACCGGGGAGGCCCCTTCATAAACTTAGTGATAGTAGCTAGCCCCCTGTTGTAAGCTCTTTGCAAATTATAACTCATTCACTCTTCACAGCAATCATATGAGTTCCCACTATTATTATTCCCATATACATATGATTGAAATAGAGGTTTCTTGAGATTAAATTTTTGTTCAAGGTTATATTGATACACTTTTCCAGCTCTTTTTTGATAGTTGATGATCTTTTCCAACAAAGAGTACTGGGTATTTGCTGTTTTTTTTTTTTTTTTTTGGAGGGGAGGGGTCATATAGTAACCAAATGATACATTGAATCTCTTTTTAATATCTAAGGTAGAATTCTACTAAGTTGTAGAATGGGTTTTGAGCCTTGGCATTTTACCTGCAGAGTCTGTGCTTTGACTCATTGTGCTTTGGTATAAACTCCCTTTGACTGTTGTAAAGTCATCCTTCAACCCAGTCTTCTCCAGATTAAACAGTGCTGGTTTATTTTATCTCATAATGCTTCTTGATGGTCAATCCTTAAATTATCCTTATGGTTATTATGGTTATTCTCAGTTCCTTTCTAGATTGGGAATTTGAGACAAAAGCCATAAAGATCACCTCTAAGGCAAAAATGACATAAAACTTCTTACATGTACCTATTTTTTTTTCTATACATAATTGTATTTCTAAAAGAAGAAAGAACACAAGACTAATGAAATGCCTTAATTGCACTGCAACTGAGTAGTTACCTATACATTTTTAGTAGAGAAAGGCCCTACCATAGAGGTTTGTAGTTGAGAGATTGCTGCTGATTAAGGAAAAATGGCACTCAGAGATCCACAAGTAAAAAAAATCTTTTAGACTCTGGCTGTTTATTTTTACTGTGTTCCCTTTATGTGTGTTTGGGTCAATAATATAATAAGTGTATTTACACAACTTCAATTGGGTTAGATAAATTGATCCACTCATTTTTCAAATTTTTTTATTAAGACTTAATTTGTTTAGAGCAACTTTTTTTTAAAAAAGATTTATTTATTCATGCATACAAGAACTGGGTACAGGCAAGATGTGGGGGAGGGTGAGAGGATTCACCAGAGAGAGAGTGGGGAACAGAACAGGCAGACTGACTGAAATACACTGCTGAGGGGAGCAGTGGACGAGGCAGGAGAGGTCTGCTGTGCCATGTGGGTATTTCTGTGGCCGGCCTGGAGACAGGCCACAGCTGTGAAGCAGACAGCTTCACAGTGCTGCACTCAACTGCCTGGAACACCAGGGAGGCCCAACTTTTTTTTTTTTTTAAGAAAGATTTGTTTATTTATCGGTACAAGAACTGGGGTGTAAACCAGAGGTTGGAGGCGTGAAAGGATGTAGGGGCAAGATGGCCACTGAGCTGGTTTTCTGATGATCCAAGTAGACTGGGTAAAGGAGGAGTCCTGGAGCCCTCAGTGGCTTTCTCAGGCTTTTATTGAGCTTTTACATGTAGGGCAGCAACCAGGTACACAGCAGGCAGGGGTGCTGGGAGGCCAGGAAGCTCCCAAGCCCTCTCTCCCCCCAGTCTTCACTCTGGGCTTCTTTCTCCCCTTCTCTCTCTCCTGCCTCTACTGCTTCTGCTTCTCTTGGCCACTATCTCAGTACTCCTTAGATGGCCCACAGATGTAAACAACACAGCTTACAACAGTGTAACAACTGCGGGTGCCCCATCAGGCAGGGCAATCCTAATGGTGGGAGGGCAGAAAAGCCTGAAAACCATTTACCCTACAGAGGACCCACCAGAGACAGAGTGGGGAGCAGAACAGGCGGATCTACTGAAATACACTGCTGCGGGGAGCAGTGAGTAAGACAGGAGAGGCTTGCTGCACCATGTGGGTTAGCTCCCTGGCAGGCTGGGGATTGAACTCTTGCTGCAATGGCTGGTGATAGCTTGATAGTGCTGTCTTTAACCCCTGCGCCACCAGGGAGGCCTTGTTTAGAGCAACTTTTAAGTTCACAGCAATGAATGAAAGTTACAGAGATTTCTCATATGCCCCCTTGGATGTATACCCTCTCTACTGTCAACATCCCTACCCAGAGTGGTCCACTTGGTACAATCTGTCCACTCATTAAATGAAGAAAACAACTAATAATTAGATTAGTGTTTACACTAGATTAGTATTTACTAGATGATCTAAGCATGTGAATTGTTTGAAATTCGCAACAACCGTATTATAGGAACTTTGTTTGTTAATACCCTATTTTTGGTGACTTGATTTTTTAAAATAATTTTTACAACTTGATATTGCAAAAATGGTAAAGGAATTTTTTTTCTTGTTGAGGTAAGGTTGGTTTACAATATTGTATATGACTTAGCGGAATAGGTTCACACCTCCTCATAGGTATGTTATAAGTAACTTCTCTAGGCCTTTTAAAAAATTCACCAGTTGGGGCCTCCCTGGTGGTGCTAGGGATTAAAGCACCGCAATATGAAGCAATCACAGCCTCTGCAGCACGAGTTCGATCCTGGCTGGCCAGGGAGCAGCCCACATGGTGCAGCAGACCTCTCCTGACTCTTCCACTGCTCCCCTCAGCAGTGTATTTGAGTCAGTCTGCCTGTTCTGTTCCCTGTTCTGTCTCTGGTGAATTCTCTCACCAGCATCATCTTTGGCCTGTACCCAATTCTTGTATGCATAAATAAATCTTTTTTTTTTTTTTTTTACGATTTATTTATATAAGCACTGGGTATAGTCAGAAGCGCAGGAGAGTGAGAGAATTCACCAGAGCCAGAGCAGGATGCAGAGCAGGCAGACTGATGAAGTATACTGCTGCGAGGAGCAGCAGGCACAGCAGGAGAGGTCTGCACGCCATGTGGGAACCTCGCTGGTGGCCAGGGATCGAACAGGCACTGCAGAGGCTGCAGGCAGCTTCGCAGCCCAGGGCTCAACAGCTGCACCACCGGGGAGGCTCTGCATAAATAAATCTTTAAAAAAAAAAATTCACCAGTTGTGTTCATTTTGTCCTATTTGCTTTTTCCTTTTTTAAGTCAGTGAATTTGAAAAAAAATAAAAAGAAATGAATGCCTTAATATCAAAAGGAAACGGGAAGAATGTTTTGAATGCGTTAGCAAGTTGGCTTGTGTTTTATTTTAGGCATGTGAAGCAGAGGAATCTCAAGATCGGATTTAGAGTGAATTTTGTGATTTTTATGCCTTCAGTATAATCTGAAAAACATTCTTTTTACCTGTGAATGGTGAGTCTTTAGGCTCCTCCTTCACCAGCAAAAACTGTTCTATGGTGTACCCCACTGTTTGGGGAACCTCTTTAGCAGCTGGCATGTCATACTCATACTGGTGGGTCCTCAGGACCTGCTAGTTATTGATGATGCGTGGGTGATTATTATGTGAGAAGCAGGAGCCACAGTGCCATTCAACACCATGACTAAGACATTTAGGTGAAATAAAAACTGTGTTTTGAAGATCCTGTGTAACTTCAGGGAGCTGGAAATGATCTAAATGCGAAATATACTGCTTTAAGAACATTGCTTGACATTAATACAAATAAATTTGCCTTATGAAAGGGAATAAATATAAGCATCTTAACATTCCATACTTCTCCTTCCCCCAGATAAATCTAAATTTTGGAGTCTTTTTTTAATTGTTGTCATACAAAGAGATTTAGGAGACCCCACCCCCACTGCTGCCTTCCAGCTCATCCTCATCTTTGTTAAAGTGATAGCCTGTCCATTGATAAATGAAATGCTTGACCTACAGAATGAGGCCCGATTCAGTGAAAGTACTCTTCACTGTGTTCTGGCAAATGTAAAACACAGCACTTGTGGGCTTCTTTTCTTTCCCCCCTTCTTTAAGTGATCATGAAAGCTATGAAATATGGCTCCTTATTAAAGCTGATTGTAATAATTAAAAACACGTTGCTTTCACAAGGATGAGAAAATTACAAATTATTTGGGAAGCATTCTTTCCAGTCAAGCATTATTGTTTCTGAGACATGGGCAGTTTTTAAAGACTATAATATTCTTCCTTTGCCATTTACATGTTAATAGAAATCTGAAAAGTAAGGCGCTCTTCTGAAATTTTCAGGGTTGTTTTTAGTATATGTCAAGTTGTAAACAGCATTCTCTGACAGGTATTTTCTCTCTTTGTCTTCTATTGAGCTAATTAGTAATTTACACTCTAGTAGCATCTCTTTCAGCCTCACTGTGTGAAAATGCCTGCTCCTCTGTGCCTTCCATTCAGCCTGGGCTGGCAAATGATTGGGGGCAGATGTTGGTTAGCACATCAGAAGGCTCAGGGATAAAATTAATTTTTGTGTTGTGTTTTTAATAAATTACAGGCTTTTGTATGTGCCTTTCCCCTGCCCCGCCCCCCATTCAAACAGGAATGTTATGACCTATAATCCAGTCACTGTCCTTGATTCAACTTCCCAACCCCCACCCCAATGTTGTGGGATTTGGGGAGGATTAGCAGGGCAGTCTGGCACATTTAGAGCCCAGGATGCTGGTCATCACTGTTTCCTTCCATTGTCAGAGTAGAGTTTCTTGTCATTGTCCTTAGAACTCAACAGCATTTCTATTGCTGGGCAAGTTCTAAGAGGGGTGGGAGCTGGTGCTAGTGAGCTATAAAAGCTAGGGTGCTTTTATAGACCCTCATATTCCTAGAAAGGAAGGATAGACATTACTTTTGCATCAGCTTTTTAAAAATGCGGCCATGAGTAACCGAAAGATAATTTATTGGTTGACTTTAGCATTTTGTCACATTGGCGTCTGCTCTTTCCTGCCCCTGTTCACTTTTTTTCAGTCTCTGATGTGGGAAAGATGATGCGTAGTATCTGTCAGGTGCTCACTTGGATAGGCCATGTGGCCATGTTAAGGCAGCAAGAGCTTTTGATTTTGAAATAAAGTCTATGACTCACTTTGCTCTGTGAGTAATATAAATTTTAATTGAGAATTACAGAAGAGTCGAGAGGGGTTTCTTTGATGAGTTTTGAGCCTTTCTCGGATGCCAGATTAATTCATGGTCCTTATTTTTGCAGTATTGGATAATAATGTGTCAAAATAATAAGGTCAGAATCCCTGTTAGAGCTAATTAATTTTAGAGACAAAAATTGTTACCTAGAGGTGGCCACAAAGAAGATCAGGTAAGAAAATACATGAATAGGGCCTCCACGGTGGCACAGTGGGTTGAGTGCTGCGCTGTGAGGCTGTCCGCCGCCTCTGCAGCACAGGTTCGATTCCCACCAGCCAGGGAGAAACCCACATGGCCCGACAGACCTCTCCTCAGCAGTGTCTTCTGTCTGCCTGTTCTGCTCCCTGCTTTGTCTCTGGTGAATTCTCTCACCCTCCCGCGCCTCTGACTATATCCTAATTCTTGTATAAATAAATAAATCTTAAAAAAAAAAAGAAAGAAAATACATGAATAGCCCAGTTCAGCCATCATTGCTAATAGTTAGTAGCATTATAGTTCTAGACATCAAGCTTTTGACTGAATCAAAGTGTGAATCACATATTTATGGACTATGTTGGGATGTATTAGTATTTTGTTGTCATAATCCAGAATACCTAGAACATCTGTATGAATAGCTGTTGGTAACATTTACTTTCTTTTTTCTATGTTCTGATACAACCACTTGTATCATTTGTTTCAATTATATTGGATGTTCATGGCCAGATATTAATTATACTCTTGTGCTTTAACATTTTAAAGAGGTCAAAATTCAGATTAATAAACAATATTGCCTTTAGAAAGTAAAATAGCATCAAAGTGATCAATAAAGTTGAGAAAGTGAATATGTGGTAATGAAATTGAATATACTCTTTTTTTTAAAAAAAAAAGATTTATTCTATTTATGTATATAAGAGCTGGTTGCAGGCCAAAGGTACAGGGTGAGAGGATTCACCAGAGACAGAATGGGGAGCAGAACGGGCAGACTGACTGAAATATACTACTGAGGGGAGCAGCGAGCGGTTGAGACAGGAGAGGTCTGCTGCACCATGTGAATTAAGCTTCCTGACCAGGGATTGATCTGATGCTGCAGTGGCTGCCTATAGCTTCATAGTGCTGAGACCTAACCCATTGTGCCACCAGGGAGGCCCTGGATATACTCTTTTAAAAGAAACTTTTGTAGAATGGGGGCAGAAGACTGGAGGGTGTGTGTGTGTGTAGTGGAATATTTTGCTATGAGAAAGGAGTACGTGCTACCATTTACAACATGGATGGACCTTGAGCACATTATGCTAAATGGGACAGGTCAGACAGAAAAAAGACAAAAACTGTGTGGTATCACTAAGTGTGGAATCTCAAAAAGTGAAACCAGTAAAGATTAGAGAGTAAAATGATGGTTATCAGGCTACCGGGAATGTGGGGGATAAGATTAATGGTAGTTAATAAGCCATAAAGATGAATTTAGACAACAATGTTGTACTATAATAATGCCATGTGATAAATATTGCTACAAAGGCAATCACATTACAATACAAATGTTTTGAAGTAACAGGCTATTATGCACCTTAAATTTACACAATATTACATATGAAATTTATTCAATAAAAATAAGAAACATTTCTAAAATATATGGCATTGAAGAATTGATAACAGCATGTTTCAATTGAAAGGTAAATGTGCTTTATTGAAGAGACCAAATTCATTTGTGGTTGGCATAGTTGTCTACTCCATGTGAAAATCCCAAATTGGTTAGAGGTTACCAGTCTCCCCAGTTACACTGTTAATGTGCTTTTTTAATTTATTTTCCTCCATTGGCAGTTCAGCTTAGCTCACAACTAATAATAATATATTTAAAATATATTTAATCTATAAATCCAGTAACCTTAATCATTTAAGTAGAAATAAAATAAAATGTATAATTATTAGTTATTGCTAATTATTGAAAGATTTATAGATTAAACAAGAGGAAAGATTGAAAGATTAAACAAGTGCATGAGGATATGGGAAGCTGGAACCCTCACACACTGTCAATGGGAATATAAGGAATGTAAATTTCATTGGGAGATTAATTTGCCAATGTCTATTAGATTTGAAAATGTATATATCCTGTGATACTTCTAGAAATTTGGCGTATAGATATATTCATCTACTTTGTGAAAAGTATGAATATAAAGTTTTTCTTTACAGCATTGTGTTGTCTTAGCAAAAATATTGTCTGTCAGTTAGGTACTGGTAAAATAATGTAATTGGGTCCACACATTGGAATACCATTAAACTGTTAAGAATGCAATGGATCTCTATTTGTTAATGTAGAAAGATGTCCATTATTTATTTTAAAAAGTCATGTAATGGAGCAGTATGTGTAGAATATTCCTATTTTTGTACAGTGTAAGGACTGTGACTGAGTTGTTGCCATCTTCGTGAAGAATTCCTCTATAGCAGTAAAGGAGGAGAAGGAGGTTAGCCAGAGAAGAGATATATCAGTTCAGATTTTGAGTCAGAAATGACTGAAATGACAGAGAGAAGGTATATATTGGAAACAGAGACTTCACACAGTAGAGATTTGTTTTTAATTTTTTAATTTTTAAAGATTTTATTTTTATTTATGCATATAAGAACTGGGGTGTAGGCCAAAGGTGTTGGGGATGAGAGGATTCACCATAGAGTGAGGAGCCAAACAGGCCTATCTACTAAAATACACTGCTGAGGGGAGCAGTGGCTGAGAAAGGAGAGGTCTGTGCCATGTGGTTTAGCATCCTGGCTGAGGATCAACTCATATTGCAGTGGCTGCCAATATTTTGATAGTGCTGAGACTTAACCCCTGAGCCACCAGGCAGGCCCTTGGTAGAGATTTTAAAAGCAATAATAAAGAGCCTGCATTGGATTTGAAAAAATGATATATAAAATAGAGCTGAGACTACTACATAGTCTATAGGGTTGTTATAAGGACTGAAATAATGCTTGCAATAGTGAGTAAATAAAATATAGTAACTTTTCAATGTCAGACATTTTTTGCTGAATGAAAAATACATATCTTTCCTAAACTTGTATAAATTAACATGTTTTTTATTATTTACAGTGATGATTCTAATAATGTCATGTATTCTTTCCTTTTTCTTTGTATTTTCTAATTATTCTAGAGTTTGGACATTTCTTCATATTCTCTTTAGCTGTTTATTTTCTGTGAAAGTCCGTTGATCATGTGGCTTGAGTTTTTTCCCAGTTATTGATGGTTGGCCAAACCATTCCTAGTCTTCATCTTTTTTTTTTTTTAAGATTTTATTTATCCATACAAGAACTGGGGTATAGGCCACAGGTGCAGGGGGGCAAGAGTATTCACCAGAGACAGAATGGGGAGCAGCACAGGCGAATCTGCTGAAATGCACTGCTGAGGGGAACAGTGGGTGAGAGAGGAGAGGTCTGCTGTGCCCTGTGGCTTAGCTTCCTGGCCGGGGATTGAATTCATGCCACAGTGACTGGTGGTAGCTTGACAGTGCTGAGACTAACTCCTGTGCCACCAGAGAGGCGCCACTATGCTTCATCCTTGGTCCTTCCGTATACTAACAGTGTCAAAGTGTGAAATAACGAAGGGTTAAAATTTTAGAGCTTTAGACATACAATGTTCTATTTGTTATTAACTTTGTTTACCAATATTGTGTATGGTAGTTAACATTTGGGTTTTGTAAAAAAGAGATGAACAGGTAGTTTTGGGGGAAAACATCATTTTCTGTGCCATGGGATGTGGGATAGATGTCACTTTGCACTGAATGTGTTAATCAGTTTTTGTTAGCAGTGCAGTAATGAGCATATTAGCTACAACACCTACATTGGCAGCCAGGAGTCTGCATGTGAAATCTTTCAGAAAACAGAAATCTGGCAAGAAGTATTCCTGAGCAGTTGAACTATCTTTTGGGGGAGAATTACACAGAACAATAAAGTAGAAACATTTTTCCTTCTAAAGAGATTTTTTTACCATTGAAAGCTAGGAGAAAAAATGTTTTACTCATGGACCAAGATGTGGCCATGACATTTGTAGGGCCCTAGAGCTTTATATTTCAGCTTTTCATTTATTCATCATTTAGAGAACTTCAAGGTATATTTGTATTTAAGAAAAAATTTTATAAAACTATTTTAAAAATGATGAATTTCTTACTTTATAATATACATGTATTTTCTAAAGTATTTTCCTTTCCACTTCCAGTTAAAATGCATCTTAAAGCATATTTTTTGAAGTTAGTAATAACCATCAACAGAAATTATAAGAAAGGCCCTCCTAGGAGGCGCAGTGGGTTGAGGGCAGCGCTGTGAAGCTGTCTGCAGCCTCTGCAGCGCTGGTTCGATTCCCGGCTGGCCAGGGAGATTCCCACATGGCGTGGCAGACCTTGCCTGCCCTCGTTCACTGCTCCCCTCAGCAGTGTACTTTGGTCCTTCTGCCTGTTCTGTTCCTGCTCTGTCTCTGGTGAATTTTCTCACCTTCCCGAGCATCCGGCCTGTACCCCAGTGCTTGTATAAATACATAAAATCTTGAAAAAAAAAAAGAATAAGAAAAATTTTTATTTAAGCGCAATAGTTCAGGGGTGTTCAATAACTTTTTCTTGAATAAATTAATGTATGCATGAATGTAAAATAATCTGAATTTGTACTTCATACTCAGTGATATGGTCAGTCTAGCATTGGTGTGCAAAGACCTGTTCAGTCCCTGTTCATTTCCATTCTCCTTTCCTAGCTTCTAGGTACTCTGTATTGTGTTTGATACATTGATTCAATATGTGTTTTTGTAAAATACTTAGTGGTGGTTTTTGAATATATCTTTTAATTTCAAAATTGCTCATTATACTACACTGTTTTAGGTTTTAGCTATAGAATTTACCCTTTTAAAAAGCTATAGATCTTGGGCCTCCGCGGTGGCACAGCGGTTGAGCTCTGGGTTGCGAAGCTGCCCAAAGCCTCTGCAGCGCTGGTTCGACCCCTGGAGGAGGGTCCCACATGGCGCGCAGCCCTCTCCTGCCGCCCGCTGCTCCCCTCAGCAGTGTACTTCGGTCCTTCTGCCTGCTCTGCTCCCCGCTCTGGCTCTGGTGAATTCTCTCACCCTTCCGCGCTTCTGACTATACCCAGTGCTTGTATAAATAAATAAAAATAAATCTTAAAAAAAAAGTCTTTAAAAAAAAAGCTATAGATCTTATTCTGCATTTTACTACTTTCACTCAGCATTATGTTTTAAGATTTATGTACGTTTTAGAGAGTTAGCTAATTGCTTCTAACTGCAGCATAGTATGCTATTGTGTACATCTATTCCCACAGTGATGGATGCCTAGGCTACTATAAACAGTGCTACCAAACAGCCTTGTATGTGTCCATTATGAACATGTTTGAGGATTTCTTTGGATTATAGACAGAAGAGTGGCTTTGCGGCATAAGTGCTGTCAGCCTGCTGAATGGTATTTCACAGGCCTTGTGTTGCCAACACTTGGTATTGACCACATTTCTAATTTTGCTATTTGGTAATCCTCATAAAAAAAGAAAGAAATAGTCAGGCCTCATTTTAATTTGTACTTTTCTAATGACTAGTGCATTTGAGCATTTCTTTATATTCTAGTTAACCTGTTTATTATCTGAAATAAACATGATGGAATAAATGTAGTATATTGTGATTTTCTTTTTTTTTAATATTTATTTATTTATAGAAGCACTGGGTACAGTCAGAAGCGAGGAGGGTGAGAGAATTCACCAGAGCCAGAGCAGGTAACAGAACAGGCAGACCGACGAAATACACTACTGAGGGGAGCAGCAGGTGGCAGGAGAGGTCTGTCTGCCATGTGGGACCCTTGCTGGTGGCCGGGGATTGAACCGGCACTGCAGAGGCTGCGGGTAGCTTCGCAGCCCAGCGCTCAACTGCTGCACCACCAGGGGAGGCCCTGTGATTTTTCTTAAGCAGGAGGAACTTTTGCGTATGGATTATATTTTGTAGGATATTAATGTATTTTCACAAACTTCAGTAAGGGAAGAGCATCATACTTTATGTAGAAGCTTATCATGTTGCAAAGAGACGATGATTCCAAGAGATGTAGTTTTTTCAGCATTCAACTTGAAAGCTATAGAGTATGCTGCAATTTAAGTCACCTTGCTAATCTATTCTCGTTGTTATTTATGTTAAATAATGAGAGTAACCAAAGTAGATTTGGTGGGAAAGTGCTTCCATTGCATTAGTTTTACATTTCCTCTGGTGAGAAATCAATAGGCGATTATAAAGAAATCAGGTCTAGCTCTTTCCTTCTGTTTACAGTCCCCTAGATGTCAGACAACTGAATAAATAGCAGGCAAAACTTTCTCTATTTGACTGTCTATGAACAGTCTAACTGTTGTTCAGTAAGTACTCTCTGAACACTCATTAAATGTAAGTAGATGATATTAAATATGATGAACAAATACCATTTAGAGTCCTCATTTTGCTATGAAATGCAGTAAAAATACAGATATTTTGATTTTTTTAAGTATTTGGGGATAGAGAAGAACACATTTCCTAATTAAGATGCCATTTCTTAGAGACTTAGAAAAAGCTGAACCATTGAAACCAGTTGTTTCAGACTTGCATATGAATCCTGCTGTTATTTGTTTCAGACTTCAGCAAAGAATGAGTGACTGACTCAAATTGCTCCTTGTCTTGTACTAATAGATTTGCAATATTTGCCCTTTCTTTTCCGGAGGAAGCAATACAGTATTTCAAGTGTTTTCATTTCTGACCAAAATATGATGCAATCTAGTCGTTCTCTTGACTCTCATTTAGTATCTGCTTGACTACATTGAGAAAGAATTTTAATTTGTGAAGTAATTGACATAGCCATGAGCCACAAACTTTTCCCAATACTGTAATGTATTAACATTTTCCCTTTCTTTCTTTTTCACTTTTGCTGGTTTTATGGTTATCATTTTTGAGTCAGCAATCCATTATTTGCTGCTCTCATTTTTTTTCCCCCAAAAATATTCACATACTGTCCTGAGGTGCAGAGTTTTCCAAATACTTTGAGTTTTCCAAATACTTTACAAATAATTTTCATCTTGAAAATTATTGTTTTCCCCTTTATTATTTATTTCCTTCAAAAGTTTGCTTGCAAAGTCATTTTTAGGTGTGACTTTAGAACATTCTGTTGTCTTTTCAAGAATCTTTTAGTATTTTATTATCAATGTTAAGTCTGTGTATAACATAAAGTGTGTACTGACTGCTTTCCTTCTCCAACATTCTACCTCTCCAAGGACCTCATTTTTTTATTCCGGCTGTTTTATCTGGTATTTATTTTTATTATTGTTTTTAAATATTTATTTATGCATACAAGAACTGGGATACAGGCAAGAGGCCAAGGAGGTGAGAGGATTCGCCAGAGACAGAGTGGGAAACAGAACAGGCAGATTGACTTAAATACACTGCTGAGGGGAGCAACAGGTGAGTCAGGAGAGGTCTGCTGCTCTATGTGGGTTAGCTCTCTGGCCAGCAGGGGATATAACTCGCACTGAGGGATCAAACTCATGGGGTGCTGCAGTGGCTGCAGGTAGCTTCATAGTGCTGCGACTTAACCCCTTGCACCACCAGGGAGGCCCTTATTTGGTATTTAATGCCATGTTTCTGAATAGTAGGAGTATACTGCTGTTTGAGTCTGTATAGATTGTTCTTTAGACCTCTCCAGCCATCATTCTGAGATCTGCCTTCACACATACTCTAGTATTTCCTTTCTTCCTTTGTTGGAACTCCCTAGTATTTGGGCCCCATGTCTTCCTTTTTTATTGTTTGTACATTAGTCGGCAGTTCCCCCAGAACTTCCCTAAGAAAAGCGTGTATGAGACTCTGAATGTTTGAAAATGTCTTCATTTTCTTTTAAGTCGTTTACCTAGGTATAGATTTCTAGATCAGAATATATTTCCTCTGAGTTTAACAGGCACTGCTTTATTGATTTGTACTATTAATAATTAGTCTGTTCTGGCTCTTGACTCCTTTTATATCTTTCTTTTATCTAATTTCTCTAGCTGGACTTCAATACTATGTTGTATAGCAGTGGTAAAAGTGAACATTCTTGTCTTACACCAGATCTTAGAGGAAAAGTTTTCAGTCTCTTACCATTGAGTATGATGTTATCTGTGGGTTTGTTGTATATGCCCTTAATTATATTGAGGCATATACCATCTATCCCATTTTTTGAGGGTTTTTATCATAAATGGGTTTGACTCATCAAATGCTTTTATTTTTTTACGTCTGTTGATGTGATCATACGGTTTTTATCTTTCCTTTTATTGATGTGGTGAATTATATTGATTGATTTTCAAATGTTGAAGCAGTCTTGGTCCCCTGGAATAAATTACACCTGATCATGATGATATTTTTGATGTATTGTTGAATTCAGTTTGCTAAGATTTTGATGATTTTTTTCCACATCTGTGCTTATCGGGGGTATTGGCATACACTTTTCTTTTATTGTGATCTCTTTTATTGTAATCCCTTTGTCTGTTTTTGATATTACAGTGATATTGACCTTATACAAAGTGTTTGGAAGCATTCACTCTTTCTCTGATTTTTGGAAGAGTTTGAGAAGAATGGTTATTAGTTTGTCTTTGAAGGTTTGGTAGAATTGTATCAGCCCAGGCTTTTGTTTCTTGGGAGACTTTTGATTACAGTTTACATTTCCTTGCTTATAATTGGTCTGTTTAGGTATTCTGTTTCTTCCTGATTCAGTCTCAGATGGGTTGTATATTTCTAAGAATTTCTCCATTTCATCTAAGTTATCCAATTTGCTACCATATAGATGTTCATAGTAATATCTATGATCCTCTATTTCTGAAATGCCTGTCTTTTTCATTTCTGATTTTATTAATTAGATGTTTCTCCCTTTTTTTTCTTAGTGAATCTCTATTAGAGACTTGTTTTGTTGATTTTTTTCAGAGAACCAACTTTTAGTTTTCTTGATCCTTTTGACTATCCTTTTGATTTCTATATCTCTTATTTCTGCATTAGTTGTTATCATTTCCTTCTATGATTTTGGTTATGTTTGTTCTTTTCCTAGTACCTTAAGGTGAGAGGTAAGGCTGTTCATTTGAGCACTTTCTTGTTTCTTGACAGGGGCTTGTATTGCTACATACTTCCCTCTTAGTACTGCTATGCTGTGTCTCATAGGTTGATAGATTACTTCTTCATTTTCTTTGTTCTCCAGTATTTTTAAATTTCTTCTTTGATTTCCTCATTTTATCCAATGGTCATTTAGTATTTTGTTTTTCAATCTCCAGGTATTATTAGAAATTTTTCCTGCTTTCTTTTTGTGGTAGATTTCTACTTTGATATTGTGATCAGAGAATATAATTAATATAATTCCAATCTTCATTAATCTATATTACACTTGTTTTGTGACTCAGCATGTGGTCCATCCTGGAGAATGTTCCATTTGCACAGGACGAGAATATTACTGAGCTTTTTGTTGTTGCGGTGTCCAGTAAATAGCTATTAAGTCCATGTGGTCTAATTCATTTCCTGTTTGATTTTCTGCCTGGTTAATGTATTCGTTGGTGAAAGTGGAGTATTGAAGTCTGCTACTACTACTGTGTTGCTCCCAGTGTCTGATTTCAGATTTGGTAATAGTTGCCTCATATATGTTGATGATTTTTCATATGGTACATATATATTGATGAGTGTTACATCTTCCTGATGTATTTTGTGTCCGTTTAATTAAAGATTTATTTTCCAACCCTTTACTTTGAGTCTATGTTTATCTTTGGAGCTTAGCTGCATCTCCTGGAGACTGTAGACTCTTAGGTTTTATTTTTTGATCCAACTAACCATTTTATAACTTTTTTTTTTTAAGTTTTTTTTTTTTTATAGAGGCATGTTTTTATTTATTTATTTGTTTGTTTTGTTTATACATGCACTGGGTACAGTCAGAAGCGTGGGAGGGTGAGAGAATTCACCAGAGCCAGAGCGGGGAGCAGAGCAGGCAGAAGGACCGAAGTACACTGCTGAGGGGAGCAGCGGGTGGCAGGAGAGGGCTGCGCGCCATGTGGGACCCTCCTCCCATGGCCGGGGAGCAGCCGGGGATCGAACCGGCACTGCAGAGGCTGCGGGCAGCTTCGCAACCCAGCGCTCAACCGCTGCGCCACCGGGGAGGCCCTAGAACTTATTTTTTTAAAGATTTATTTATTTAGGCATACAAGAACTGGGGTGTAGGCCAGAGGTACAGGGAGTGAGAGGATACACCAGAGATAGAGTGGAGAGCAAAACAGGTGGAGTTACTGAAATACACTGCTGGGTGGAGCAGCGGATGAGACAGGAGAGGTCTGCTGCTCCATGTGGGTGGCTCCCTGGTGAACAGGGGATCAAACTCGTGCTGCAGAGGCTGTGGAGAGCTTCACAGTGCTGTGCTTAACCCCTTGTGCCACCAGGGAAGCCCCCCATTTTATAACTTTTGATTGATGAATTTAATCTTTTACATTTTGGGTGATTATTGATAAATGAAGTTTTTTTATTGCCATTTTGACTTTATTTTCTTGTTCTAATTCATTGTTCAGTTTCTTCATGGATTTTCTTCATTTTGATTTAGATAGGAGAGCCCCTTTCAACAATTTTATAAGATAGTGCTGGTATTAGCAAACACTCTCAACTTCTGTTTGTCTGGGGAGATCTTTATTTTTCTTCCTATCTGTAGGAATGTCTTATGGGTGGTAATTCTTTATAAATCCCCTTAGGGTTTCCTCTGAGAAGTCTAATGTTAATCTGACGTGATTTCCTTTATTGGTTACTTACTTCTTTTCCATAGCCACTTTATAATGTTTCCTTCATCTAGAATTCTTGATAGCTTTATCATTGTTTCTTTTGTGGGTTTCATTGCATTTAGATAACTGACATTCTTTGAATTTCATGAACTTATATATTTAGTTCCTTCCCCATGTTTGGGAAAATTTCCTCTATTATTTGTTTATGTCTCTTCTCTGTTCCCTTGTCTCTCTTTGCCTTCTTGGATACCCATACATACGGATGTATGTTATCTCTCCTAATAGAGTTGGATAGGTCTCAAAGTGTTTCTTCTTCTTTTTTTCTTTATATCTCTCTCTCTGCTTCCACCAGATCCTTTGTGTATTATGATTTTTGAGATCACTAATTTGTTCCTCCATTTTGTCTAGTCTGCTTCTATAGCTTTCTGAAGAATTTTTTTATCAGATCTTTTTTGCATCCTATCCCTTACATTCCTGCTTAATTCTTCAGTTTCTAATTTGTGTATTTATTTCTCATGACATTTCAGATTTTCCTCCTGTATTTTCTTCCATTTTTTGAATTTATCATCACAATTTTGAACTCTCTGTTTGATAGGAAAATAAGATCTTCCAGATCTTTATGGCTAGGTTCTAGAGAATTGTTCCTTCCTTGTGTCATATTCCCTTGTGGTCTCAAGTTGCTGCGTGTTCTATTTTGTAATCTACCCATTCTGCTGTTTAAGATCTTCTTCCTGGAAGCTCAGCATTCTCTAAAAATAGCAACTTGGGAGCTTCAGAATACACCAGTTCTTCTATCTTTTTGTTTTTATTTTGTTTTCTATAATACATATTTAAGTCTTAAATCAATTTTATGTATGTGTTTTTTTTAATGTTTATTTATTTATGCATATAAGAACTTGGGTACAGACCAGAGGTATGGGGAAGGTGAGAGGATTCACCAGAAAGAGAGTGGGGAACAGAATAGGCAAATTGAGTGAAATACACTACTGAGGGGAGCAGCGGGCGAGACAGGAGAGGTCTACTGCGCCATGTGGGTATCTCCCTGGCCAGGGATCAAACTTGTGCTGCAGTGGCTGCGGATTGCTTCATAGTACTTTGTCTTAATCTCTTACACCACCAGGGAGGCCCAGTGTGTTGTATTTTTAATTTTTAAGTTTTTTCTCTGAATGTTGCTTTTTAGTAATGTTCTATTTTCATTTCATGATGGAAAAACTATTCTCTGAATATGTTCATTACAATTAAAAAATATTTTTTTCAGTCTCCTGCACCCTCTTTGTTTCCTTAAAATACCTTTACTTAATCATTTATTTTGATTTTTGAAATGTGTAGTCCTGGCTGTCTTACTCTTTACAATAAACCTCGGGAAAATTGAAAGCTCTATTTGCCTGAATGGGAACTTTTAAAGTTTAACTGGAGGTCTTTATTATAAGGTGATTTAGCCAGGAACCCAAAATTTTTGAAGGGAATTGTTAGGGGGAAATGATGTCCTGAGTTAATCCATACAGGCTTTGTGGACCCCACCCCCACTCCAGACTAAAGCCATCAATTTTTTTTTTTTTTAAAAGAATGACGTGAAGGATTTTGCAGAATTTTCAGACTAATGGAAATTTCAGTCATTAGGTGACTTAAATATTTCTGTTTGTAGATGTGAAAACTGAGACCCAGAGAGAAGTGACTTATTTATATTCCTGCATCTCTAGAATAGAACTGAGTCTCTTTTCAGTATTCTTTTTTTTTTTAAGATTTTATTTATTTATACATACAAGAACTGGGGTACAGGCCAGAGGTGTTGGGGGGGGGTGTGAAAGGATTCACCAGAGACAGTGGAGAGCAGAACAGGCAGACTGACTGAAATACACTGCTGAGGGGAGCAGTGGGAGAGATGGGAGAGGTCTGCTGCACCATGTGGGCAGCACCCTGGCTGGGGATTGAACTCAAGCTGCAGCAGTGATAGTGTTAACCCCTAGGCCACCAGGGAGGCCCCAAAAATATAATTTAGAGACTATTAAAATAGGAGCTAGGGTAGCTAACATTTAAGTGTTGAAGTTTTCTGTATGTTCCTCCCTAAGTTCTACTCCTATCCTATTATCAAGAAAGTTAGAATTTTTGCTTTTTTTTATTATGCTTAAAATTATTAACTTGGAAGCAAAAATAATCAAAAACTTCATTCTTTTTACCTGCACATTTTTTCCTGTTACTTGAAAAGTAGTAGATAACATTGACTTCTTGACTCCATGCCACTGGCTTGTCTGAGCACTTTATACATTTTAACTTCCTAACAAGTGTGTGAGATAGGTGAGAAAATTGAGACATGCAACTAGGAATTTGATCCCGCCAGGATTCTAATCCAGCCAACCTGGCTTCTAAAACTAACTCTTTTAACCTCTACATCTAATTTATGGTATTGTTTTATATAATTTTATATTTTTAAGATCTGCATTATGCATTGTTTTCATTATTATTTACTCTGGGAGGTCTGTGCAAAATTTTAGAATTTAAAATTTGAGTGGGACTGGAGATCATCACATTCAGCCACACAGTATGGACTGAAACCCAGGTTTCCTGTTACCTAGTCTATAGCATGCTCTTTTCCCACCAGTCTCTGCTGGGCTGCCTAATTTAGCAGCCAAGAGACTTAATTAAAATACTTTGAAATGTAATTGTGCTCATCTTAAAATGTTATGTGAGGTTTCTTTATCTAGTTGTAGATGTTTATAAACACTCCCCTTGTTTAGTTGTGGAAGTTTCCTCTGTGTTTGTATCTTCAAAGGCAATTTGTCTTTTTACTTTTATTAGGTGTGACTGATCACTTATGGTTTAAAAAATGACTAGAACTTTGACTTAAAGATATGTAATTTTGAAGACAGTCAACTACAGAGAAAGCATGTAACTTGCATTCGGAGCCATTGATCTTTGGCAGTAACAGATTATGTTTCTACTCTACAACAATCAGATTGTAGCTTCCTAGAGTATCACCACTGCCTTGTCTGCTCTCAGGGCTGCCTTGATGCACCTGGAAGATATGTGTGAAAGAACATTGAAAACCATGAAGTGCCTTAACAATATGTTGTATACATGCATTAATATTCTGATTAATTGTATACCTGAGACATTTGGTCATAAGACATTTTTCTACATGAGCTTATAGATTAGAATAGGCTAAAAATATGACTGGGTCAAGGGAAGCACTTAAATCCAGCCAGGTCTTGGTGATAGTAAAATTAGGGAGTGACTAGGTGGCAAGAAATAAGCCTAGAGTGTTAGCGCCTTAGAATATGAACAGAAATAATTGGACTTGAAAATTGTCTTTGTTTAACATCCCACTTCTTCATTCTTTCATCAATATTTATTGAGTACCTAGTTAGGAGTAGGCATTTTTCTTCGACATCACTGATATTTATAATAAGTAAGACAAGATGCTGTTATTGCCCTCCAAGAACTCATAGGGGAAGGTGGTTATAGACAGGGTATAATATGTACTAATAAATGTATTCTGTATGCATTTTAGAATGTATTACCTGACTGAGCTATGCTGAAAAAGGTATTTTGGTTAATTAAGTTTTTTTTATATTCTCGGTTAGTTTTTTAAACTTTTTTTTGTAGTTTTTTTTTATTTAAGATTTATTTATTTATGCATAAAAGAGCTTGGGGTACAGGCCAGAGATGTTGCGGGGGGGAGAGGATTCACCAGAGACAAAGCAGGGAGCAGAACAGGCAGTCGGACTGAAATGCACTGCTGAGGGGAGCAGTGGACGAGACAGGAGAGGTCTGCTGTGCCATGTGGGTTTCTCTCTGGTTGGCTGGGAATCAAACTTGTGCTGCAGAATCTGTGGATTGCTTCATAGTACGGTGCTTAACCCCTTGTGCCACCAGGGAGGCCCAGTTTTTTAAACTTTACAAAATGAAATGTATTTAAATACTTTGAGATGTATAATAAACTATGAATATATAAGCTATATTTAACATATACATTTTAGATAATCATAATTACCTAAAATATGGATTTATTCTACTTGGTAAGCCATCTGAACATGCTCTACCTGAGTATATTAGGGAGCTGTTAAAGAGAGGGCGTTGCTGTTGTCAGCTTGACATTAGTCCTTGGTGCTAGTGTTTCTTAAGAACAAAAAGTTGAGTTTCAATCCTATTCTGCCACTTATTTTTTTTTTTAAGATTTATTTATTTATACAAGAACCGGGGTATAGGCCAGATGCGCGGGAGGGTGAGAGGGTTCACCAGAGACAGAGTGGGGAACATAACAGGCAGACTGACATGAAATACACTGCTGAGGGGAGCAGCCGGCGAGACAGGAGAGGTCTGCTGTGCCATGTGGGAGTCTCCCCGGCCAGCCAGAATTGAACCCGCGCTGCGGAGGCTGCAGACAGCTTCACAGTGCAATGCTCAGCCACCTGCGCCACCAGGGAGGCTCTAGCTCTGCCACTTATTAACTGTGAACTTATCTGTGCCTCTGTTTCCATGTCTGTGAATTGAGAATAAAAATAATATCTATTTCATAGTTGTAGTGAAAAGTGAATTAACACATGTAAGAAAGCTTAGGTGAGTATCTGGAACACATTAAAGGTTATGTAAGTCTGAACAGCTATCATAATCATCATGTTATTGTTACTGTTATTTAGCAGAATTGGAATGCATTGAGTAAGATTTTAAGAATGGATTTTCTCCTCCTCAAACCTTGAAAGGTACTCTAAATTAAAGGTAGACAAGGAAGGACCTTTGTTGATCTTTAACCACATGCCGGGCATGTGGCTAGCATTTTATCTGCTGTCTTGTTTATTCCTTTCCTTAGTGTTGTGAAGCAATGAGAAAACAGGCCCAGGAAGTTAAGTAACTTGTGTAAGGTCTTACATCAGCAACACATGGAACATTAGGATGATAACTGGTGTCTGTTAGTCTGCATTCTTTATTCTTTCCCTGCATGACAACAAAAAGCTTGCAATATCAGCAGGTTTCACTGATAGGTAATCTTGAGCTATGCTTTCCATTGTTGGGGGGACTTTATTTCTAATGACCATTTAAAAGAATACCAACCACATTTTGGGATTGTTTCTACTAAAGATATTTGTTTTATATGTCTGTAATTCCACTACCACGTGGCAATAGTTTAAATAAGTGGAACTCAGATGGAAACTATTTGAATGTGTAGAGTCTTATTAATAGTTTTCAGAATTAAGCTGATTTATGATGATTTTCCAGTTTTTAAGATCCTCATCATGACTACAGAATTCATCCCTTTGAAATTCATATATATTTCTTAGGACTTTAAACCTAAACTCCATGGGTGCTATTTAGTATGGAACAGATTATTGTGGTCAACTTTTGGGAACATCCAAGATTAGTTCAAATAACTTGGATTTAAATGTAATAACGTTAACTTTTAACCTTTTGATCTTCTTACATTGAAAGTAGAGTTATTTGCACAGGAAAGAGGAAAATTTTATGGCTGTTAAACCTGCAACCAAACAATATCAGTATAGCTTTCTGGTAAAATTCCTTCAGACTTCAACCTAGAAATGTGGAAGTTGTAAGCCCTTCCTAAAAACATTTCTGCCTTCTCTGGGTTTTTTCATCTTGCAACTGCTTTTGCCTCCTGGGCCTCATCTTTTCTTGCCTTGTGCCTTTGATGGAACCCATGGTGCATTCACCCAGATGTGGAACTTGGCTGCTTCTCTGATTTTCAAAGAGGCTCTATTCACATAGACATATGTGGGTTTAATACATCTTACTGAAGAAAGGAGGCAAAATAGAGGTGAGATGAGTCTTACATTGCACTGATGTGAATAACTACACTAGAAAGACATCCCCATTCTTTAAATTTTTTCACACTCCCTTTGAGCCTAGAATTTCACCCCCATCTAATCCCAGCATTGCTCTTTTAGACCAACTCTTCTCTCTTCCTTATCATTCTTCCCTCTGCTCTTTTCAGAGATAAGATAAATTCTTCCCCATATCTATTGCAGAGCAATTTCCCCTTCTTGACAGCCATCCTAGGATCTTGGTAGCCATTCTACAGAGACTCGACCCTCCCCTCACCCCTCAGGGGATTGGACATCAGTGGTAAAGTGCCCATGTTGAGGGAACAGTTTTTTCCTAAAGAGCACCTGCACCCCTATGTTTATAGCAGCACTGTTTACAATAGCTAAGCTTTGGAAACAACCCAAATGCCCAAAAATAGATTACTGGATCAAGAAGATGTGGCATATATACACAAGGGAATATTACTCAGCAATCAAAAAAGATAAATTCATGCAATTTGCAGCAACATGGTTGGAGCTGGAAGGGATCATGCTCAGCGAAATAAGCCAGAAAGAAAAAGAAAAATACTGGATGGTCTCACTCATAGCAGGAATCTAGAAAACCTAAATAAGGGACCAGGAAAAAGAATAACTATAATAAAGAAAAATAAAAATCAACAAGCAACTATAAACCAGAGACACACTATGGGGGGGGGGGGGAGTGGGGAATGGGGAGAGGAGGGAATATAACCAAGATGAAAATGCATACATTGTGCAAAAATGAAAAATGATGTAAGAAATATATATATTTTTAAAAAGTTCCTTCTAAGAGGAATTCTTCTATTAATAGGATGATAAAACAGAATTTTTATCTTGTTACATGGCAGTTGGCAGAATACTAACCTGAATACTTTTGTTGAGACCTGCTTCCTGAATAAAGTGCCAGAAACCAAAAAAAATGACTGTATATGTAATTTGTCTAAATCATACACTCTTGATATCTTTGACTAATATAATGTCTTATGTATAGAATGTCTGCTGCTTTTAAAGAAACATGTTCCCACCTAAAGTCACAGTCCCACCTAACACAAAAGAGCCACCTCATGGCATCTTCCATTAATTATGTATTTAACTTACACAAAAATAAATTTAGCTTTTGATACTCTAATATTTTCATTATCATGAATTTATTTTTGTTTTTCTTAGAGCTGCAGGTTAGATACAAAGACAAATGCAAAAATGTGTTTTTCGGGAAGTAAACCTTTCAAAACCTTTCATACCCCCATTTATGGATCAATCTGCAATCTGTTCTTTATTTATTTATTTATTTATTTATTTATTTATTTATACAAGAACCAGGGTACAGGCCAGAAGCGCAGGAGGGTGAGAGGTTTCACCAGAGACAGAGTGGGGAACAGAACAGGCAGACTGACAAAAAACACTGCTGAGGAGAGCAGTGGGCGAGACAGGAGAGGTCTGTCGCGCCTTGTGGGATTCTTGCTGGCCGACCAGGATCAAACTGGCACTGCAGAGGCTGCAGACAGCTTCACAGAGCGGCACTCAACTGCCTGCGCCACCAGGGAGGTCCTGTTCTTAAGTGAATTTTTCATTGTTCATTAAAAAAAAAAAGATTGAAGCTTTTTTCACTCTAACATCAATTTTGAGGATTTAAGGAGTTCACTAAACTGTACTATAATATACTGATCTTTATTTGAGTTTATAAATGAAATTACTTTTCCCTTGCCATATATTAGCCCAGCCTTACAGATTGTTTTACCCCATAGGTAATAGAGAAGAAGAAACCTAATCAGTAACTGGAATAATATGGAAGAGGATGGAAAAAACTTGTTTAATGGGTAAGAAAAGTATAATAACTTGTTATTATGAAAACTATTCATGATAGTATTATGTATGACCAATATATAGTAGGTGACTGAAGTTGGCGTACTATTAGGTTGAATGATAAGTCACTATCTTTTTCTTAGCCCTATTCTGAAATTTCACCATCTTCTCCCTTCTTATCATTGTGAATTTTTCAGTGTTATGAATAAACTTAAGCTAAGAGGGGACACAGCATATTTAAAGATAAAGATGTGAACTAGAGAATAGCAAACATACCAAAACAAGTATAGGGTAGTCTTGAAAATCTTGTTGGTAGTTAAATGGAGAATGTATCTGTCATGACCTGTCAGTTTCATTACCTGCCCCTTTTTCCTCTTCAGATATTGCCAGCTGTTATGTAGGTTCACTGTGGGGATCCTGTTCATTTAGGCAAGTGCGGATTGTGTGTCAAATAGAATTCCAAAGACAGCTCAATGAAAGGTTTGAATGAATTTATGAGATATAAAGCTTTTTAATTACACAGGACCATCCATTCTTATTCAACAATTTAAACATTATAGACAACCAAAGCCTTCAACCTGAATCACAGTCCCCTCCCAGAATATATAAGTGTATGTTAAATATATGTGCTACCTTCCTTTTTGCTTAATAGTTAAAAACTTGGACTTGAGAGTACAACTGTTTTTGACTAGCCACTATTAAATTAACATTTGGGCAAGTTAATTTCTCTGTACTTATGTTCCTTGGGTATAATGTGGGGCAGGGGGAGACAATAAAATACCTATTTCATAGTGATGTTGAGTAGTTAGTTAACTTATATAAAAAAAAACTTGGAATAATGCCTGAAACATACTTAAGTGTTCTCATAAATATCCTAGTTAGCAGGTATTTTTTTTTTTTTTTAAGATTTATTCCTTTATGCCTCTGGGGTACAGCCCAGAGGTATGGGGGGGCGGTGAGAGGACTCACCAGAGACAGAGTGGAGAACAGAACAGGCAGATTGACTGAAATACTGCTGAGGGGAGCAGTGGGCGAGCCAGGAGAGATCTGTTGCACCATGTGGGTCAGTTCCCTGGCTGGGGATCGAACTCGTGCTGCAGTGGCTGTGAACAGTTTCGTAGGCAGTGTCTCAAACCCTTGCACCACCAGGGCGGCCCCTAGTTACCAGTTTTATGTCCAGCTATCCACATTTGAAGCTTTTTCTGATACACCCCAAGAGTTAAACCATCTTGGATAAAATTAACCCTGGTGGCAAGGATTTTTTTCACAAAATATTTTTTGTCTTCAAACTTCATTTCTTTCAGAGTATGCTGCTAGACTGTGTGAGAAACATGCCTTCAATTCTTACTGTATATCTTTTGTGTATAAGATACTCAAGATATGTATGAAAAAACTATCTTTGGGCTTTGATAGTTCCCTTTTACTTGCAAAAGTATCTGTCAAAGCTGAATGCATGATTCTCTTTGTTTTGGATAACTATGTTAAATTTTATGTTAATATTGCTTCTGTCTGTTTTGACGGACAAGTCTTTTTGAGTTTCTTTTTTTTTGTGTTCACAAAATCATAATTGTTTTGAAAATGTCTTTGCTGTCTTTCCCATGGCTTGTCAGCACTTTACTGGGTGATACAGACGAGTATCTATTTTAAGAAGGTTATTTCTTTTTACTCCTGTATTATCCTGGGGCTGTACTATATTATTATGGACTTAATCTGTTTGCTGTGATTATTTTAGACTACTATATAAAGAGAAGTTAATATTCACTCTTTATCATGTGTCAGACATTGTTTTAAGTGCTTTACTTATTTGTTATTTAACTCTGTCTTCCACTTATAAAATAGATACTGTTTTTTTTTTTATTGGAAAGGTGAGGTATGGATTAAATAACTTGTCCAAAATGACACTGCACATTGCAGCTTCAGACTTCAAACTGAGGTCCTCTTGCTCCATAGCCTGGGTTGAATAGTGGGGTGCTGGCCTAGTTAATAAACTCTTGTGAGGTTTGCTAGGGGGATATGAATTTAAATAAGACAATAAATATCTCCTGAAAAAGTCACCATAACTAATGTATTTTTGCTTGTCTGTGGGAAGGAAAATTTGAAATCATGTATCTTTAAGTATGGGAAAAAATTATCTAAGTACTCATAAATAATTATTTCTCTTGACCGTACTTAAATGAACACAGCTGTTTTGCTTGATTACAAGTCATATGTAGTAACTAGAAACCCCTTGAACCTAGCTAAGAAACAGTACATGTTTAGAAGGGATTAGAAGTCAGTTGATTGGTAAATTACTATTTAGCTGCTATTCATGGCAACATGCAGTTAGAAAGGTTGAACTGTGCAGCAGTTTGGAACTGATTGGTAATTGGAAATTGCTCTTTTGTCCTGTTAAATGATATTCGAATGACAGTCAGCAGAAAAGTCATGCAGAGAAAAAAACAGGAGAAAGGTGACTTAGAGGTTTTATAATTAGAACCTTACTTATAAGTAGTGGTCTAAAAAGTAAATATAAATTAATAATCAAATTTGTATAGGAACTGGAAGTACGTAGGGTTTTTTCTTGGGCCTGTCTTGTCAGAGAGAAAAGTTGCCTTTTCTTCAAATCGCAGTCAATTTCCTGTTTGAAATATGGTAAAGTACGGAGTGTTAGGGGCATTTAAAGTAACAACAAACTACACTGATAAAAAGTCTTGGTTTGTGGCCAAGTGTAGTCAGTGATCTTTTCTTTCTTTCTCTCTTCAGCTCTTAACTCCTTGTCTGGGAATCCCTTCTGACGCTGACCAAAGTAATGGCTCTTAGCATGCAATATCTTTTACAACAGTGTCTTGAAGAGTGGGTCAGCGGCTTCTAAGACTCCTTCTGGTGTCAAAACTGTTTTAATAGCAGTACTGAAACATTACTTGCTTACGAGTATGCAGTGAAGTTTTCCTGTGCAACCAACTGAATACAAAAACAGATAGGAGATTCACCAGCTGTCTTCCTTAATCCAAAGATTTTAAATTTTTGCAAAAAGGTTAAACTGAGGCCACTCATCTTACTAAGTATGTAGTTTGGGGGGGATTATTTCTATGTTAGTACTTTACAATCATAGCAGTGTGGGCCCTCTCTATTGCCGGTAGGCTCTGTGAGTGGTGGGCCCACCAAATAGTACCTCCTATGTGAATTGTAATGACATCCTGATAGATTGGGACTGTATCTCTGAGACTGGAGAAGTGAAAATTATGATCCTTTTCCATGATTGTGTCACACAGTATGTTCCAGCATATGAAAATCTGAATTTAGAGTTTTATTTTTATTTATTTATGCATACAAGAACTGGGGCCTAGGCTAGAGGTGCAGGGGGTAAGAGGATTCACCAGAGACAGAGTGGGGAGCAGAACAGGCAGATTTACTGAAATACACCGCTAAAGGGAGCAGTGGGTGAGACAGGGGAGGTCTGCTGCGCCATGTGTGTCAGCTGCCTGGCCAGGCATTGAACTCGTAGTGCAGTGGCTGGCGATAGCTTGATAATGCTGAGACTTTAACCCCTGCTCCACACGGGAGGACCTGAAAAATCTGAATTTAAAGGAAAAAAATTATGTAGGAACACTATCCAACCCTGCCAGTGACCCCACTGAGTGTTCTTTGTATTGGTTGTTCCCAACATTGGAGGAACAAAGGAATTCTCAGGATAGCCTTTTCATTTACAGTATTAAATTGAGCATCTACTCTGTTCTAGGAGCTGTAATACAGACATGGTTGCCTAACAGGGTGTGGTCAGCGATGGATCACATATCAGCAGACGTCCCAATAGGCTGTACCAAGGAGCATTAGTGTGGTAGTGGGCTGTCCATCTAGGTTTGTGTGAGCACATTCTATGTTATTCGCTTAAGTACAAAATTGCTTAATGATGCATTTCTCAGAATGTATCCTTGTCATTAAGCAACACATGACTGTAAGGCAGGGAACAAAATAAAAGCAAAAAAGCCTCTGCTCACATGGGGATTCCCTTCCTGTCTGAGTTCTTTGCCTTGGTCACACCTCCTACTTCTGGGAATCTAATGGTTGATAGTTCCTATGGACTGTGAACAATGACTGGTATTTTTCAGTGACTGAATGTTAAGGCTAGAGTGGGAACTGCTTTACATTTGTGATTTGTGATTATTAAAAAAAGACACC
Organism: Talpa europaea; assembly: GCF_964194135.1. NCBI lineage: Eukaryota > Metazoa > Chordata > Mammalia > Eulipotyphla > Talpidae > Talpa > Talpa europaea. The sequence goes on from NC_140068.1 coordinate 89,415,004, forward strand.
AATGACTTGGGATTTTTCAAAACTTACAGAGTCCCAATAGCAATAAAGGTGAGCCTATCTTGTTGTGACTGCTTTAGTCTTGTTTTCAAAGTTAGTGCCACTTTTGTCAAGAAATTTAATTTAAAAAAATTAAATACCAACTGACCTTACATTTGTTGTAATTGTTTTTATTATGTGAAGAAAGTGGAAATTTCGTTGCCTAAGTTTGTTCCCAAGACCCTGTAATTTGTTTAATAGACTTTTATACAGTGATTACTTGGCTCATTAGGTTGAGTCACTTGATAATGACTTGAAGGTTAACTAATGCGGCCATCAGAGCCCTGTTCGTCAGCTGGAAGTCTAGCATATCACTCACTACCTTGAGCCATTTCCAAATGCAAATGATTGGGGATACCATTAGAATGTAATGGAAAAAGAAACTGATATTTAAAATGTGAATGACTGAAACCGCTTCTCTAAAGATTATGTTAAGATGCACTTTAATAGGAGCCTTTATAAAAAAATCTGGCATTTTGACCTTCTCTTCATTTAAAGTGTAAAAGGAGCTTTATAATCAGAGTGCACCAGATGACTGTTGTCTATTTAGCATCTCCACTGTGTTTTAGATCAGTATGTCTCAGGTTCAAATATAATCCCAGTCTTCTGCCAAAGTGGGAGAGACATAGTCATTTGACTGTGAGGAATCCTGTTCAACCATCTGTTTTTTTAAACCTGCCTTCAGAGGTAGTAGAATCTCTAATTCCTGATCCTTGCCAGGTTCTTAAGATCTGAGTTACCAGCTTGCTTGTTTATTTCACCTTGGTGTAGGCAGTATTTAAGTTTTAGGGCCTCCCTGGTGGCTTAGGGGTTAAGTTTCAGCTCTATCACTGCTATGGTCTGAGTTTGATCCCCAGCCAGGGAGATGACCCACAGCACGCAGCAGCAAACCTGTCCCGTCTCACCCACTGCTCCCCTTAGCAGTATATTTCAGTAAATCTGCCTGTTCTGCTCCCCACTCTGTCTCTGGTGAATCCTCTCACCCCCCTCTCCCCCATACCTATGGCCAATACCCTGGTTCTTCTAAGCAAAAAATAAATAAAATAAAATAAAATAAGAGGATTCATTTAAAAAATATTTATGTTTTAGCATACTTTTCTTTTTTTTTTTTAAGATTTATTTTATTTATTTATTTATTTATTTATTTATTTATTTATTTATTTATTTATACAAGCAACCCAGCACTCAACCGCTGCGCCACCAGGGAGGCCCAGTTTTAGCATACTCTTAAATGTTAGACTTTCCTTTTGTCTGTTCACTTTCCAGATTCCAAAAAATTTTTTTTAAGATTTTATTTTCTACTTATGCACACAAGAGCTAGGGTGTAGGCCAGTGGTGCGGAGAGGTGAGAGCATTCACCAGAGACAGAGTGGGGATCAGAATAGGCAGATGTACTAAAATACACTGCTAAGAGGAACAGTAGGCAAGGCAGAAGTGGTCTGCTGCACCATGTGGGTAGCTCCCTGGCCAGGGATTGAACTCATGCTGTAGTGGCTGCGGATAGCTTCATAGTGCTGATGCTTAACCCCTTGAGCCACCAGGGAGGCCCCCAGATTCCAAAATTTTGATGATACCTCTCATGTTATTATTTCATTTTTGTGCAATTCTTTTTCTTATTAATTTATGCCTTTTTTACTCCTTTACTGTTATTTTACTGGGATTTTGAGAGAAGAGGAGGTAAATGTGTCTTCATTCTGCCATGTCTTCCTGAAATTTAAAGTTTTAACATATATTATCAAGTACACTCCACAGACATACCAGGAATTCTGTTAGATGCTTGGTCTTTAACTTAAAATTCCTTCATGTTCTGTTGAAATTCGAACAATTCATTCACTTTAATGTCATTCACCTACTACTTTTTGAATACCTTCATATTATATGCTAGGCAGTGTCACAAATTATTTCATGTAATCATCACAGCAGCTCTATAAGACATAAAGATATTTCATTTTAATGAATATGAAACAGAGTAAAGTCAAAGACCTGGTGAAAAATCATGCCAGGTTTGAGATAGATTTCTAAAATAAATATGCTTTCTATTATACTATATACCTCTATCAGCTACTATGTTAGCTATTTGGATTTTTTAAGCAGAGGATTAGATAATGTTTTTGTTAATACAGTGATAATATTAAAGATCTGATGTCATTTAGAAAGATAGGCATATCAAGATCAACTGGCAGTTAAAGCAGTAATAATTCAGGCATGCAGTTTTAAGGGCTTAAATTTGGAAGGGATTAGCAGTAATAGTGGGGAAGGTGGTTAGGTTCAAGTAGTTAGGGAAGTATTTAAATCCATTCTCTTAAGTGAGCTATTGTGACAACCTAGGCCAGTTTGGTATTTTGATTTCTGAATACAAATTAGTAGGCCTTAGTAACTGATTTCGTGTGAATAAGGAGTTAAAGAGAATATCAAGGCGTCAAGTCAGGTAAATAGAAATATAAGCAGCAACTAATAAATCTCAACAACATTGCATGTGGATGTCATGGTTTCTTGGAGATATGAACATCTGCCAGACCTTCTGGATTCCTTTCTTTGTGTGTGACATTTATCTGAATGTCCTGTAATCACATTATACACTATGACAGAAAGTTGACATTAATAATGTGTATTTCTTGGTAAATAATATGTACTTTTAGTTTTAAATATTATTTTTAGTATTTTAAAATCAAATCTGTAACTTGAAAAAATCATCCCTCCACCCCCATTATGAAAGCAAGTACTGTGATTTCATTAGCACAGAAAGTATTTTTATAAATCCAGTTTAAAAGACTAAGAGCCATTGTAAAGGACATGAGTTGATAGTTCACCTGAAGAGAAGTAAAGATCAGTAGTCACCATAATTAAAGACTTATAGACAAGGTATTTAATTTTTCAAATGTCAGATTAAAAATCATTTAAAGAGGGCCTCCCTGGTGGTGCAGCGGTTGAGCACTGGGTTGCGAAGCTGTCCGCAGCCTCTGCAGCGCCTGTTCGATCCCCAGCTGCTCCCTGGCCACTGGAGGAGGGTCCCACATGGCGCGCAGACCTCTCCTGCCGCCCGCTGCTCCCCTCAGCAGTGTACTTCAGTCCTTCTGTCTGCTCTGCTCCCCGCTCTGGCTCTGGTGAATTCTTTCACCCTCCCGCACTTCTGACTGTACCCAGTGCTTGTATAAAATAATAAATAATAAAATAAATAAATAAATAAATCTTAAAAAATTATTAAAAAAAATCATTTAAATATATGTCACTCCCCAGTAGTAAAGAAACATATAATTTCGAATACTACTCGTAGGAGGTGAGAAGAAGGGGTGAAAATAAATGCAACCCTTTTGGTGGGCAGTTTGATTGACTATTCAAGATTTTTTTTTTTTTTTTTTTTTTTTTTTTTAACATCCCACTGGGCACTTAGTTGTTTTTTTTTTTTTTTTTTTTTTTTTTTTTTATTAGAGGCATGTTTATTTATTTATTTATTTGTTTGTTTTGTTTATACATGCACTGGGTACAGTCAGAAGCGCGGGAGGGTGAGAGAATTCACCAGAGCCAGAGCGGGGAGCAGAGCAGGCAGAAGGACCGAGGTACACTGCTGAGGGGAGCAGCGGGCGGCAGGAGAGGTCTGCGCGCCATGTGGGACCCTCCTCCGGTGGCCGGGGAGCAGCCGGGGATCGAACTGGAGCTGCAGAGGCCGCGGGCAGCTTCGCAACCCAGCGCTCAACCGCTGCGCCACCGGGGAGGCCCGACTATTCAAGATTTAAATGCATATATTCCTTGACACAACAGTTCATCTTCTATAAATTAGCTCACAGAATCACTTGCATAAGTATGCGCTGATATATGCTTAAAAATACACATAGTACATGTCCCTGGTAGTAAAACATTGAAAACAATATAATTTGTTCTCGTAAAGAAGTTAAATAACTTATGTAGTTCATATCAGAGAATATGTTGCAGTCTTTATTTTTATATATTTATTTATTTGTTTGTTTGTTTAATTTATACAAGCACTGGGTACAGTCAGAAGCGCGGGACGGTGAGAGAATTCACGAGAGCCAGAGCAGGGAGCAGAGCAGGCAGAAGGACCGAAGTACACTGCTGAAGGGAGCAGCGGGCGGCAGGAGAGGTCTGCGCGCCTTGTGGGACCCTCCTCCAGTGGCTGCGGGCAGCTTCTGCAGCCCAGCGCTTAACCTCTGTGCCACTGGGGAGGCCCTTTGCAGTCTTTAAAAAGAGATATTTGGGGAAATACTTAAGTTAAAAAAGCAACATGTAGAATAATATGTATGGTAGGATTCAGTTTACATTAAAAATTATGTTTCTGAATGTATCAAATAGTCCTGGAAGTATATTCCAGAATGTATACCCTTAGATAGTAGTAGTTTCCTCTAGAGAGGCAACTGGTGATGGAAAGCATAGAGAGTTTTACTCTTATAATTTTTATTTTCTGTATGCATGTTCATATTATTATTTAAGTATATAAATTAATATGAGAAAACAAGAACTCCAATTGTCTTTTGCTAAACTTATAATGAACCTTGCTTTTGTTATTAAAATAATTTAAAAAAATTTATCATGGAAAATTTCAAACATTACCTAAATCTCCTCCCTCTTCTATACCCTACTTCTGGGTTATTTTGAAATAAGTATTACACATTGTATTATTTTATCTGTAAATATTTCATCATGTGTTGCTCAAAGATAAAAGATTCTTTTAAAGGCATAACCACAAAAGCTAAAACAGACAATTATAAATCAGAGACATACTGCAGGGGAGAAGGGAGAGGGATCAGAGGGAAGGAGGGAGGAGCACAGGGGACTGAGGTGATGGTGCACGGGTGCATTGGTGAAGGAAACTATGGGAACTACACCTGAGGGGGTGGGGAGAAGCAAATATTGTTTGAAAATGAATAATGGTGTAAAAAAATAAAAATGTATATATAAAAAATTTAAAAACATAAAACAAAAAAGACATAACTACAATAATTATCACTAATGTAAAAATTGGTACTAATGCCTTAGTATTACCAAATATCTAGTGGTCAGCATTTAAATTTTCCTAATTGTTTTATTTTATTATTATTTTTAAGATTTAGTTATTTATGCATAGAAGAACTGGGGTATAGGCCAGAGGTGCGGGGTGGGACTTGGGGTAAGAGGATTCACTAGAGACAGAGTAGGGAGCAGAACAGGTGGATTTACTGAAAGACGCTGCTGAGGGGAGCAGCAGGCGAGACAGGAGAGGTCTGCTGTGCCATGTGGGTCAGCTCCCTGGCCTGTATCAACTCAGAGACAGTTGTGATGATAGCGCTGAGACTTCACCCCTTCTCTACCAGAGAGGGCCCCTTTATCTTATTTTTTTTAAGAGTTATTTATTTATGCATACAAGAACTGGGTATAGGCCAGAGTTGCGGGGGGTGAGAGGATTCACCAGAGACAGAGTGGGGAACAGAGCAGCAGAGTGACCGAGATATGCTGCTGAGGGGAGAAGCGGGCGAGACAGGAGAGATCTCTGCTGTGCCATGTGGGTAGCTCCTTGGCCGGCCAGGGATTGAACTCGTGCTGCAGAGGCTGCGGATAGCTTCATAGTGCTGTGCTTATCCCCTTGCGCCACCAGGGAGGCCCCTTTATCTTATTTTTAAAAATATTTTACTTGGGGCCTCCCTCGCCTGCTGCTCCTCTCAGCAGTATATTTTAGTCAGTCTGCCTGTTCTGTTCCCCACTCTGTCTCTGGTGAATCCTCTCACTCCCCTGCATCTCTGGCCTATACCCCAGCTTTTGTATGCATAAATAAATAAATATTTAAAAAAATTATTTTACTTGTTTGAATCAGAATCCAGATAAATAAATATCATAGTTCATTGTTGATTTTACTTGTATATAAATATCAACTGTAATTTTCCTATGACTCATCATACTTGTAACAGTAACATGCTTTTCAAAGCCAGTTTTGATAAGTCTTTAATTTCACAGTAAGAAGTCTTTGAAGAACTAAGGAAACCTACAGCCCTGTTATGATATTAATTGTAGTACATTTCTCAGGCAGTTTTCTTTTGCATTTATTGAGATTCTTTCAGATGCAGTCTGGAAGTTTAGGACTTACTATGTCTCCATGGGGAAAAAATAGGAAGAATTTCAAGTGGAAGTGTAGAAATTGAAGGAACTGCTTTTCTCAAATATGCATGTCTTTTTTAAAGGACAGATATAATTTCACAAAACCATTTTATTTTTATTTTTTAAAGATTTATTTATTTATGCATACAAGAACTGGGGTACAGGCCAGAGGTACAGGGGGTGAGAAGATTCATCAGAGACAGAGTGGGGAACAGAACAGGCAGATTGACTGAAATACACTGCTGAGGGGAGCAGTGGGTAAGACAGGAGAGGTCTGCTGCGCCATGTGGGTCACCTGTCTGGCTGGGAATTGAACTCATACTGCAGTGGCAGCAGATAGCCTCATAGTGCTGATGCTTAACCCCTTGTGCCACCAGGGAGGCCCCCCATTTTAAAGTTAAATTGAAGCAAAGCATTCACAATAATATTGCAGTCATTATAAATAGCATTATAACCTGCATTGTAAGTCTTTCCATTTAAAGTTGCAGTTTCCAGGGACTCCCTGGTCGCACAGGGGTTAAAGTGTCAGGTCTATCAAGCTATTGCCTGCCACTGCAGTATGAGTTCAATTGTTGACCAGGCAGCTAACCCACATGGCACAGCAGACCTCACCTGTTTTGCTGGCTGCTCCCTTCTCTGTCTCTGGTGAATCTTCTCATTCCCTGCACCTCTGGCCTATACCCCTGGTTCTTGTATGCATAAAAAAATAAATAATAAATGAATAAACAAAGTTGCAGTTTCAAAAAAAACCTGTCAACATTAAGTGAGGACTTACTGTGTTTGTACTTGTGACTGAATGCAGGAGGAGCTACTAAGAGGGAGTTACAGGGCCTCCCCAGTGGCGCATTGGTTGAGCCCTGGGCTGTGAAGCTGCCCACAGCCTCTGCAGCACGGATTAGATCCCCAGCCACTGGCGAGGGTCCCACATGGCGCGCAGACCTCTCCTGTTGCGTCTGCTGCTCCTTTCAGCAGTGTACTTCGTCAGTCTGCCTGTTCTGCTCCCCGCTCTGGCTCTGGTAAATTCTCTCACCCTCCCGTGCTTCTGACTGTACCCAGTGCTTGTATAAATAAATAAATAAATCTTAAAAAAAAAAAAGAGGCAGTTATAGTACTGTGGGCTAGAACTGATGGTGGTCCAAATTAGATTAGAGGCAACGGAGATAGAGGTGGTTTTCATTTTCATTCAGAAAATGATTCCCGAGCACTTTTTTTTTTTTTTTTGATAAGTGCTGTTCTAGGCACTTGGGATCTAACAGTGACCAAAACAGGACACCCTGGCCTCCCTGTTACCATAGGGGTTAAGTCTCAGTACTATTACATTGTCATCTCTACTGCCTGAGTTCCATCCCCAGCCAGGGAACTAACCCACATATAGTGCATCAGACCGCTCCTGTCTTGCCCACTGTTCCCCTCAGCAGTGCATTTCAGTAGATCCACCTGTCCTGCTTCCCATTCTGTCTTTGGTGAATCCTCTCACCACACACCTCCACCTCTGTCCTATACCCCAGTTCTTCTATGCATAAATAAATAAATAAATCTTAAAAAGAAAAAACAGAACTCCCTGCCCTCATGGAGCGTATAGTGTAGGGAGGAGAAAGGTAATACGTAAATATATACTATGTTTACTTGGTGGTAATTGCAGAGGAGGAAAATAAGGCAAGAAGGGAAATAAAGATAAAGGAGTGTTAAATGGGGAATGATTTTTATATAGAGCAACCAGTGAAGGCATGCTGAGAAGTAAAGATTTGAGAAACCATCTGAATGAAGTGAGGAAGCAAGTATGTGGCCACCTGAGGAAAGAGCATTGCTAAGGCCTTGAGATCAGAAAGTGCCTGGATTGTTGTAACAACAGTGAGGAGGCCAGTGACTGAAGAGGAATATATCGGGGGGGTGGAAGGGGTTGCATAGTGGGAGATGAGGTCAGAGAATAAGGGAATCTGATTATGTAGGGTGTTACAGTTATTGTGAAGATATGATGGAGAGAAGTAGAGTCAAAATTATTTCCTGAAGAAGAGTCTAAGGGTTTCTTAAGGTCTAGGCTGTTGGGCAAACTTCTGAAGAGGATAATTTGTGACTACATGGCTTTTCATTTACTGCCTAATCTATGTGCAGCATTCCCTTCTACCTTCTGTTCTTTTGAAGTCCCTTAGACCCATCTTCCTGAGGAAAGCTTTGTTTACAGGTCCCTGAATGATCTTCTGTACTCTTTCCAGTATTCTATAGACTATAATAGCCAGAGGGAAACAACCAGAGTGTGTTAACAGGATGCAAATAGTATAAGCAGATTCATATGTAGTTTACTTTATATAATTTATAACTGAAGTTAATATGCAACTCTACAAGTAGAACTATATAAAAGTAACTTTAGGACCTCCCCTGATGGTGCAGGCGGTTGAGTTCAGCGCTGTGAAGCTGTCCACAGCCTCTGTAGCACGGGCTTGATCCCTACTGGCTGGCGAGGGTCCCACATGGCGCGGCAGACCTCTCCTGTCGCGCCCGCTGCTCCCCTCAGCAGTGTATTTCATCAGTCTGCCTGTTCTGTTCCCCGCTCTGTCTCTGGTGACTCATCTCACTCTCCTGCACATCTGGCCTGTACCCCGGTTCTTGTATAAATAAATCTTAAAAAAATAAAGTGTCTTTAAAAGTAAAGTGACTTCGGGCCTCCCCGGTGGCGCAGTGGTTGAGCCCTGGGCTGCGAAGCCTCTCCTGTCTCTCCTGCTGCTCCCCTCAGCAGTGTATTTCGTCAGTCTGCCTGTTCTACTCCCCGCTCTGGTTCTGGTGAATTCTCTCACCCTCCCACGCTTCTGACTGTACCCAGTGCTTGTATAAGTAAATAAATAAATCTTTAAAAAAATAAAATAAAATAAAGTGACTCTGCCCTGTAGAACAGCATTTTTCAACAGTTGTATATCACTATCAGGACTTTTGCCACTTTACAGTAACATCATAGAATTATTTAATGTTTTTCTGTAAATGAAATTATTTATTTATTTATTTATTTATTTAAATTTTTTTCCTAGAGGCATGTCTTATTTATTTATTTATTTATTTATTATTTGTTTGTTTTGTTTATACATGCACTGGGTACAGTCAGAAGCGCGGGAGGGTGAGAGAATTCACCAGAGCCAGAGCGGGGAGCAGAGCAGGCAGAAGGACCGAAGTACACTGCTCAGGGGAGCAGCGGGCGGCAGGAGAGGTCTGCGCGCCATGCGGGACCCTCCTCCGGTGGCCGGGGAGCAGCCGGGGATTGAACCGGCACCGCAGAGGCCGCGGGCAGCTTCGCAACCCAGCGCTCAACCGCTGCGCCACCGGGGAGGCCCGAAATTATTTATTATTTTGAATTTAGAGCCTAAAAATATCCATGGAACTATGGATTTTCTGTTATTTTATAGACTGTATTAAAATAATATATGATTACTAAATTACAGAGTTCCAGTTCTGAGTAAGACAAAGTAAGAACACTCTGCCCATTCTCTTCTACTGAATGCAGCTAAAAACCTGGACAGAGAACACATAACAGCAACCCGAAGACTCTGAAGAGTCAGTTGTAGTAGCTGAATGATAGAAGACCAGGATGTGAAGTACCACCATCCTCCTGGGAGTTGCCCTTATTATTTCTAGTGTTCCCTGCCCTTGACTCTGCAGCCTCAGCCAGGAAGTGGGCACCAGGCATGAAAAGAGAGAGCTCCAGGATAAGCTTTCTAGTTCTAGTTCTGACTTTAATGGGAAAGGAGACTCTGGTGCTCAGAGAAAGAGCAATAGAAGCTCCCCTCCTTTAAAAAATTAACCTCCAATCTCTCATGCCCCATCCTCCAGGCCATCTTGTGGTTTATGGTGCTGGCAATGACAGCAACAAGGCTTCACTGCTACCTAAAACTTAGCTGGAGGACTTTCCTCTCTGGTTGGAGAAAGGTCGCCCACCTCCATCATCATCTCAGATGGAGGAGGTTTGCTACCTAGACCCCAAAATACATGTAGAATGGGATAATAAAAGACCCAGCTTTCTGTCTAGAAGACAGAAAAGGATAACTCCAAGGAACCTAACAGTACCTAGGAGACAACAAAGAAAGAAAAGAGGTGCTTGGGAAAGCAGCCTGCCAGAGCTTGTGAACTCCCAGGCTTACCCCAAACGGGACAGATGTGTATCTAAACAGTATGCCAAAAACTTCAGAATTGAACTAAGAGTTAAATCATGTCCAGGTCCTAGACTGGCCACTGGGTAGCATTCCTGCTAGACAGATTGTAAAAGCCCGATGAAGGCTTTGAATTAGAACTGATATTTAAATCATACCTCATAGAAGGATGGTTGGAACCTGTGACCTAAATCCAAGCAGGTTGATTGTCTACTAAAACAAAACTATTCACATGTTTCAGAAGACTCCCAGTCTCATAATTTTCAAAATGTTCAGGATACAATAAAAAATTATTCAGCCTGTGAGAAATCCAGGAGAATGTCAAGTAGTGTAGACAAGACGACCAACACATGCCAACATGAGATAGTACCTTTCCCCTGCACTTGGGTTATGCCTTTCCCTTCAATTTGATTGGCAAGTCTATGCCATATGCCCTCTGCTGGACCACGCACAGAGTGTCTGAGACTTCTCAGGGCCCACTCCTTGAGCTGAGGTCAGCTTCTCCTGAAGCATGTGGCCCTAAGGAGGAAGAATAGCAACTGAAGATAAAGAAAAAAGAAACGCCATATACTGTACCTATCTAGCTTGAGTTTTCAGATATTAAGACACTTCAGGTACAAAGAAGTTGAAAGGAGATAAGCTATCTTGTGGCTCAATAGAAATTTTAGTAAACCCTTTGTGTGTTTTCCCTTTGTGTATGATTCTATTTTTACTTTTTCAGTCAGAAAGGTAAATGTGCCCAGAGACCAAATATCACACTAACACTGACTAAGATAGATAACCAATTGAAGAATGCAGATATAGAGAACCACATCTTAGCCTTTGTAGCTAAAGATGACAGCCACTGACCAGAAATTGCTGTCTAGCCAGCGGGTCCCCAGCAGCTGCTGCACTGGCCCATGATTCGATGCTGCATGCTGCATGTACTGAGTTTGGCACAGTTTGCACCTGCCATCCTGTCTTCAGAAAGAAATACTACATGTGTTCATCAATGCTCCCTAGGTTTATCTGCCACTGATTTCTCTGCATCCCCGGTGGTGCTATGTCATTTGAAGTTTTGCTTTAGTGTGTCTTCAAAGTGTTTTTCTTAGTCTGCTTGAGTTGTCTCTTTTCAGCTCATCACACAGCAGCTACTTGGAAATGCAAAGCAGAGAATTTCAGAAAGCATGCTTGAGAGAGGCTGCTGAAAGTGATTGAACTTATTAATGTAACAAGTTCTTAAAGCCTTGAATGTGTTAAGTTTCAAGTTATACAAAAAATGGAATCTGAAAGAAGGCAGTTTTAAATAGTCAACATAACATTTAAAAGTCAGGATTAGGTTGTGCGGGACTAAACAGTTGGATTTCACTTGACAAGGTGACTGATGAGAGTCCAGAGTAATAATTTGTCCAGAAATACCTATATATTACCCTTATAATATTTCCAATGTGAAAGACAGTTTGGGGGAGTCAAGTGGAAGAATCTTAGTAGAAAGCAAGCTAATCACAGTCCTAACTTAGCTTGTAATCTGGAGCACGTTGAGTATTGCTCTATATAATAACTATCACTTCTCGGACTCTTACTATGTCCCAAGCTCTGCTATAAGCATTTTGTATATGTCAACTCCTTCCAATAGCTCTATGATATAGAAACTCTTATTCCCTTATTATGGATAAAGTAACTGGTCCAGCCAAAAGGTCATCTACAACTAGTAAGAACAGAGCTAAAAATCCAACCCAGGCAGCTTAAACCATTATGCTATACTGCCTTTCAGTTTATTTGTAATTGACACATTAAACATATCTACCATAAAAACTTTGGTAGAGTTGTGGGAGACAGAAAATGAGATAATAAAAGTATTTGTAATAAGGAAATAAAATGATACAAAAGAAAATCCTAGCACAAGAACCCAATGCCAGTGCTGGCAATTATAAGAAGTCTTTCTCTAGAGAACTTTGACATTTAGAATCATAAGGTTAAAGTCCTTTTTTTTTTTTTTAATAGAGGCATGTTATTTATTTATTTATTTGTTTGTTTGTTTGTTTTGTTTATACATGCACTGGGTACAGTCAGAAGCGCAGGAGGGTGAGAGAATTCACCAGAGCCAGAGCGGGGAGCAGAGCAGGCAGAAGGACCGAAGTACACTGCTGAGGGGAGCAGCGGGCGGCAGGAGAGGTCTGCGCGCCATGTGGGACCCTCCTCCGGTGGCCGGGGAGCAGCCGGGGATCGAACCGGCGCTGCAGAGGCTGCGGGCAGCCTCGCAACCCAGCGCTCAACCGCTGCGCCACCGGGGAGGCCCGGTTAAAGTCCTTTTGGCTTAGATCGAGTGTAAACGGATCTAAGGCTTTGTCTAAAAGGACTTTATCTGAAACAGATTATTTTCTTTAGGAATATGTAAAATACACACACACATATACACACCCCAAACTACCAAAAGCTGTCATCATTTTACACCAAGAACAATGGGGAGAGAGACAGTCTCTTAATAGAGAACATTTCCCAAGGACAAAAGAGATAGGCATTTTACCCTGGCCAGTGCAATTATTAGTTTGAAAATGAGTGGTTGGGAATTCATTCATCCAGACTAGATCTACTTAGGTTAGAATGAGCTAGTGCTAAGTACAATTAATATTGTTATAAAAGATCTAGAACTTTTTCATCTTGCAAATCTAAAACTCATTACACAATTTCTCTTCCCCTACCCTCACCACTGCACCTCCCTAGCCCCTGGTAACCAACATTGTACTTTGTGTTTCTATGCTTTTTGACTACTTTAGACTGATTATATAGATAGAATCATACAGTATTTGTCTTTTTTATAACATATTTTGCTTAGTATAATGTCTGCAGGCTCTATCCATTTTGTAACATGTATCAGAATTCTTCCTTTTTAAGACTGAATAATATCCCATTGTATGTATTAACCAGTTTGTTTTTGTCAGGTTGTGGGGGTTCTTTGTATATTCTGGATATTAACGCCTTATCAGATATATGATTTGCAAATACTTTTTCTCATTCTGTAAGTTGCTTTTTCACTCTGTTGATTGTGTTCTTTGATATGCAATAGTTGTAAAGCTATATCCCGTAAGTTTTGGTATATTTTATTTTCATTATCTCAAGGTATTTTCTAATTTCCTTGTGACTTCACTTTTTGTTTATGAGCATGCTGTTTAATTTCCATATATTTTAGGATTTACCAGTTTCTCTTGTGCTACTGATTTCTGGCTTCATTCCATTGTGATCAGAAAAGATATTTTGTATGATTTCAATCTTCTTGAAATTGTTAATACTTTCCTTTTAACCTAGTATATGATTTATCCTGGTGAATGTTCTATATTTTTTAAAAGATTTATTTATTTATTTTTGTGTAGAAGACCTGGGGTGTAGGCCAGAAGCATGGGGGTTGAGAGGATTCACCAGAGATAGAGTGGGGAGCAGAGCAGGTGAATTTACTGAAATACACTGCTATGGGGAGCAGCAAGCAAAACAGGAGAGGTCTGATGGCCATATATGTAGGTTAGCTCCTTGGCTGAGGATCTACCTCAGGCCAATGCGGTGGGCCATCACAATCATAGCACTGAGACTTAACCCCTAGGCCACCAGCAAGGGCCCTGGTGAATGGTCTGTATGCACTTCAGGAAAATATATGTTCTGATGTCATTGGGTCAAGTGTTCTGTATATGTCTGTTAGATATGAATGATCTATAGTGTTGTTCAAGTGATCTGTTTCCTCATTGATCTTCTCTCTGGTTGTATCGATTTTGGTTTTTTCCCTATCCATTATTGAAATTAGGGTATTAAAGCCTACTATTATTGTGTTGCTGTCCATTTCACCTTTAATTCTGTTGAAATTTGTTTCATATATTTAGAAACCCTGAGATTTAGTGTATAAATGTTTATAACTGAGATAGTTTCTTAACCAGTAGACTCATAAGCTGGCCTCATAAAAATGCATTAAAGGTCCTTTAGAGATCTGTTGGTTTGTCTCTTGGAATACCTAATGTCTATTGTTTTGCCTCTGCTAATATTAGATATGATTTTTTTAATTGATAGTTCCTTCAGAGCAGTTTAGCTTAGGGACTTTGTTTATTCTTTTACAGGCTGTTAATGACCATTAACTTAAAAATAACTGAAATTTACTGAGAACTCAGACCCCAATAGCACATGTTCATAAACAAAGGTTTAATTTTAGAATAATTACATTTCTAGTTATTCATACCTATTAAAAGTTATACTTAATGAATAACATGTATCTTGTTTCATTCTACTTCACTAATATAGTAATTTGATATTATGTACAGTGTTCAACACAGTTACCACAGATATGATGGGATGCTGGAAAAAAATATGAAATTAGTGAGCTTATTTTTTGTGTTGTCTCTCTTTTTTTTTAAAGATTTATTTATTTATGCATACAAGAGCTGGGGTACGGGCCAAAGACGTGGGGTAGGGGGGTGAGAGGATCCACCAGAGACAGAGTGGGGAATAGAACAGGCAGACTGGCTGAAATACACTGCTGAGTAGAGCAGCGGGCGAATCAGGAGAGGTCTGCTGTGCCAGGTGGGTTGCTCCCTTGCCACCGGGGGAGGGGGGGTGGGGGGGGATGGAACTTGTGCTGCAGAAGCTGCGGATTGCTTCATAGTGCAGTGCTTAACCCCTTGCACCACCAGGGAGGCCCCTCTCATCTTTTTTTAAAGGGCCCTCTCTTCTTGGTGTCCATTGCCTCTGAAAGCTTAAATCTTCTGTGTGGTCTCAGACAATGATTTGTACCTCTTCCTCTCTTCTCCCTCATCCCCCATCTTTCCTTCATGTGCCTATGCAGTATTCTGTCCTTCAGAGCTCTGATTTCCACTTTCTGCCATGGTAACTTAATCTGCACCTAGTTTTAGTGATTTAATGGCTTTCTGTGTTTCTCTTATAAGATTCTGTATTTGTCTTCAGTGGAAATGTCAGTGTCTTCATCTTAATCCAAATGGTGGCACTCACTGGCAGGTCAACAGGGTTGATAACTTTAAGATAGGAGTAGAGGTGGCTGGGATTTGTGGGATTTAAACTTCATGAAGTTCATTGTCTTCATGTGCTCTGGCCTTTTCTCTTGTGCCTGCTCACTATAGTTGAGTTCCCAGAAGTACATCTGTCTTATTCTTACACTAGAGATGAGGGTTCATGCACAGTTCACGTCTTTGAAATGCCTTCTATGCCTTATTTGAAAAAAGACCCCTTTTATATTTTTGCCACGCAGCACATTCTGTTGGACCTGTAAGTATTCAATGGGCATACCCTGGTTGGAGAGTGAGCTAGACTGATTCCATTTCTTCAATTCAACTGCTTTTTGTGGTGCTATGGATTTGTTTTTAACATCTCAGTTGGACTTTAACTGTTCTTGTACTGTGTTGCCATTAAACATAATCTTTAAAGATCTAAGAAAAATAAGCTTATATTAGAAAAATCCTTTAATTTGCTTTGGAAAGTTTATGACTTTTTTCATTTTAATACAAGTGTCTAATTTCTTTTTTTCTTTTTTTAAAAGATTTATTTATTTATGCATACAAGAATGGGGGTACAGGCCAGAGGTGTGAGCGTTGAGAGGATTTACCATAGACAGAGGGGAACAGAACAGGCAGATTGACTGAAATATACTGCTGAGGGAAGCAGCGGGCAAGTCAGGAGAGGTATGCTGCACCATGTGGGTTGCTCCCTGGCCGAGGATTGAACTCGTGCTGCAGAGGTTGTGGTAAGCTTCATAAGTTGTGTCTCAACCCCTTGCACCACCAGGAAGGCCCTGTCCTTTAATTTCTATCTTAAAATAGTTTATTATACATGTCTTATTAAATGAAACTAACTAGATAAAATGAAGATCAGAAAGTCAGTTACTATAAGTAATTCAAGAAGAGAGCCTGATTTAAGGCCCTGTGGAGGCAAAAATAACTCTTTTCAGAGATGGATGACAAGGACCAAGTCAGCCAGCACTGTAGTTAGAGTTGTTGGTTTCAAACTACAGTTACACGGCCACCCGTTTGAGCCTCCTGCAGAACAATTCTTTGAATTAGGTACTGTTATTGCTCCCAAATTTTACAGGCTGAGAAACTAAGACTTACAGTATACCTTTTGGTATTTGAAATAGTATGGAGGTGGGGTCCTTCACTGTGCAGCTAACACACAGCATCTTCTAACACACACACACATTCTCCTTCAGCTTGCTGACCAGTAAACTGGAATAATGTTAGGAGCTGTTCTATGAAGAAAAAGATCTCTTGAGGGTTGGAAAGGAAAGAGTCAGCCCATAGAATTCACTTCTGTGAACAAATTTTCAGTTGTGGCCCCTGGGGAAGTAGAGTAGAAATTACCTTGGTACTTTGGTTGATATGAAATTTCAAATGATTGACATTTGATGACTGAGGTTCTGTTATATCGCCACTCAGCAATAAAATGAAGAATTGTGCACTTTGCCTATCTTTTGCTTATGGGAAAGAGATGAGAAGGATTCCTTTTCTAATCATTAGTGCTACTAGAATGTGATTCCCTAGGTTCTCCAGATACCATAAATATCAGAAGACTGTTTCTAAATTCTGCTTTCTAATGAAAACATAATAAACCATATACACTATGCTAATCTGCAGTCATCTTGCTGATGCCTGAATTTTTTTTTTTTTAACAGATTTGCCTTAGGCAACAAGGCAGTGAGTTTCATATTGTTTTTCTAACATTGACTTTATTTGTTCACCTTATTCACTTTCATAAATATTCTCCAAGATTCACGAGCATGATTCTTTCCCGGTGTTTGGTTTATCATTCTGGCATCCCATGTAGAGACATTTCTTTTTTTTTCCAGAGGAGCCAGCCCAGGGCCCTGGTGGTGACCAATTGTCTTAGGGTAACCTTTGTGGCAAAGTTTGGTGCCCTGTTTTATTGGATATCAAGTTCATGGTTGTTTCCTGCTTTGGATTTGAGAGACTTAGTTAAGCTGATGGGTAGTTACTGTCATGCTCTAGATTGTTTAACAGAAAAATGATTTGAGATAATTACTATGCTGAGGGCACTAAAGTAGGAAGAATCTTCTGGTCTCCTTTTTTCCCCTTTTTTTTTCCCTTTCACTTGCTCCAGCCTGTTTTCTGAATGAATATTATTGGCTGAAGAGACTATTTGAGATCTTGTTCTTAGAATTATACTGTCATTTGGTTGATTGTGTTGAACGGGAATGGGCAACTGATTTCTGCTCCAAGATTGGCAGCCTTGTTTGACACTCATTTCCCAATTTTAATGAAGGTGTCAGTCTCCAAAATTCTGTATTTATCTACAGCTATGAGCATATGTATGTAGCCTATAAATGATCAGGGACTATTAGTCTACAAATATTTAACAAATGTGACTAAAACCAATCTGGTTCCTTTCTCATGGAATGTATAGATTATAGATTAATTTATTTCTTATCTATGTCTTTATGGTCTCAGGCAGTCCCTACATTTCAGGATATTTTGGCTATTCCTACATGACAATAAAGGAACAGATTGGTTAATTTTATGAAGATACTAGGAAGGTTAAATATCATTATTGTCTGTATTACCAGATATAAGGTAGATTGCTTACTTTTTTTTTATAAATTTTATTGTTATATTCCCCATACAATTGCAGCCCCCCCATTCTGACCCCAATCCCTCCCCTCCTGCCCCCGCCCCCCTAAAAGTGTCTCTGGTTCATAGTTTTTTGTTGATTTTGATTTTCACTTTCTTATAGTTATTCATTTTCCTGGTCCCTTATTTAAGTTTTCTAGATTCCTGCAATGAGTGAGACCATCCGGTATTTTTCTTTTTCTTTTTGGCTTATTTCGCTGAGCATGATCCCTTCCAGCGCCATCCATGTTGCTGCAAATTGCATGTGTTTATCTTTTTTGAATGCTGAGTAATATTCCATGGTATATATGTACCACATCTTCTTGATCCAGTCATCTATTTTTGGGCATTTGGGTTGTTTCCAAAGCTTAGCTATTGTAAACAGTGCTGCTATAAACATAGGGGTGCAGGTGTTCTTTGGAATTGATGTTTCTGTGTCCTTTGGGTAAATACCTAGGAGTGGAATTGCTGGATCATATGGAAGCTCTATGTTTAGTAGGTCCAGAAATCTCCACACAGCTTTCCACAGTGGTTGGACCAGTTTGCACTCCCACCAACAGTGCAGAAGAGTTCCTTTTTCTCCACACCCTCGCCCAACATTTGTTGTTGCTAGTTTTTTTAATATGTGCCATTCTCACTGGTGTAAGATGGTATCTCATGGTAGTTTTGATTTGTGATGCCTGAATTTTTTAAATAATTGAAAGTCTTTTCAATGCTGTATCCTTCTTAAAAATGGATCTCTCTCTCTCTCTCTCACACACACACACAACACACACACACAAATTGATAGGTAACACATGATTTTTTTTTTTACCCCAAAAGGTACAGAGGTTGAGAACTGAGTCGTTTTTCCATCTCCATCCCCAGTCTGCCACTACTGGGCATGTGGTTTCACCGGTTTGTTGTTTATTCTCTTAATTGCCTGAGAGAGAGAGAGAGAGAGAGAAGTATTTTAACAGTGTTTTTATGATGGCATCTGCCCTTTTGCTTTCTTCACCTGCAGGGTTTTGAATCATGTACAAAAGTCTACCTCTTTAAAAAACAACTGGTGGTTTCAGTCTCTGACCAACTTATACTTTAAACTATTTTCTGTTACGGTGCCTGAGTGTTCTCTTTATAGCCCCCAGTTTTCTCCTTTTATGTGTCTGTAACAAATACCCCTTTGTATATGACCCCTTCTCTTTTGACATTCACCTTCTTTGCTCTTGAAAAAAAGTGCTTAAAAGCTCTGTCTCCATTCATGCAAAATATGATGGGCCTCCATCCTGACAGATGTGCTTTGCTATATTGTTGGGGAAGGCACAGGTCTCAATGTACTGCTATCATTTTAAGAAATAGGACATAAGAAAGATGGGGTTCCCATAGCATAGAACAGCCACTGAAATAACCAACACTGGCATCCAGTCTTGACGATCCATTTGTAAATTCTAGTCAGATTTATTTTCTGCTCACAGAAATTGTTCCTTTTTTTCCCTCTGCAGGCAGTTCCTAACATATATATGTGTCTTTCATACAAATGGCCACATGGAAAGCCCTCTTCAGCCATGTGGGAATAGCAGGAGGGGGGAGATTCCCAATTACACTGCCAAGACTGCAGCTGGGAAGCAATTCTTGGCATTTCAAGTTGAAACTGGATTAATTTTCTCAGAATAAAACATTACGTAGTTAACGTTCACTAAGTGGCAGTACCAGTGTCTAGTCCTATGTTATAGTACTTCATGGGCTCAATAGTCTTTTTAACTGGACTCACTGCTCTTTGTGATGTTTCTTTTTTTTTTTTTTTAATTAAAAGATTTATTTATTTATTTATTTATTCATACAAACAAGGTATAGTCAGAAGCGCAGGAGGGTGAGAGAATTCACCAGAGCCAGAGCGGGGAGCAGAGCAGGCAGAAGGACTGAAGTACACTGCTGAGGGGAGCAGCGGGCGGCAGGAGAGGTCTGCGCGCCATGCGGGACCCTCCTCCGAGTGGCCGGGGAGCAGCCGGGGATCAAACCAGCGCTGCGTAGGCTGCGGGCAGCTTCGGAACCCAGCGCTCAACCGCTGCGCCACCGGGGAGGCCCAAACTTTGTGATGTTTCTTCCATGAGAAAATTTCTTCCAAAAACTCAACTGAAGGATAGCCTGTTGGTCCATGTTTGTGACTGTTGTATTGGGTCTGTGTGGCTAATTTTTGCTTCACTGGACATCATGTGGACCAGAAATAACCTTTATCTGACTAGGGTCAGAGAAGCAAAAATACGTGGATTTTTTAGAAATACAATTTTGTGCCTCTGTTTGCTGAGGCTATAGTGAGCCATAGGTAAAAAGATCATCCTGCCATGTGGATGATCAGAATTAGTGAGGCAGGAGCAGAATTATGAAAAAATTAATGATTTTTTCTTTCCCAGTAAAGGAAGAAGTTTGAAAAGGGAGAGAACATTAAGCTAAGCAAGAACATTTTAAACAGACTAATGTGGCTTAATGCTCCCAAAAGACAAAGATAGGGAATTTTTGTGGGCAAAAATCTGGTGAAATTATTGAAAGAACTGGGAGTGTGGAGGTGGTGGTGGAGAGGGACTGCAGAGAAGTTGTCACCTGACACTAAAGGGTATACTTGAGGCCCAGGCTGAAAGAACCACGTGGGCAGTCTCTGTGACTTAACATAGAGATTTGTGTTACGTATGGTTTGGGGGAGGGTCTGGGAGAGTGCTATTTAAAGTAAAACTAGGTATAATCGTAAAATGATGGTAAAGGTGAAAGGTTTCTTATAACATGTCCAATTTGTGAATAGTTTGTATCTTACTGTTTTCTTTCACTATTAGAGAGTTTATTGTTTGCTTGTCTTTAAGAATTTTTTTTATGGAATTTTCCAAGCACAGGCAAAAATACTAGCATTTATAGTGAACTCCATGTGCCTGTTAACCAGCTTCAACAATTACAAACATTTTGACAATCTTGTTTCATCTTTCTTTCCTCCACTTTTTCCTCTTAGAATATTTTAAAATAGGGCCTCCCTGGTATTGCAGGCAGTTGAGTGCCGCACTATGAAGCTGTCCACAGCCTCTGCAATGTGGGTTCCATCCCTGCCGGCTGGGGAGAATCCCACATGGTGCAGCAGACCGCTCTTGTCGCGCCCACTGCTCCCCTCAGCAGTGTATTTCAGTCAGTCTGCCTATTCTGTTCCCCACTCTGTCTCTGGTGAATCCTCTCACTCTCCCACACGTCTGGCCTGTACCCTGGTTCTTGTATGCATAAATAAATAAAACTTTTAAAAAAAAGAATATTTTAAAACAAATCATACATCATAACATTTCACTATAAATACTTCAGAGATAATTCTAACATATAAAGACTAAAACAATACAATCACAGTACCAGGATCACATTAAACTAATAATTATTTAGTGTTATCTAATAGTCTGTTTTAATTTCTCCAGTTTGGGAACAGGAGTGATGGGAAGGGAAGCTAGTGGAAAGGATTACAAAGCTGCATGAAGAAAATTATAAGGGTGATGGATTTGTTCATTATTTTGATTCTGGTGACTTCATAAGTATATACCATATGTCAGAAGTTATCATATATACACTTTAAGTATATACAGTTTATTGTATGTGTTAAAAAATTATACTTGAAACTTAAAAATATATAGCAGTTTAGCTGGAGGCAGACAGTTTTTAAAGTTATCTCAAATATATCTTTTCACAGTTGGTTTGTTCAGATCAGGACTAAAGAACTACACATCGCATTTGGTTATATCTCTAGGCTTATACTCTATAGCACATCCACCCACCCACTGTCCCCCTTTTTTTTCCTTGTGCCAGCTCTTTCTTAAGGACCCCAGGTCATATAGCATTTGTGATCACCACACAGATTTGGTGATTTGGCCAGTTGCAGCCTTGTGGTAATACCTTCCTATCTCACATATTTGCTATAACATGGTAGATAGCTGCAGAAGCTTCGTTGGACTTAGGTTTAGTTCATCTAGTGAGAGTACCTTATAGGTGACCCTGCTATGATGCACTTATTGGTCATTTCAGGGAAGCATATAATGTCTCATTATCCCACTTCACAGTGTAAAATGATCAGTGGAGTCAGGTGTTTTCAGCCTTATTCATTCATTAAAAGTTTCCTGTCATTTTTCACCTAGTAGTTTAAGAGTAGTTTAAGAGTTGTTTAAGAGCTGCTGCCTAGATTCCTTATTTCATTAGGGCTAAATGGTGTGTTTGTGTAATTTTTAACAGCTGCATTCAGATACAATTTACATATAACAAACCGTACATATTTAAAGGGCACAGTTCAAGATGTTTTGACATATGGGTATGTTTTTGATCACTGACTACATAGTTGCTGTAGATAATCCAGAGTTTTGGAAGCATACTGCAGGGATAAAGCAAGATTCCTATGGGCAAACATGTGAAGGGTAAATAATGCCAGATTTCTCGTGGTAGCGATGGAATTTTTCTATGTGGCAATGATGTCGAGAAGAAAACCTTTGTTTTTGACCTTGTTTTAACACTAGCTTGTCAGGGAGATAGTGTTAAAACACCAGGTTGTATGGGATAGATGCCTTTGGAATAGAAGCAGCATGAACTACAAAGCTCTGAAGCAGACCTGCTTAATCCTTACACAACCAACCTGGTTACACTGTGCTTATTCTACCAGTGTATGCAGAGTTTCTCTGAATTTAGTACAAGCAGTTTTTGGCTTCCTTATCTCCAGTCTACTCTTCTGCTAGAAAAGGGGTTTAAGTGTAGATACATGCCTCTTTGGCAAGAGTATTGGTTAATGAATCAAAAAGTCTAATCCCTTAAAAGCCTACTAGCTTAGCTTTGTTCCACAGATGGCACCTCCTTAACCCCCTGTCAGTCATCTTACATATCTTGATCACCTGAACACCTGGATGAAACAGCATGTGTAGCTGGGTACGTGATTATCACTGCTACCAAAAAGATTTAAAAAAGCACAAAACATGTTCAGTACCTTAATCTTGCAAATTTCATTACTAGTATCGGGTATCAGAATATGAAAATTCAGCCTAAAGCTGAGTCTCTACAATGAAATGGAATGATTTTGTATGCAAAAGTATAATTCTGTGAACATACTAAAAAATGTTGTTATATACTTTAAGTGAGTGGATTTTATGGCATGTAAACTATATCTCAAAAAGTTCTTTATGGGCCTCCCCGGTGGCACAGCGGTTGAGCGCTGGGTTGCGAAGCTGCCCGCAGCCTCTGCAGCGCCGGTTCGATCCCCTGCTGCTCCCCGGCCACTGGAGGAGGGTCCCACATGGCGCGCAGACCTCTCCTGCCGCCCGCTGCTCCCCTCAGCAGTGTACTTCGGTCCTTCTGCCTGCTCTGCTCCCCGCTCTGGCTCTGGTGAATTCCCTCACCCTCCCGCGCTTCTGACTGTACCCAGTACTTGTATAAATAAATAAATAAATCTTTAAAAAAAAAAAGTTCTTTATGAGAATTAAATGTTATTTTGTATAGACATGATACTTGATGTTCACCTAGTAATAGATGAACTCACTGAGAAAAGAGCAGAGAATAGAACCTTAAGGAAAGCCTACATTTCGAGGAAGAGAAACGCATATGAAAACAAAGAAAGTATTATTACAGACATAGGAAGAAAACCAGAAGAGCGCAGTAACCTACAATTCAGGAGTGACTGTGTTCACTGTCAACTGCAGAATAGATGTGGATGGCCACTGAGAAAAGACTTATAAATTCAAGGAAATGGCTTAATGACTTGAGAAAATAGTTTCCATGAAATGAAGGTGTTCAGGAGTGAATTGTGAAGAAGATGAAACTGTGTCACACTTGTGAGAAATAAAGTAGTCAATAGGAGAAGGAGCCTGCAAGTAGTGTCAGCAATAGTCTAGAGGGCAAATTTATGTCTGTCTTCATCTCTCTGGACAGGAGACATTTTATCATATTTGTAGCTGGAGAGGAAGGAGGCAAACAAAGATAACAGGGAGTGAAGGTATAGAGGGCTTAGCCTTATTGACTATTACCTGACATCGAGAGCAAAGCATTTGTGTGTACTGGTGGTTCTGTTTCTGTCATTTTCCTCCACAGCAACAGGCATGGCCCCCTCCCCTGGGCAAACCAGGATGATGTACTGGGCTTCTTAGATGAACTCTACTGCTTATCATTGAAGAAAGCAGATCCTAATGCAAGTGAGAGGGACATTAGCATGTGGGCATATCCTGTATTAGACAAATTCATTCTTGAACACATCAGCATTGATTGCTGACACCAGATAAGTGGCAGCGCATCTTGCAAGTGTCTGGCACAATCAGCACATCAGTTACCACTAGTGTGTCCAAGAGCTACTGCTTCAGTGCCCATTCCAGATCTCGGGTCTGGGAGCTGAAGAACACATTTGGTCAGAGCTTCCATACCTCTCTCTGGGGAATTCAGCTTCTTGAGGGGTCTTTGAGCTGTGCACTCCAAGCTGTAGATTAGCCCCCATCCACCTAGCTTCAGCAGGAATGGTAATGAAGGGGGGAAAAGGAAAAGTGCAGCAACCTGTGGGGACACCTCCGCCTCCCGCCATGTACCATTCTCTGGCAGAGAACTTGTGACATTTTCCCCCCTAACCTCACCCTTCTCAATCTCTACCCCTGCTTTTTGGTTTTGTTGTTACCTTGTATTGTTTTTATTTTAGCCATAGTATTAAAATTCAGAAGGCTGGTATCATATCACGCTCATTGTACATTGTAATAATACAATCTTAAAGCTCTGCATAATACTCTAGAATATAGCATTTTCTTTTTTGTTACTGTATTTTAATGTGATTTTCCTCTTTTTTAAAATTTCTTTCGTAATTATGTGTTGATATTAAGTGATATTTTCCCATATCTCTTGGAAATAAAATATTAGCCAAAAAGAAAATTGATTTTTAACACTTATTTGTAAAACTGTATTCACTGTGTCTCCTCAAGCAGTCTTTGCAGGTTTTGTGATAGATGTAATTTAGGGTACATTTAGTAGGTTGAAGGGTTAAAATACCCAGCGCTGTCGCATATGGCAGTGAGCAGAATCGCAGATGTTGATGATACCACGTAATTAGTATTCTTTTATGTAAATGAAGGCTGTCAGCATGTTACCATAGTGTCTCCTCTCTCTGAAGCTGGAATTTATGCTACTTGGTCTCACCAAGACCAGGCAGGATTATTCCACCATCCTTAGTTAAGAACTGAGAGGGAATCAATACAATGAGAGGCAGAAGAAATGTCTTTGGAAAGTAGATTCACTTTCTTTTTTTCTTTTTTTTTTTTCTTTTTCCCTCTACAAATTTTATTTCTAGTGATACTGTTATGCATTTAGGATCTACTAAGAATTTTCTATTTGCAAATAATTGGAATAGACAAATTAGAAGATAAATGATGTTTTTAAGCTATGATTTTTAAAAGATGACATGTAGTGTTTGGTAGATTATCACGTGGAGACTTTTTTTAAAAAATGATCTGATAAATCTAGAAGTTTCTCATCTAAACAAAAGGCAGAATGGATAAGATTTCACTACCTTTTAATATTTGGTACTATCCATAGTAGAATGCTTTTAAGTATTATATATGGTTTTTAGCTCCAGTTGATACAGATTTTAAAAATAAAACTTTTTTCTTTTTGTTTTTGGTGGGACCCTTGCCGGCAGCTGGGGAACAAACCAGCGCTGCAGAGGCAGCCTCACAGCCCAGCGCTCAACCACTGCACCACCAGGGGAGGCCCTAAAAATAAAACTTTTAAGGGGCCTCCCTGGTGGCAAAGGGGTAGGTCTCAGCACTATGAGGCAATCCACAGCCACTGCAGCATGAGTTCAGTCCCCAGGCAGGGAGCTACCCACATGGCGCAGCAGACCTCTCCTGTCTCGCCTGCTGCTCCCTTCAGCAGTGTATTTCAGTCAGACTGCCTATTCTGTTCCCCATTCTGTCTCTGGTGAATCCTCTCACCCACCCGCACCTCTGGCCTGTATCCCAGTTCTTGTATGCATGAGTAAGTGAATCTTTAAAAAAAAAACTTTTAAAAAATAATTAAAAGTAAAGAAAGAAAAATTTAATATTTTGCCATGTTTGCTTTCTCCACAAGCAGATTCATCCAGAGTGTGCAGACATTAAAGTTGTTGATCTAATTTAATGATGGGGAAGTGTGAAGGCATATCATGTTCTTTCCCAATTAGACTGCAAGTTTATCTCTTTTGGATATCGGGTACCCGTCACACTGTATGATGTGTTTTAAGTGGAAATGTTAGTACTACTATGACCTTTGGGAATTGTGAAGGAAATGGTGTATGTGTCAGAAAAATGTAAAATAGAATTCCTTTACATGCCTGTGGCTGTTCTAAAAATAAAGCAGTCTGAGTATGTTTGAGAGGTGAACTGAGTGTACATACCGAGATTGTGTTCTCTTTATTCTCTATTTTATGTGTTGGCTAAGGTGACTTTTTTCTCTTGTGTCACTTTTGGGTGACTTCCATTTCATGATGGCATGCTTTTCCTCTAGAGAAGTGAGTCTGCCTTAGCTAGAATCAGTGTGGTAAAGTGCAGAGCAGCCCTGTGCTTTCCTGAGTGGATTTATTCTGCCATATGGCAGGTTAGTGAGTTGCCACGAAGATTTGTAATGGGAAAAGGACTGTGCAGGGAAGGATGTGCGTGATCAGCAGATTTATAGATCAGAAAATGAAATCAGAAGAATTTCTAGAGTGCCCTTTCCACTTGACAGCTCTCTGTGGAGAGTGTGGGGAATGAAAAAAATTTTTCAGTGTTTTCCTATTTTGGCTTTTGGTTGTTCTAGCGTATTTTTTTCCTAGCACAGGAGTCAGTTTCATAAGGCATCAATGTCCTGGGTATTGTGTTACTGTATCCCTGTTCACAGAAATATTCACCGTAGGATTTCTAGCTGTACTCTGTTTCATGTGATAACATCTCAGAAGCAATTAAATTCCTGAAGACACATCAAGGCTCCTATTGGCCAAAATGGAGATTTGCCAGGTTGAGTTATATAAGAGGAAGGCTTTTCAGAAATCTGAATTTTTTGAAGGAAAGGAAAAAAAAAGCAAAGCTGATAGTTAAAGATACTGTGTCCTCATTTGTGTGGAATCTAAGCTTCATTGATGCGCGAGAGCAGGTAACATACAGCAGCACTTAAGCTATCAGCACACTCATTCAGAATGGTCTGCTGCCTCCACAAAATCTCCGAGGATATTGCCATTTTTCTTACTGAACAACAGCATCAGCACCAAATTAACAGATGCATTTCTAACTCTAAGCTGGTTGTGAGTGTTGGTATCTCCTTGGGACCTTCACTAGTACAATTTGATGAGAGAATGAAGGGGAGAGGATTGTGGAATAATCAAAACATTCCCATTTATATCAGTTTGATTTAATGAAATTGTGTGCGTGTGTGTGTGTGTGATTTTTAACTGTTCAGGTCCAAATAAAGTTACTACAACTTTTCTTTCAGGGACAATTCTGAAGCTTAAAAAAGGTTTTTTAATAATAGCTAGACTATCTTGCTGAGATTTCCCTCTAAATTTTGCTTCAGTATTACTGAGTAACTTCCCCCTTTTAATAAAATTCATATCTTGTGAGAGAAATCAAGCTTAATTTATTTTTTTAAGATTTATTTATTTATACATACATGAACTGGGGTACAGGCTAGAGGTGTTGGAGAGGGGTGAAAGGATTCACCAGAGACAGAGTGGGGAACAGAACAGGCAGACTGACTGAAATACACTGCTGAGGGGAACAGCAGGCGAGACAGGAGAGGTCTACTGCACCATGTGGGTTGCTCCCTGGCTGGCCGGGGATCAAACTCATGCTGCAGTGGCTGTGGATAGCTTCATAGGTTGTATCTTAACCCCTTGCACCACCAGGGAGGCCCTATTTTTATTCTTAAGGGCACATTCTTGTGTGTGTTTTCTTTTTCCTTTTAAAGCAAAACAGAACCCTAACCTATATAACTAGGTGGTACTCAGAATAGAAATCCCATTTATTTATCAAATGCATATTTATTGAGCACACTATGTACCAGGTATTCTGTGTGCTGGTTGTACAGCTGTGACCACTACAGAGTACCTGCTTTTGTGGAATTTACTACATTGCATTGGAGAATACAGACAATAAAAGTGTAAGCAAGTTTATAGTATCAGGTACTATAAAGAAGAAGGAAGGATTGGGGGCAGAATGAGAGGGTTGCTACATTTAGATAAAGTAGATAAGGAAGGCCTGTGTGAGGAAATGACATATACAGAGGCCCTACTGACATAAATATATGAGCCATTTAAATATTTAGGGTAAGAGCATTTTGGGCAGAGGTAAAGGCATGTGAAAAGGCTTTAAAAATTAACGTACTCAGCAAGTTTGAGCAATAGCAGAGAGGCCTATAAGCTTTCAACACAGTGCTTAAGGGAAAAGAATGTAAGAAATGAAATAGGGAGGAAGGAAAAGAATAGTTCATAAAGGTCTTATTTGGTATGGATATGTAATGGGAATCCATTGGAAGGGTTAGGGATGGAGGAATGACATAATTTGGCTTACCTGCATGGAGCTGCAGTGTGAAGTTTAGACAGACAAGAGTGAAGAGTGAGAGAGGAGAACAGTTAGGTTATTAGTGTTCTAGGCAAGAGTCTTAGACTACACTGTGATAGATACTAGGGAGGTGGTTATGTATGTGCGTTCAGGCTCTGTTTTAAAGATAGAGAAGGTGGGAAGATTGCTAATAGTGTGGGTGAAAGGTGAGGGAAAGAGAGGAATAAAGGGTGACCCCTAGGTTTTTGAGCAACAGGGTAAATTCTGGGATGCAGAGATGAGGTGTAGTAGAGAAGGAACAGATTTGGTAGAAGAGTGTGGAATCAGAAGGGTTTGGTTTTTTTCACATTAGGTGAAGATGCTGATTAGGCCATTGGATATTCAAGTCTATTTTTCAAGGTACAAATTGGAACTGGAAAAATTAATTTGGGAGTCATTCATGAATAGCCATGGCACTGGATGAGCTCATTTAGTGTAGCTAGAAACAGATGGGGAAAGACTGAGCCTGGGGTATGCCAGCATTAAGAAGTAGAAGATAAGGGGAGGAGCCAGCAAAGACTTAGAAGGACCCACCGACTGAGCTAGAAGAGGAATCAGGAGCCTGGTGTGCTGCAAGGCAACTGAAGAAAGTGTTTCAAAAAGGAGGGGGAGTCTCATGGTGTGGATTATTGCCTACATATATCTGGGAAAAAGAAGCCTTAGCTGTTTTGAAGTAAATATGACCACTTCCTTAATAGGTAACTTTTCTCATAGAGTTCTCTTTTGTTTTCACATTTGCAGTCCAAATAACATTTCATATATTTCAGAACATGATATTTTGATCCTTAGGTTCATGTGGAACTTTTTTTTCTTTTTTTAAAAATATTTATTTATTTATGCATACAAGAACCAGGGTACAGGCCAGAGGTGTGGGGGAGGGGGAGTGAGAGGATTCACCAGAGACAGAATGGGTAAGCAGAACAGGCACATCGACCAAAGTACACTGCTGAGGGGAGCAGCAGGCGAGGCAGGAGAGGTCTGCTGCACCATGTGGGTTGTTTGCTGGCTGGCAGAGGATTGAACTCCTGCTGCAGAGGCTGTGGATAGCTTCACAGTGCTGCACTTAACCCCTTGCGCCACCAGGGAGGTCCCACATGTGGAACTTTCAATTGTGAGAAAGGATTTGATTATTTTTCATGAAATTTGACCCCTAACAGTCTTCAGGTTATTGAAAAAGCTTTTCTAAACTTAAATTTATGTTCCAGGAAAAAAAAATTTCCCCTTACATTTGTCTTTTACCTGAGACTAATTCCCTGGATATCTTTTTGCCTATTTTTTTTTCTTAATTTTGTGACTCAGTTAAGTTTAGATATATGGCTGTGCAAACAAACCAAGTCTAGTTATTAATCTTTGAAATCTCTTTTTTTAAATAAGATTTATTTTTTTATTTATGCATATGAGAACTAAGGTGTAGGCGAGAGGTGTGGGGGTGTAAGAGGATTCATCAGAGATAGAGTGGGGAGCAGAACAGGTGAATCTACTGAAATGCACTGCTGAAGGGAGCAGGGAGTGAGACAGGAGAGGTCTGCCATGCCCTGTGGGTAGCTCCCTGGCTAGGGATCAAACTCAGGCCACAGTGGCTGGAGATAGCTTGTTAGCACTGAGACTTTAACCCCTGTGGCAGGAGAGGTCTGCCTGCCATGTGGGACACTCGCTGGTGGCCGGGGATCGAACCGGCGCTGCAGAGGCTGTGGGCAGCTTCGCAACCCAGTGCTCAACCGCTGCGCCACCAGGGAGGTCCATAGCTGCTTGTTAATACATTATTTGACAGACAAGGAATATTTCCATCACTGCAGAAGATTTGATTGTATAATGTTGGTTTAAGTGGAAGAATTTTATAAATAAAGTTCTTTCTTTGACTTCTATGATGAATTCTTCATCCCTGTCTTATTTACTGGATTAATACACTGGTTCTAAGATTTTAATATACAAGTGACTCTTCTGTAGGGCTTGTTTAAAATGCAGATTTTAGAACCTCTCCCAGATTCTTTTTCATTGCATTTAGAGTTGTGACCAGGAAATCTGTAACTGTAGTAAATAGAAGAGTGAATTCTGATGCTGGCAGGTGGTTCAGGGATTGCATTTTGGAAAGTACTAATTTAATAGAAACTTGGGAATTGCCTGTCTTCTGTTTTCCACCACCCCCCCTTCATTCTTTCATTACTTTCTTTTGTGTCCCTAGTAATTGGATGTAAGCCTCATGTATACCCAATTTGAATTCTTTCAGTAAAGAAGGTAAAAGTTTTCCTACCCTTTCTACAAAATGTGTGTTCTTTTTGAAAAGACAGTGTCTTTGTTCCTCAGGGATGCTGTAACAAAAATGCCATGGACTAGTTGACTTGTAAGCAACAAACATTTATTTCTCACAGTTCTGGAGACTGGAAGTTCAAGATGATGGCACCAGACTCCATATCTGGTGGGCTTTCTGGTTGGTAGCCAAATGGCTTTCCAACTTTTTGCTGTGTCCTCTTACGATGGAGGAGTGAAGAAGCTCTTTCATAAAGAAGGCACTTAGCCCACTCATGAGGGCTCATCTCATCCCATTCATGATGTAATCATCTCCCACCTTCTTTCTTGGGAGATAAAATTTAGCATATGAATTTGGTACACAAACATTCAGGCCATAACAGACACATCAACAATTATTTAGATCGAAGCCCAGGTTCTTTGGACTTAAGAAAATAAAAATGATACTTTGTACAGCAGAGGATTTCTCTTTCTTACCTTTGATCTCTGCTATCCTGTTATCTATGCTTTGCAATACATTGAAAGCAATCTTAGATTGCCTTTTGGTTTGAGGGTCTTCATTTCTTCTACTAGGATTTGTTTTTTGTTTGTTTTTTTAGATTTATTTATTTATTTATACAAGCACTGAGTACAGTCAAAGGCGGGGGAGGGTGAGAGAATTCACCAGAGCCAGAGGGGAGAGTAGAACAGGCATACTGACGAAGTACACTGCTGAGGGGAGCAGCGGGCTACAGGAGAGGTCTGTGTGCCATGTGGGACCCTCGCCTGGTGGCCGGGGATCGAACCGGCACTGCAGAGAGCTTCACAACCCAGTGCTCAACCACTGAGCCACCAGGGAGGCCCTCTTCTGCTAGTATTTGTAATACCATTTTTGTTCCTCTTTCTTTCCCCCTGTTCCTTTCTGCACACAACCAGGAACTTGATCAGTATCATATACAGAGGCTTTCACTTTCAGGGCATCATCAGTTCAGAGGTGGGTTAGAATATATGTTTCCCTGCCCCCACCCCCACCCTCATGACCAGTTAGGTGCAACGTGGAATAAGGGTAGTGACATTTCCTAAGAAACACAAATCAGCCTCACATAAAAATTAACTACTATTTAAGGCTGAGGAAATGTAAAGTTTTAAATTGTTATGAAGGTCCCCATACAGTATTTTATGATTCTTCATTTTTTTTAAAGGAATTTAACTGCTCTTCCATAATTCTCTATACCAAAGTCTGTATGCCAAATTTGCTTTTCTGTTTTAACTTCCTTCCAAATGAACCAATTTTGAATTGAAAATTGATGCATATTCAGTTGAAAATGCCCGTTGCAAACCTTTTTCTGAGAAAATATTTTACTGAAAGTTTTCTCTTCTCTCTTTGGGGGGGCTCTGTCATGCCAGGTTGAAAGAGTGGAGACTTCTATAAGACATGGATAGATGCAAACATGTAGGGCGGTTGCGGCTCGCCCAGGACCACTCCATCCTGAACCCTCAGAAGTGGTGCTGCAGGGAGTGCTCAACCACCGAGTCGGTGTGGGCTTGTCTCAAGTGCTCCCACGTGGCCTGCGGCCGCTACATTGAAGATCACGCCCTTAAACACTTTGAAGAGACTGGACACCCGCTCGCCATGGAGGTCCGGGATCTCTACGTGTTCTGTTACCTGTGCAAAGACTACGTGCTCAATGATAACCCCGAGGGAGACCTGAAGCTGCTGAGAAGCTCCCTCCTGGCTGTCAGGGGCCACAAGCAGAACCCGCTGGTGAGGCGGGGGCGGACGCTGCGGTCCATGGCATCGGGCGAGGACACGGTCCCGCCACGACGCGCTCCTCAGGGACAGCCGCAGATGCTCACGGCGCTGTGGTACCGGCGCCAGCGCCTACTGGCCAAGACGCTGAGGCTCTGGTTCGAGAAGAGCTCCCGGGGCCAGGCTAAGCTGGCGCAGCGGCGGCAGGAGGAGGCGCTGCAGCGCAAGAAGGAGGAGGCACGGCAGCGGCGGCGCGAGGTGAAGCGGCGGCTGCTGGAGGAGCTGGCCAGCGCCCCTCCGCGCAAGAGTGCGCGCTTGCTGCTCCACGCGCCCCGCAGCGCGGCCCCGCGCCCCGCCTCGCCGCCCGGGCCCGCTGGGGCCCGCCTCAAGCAGAGGCGCGCGCCCGCCGTGGCCCCGGGCGTCACGGGCCTGCGCAACCTGGGCAACACCTGCTACATGAACTCCATCCTCCAGGTGCTCAGCCATCTCCAGAAGTTCCGAGAGTGTTTTCTGAACCTTGACCCTTCCCAGACGGAACAACTGTTTTCCAAAGCCACCAACGGGAAGGCCCCGCTTGCCGGCAGGCCCGCCAGCAGCTCTGCCACCGAGCTGTCGGCCAGGAGCGACAGGGGTGGGTCCTGCGGGCGGGAGGGCCTCTGCTTGAACGGGGGCACGTCCATCAGCAGGAGCCTAGAACTCATCCAGAACAAGGAGCCAAGCTCGAAGCACATTTCCCTCTGTCACGAGCTGCACACCCTCTTTCGAGTCATGTGGTCCGGGAAGTGGGCCCTGGTATCACCCTTTGCCATGCTTCACTCCGTGTGGAGTCTGATCCCCGCCTTCCGTGGCTACGACCAGCAGGACGCACAGGAATTTCTCTGCGAACTGTTGCACAAAGTGCAGCAGGAACTCGAGTCTGAGGGTACCACCCGCCGCATCCTCATCCCCTTCTCCCAGAGAAAGCTCACCAAACAGGTCTTAAAGGTGGTGAATACCATATTTCATGGGCAGTTACTGAGTCAGGTAGGTGTGTACCCACCCTAACCCCCACTCTGCCCATCATCATATTGAGGGAGGCTTGTATTGTTAAGGTTTGGCTTCCTGTGGATGCCACCGCCCCCAAATTGGACTAACTAGAGAAGCCACCATTTACTATAAGTTTGCATATCTGAGAGTGGCCACTGTACATTCTGTTGCACTGTATGGTGTGATGGCTTTGTTAGTGACCTTCACTCCTGTTTCTTTCTGGGCAGATTTTTTTGTTTTACTTGCCGTATCGCTTCATTGTCAGTGAACACCCTTAACTTTATGATGATATGGATGATACAATATTCACATTACAACTAAGCACCCGTTGTTGGCATGCCATCCTTTGATCAGTCTTAGGAACTTAAACGCTTTGCCTATAATCTTGGTTCCACAGTAGTTTGAAAGAGCATTTTTTTTCTTCCTAGGCATTCTTTGTACCCATGGAAGGAAGGGGGCCTCAATGCCCAGGATGATGCCAAAGGCCTAGCAGGCCTCCCTTATTCCCTATTACTTTTCATTTCCTGAATCTTTAGCCTTGTAGGGAGGGACATAAGCAAGGGTTTATAGATAACCTTTGTGAGACAATGCAGAAAAAGAATTTCTAGGGTTAACAGAAAAAGTGAGATCCAGATCACAACTTGTGAGATTCAGATAAAAAGCCTCTGCATTATGCTACTGAAGTTTTGTGTCTTGGTACTTAGGATTTTAAAAGAATGATGAGTGGGACAGAAAGAGAAAGATTTGCTTTGTAGAACTGAAAGGGGAGTATTTATAGGCACTTCCTCTACTTACTGAGATTCCACAGGAAGAAATGAACATCTGGGAAGGTTATAGAGGGAGAGAAGGCCTAATAGCATGGTACAGCCATGTGTCCCTTCCCCACAGGGCTAGATTCTGAGAACCACATCATAAGGTGACTTTGTAATATATTGAATATCAAAGAGTATAATTAGACAAACCTAGATGACATAGTCTTTTACGTGCATAGACTACATGGTCGAGCCTGTTGGGACCTCCTTTGTCTATGCAGTCATTGACTACGACGTCACCAAGAAACACTTGACTGTACTTTGAGGCTGTGCAGTTACAAGTGTAGGGGAGGTGCAAAAAACAAGGGCCAAAAGAGAGGCAAGTTGGACTGGATGGAAGGAGCAGTCTGGAAGAGGAAGGAGTGAGGTTAGGAGAAGCAGATGGATCTGCAAATTCTCCAGCTCAGCCAGATTCCTTGAATGATCAACTTCACAATTACTTGCAGTCTGTACTACTGCAGCACCGAAGGGTGGGCCATGCTGTGGAAAGGAGAGAAAGGGGTAGGGAATAATCTCCACTGTATGTTTCTAGTTCCAGCTTGCATAACATAGTTAGAAATATTTGCTAGAAGTGATAGGCTGTAATTTTCTTTATTAGTTATATTTATTATTATAGTTAATTTTTGGTGAAAATTATACACTTAATTTGGTCCACTTAAGTATGTAAAGTGAGTGGATGTATGTGGGAAGCATGGAAGTTATATAACCTGTAAATCAATCTTTGCATTCTAGGTCACATGTGTATCATGCAATTACAAATCCAATACTATTGAGCCCTTTTGGGATCTGTCCCTGGAATTCCCTGAACGCTATCATTGCATAGAAAAGGGGTTTGTCCCTTTGAATCAGACAGAGTGCCTGCTCACCGAGATGCTGGCCAAGTTCACAGAGACGGAGGCCCTGGAAGGGAGAATCTACGCATGTGACCAGTGTAACAGTGAGTGCTGGGGGTGGGAGGGAGGTGTGGGGGGTACAATTGGAATATAGAGTAAAGTATTTCTTTTGCTCCTTTAGTCAAAAGTAGCACTGATAATATCGAGTAGTTCTAAAGTCTCTCTTAAAGATTTTTCCCCCATCTTATGAAAATAAGCATATGATCATTACATATTCAAAAGCAAAACAAAACCAAGGAGTTACTGCAACCATGGAGTCTCCCTTGACTCCAGCTGTGATTGACATTAGTTGTTATGTTGGGAAACATTTGAAAGTATGTGTTTTGAAATAGGGAGTCTTAAGAATGTGATTTTTTAGCTTCAGAGTGCTGCGGAGATCCTGCTTACATTCATGAATATAGAGACTGACAGACAGTTCTTCCTTAATCTAAATGCAGATGGCATAGCCTGTTTAAGGAGCATGGTATCAGAAAGTGTGTTTTTGTACTTTGTATATTTAAAGTCTGTTAATGTGATGCTAAAGATTGACACAATGAGACAAAGAGAGCAAGTTGCAAGGTAAGGGCCTCCAAGGCAGCTTCCAAGGGCCTCCAAGGCAGCCTCCATGGATACTTTCTGCATTTGTTTGTTTCTTCACATGCCTGGAAAGCTTGCATTTCAGAGAAGGTCATAGGAATATTCCTATTTGGCTTTAATTTTGAAGTGAAACTCTGTCCATGTGGTTATGTGGGCATCTATGCAGGCCCCCTCTGTCTTGGCACATTAACCCTTCTTAATATACTTGCATATGGGGGTTTAATAAATTGTTAAAAGTCATACTTGATATCATGTTGCCACTTTAAAATTTTTTTGAAATGCTGTACTTGCTAACGGTAGACCTGCCTGTTCTGTTCTATATTAAGATATAAAGGTGGTGACTTAAATTATTACATTACAGCAGTATATGTTTGTCTTTAAAATAGTGATTCATAAAGCTTTTAATCTATAAAAATAGAAGGATGTTATCACCTTTAACTTCATCATTTGTGCACATGATAGACTGGGCAAAAAAATACTTGTATTTATTTTTCTAAGAAAGGATTTTCTGGTTGCCAGATGTGCCAATTTATCAGGATTTCTCCAGGCAAGTTCAAATAGCAACAGTGAAGGGAATCTATGGAAAAGGGACCAGATGCATTCTATGCTTGTGAAATTTCAAAACAATCAGTCTTCTACCTCTCTGTGTGACCAGCTTAATCAAACGGAGACAGAACTGATCAATCTCAATTGAATCAGTAATTTCTTTTTCTTTGTGAATTTCATTTTAGGGAAACAAAGCCGGATTCTATATTGTCTTCATCTTAGCTCACATACTCCCTCTGCTGAGTGTGGCAGTCACTACCAGTTCCCAAGCAGAGCTGCAATAAAAAATCTGCTGGTAAATGGGAATGTAAAATTAAGGCAGGCCCCTCTTTGAATTCCCTTTCTGTTCATGCCCCCACCTATCATGACTGCCAGCCACAGTAAAAGCTTCTATGGCACCCTCAGTTTGCCACAACCTATTATGAGAAGCAGCAGCTCCACATCCTGTTGTCACAGAACTCACCATGATACATCATCTGGCAGTGATTTGCTACCTTTCACAAGTGGTACAGGCAGGACTTGGAATTAGATTCCAAGTTCTTCAGACACTGAGACCATGATATCAATAGCTTGTGATGCCAATCAGCAGGCACCACAGTGGACCACTAATTTTATATTCTCATCCATTCATTGATTTAATTGTTACTATAGCAGAGCAGTCATCACTAAGTGGTTATAGAGAGAATGCTTCTGATGGGAATTAAGAGAACTTCATTCCATTGTTTATATGCTGTAATTTAGAAATGCATTTCCTCCACAATTCAGTAGCTTTACAAACAAAATTGGAGTCTCAGCACTGATTCTGTTTTGGACTAGGTGTATTTGACCAACCTGTCTGCATTGCCCTGAATGTCTAGTAGTATGCTTTTATTCAAGAAATGTGTTTCAAAAATTAGGTACATAAAATATAAAACCAGCAAAGAGGCTTTTCTAAATATTTATATCTGCCACAAGCAAATCATGCTGTAAAAAAAATCTGTTTAAATACTCTCTCCTTTAGCCTGGTCTTACCTGAAATATATGTATCCTTCCCCATTTTACTGGAGAGGAAACTGAGGTTCAAAGTTTTGAATAACTTGACCAATAGTGTACAACTAGCTATGAGCTGAAAATAAAATTGTGTCTATCTGATGAAAACAAATGCTTTTTAATATAAAATTGATACATCATAATTTCAGTTATAAGCCTGTAGATACATAAAGGCATAGAATCCTAACATGCAGCCACTGTATGTGTGTATTGTCACAGTGATCTTCCACTATATTCCATTAATAAATCTATGATGTCATCCTAAACGCATACCAGTTTTGGAAGTTGCTGATGGCAGAAACTGAGTAGATTAGATATGTCAGGATTAGGTTTGGTTTCTTAGAAGTCAACTCAAACTTCAGTGACTTAAACATAATTTTTCCCCAGCTATGTAAAAGCTGTCTGAATGATAGTCAGGGCTGTCATTGTGGCTGCTTGGCAATGAGGGAGCCTAATTCCTCGCTATTCTCCTCTACTATCCTAGTTCAAAGCTTCCATCCTTAGGCTACCTCATGGTCTATGAGTTCTAGATGTTGCAAACAATGGAAAGGACAAACCATCAGCCTTCTTTAATTTATTTTTTTAATGATTTATTTATTTATTTATACAAGCACTGGGTACAGTCAGAGGCGTGGGAGGGTGAGAGAATTCACCAGAGCCAGAGGGGAGAGTAGAACAGAGTGACGAAGTACACTGCTGAGGGGAGCAGCGGGCACGGCAGAGAGATCTGTGCGCCATGTGGGACCCTCGCCTGGCGGCTTGGGATCCAACCGGCGCTGCAGAGGCTGCGGGCAGCTTCGCAACCCAGCGCTCAACTGCCGCGCCGCCGGGGAGGCCCCCCCATCAGCCTTCTTTAAACAGCTATCCCAAGACTGTCGCAACAGTCATTCCTTTCATCTCGGCCAGAGCTACCATGGCCACACCACGCAGATGTGTGGCACTGAAAAATGGCAATCTTACCAAGGGTCACATTGTTGCGCCACATCAAACTGAGGTTCAAACACTCAGAAATAAGGAGAATGCAAATCATTGTCTCTGCAACAGTTGGGAAAGAATGAGACACCTCACAATCTATCTTATACTTTCCCAAACCATATAGGCAAACGACGAAAATCCAATCCAAAACCCCTTGTTCTGAGTGAAGCTAGAAAGCAGTTAATGATCTACAGACTACCTCAGGTTCTCCGACTGCACCTTAAAAGATTCAGGTGAGCTTGCTCTGTGAACGGTGGGAAACGCTTTGGTGCAAAAGCTTTGGTTGAGGGAGATGTTGTATTTGTTGGTGGGAAGAGGCCTGTTCCCTGGAGACCTTGTGCTTTTTATGGAGAGTAAATGCTTCCTGCCCCTTTGGGTCCAGTAGACTGGGCTTCCACTCCCATACCCTTTTTAGTTGGCTAGCCGGCTCCTGTGTCTGTGCTTGAGATGTTCTTCAAGTTTGGGATGTTCCTTTGAGGCTTACATAAAGTCATCTTCAGGATAAAGTATGATGTAATCTGTGGAAAGAAGGCGGGGAACCAATAAACTACAAAATGATTGTTGCCTGAATTGCTTGTTCAGGGATTTCTAGTTTCAGAGTTCATCATGGTTAACAGTCATAGGAAATATATATCAACATTGATGGCCATTGTTTCACTGATGCAAAATTCAAAGCCAGAAGGTTAAGTTTTCTCAGCTCCCTGTTTTACCTATAACTATGATCACATATGCCATTTTTTTACTAGTATAAGTTTATATCCATGTCTAGGTGGTCTGGCCGTAATCATCGAGAGAAGATTGGGGTCCATGTCGTCTTTGACCAGGTATTAACCATGGAACCTTACTGCTGCAGGGACATGCTCTCCTCTCTTGACAAAGAGACCTTTGCCTATGATCTCTCCGC
The DNA here is from genome assembly GCF_964194135.1 of Talpa europaea. NCBI lineage: Eukaryota > Metazoa > Chordata > Mammalia > Eulipotyphla > Talpidae > Talpa > Talpa europaea. Next base: position 89,454,136 of record NC_140068.1, read on the forward strand.
AGTGGTCATGCATCACGGGAAAGGGTTTGGCTCAGGACACTACACAGCCTATTGCTACAACACAGAGGGAGGTGCGTGCGCTTTACTCTGTGGGGTGGGGGACACGGAAAAGGGTTGGTTTGTCCACATTTCATTACTTTCCTTTTATTTCAATCCCACGGGTTAGCTATAGGGGAAAATTACATTAAAATCCATGGAAAATTTCATTAAAATTATGAATGTTGGATTCCAATTTGGGATATATCACTAAATAACAATATAAGATTGTTCTAAGAGGGAACGACACATGGTGCCTATCACATAATGCTCAGTGCTAGAGATTATATTGTTATTACTGACTCTGCTGCGCACCTCAGTTTCTTTCTTGGTTATGTAGAAACAGTGAGACCATGGACCTCATGGAGACATTCGATGAAGCTCACTCGCCTCAGCTCATAATAAAGCTAAGGATATTACTGAGCCTGAGCACTAAGTCCTGCTACCTCCTTTACCATGGAATGTGTGGGGATACACCCACCCCTTTTACTGCCCCCTCCACATATACCCCACCCCATCCCCACAGCACGATCCCCTAGAGCAGAGCCTCCTAGCTGCTGCACTGAGGCAGGTCTGCTGCAGGTGTGTTTTCAGTGGAGTGCAGATCTTGAACTCAGCCCTTGGGACAGCCAGGGTGAGCCTATGGATAAATAACTTTATTCCTTCTAAATTTTCCTTATCACATCCCTCTGTTTACATTTTCCCTCTTCCTCTGCCTCTTCCCATTTCTCAGCTGCCAGTCATAGAAGGCTCTAATGGGCACTAAAAAAGCCCAAGTAAAACAAGACAAAAATTCCAAGTCAGTGGGTCTGGTAAGCAGTATCGTGGTGGGGGTAGAGCCAGACAGGGAAGTCTCTTAGTTTCATTTACTTGTCTCTCCCCCACACTTATAAGCAAGGGTTGGCTCTATTCAGAACTCCTCCGTCCTTTCATCATCTTCTGGTTTTGCTTGCTGATTGGAAATATATGTTGGGCAGTCATTTTCTTTCTTTTCTCTGGTTTCCTAGGTTTTTGGGTTCACTGCAATGACTCAAAGCTGAATGTGTGCAGTGTCGAGGAAGTGTGCAAAACTCAAGCCTACATCCTTTTTTACACTCAAAGAACAGTTCAGGGCAATGCAAGAATCTCAGAAACCCAACTTCAAGCTCAGGTGCAACCTAGCCACAGCAATGAGGGCAGACCACGGACCTACCCATGAATGGGAGACAATTGTCAAGAACTGGCTTGCTTTTAAACTATTGTGTCTGTACATGTTTCCTGGTATAGGAAATAAGGTTTACTGCAGTAACAGATTACTAGGTTTGCCTTGGTGGGTCTAGAACAGAAGGTACCAGGTGACTCATATCCTATCATAAAATTTGTGACTTACTTTTGAATGAATTTGAAAATTCCCTCCTTTGATAAAACAAATCAAATGGAGTAACTTCTATGAAGGTTCTTTCATTAGTTGCTTCTAAACCTGGAGGGATCTGAGTGGGGGAGGGGGTAAATTGATAACATCCAGCCAGGTGTGCAGCCGTGTTTTCTTTCCATTTATATGAGTCACCTACTAATCAGGACTTCTTTGCAGCGGTAGCAGAACCCTCCTGATTTGAGCAGCTCAGGACAGAGCATGTGAGGAGGGACCCTGGATTGGCAACTTGCTGGTTAAAGGTGGTTCCAAGGTGGTTGATAAAGGCTAAGGATTTATTCCTACAAAGGAAGTAACCCTCAAGAGTTGAAAACTTGCAGACTTCCTTTTCCAGAGGATAGGGTTGAAGAGGGGAGTGAGATGCATGGAGCAAAGTTCCCCATGCAAAATGGGAGTTTTTTCACATGTCATAACTCTCCTTGGCTACTACTGTTACTTAATCACTCCAAATCTTCTGAGACTGGCACAAACATCCCTTTGTTCTAAAGGAGGAACAGTTCATATGGGGACATATACTTTGTGCATGCTGAACCTAAGGGCACTGCTGACTACCCAATTCTTTAGTACGTTCCTAGGTCAGGTCTACGGCAAGCACATGATTTGCCTTAAATGGTCATTAGGTCAGTTGTCTGAGGCTTGAAGGTGGGGCGGGTGGGCCAGGATAGTGGGTGGTCCAACGCTTATCTGAATGCTCTATCACCCTTCTCACCTTGGTTCTGCATGTTACAGCTTTTTTCTGCTCCTGGAGAGCTGAACTTTCTTATTTATGCAAGATTTAGAATTTTTGCTTTCCTGGAGCCTGGAAGTTGTTTAGGAATATGCCCCACCAGTTTCTTGCTGATGGCCCTGGCCTATTTCCTCCCAAATCTGATAATTCCTGCTGTTTCTTTATCCACCCACACTCAGGCCATCAGAGAAAAAAGCAAGAGTGCCCTGTTCTTTACTCAAGGCTATAAAATGTACCTTTCTTTGTAAACTGGGTCAGTTTTCTAAGTGGGATGAAACTACCCAGATAGAAACTCTCCTCCATGGAATTGCCCTACTCAACCCCTTTCAATCCTTCTCTTAGACTTGCGGTGTAATGCAGACCATAACTCATTGTGGGGTTGTGGCAGCCTGCCTCAGCCCATCACTTTGAATGCTCATCTTTTGACTGAGCTTACCATATTATATTTCAATTCAGGTAGAAATACAGTTGTCACTTGAAGGGAGTAGATGTGGAAGGGAGTTTGGGGAGGGGTGGGAAGTTGGGAAAAGAGCGGCTAAAGAGGCTGAAAAATGAGGAACGTAGCTTTAGTGATGTTGTTGAGCCACATTTCCTGAGGAGAGCTGCTGCAGCATTTGCTGTTAACCTCTTTTGAGATGAACTCTCCACAGGACTGCCACACAGCACTGAGACCTGGAGGAAATTCAGACAGAAAATGGCTTACCCTGACAGGAGTGGGGGAGTGACTATATTTTAAATTAAACTTGCTTTTTCCAACACTGTGAGGTTTCTGTAATATTTAGCTTTTATTTGGAAGCGATAGTGTATGGCATTTTTTATGCTGTTTGGTTTATATTGTCTACTGCAGGCTTCTTTATACAAGTGTGGCCCGGGCTCACCGTCTCCTGGACACTGTTTTAAAGTGTCACAGCTGTTGCCCATGCTGCCAGAGGCTCTGATGTGAGGCTCTATTCTCTAGATCCACATTTTTATGTTGGCATTTTATGTTGGTGATGACTTTTTTGTGGCAATAGAAAAGCCCGTGAATTAAAAACAAAAAAATAAGGAGAGTAAAAAAGAAAAGGTGAAGGTGGGGGCGGGGGGGGGGGGAGTGTGCCTCATCTTTCAGTGAGTGCTGTATTTATTATTCTAGAAAAAAGAGAACTTACAAGGGGAGAACTAATAGAGCATCTACTTCATCCCTCCAGCTGTCTGGGTGAAACCCTTAAGAAAAATGGACATTAATGGAAAATTAGAATATCTTCAAATTTAATTTTTAAAAATAGTTTTATACCAAACATTATAAGGATTATTAAGCAGACTTTGTAAGATAAATGCTTAACTTAGCTGAGCATCCATGGATCAAATTAATGAAATCATTCAAAGTGAGTTGGAAGAGAAGCCAGTGCTAGCGCCCTCCCTGAGTAGCACACTCACGAAGGTGCCCCTGCAGTCCCAGACACCTCAGGAACCAGAGGTAGCGGCACTGAATGCTCTTGAGGATTTAGTACTTAACGGAGATTTTATTACAATTCCCTACTGCATAAGCCAATGGCTGTTTTGAGGGAAATTCCCCTTGCCTTTAATTTATATACATTCCAAGTACACGTTCCTTAGTTGCATCTTACTTTAAATTGAAACATTCTAAGAAGAAAGTAAGAACCAGATAGAAGCTGACTAGATGCTGCCAAATCAAAGCCCAGATCTCGTCACTGAAGCTTGTGGGCCTCTTTCTCTCCCAGATTAGTTAGGTCCTACTCCAGGAACCCTTCATAGTTGGCTGGTGTGTTTACTTTCTACTCTAGCCAGCCAAGATGAATGCACCCTGGCTCTCAAAAAGGGTGTTTTACCTCAAACTAGCTTAACCCTCATACTTGTGGTTGGCTCTGAGATGAGCATCCATGCTAGTGTGAAAAACATTAGGAAAGCCCTTAATAGCCAGGAACAGAAGCTCTTATTAAATGGTAGGCAGAGCTCTTGCCAGCTTTGATCCAGCCCCTCAGGCTGAGGGTGGGCAGTGCCACATTATAAAGAATTTCCAGATGTCTCTTAAAATGTCATGAATAAAATTGGAAACTGTAGAAGTTTAATGTGTCCTATGGACTCAATATCAGAGTTTATTTTTCTTTTTACTAGCAAGGCTTCTAGAGTAATGATTGTGTGAGTTCCCTATTTAGCTGTGCTTACAGTGCCATCCAAGTGCAAGAACTAATGTGTTGATTGACTGGCAGTGGAGCATGGCCCCTAGCCAGGCCCCAGTGTAAGCCTGAGGTTGACAGTAGTGCAGAATGAAAACTTGGTAATGGGGGGAGGGTGGGGGTGGGATGTGGGTAGGCAGGCAAAGGAGGAAGAAATGGAGTTTGTTTTACTTGCCAATAAAGCTTTGTGAACTAATTTTATACAATTCATAACATTTGGTGCCTTGTACCCAATTATGGTTTGCATGGGATTGAAGATTAAGGGAAGGACTCCTTGTCATGTCAAGTGGCAGACAAGTCTGTACAGTGTAGAGGATTGGTATCAGACTTTTTAAAAGCATTTCGTATCTCTTGTGTGTGAAAGCAAATTAACTTACCAGCAAGTTCTGAAATTTTACTGTAATGTCCAGAATCTTTGTGATTATTCATCAAATGGCTGCTTTTCAAGGCAGACTATGCATCCCATTCTATTCACCACCCCTTTATGTTACAGACATTAACTAACCTAGGCCTTTTCCAATCAGGCTGGAAGGGCTCTCTCTTCCTAAACGTAGACTAAATCCTAGTCCGGAGCTGTAATTTGAGTGGAAGGATTGCTTTTCCAGCTGGATGGGTGAGCACAGACGTTCAGAAAAGGCATTTTAATTTTTCTAATGCTGGGCAATTTATGGTAGAAGTCAAAAATGGTTCCTGCTGAAGTAGTTAGTATTCATTAGTTCTTTTGCACAAAATTTCAGGAAGTGGTGTAGAACACAATCCCCTATATGTGAACCTTTAGATTGTAAGGCAAGCCAGTGCACTGTGTAATATGAAAAAGAGAAGGCTCCAAAAACATGTCCCAGCCCCCCAGACCTTTCCCTGGCAGGTGCTGACTGGGATGGTGCTGAGCAGCTGTGGAAGGGGCTGCAACCCAGTCTGCTCACCTGCAGGGCTGTTTACAGCATGTTCCTTTACTCAAACCTTAACTGTTTCCACTGAGCTCATGAGACTTCACCAAAGGGTATTTTAAAAACTCACCACTGAAGCACACTTGATAATTGGGTCCTCAAGCCTAATTAGGTGAGGAGGTTGTATCTTTGGAATAAAACCTCCCATGTCCACTTAGTTTTTACCAGTAAGTATGCATCTCCCTGGTGGTTCAGATTCTTTTTTGAAGTCAGCACCAAAGCTGAAAAGAAAAGCGCCTTCTAAATATGACTGTGAGTTTAGTTTGTCTTCCACATTTAAATTAACCATTCTCTTGGGTCTCTGACTTTTGACAACTGTGTACTTGTTCAACCCACATACTGCTCTAAATACATCATAGTTTTCTACAGCATTGAGGCACATGGTCATTTTTGTGGGCTCCTTTCATTCCTACTTCTGCTGCCACATTCCCATTTAAAATGTAAATAGAACATGTAAGAGATCGTCATAGCATTACATGGTCATTAGCCATGGCTCAAACTGCATGACAGGTGTAAAACCAACTTCAGGAGAATGTTATGTGTTTAAATGGTGAAAGCCAGCCTTTCATTTACAGAATGATTATTCATCAGAATTTTTGGAAACTGTAGACTTGGTAGCTGTATTTGCAATTCTTACCACTTTGAGAAATCAAGCCAACTTTACCTTACCTGCACTATGGCTTTATAAACCACTAGAGAACATTATTACTTAAAGCTAAAAATTAAATTTTGAGTGAAATTTGAATTATGCTTTTGGAAGCTACCAGTCTTAATTTCTGTTGGGTTCTGGTTTTAAACTTGGAAAATTTTTATCAAACAGGTCTGTTCACAATTGAGTACATTCACGGAGGTGCTGGAATTTGTCGTAGCATCATTGTGAAGGGACTTAGAATCTGATTCCCTTCTGGTCACCATTGGTGGGAGGAGGGGTGGTGATGACTTCACCTAAGCCTTGCTCTCATGTGTATAACCCTTCCCCTTCCAAACACCCAATAAGATATAAACCTGTGCATTTGTGATCGCAGGGGACATTCTTAGAGTCTCTGCTTCGTGACAGGCCAGACAGTGGCCTGAATTCGGAGTCCTTCCTCCTACCAAATAGGGAATATCTGATTAAAACTCACAAGAGAACGGTGCTTTTTTGGAAAAAAAAAAAAAAAAAAAATTAAAAAATCTAATTCCCAAACAGCTTTTTTATACCTGCAGGGTCAAAAAAGGACTATTTTGTCCTACTACCTTCAGTGAATAGATTGCTAGATATAACAGCTGTCAGCCGTAACAATTAGGCATTTGTATTGACCCGCCCTTTCCTATTCATGTCCTTTTATCATTCCATACCAGTTCTATAGACTTGGCATAGAAAAGCAGTATTTAAAAATGCTTAACAGAGTAAGTAAGCCAGAGAAATTTGCCAAGGGGGACCTCTTTATATCTGCACATCTTTCTTAAGCCTACCTAAATGAATGTTTCCATGTCAGTTCCTACATATTCCATTTCCAAAGAGTCAGAAAGCATCTGTTAGTTCATGAAGGAAGCAGCTTCCTCAAGCAGTGTCACTTTAGTGCCCATCACCCAGGCTTACTCACACACCTTGCCTCTACCTGCACATAACTGCCCTCTTTCTCCTAACAAGTCCACTCTATTACATCAACCATTGCCTCTCTGGTGCCTGGAAAATCCACCTGGTGCACTAAAATGCTATGCAACACCACAAATGGCTTCTTCCCTAGTACTGCTCAAAAATGGAAACTCAAGAATAAGCTTCATCCTATGTTAACATCAACGTATGGTGACTACAGTTTCTCCTTTTTTTCTTTTAATATAAAGCAAACCACTCCTGTTACAATCCATGTTTGGGGCTTGTTCCTGTCTCTTTTGATTGTGAAATCTAAATCATGTTTTTATGATTTTTGTAAATCTTTTTACACCTTGTTTTTGTAAGCTGAAGTTTCTTATTAAAAAAATAAAACGGCTGTCTTTGCATCCAATCTTTATTTCAAGTATTTGTTAAATACCATTAGGATTATTCCTCAGCATAAAAACAAAGAGCACCCCTTGGAGAAACTTGGGAACTATGTACAGAACTTTACAGAACAGAGGACAACACTTTAGTCGAAGTCTGCTGACCAGAGTGAAGTTCTGAATGAACTCAGTGGAGAAAAGGAAAAGGAAGGTGCCTGTCTGAATCAAACTTCAGCTTCCATCAGACAAGTCTGTGCGGGTCACAGATTGGAGGCTCTGTCTGGAAGGCTGGGACACAGGACAGGGGTTTCATGTATCTGCAATCAGGACAGAACAACAGGTGGCATCAGAAATGCAAAAGCACTGGAGGTAAATTAATAGGAGACAAATCCTTTGCAAAGTCTGGAAACACATTTAAGTAGGAATATTTAAGTAGGGTTTTAGAGTCTCATGCATTTTGTAATTGATATAAATTATTTCCTCTCCCATTAAACCCCTATGACTCCCAAGACACAGCGCTTTGGTTGGGCTTACCTATTTACTACACCCCTGGTTGAGGTGCCATTAGGTCAATGTCACTCAAATTCCTGGCTAGCCAAACGCCCGCTGCAAAAAGCCCTAAATTCAGGATCAAGTTCCTGGGAAAAGAATGCATTCCATTAGCCCTCTGGTCTCTGAGTGACTTGTCTTTAAAATCTTTTTTTTCCTGTAATTCTTTTTTTTTTTTAAGATTTATTTATTTATACAAGCACTGGGTACAGTCAGAAGCCCGGGAGGGTGAGAATTCACCAGAGCCAGAGCGGGGAGCAGAGCAGGCAGAAGGACCGAAGTACACTGCTGAGGGGAGCAGCGGGCGGCAGGAGAGGTCTGCGCGCCATGTGGGACCCTCCTCCGGTGGCCGGGGAGCAGCCGGGGATCGAGCCGGTGCTGCAGAGGCTGCGGGCAGCTTCGCAACCCAGCGCTCAACCGCTGCGCCACCAGGGAGGCACGTGACTTGTCTTTAAAGATACTGGAGGAAAAGACCCCCATCACCACCCTGAAACAATCTTCCCGAGGCAATAAAAAAACAACACAACACTTCTAGAATTTCAGTTGCCCAAGACCCACATGGTAGTTCAGAGTTTGTGTCTGTGTCTAACAGGTTCAAATGCAAAGACCAATTAAAGACTCGTCCTGGCCTGTAAAGCCCATTTGTGTGCTGGAGTCTCCTCTTCTCGGGTCACGGTGAGATTCACCAACAAAGCCTGCAAAGATCGCTTTTGCCGCACACACGGGAACTCTCCCAGCAAAATACCTAGCAAAGCACAACCAGAGCCACTAAGAAGCCAAGATGCTGGCGGCATGAAGAACCCGGAGGCGCCAGCCTCGGCGAAGAAAGGAAACATGGGTCGGGGGATTTAGGAGGGACCAGGGTCTCGGTTACCTCCGGAAATCATTCCTATCGGTGGCGAAGCGATAGACACCCCGAAGCCAGTCGCCCACGTTGTCCGGGATTTCGGGACCTTCATTTGCCGAGCCTACAGAGTTCACGCCGACCCCACTGGAAGCCATAGCAGCACGTTCGGGCTCCGCCAGGCCTCACAGGACGAACGTCGCCGGCGGATGACGCGACTTCCGGCCCGTACTTCCGCCAGCTGCCTGCCGGCAGAGGGCGCAGCGCTCGAGTTGAGTCCGATGTCCCGAAAAGAGCTGCCGGGCTGCGCGCCCGAGTTCCGCCAGGGGAGCACGTCCCGGCTGTGCAGGGCCCTGGCTGCGCGTTCCAAGTGCGACTCCCGCCTGACCGTGGGCTCGCCAGGCCGGTCACCATCCCATATGGCCTCCTGAGACATTACTGCACTGGTTTAGAAGGGGGATCTCGGGCTGGGAGGAGGGGTGGGCAGGGGACGCGTGGCTTTAGGGAATGGGCTTCCCCTCAAAGTCTCCATCTGAGGCCCCAGAATACGCCGGCGGCGGCTTTCAAGCTTCTCATCTCGCCACCTCTCCCCGGGGTGCCCCTGACGGCGTTCAGTCTAGGATTTTTACAGGAGAGCCACGAGATCCCACCTTACAAACATCGCCCCTTCGCACCGCCCCCCCACCCCCCCGTCTCCGGGCTGCGCCACTAGCAAACAGTGCAGAGTTTCCTGGGGGTGTCGCTGTCCCCAGCGTGGAGGGCTCCGGGCGTCTTCCCGGGCTGGGGGAGGCGCCGACCCAAGAAAAAGCCTTCGGGTTCCGAGTCAGAGGAAGAGGAGCAGGTGGGACAGGGGGCGACCTCCTTGGGCTCGAGGGACACCTCCCGGCAGGCCTGCTCCCGTCCTTTGGGTGCCGCCGCCTTGTCCCCATCTGGAGACTCCTGCTCCGCGCTTGATCCAAGCGGACCCCTCCGGGCTTCCGGGCTGGCGCTGGCGGCAGCGGTGAGAAGGGCTGCTCGGGAGATGGTCGCAGCGCTCAGCCGGGCGCTCGGCCACCCCGCCTTCCCGATTCCAGGCCAGGTCAGAAACGCCCGGTCCTCAGGTCCGGGAGGGGCGACCCACGGCGGCGGCCCGGGTTGGGTCCCACCCAGCCGGCCTCCTGCCCCGCCCCCGGGCCCTGCGCGCCGCGCGAGTCCTCGGCGGGGCTCCCCCGCGCCGCCCCACCTCCGCCCACCAGAGGGCGGCCGCGGCCCCGGTACAGGAGCTAGTCCCGCGCCGCAGCCCCAGCAGCCGCACCGGGTGGGTTCGGGAGGCCCTTGGAGCGCTCCGGCCAGGGACGCGCGGTGAGAGCTGCGGGCCCCGAGACTCGGGTCTGGGAGGTGCGGCGGGGGTATGGGGGCGCTGCTGGAGGGACGGGAAGGCGTGGGGCCGGGGCGAGGGTCTCAGCCCAAGAGAACCCCCTTCTCAGCCCAGCCCAAGCCGCTGCCCCCTTCCCCTTTTATCTGCACCTTCTCCCTTACCAAGGGACGCCCTTCTTTCCAGTGTCGGGGCCGGGCTCGAGCCGGCATCCGAATAGCGACTCTCAAAACAGCTGGGGCAGCAGGGGCCGCCCCCCGGCAGGGCATAACGTCCCCCGCCCAAGGGCCCGGCGCAGTCCTGGCAGCAGAAGTGGTTCTCGTGCCAGCGCCGTCCCTCCGCCTCGGTGCATCGCGAGGAGAAGATCAGCTGGGAGAGGGAGAGGGGAATGGCTCGCTCATTCATTCATCCATCCATCCATCCATCCATCCATCCATCCATCCATCCATCCATCCAGTCATTGATTCATTCATTCATTCATCCAATGGCCACGTCTGATACCCAGTTAACGCTGAAAGCACGTTTGATGTGCTCAACCACTCTCAAACGCAGGGAGGGCTGATTGGCTTAGCTAGGATCGCCCAGCTAGCAGGTGGTACCGCCGGAAGTGCGACTGAGTGGCCTGGACTCCCAGCCCAGGGTTCTGCACTGTTTCTTATGCTGACAGTCAGGGCATTTTTCCCAGGATCAGGCATAGCGCTGGGCACCCAGCATACTGAGATGAACGTCCAAGAGTCCCTGTTCCAGAGGATTCTTTCATTCCAAGAAAATCTGGGAGGACTCTGCTTGGGGTGGGGGCGTGCATGGAGGCAACAGCCCCTCTTGTCCATGTCCAGAGCTTGAGTCAGAGCACATGGAACACAATGGTGTCTGGCCCGTTCCTAGTTGTCCCTATCAGACTATCAGTACTAGGAGAGGGGGCGCCAGGTGGGGGTTCCCTTACATCCTGGGACCCTGGACAGACTCCCTCCACATCTGCCCCCCTCTCCAAGGCCATACCTGGTCACAAGCTGGGCAGCGAGGTCGCAGCAGCTCTGCGTGATGACGGCCACAGTAGAGACGCCCGTCGCGGTAGAAGTAGATCAGCTTTATCAGGGCTTGGCCACATGCCTGGCAGGCAAAGCAAGCCTGGTGCCAGCAGTACCGCTCTCCTGCCCGTGCTGCGAACACTCCGTACTCCCCTGGCCTCAGCCGTTCCCTACACTGCCAAGTGGGGGTGCTAGGCTGGTCAGAGGGGACACCACCCTCCTAGGTTCCCTCCTGGCTCTTTCCAACCCCAACCTAACTATTCTCCCCATGCCCCTGGTAAGCCCACCTTTACTTGGTTTCCCTCTTCCCTAAAGTCTTTCAAGTTGTCAATCCCCAAATCCCTTTTTTCCCACCAGAGTTCCAGAAACTAGCCCCTTCTGCAGGGCAAAGAGTGGAGGAAGAGGGTGTGGGGGAGCCCAGGGTTTAAATACCTTCTCACAGGTGTGTTCTTCCAGCTTGGGAGCTACCAGGCGGGCCACCCCTTCTCCCAGGGCATCCCGCCTCCTTTGGGCACAGAAGAGCCGCAGTTCTGCCAGTTCCTCCTCCCCAAGGGCCAGACAATAGTGCTCCTGCAGAAACAGGCCTCCACAGTGACTGGGAGCCCCCACCCCCACCCCAGCAAGCAAGATTTAAGTTTGAATGGAGAGAAAAGGCTTAGATGCTGGGTCAAAGGAGGGTTGTCACCTTGGGGAGCTGCAGGAGATGACTGCACAGAAGGGCACCAAGGAGAGGGAGAGAGGGAAAAGAGCTGAAAGCCTACCTCCCTCTCTCTTCTCTCCACTTCTCTCAGTTGCTGACAGCTCACAGCACCCAGCCTGCTCAGCATCCCTTCCGGTTTTGTTTCCCTCTTTTGCCCACATTCTCCTGTCTTGCCTCCCCAGTTGAATTGTAACCTTTTAGGCTGGCACACCTCGGGCCTCAATAAATACTAACAACCATATTCTACATTTGTACATTCCATTATCAGCTTCCAAAGCCGGCCATGTCCATTTGCTCATTTGTTCCTCAACCAGGCCGTGTGGTGGGCAGAGCTGGCAGCGCACCCATCTGTACATGAGAAAGCCGGCGAGGGAGGATGGCTTCCCTCAGTCAGTGGCATAGTTAGGCCTTAAGTTCATGTGCCCTGTCTCCTGGTTCAAGGTTCTTCCCTCATAAATAGAGAGGAGGCAAGAAAGGGAGAAGCTGCAAAGAGGGGGACCCACATCACCATCCTGTGGAGGGAGCTGCTGCAGGAGGGCCCGAAGCCCAGGCCAGTTGGGGATTCTGTCGGTGTCCAGGCCAGGGTGGCCCAAGCTCATAACTTCTGGATCCTAAGGAGACACAGTGCGGAGGAGCGGAGCTTAGTCTCTCCCTTCTCCCCCCTTTCTGCCCTCCCCTCCTCATTGCCACCTCTCCTCTAATCTGGAACAACTGCCTAGCACCAGCCCCTACCCGCCCCCCTCCACTGGGAAGATTCTCCTTCCAGATCACGACAGCTGATCCACTCCGCATTTGTGGACTGCTCGAGGGAGGATGAGGAGGCCCAGCCTCCCAACCAGCTTCCCTTTTTGTGCTTGAAGTCATCTCCTTCTGGCTCCAGGGTTTCTGAAACTCAAGCTCTGGGGTTTCCTGAAATTGGGATGGAGGAAAGAGGAAGCCCGCCATGGGAGGAGAGGGCATGTTGCTTTCCAGGGAGCCTTCTTCCCCACCTCCCCACCTCTTAACTCTACAACTTCTGAGGGTCCCTGACGACACAGACCCCCTAGGAGAGTGAATAAATTTAAAGGTGAACCCCCGGTCCTGTGGGGGCTGCAGAGATGAGGACTCCTGCAAGGAGAAAGGGCCACGAGAGGATGAGCACAAAGGCTAACTGACCTCCCAGGTGCTGGAAGTGGGCAGAGGGCCAAAGGATGGGCCACATGTTGGTCTCAGAGGGAAGGGCGGGACTCCTACCGCCTGCACACAGAGCAGGTCAGAGTCATCCTCTGGCAGGTGGCCGGGGTCATTGTTTGAGTCAGCCAATGTCTCTGGCTCCCAGGGGCTGAGGTTCTCCCCTCCGTGGGGCCAGCCGGACTCCAGCACTGACATTGGTGGCAAAGTCTGCCTAGAAAACAGTAAGAGCATGCCCCACTTACTGGGGCCCAGGCAGTGCTGAATGCTTTACAGGCATTCAGTCCTCCCAAAAAACATGCAAAGTAGGTGGTATTCTTGTCCCCATTTAGCAGATGACCAAACTGAGGCTCCGGGAGCGTAAATGGTACGCCCAAGCCCACACTGCTAGTAAGTGGCAGAGCCAGATTCTGAGGCCAGGCCTTCTGGATCCAGGGTTTCTGATGCTCAAACTCTGGGGTCTCCCAAGATTGAGATGGAGGAAAGGGGAAGCCTGCTGTGGAAGGAGAGGGTATGTTATTTTGTCTTTCTCCTTAGGCCTCTTCCCCATCTCCCCAGCCCTAACTCTACCATTTGTCAATTTGTCATCACGCACTCAGCACCGGACTGAGCCTGCTTCCTCCCCACACACTCCACTCCACCTCACTTCTAGCTGGAGGTCTGGGCCGGTTAAAGGATCATTTCATGAGAAAGCCCTTTTCTGTCTCTCCAGTGCATATCAGCAAGCCTTTCCCTGATCTCCAGAAGTAAGTACAGCAGGTGCCCAAGATGCAGGACCTGTTTTTCTTTGCTCCCTATGTTACTGTCAGTGTCTCAGCTAGTCTACAAATGCAAAGACAGAGGAAAATCTTGTGCTTCAATCTTCTAGAAGCAGTTTCGTTTGATAACTGTAAGCACATCCCAGTACCCTCCTCTGGGCCCTGGTATAGCCACACTATGTTGGGGGCGAGAGGTGGTGGTGACTGCTGAAGTAGAAAAGGGAGGCCCTGCCCTCAGCAGTTCATACATGGTCTGGTAAGACAGAGATGAAACCAGCAGACATAGGCCGGAGCTCTGGGCAGACATACACAGCACCCTAGGAAGAAAAATAACTGGAGCAAACTTTCCTATGTTTAGTCTGTGCCAGGAATTATTTTAGCATTTAACATAATACAATCCATCTTCCTAACAATCCTATGAAGTAGTTTTCATGATCCCATTTTACAGGTGAAACAAACAGGTTAATTAACTTGCCCAAGGTCATATTAGAAGGCTAAGGGAAGGTTATAGCAGTTCCCTTTGAAAGCTGGAATGGATTCTGCCAGCAGCTGGGCACAGGAGGGCCATCACCAAATCCCTGGCTGCTATAACACCTGGCTTTGGGGCTGGGAACAGGGTTTGGATTATAACAGTTACATTGCTTCCCAGGCCTGAGCCTCCCTTAGCACCCCTTTCAGATGTCCCGTGCCACCTTTCCCTGCTTCCTGGCTCCACACCCATCTGCTTCCTTCCTGTTCTGTCCCTCAGATCAGGTTTCCTGTGGAAGGCAGTCAGGATGGGCTGCTCACATTCAGGCCAAGAGCAGCCACTTCCTCTAACAGCACTGCCCTTGCTCTGGCGAGTAAGAGGTACTGGGGAGGGAGTGGGCACAAGAAAGGGGTACAGCTGGGGCCCTGGAAAAGGACTTGCACGCTGTTCATTAGTTCTAGTTTGCAAAAAGTTGTGCTACACAGAAAGAACGCTCAGAAATCACCCCTAAGCCTTTCCCCATCCATCCATGCCCTCCCCCCGCCCTTAACTACACCACCACCTAGTATTGGACTCCAACTTACTAACAAGCTGGATTCTTTCTAGAATTCCCCTCCCCGAACCCCCCCTCTCCTGGTCCCGTCTCCGGCAACCACGCTCAGGAGGAGCTCTGCCTTCCCAAACCACCCCGAAGGGCAGCGCCTGAGCGACCCTAGAGAGTGGGAGGCAGCGGCAAAGGAAGGTTTCCCGGGACAGTGAGGTGGAGAAGGGGAGGACAAGTGTCCGGTCCCGCCAAATGGCCTCTCGACAGATCCCACAGTTTTCTTGGACTTCGCGGGGCCAACCTCAGATGCTGGACGTGGCGTGGCTCCCAGGTTCCCTGGAGTTCTCGGTCTGGCTCTAAGAGTTTAGGGGAAGCCGCGCGCCCTGGGGGATGTCGCACCCTCGCTGCGCGCCGGTGTCCGGGCGTTTCTGGACAGACCCTGCGGTCGGCCCTCGCTCCAGCCCCGCCAGGAGGCCGCAGCCCCCGCCTCTGCCCGCCCCCGGGCGCAGCCCTTCCGACCCCACGCCCCGCGGCCCCCACCCACCCCTCCAAGCCGGGCAGAGCGGGACGGCTCGGGGAGGGGCCTGTGCCGCAGACGGGAGAAGAGCATTTGCGGGATCTCGGGAGGAGAGTGCGCAAGCGCCACTGCCCCCCACCCCAGGGTTTGCGCGTGAGGCCCGCGCCCCCGGAGCACCCCGCCGCGAGCGGCGCTGGCGCGCGTCCTCAGCACCGGCGGAGCCGCGCGCCCTCCACGCCCGGGAGCCGCCCGCGGGGCCGCACGCCCCTTCGCTGGTCCTCCGTCGGGCCCTTCTCGCAGCTGCACCCGCACAAGCCCCCGGCCCCGCCCCATCGCTGGCGTTCCTCCCCACTCTCGCCCCTTTCAGATGCGGGCGTGTAACCTCCGCGCTGTCGGTTCCACCGTGAGCCCCGCCCCCGCCCCGGCTCCGCCCCGCCCCCGGCCCCGCCCCCGCCACGCTCGCTCAGCCGCTGGTCGGGAGCGCCCTCTGGCGTCTGCGCATGCTCCCTGCTCCCGCCTGCAAAGTCCTCCAAAGGGACCTTCTAGGCTGCGCGCCGGTCGCCCCCGATCGGGTCCGCCCGCCCGCAGCGTCTCGTTGGTGCTGCCGGTGACCTCCGACCTCGCGGCCGCGGGGCGGGGCGGGGAGGCCTTCGCTCCGGGCGGGCGGCGGCTGCTGCAGCGGGACCCGGGAGCGGGGCCCGGCGCCGCCCGGGCCGCGGGGCGATGTGAGTCGGGGCGCAGCGGGGCGGGGACGAGGCGGCTCCACCGAGGCCGCATCGCGCCGCGCCGCAGTGCCTGCTCCCTCACGAGGAAGCCCCGGGCGGGAGGGCGGTGGAGTCCGGGGGCTGGGGGCGGGGATCCAGGGAGTGCGCGCGGCCAGGACCTCCCCCGTTCCTTACCTGTGTCGAGAAATCCCCCCACAACCCTGTTACCTAAATCTGCCTCACTCCCGAAAACCACCCCTGCCCGCACCCCCCGGGCACACCTTCGCATGTCTGGAGCCCTCAAAACTCATTTTTTCTGCGAATCCCCCTGATAACGCCCAGAGCCACCATTCTCCCTGGATTCCCCCAAATGCTTCCACCACCCTGAAATTCCTCTATCCTTCATACTCCCATTCTGTCTGCACCATGATCAAATCCAGAAAACTTGCCCACGTTTTCCCAGGCCCACTCATGTTTTGAGTCCCCATAAACCCCTTTAACTACCGCCCCCTACCCCAGACTAGATCCCCCTCCTCCAGTTCTTCCCAAAGTAAATTCCCCTCATTGGACTGTCATGATATGTCCTGATTAAACAGCAGAGGAGATAGGAAAAGGTGCAAGCCCCTCCCCCATCTTGCACCCTACAGTTTCTGGCTTCACCCCCAAACTCCCAGTTGTTGTCTCAAGCTCCAGTCTTTTCCCAGGCACCTTCCTTTAGGCCGTGTACACCTCCCACGGCTTGCTTTCTCCTTCCAGAGAATAGACCAGATCAAAATGATGGAAATCCTTTTACCCAGGGAGTTGTCCTAGAATGCAGAACACAAGGGGCCCTGGAAATGATGCTGTTTTCCCACAGTGGCAGGGGGCGCTTTAAAATGTCTCCAGGGCTCTGATTTGCAAACTGGTCCACCTGGAGCTCAGATCCCTGAAATTTTGGTTTATTGGTAGCATTTTTATTAACATTTCAGGCCTTTCTGAATTTGGAGAATCCAAAATCTCAAGCTTCCAAATGTGAGATTAAAGGATCCTGTCCCTGAAGAGAAGAATGTTGATTTTAGTAGTATTTGCCCTACGTACCCAATCTCTGCTGGTTATTTAAGCTTAGAAGCTTCACAGTTTACAGATGTTTCCCTTAAAAAACTAAGACCTTGGGGTAGAACTTGGGGAGTTCCTGGGGGGTTGACTTGGCAGAGTCACCCAGATTCTTAGTAACAAAACAGAAGAGAATATTGGTTTCCTAAATCTTAAGCCAGTGCCCTTTCCAATACATCATAGTGTCCTTTTGAGAAAGCACTTTGTAGAGTTCAAGTTCTCTGCAAAGGTAAGGTAGTGTTTTTGGTGGTATTAGTAGCAGGATTCAGAGGGGGTCTTCAGAGGTGCCTTGAAAGGACTTGGACTGCCTCAGACTTCAAGGTCATGTGCTAAAGGCAGTCTCTCCCTCTCAGGGCCTACAGGGTTGGAAATTTGTGGTCCCATTGCCTTTGATTCACTTTCTTCATTGGTGCTTCTGTCCCATTAGGACCTGGGACAGAGCCAGGTGGGGTGGGCTGACAGCGGGTCAGTTTCATGAACTATTGGGGGTAAGGATGAAAGGTTTCCACTAACCTTTGGTTTTTTCTCCTGTGCTAGGTGAGCCCCAGGTGTGTCCCGGAGGGATCCACGTGACTTCTCTGCAGGCTGCTTGTCATGATGCCCTACCAAGAACGGGGAGAATAAGTGGGGGTAGTTCCCCATGCCCCTCCCATGGTCAGCTCCCCGATGGCCTGGGTGAGGTGAGAGCTATGTATAGGAGTCCATTTTCTGGAGTTCCCAAGTTGGGAGGATTGGAGGATGCAGGGCAGGATTGTTTAAGGCTTTGCATGTTCAGGTAGACATATTCCAAGGATGTTTAATCTTGAAACACATCTCTTGCAGCAAGTTGCAACACTTTAACTTCTGTCTGGGATCTGTTCACATGCTTGCTTGCTTCCTTAGGTCCCTCACACGTCCAGCTTAAGCACAGGCCTGACTGCTGCCATATATAATCAAGTGCCATGGTCCTGAAGGGAAAAGCCAAAGACTTCAGGCCTCTGGTCACCCCTTTGGACACAGAAGAGCAAGGCTCTCATTTATTTTTTTGATGAATTATCTAATCAAACTTATACAAATTGTACTATAATTTAAATGTCTAATTTTCTGAATGTAGCGTTTGACCATAATGTAACACCTCATTTGAAGAGACATCAAAAGGTAAATTTGAGGTGGATGTTGGCTCTGTGGTGAGGGAGTTCAAGAGCGGTCTTGGACAATGTGGGAAGGGCAAGGCAGAAAAGGAGGAAAAAGAAAGCCAAGATTTCTGGTTTCTCAAATTATGGTTTCTTTGCTGAATTTGGATGAGGGCCCCAGGTTGCCACCGCCTTCCATATGCAAATCACTTCTGGGTCCCTACTTTTTTCTTTTTTTAAAATATTTATTTATTTATGCATACAAGAACTGGGGTACAAGCCAGAGGTGTGGGGGGTGAGAGGATTCACCAGAGAGAGTGGGGAGCAGAACAGGCATATCTACTGAAATACACTGCTGAGGGGAACAGCGGGCAAGACAGGAGAGGTCTGCTGTGCCATGTGGGTTGCTTCCTGGCCAGCCAGGGTTTGAACTCATGCTCAAGTGGTTAGCAGTAGCTTGATAGCGCTGTCTTTAACCCCTGTGCCACCAGGGAGGCCCTGGGTCCCTACTTTTACCCATGCTTTTCCTGCTGCCCAGTGTTCCCTTCCCTATGTTTACATCAGGTCAAAATCCTACACATTTCTCAAGAGCCACATGAATGTTATCTCTAGAAGCTGTTTCCACCCCCTGTCAGCATCAGTCTTTAACACATCCTCACTTGAATTAATGTTTATCCAATATGTGTCTGGTCCTGGATTGAGTGCCGGTTCCCTGAGGGAAGGACTGTGTCGTACAGTTCCTTAGATAATAGGTGATCACAATGAGGGCTTCTGCTGGAGTTCTTCAGAGCAGGGGCTTTTTGGAGTTGACCTGATGAATGCCTTGTTCCTTGTGTGTTTCCTAGGGCAAGCTGTCTGCTCTGACACCATGGGGAGCTGCTGCAGCTGCCTGAACAGAGACAGCATCCCAGACAACCACCCCACCAAGTTCAAGGTACCCATGGCTCGTTCTCTTTCCCCACTTTGCAGTATGGCTTCTTGGACTCCAGCTCTGAGCTGTTGGGTACCTGGTCCTCCATCAAGATGAGGTTGTAGATTGATTAATATTTCTTGACTTAAGGGACTCTGAGGTGGCCTGAGGTAAAATAATCCAGGCAGGCCACTCTCCTTTGTTCTGCTCTTGGTCCTACGAAGGATGAAGAAGCGCAGTGATATAGGAGCAAAACTGCATCTAGAATGTCCATCCTGACAGTGGGTCTTTGTATCCTTATATAGAATTATTTTTGAGAAAACAATTGTTATTTAAGAATTTATATTATATATATTATGTATATAATATATATACATATACATAATATATATATACATTATAGATACATTATATATATTTTATATATATACACACATACATGTAAAGTATTTAAAACAGAGCTTAACATGTGTTAAGTGCTATACAGTATTAGTGTTTGCTTTGGAAAGCTCAGACCAGGCAGACCTAATGGACCCTGTGCACCCCAGCCCCTCCTACCTCCCTGCAGGGAATGCACATACCCAGTTGTTGAGGCACAGCTTTCTTCTGCTCACCAGAAGAGGGAGCCCTTCACAAGGTGACTTTGGAGAGGTGGTGGAGGCAGTTATCTATTTGTTGTCTGGGGGTCTTACTCTCATTGTCTTAAGATATTGAACTTAAAATTGACCACCTTCTCCCATTAATGTCAGGTGCTTGGATACTTAGTCATGGGCCGTCAAAGTCATCTAACCTTGGTTGTTAACCATCTGACCTTGGAGCTCAACTAACTACCTTTCCCTCACTGCTCAAATGACAGAACTGAGGCCTAGAGAGATGTCGTGGGTCACTGGCACAACTTCACCTGTTTCCCCTTCCATAGAGTCTGTGGTAGAGACAGGTGAGACCCTCGGCCCCCCATTTCTAGTCCTGTGTTGGCCCATTCACCCTTGTGTTCCCACCCTCCCCCCTCCCCCAACCAGGTGACGAATGTGGATGACGAGGGGGTGGAGCTGGGCTCTGGAGTGATGGAGCTGACGCAGAGTGAGTTGGTGCTGCACCTGCACCGGCGCGAGGCTGTCCGCTGGCCCTACCTCTGCCTGCGGCGCTATGGGTACGACTCCAACCTCTTCTCCTTTGAGAGTGGCCGCCGGTGTCAGACGGGCCAGGGTAAGTACCAGCCCCTGACTCACCCACCCAGGTACTGAAGGTGGAACTGGTCGCTCGGGGGGTGCTGGGGGTGTCTAATGACATAACAGGTGCTGCCCACTGAGGGGCAGGGTCACGGCCATTGCACACAGCTTGTTAGTGCAGAAGTAACTTGATTCTCAGGGCATTTCTCTTGAGTCATTGCGGCTCCGACCTAGGCCCCTCTGTGGGGAAATTTGTTGCTTAGCCCCTGGGAAGGAACCAGTGTTCTCAGGCTAGAACCTGCCTCTGAAGACAAGAGAGTCCTCCTCCTTCCAGTTTTATGGATCACCATTGCCCCCTAATTGGGAACAAACTTTCTCCTGAGGTTTGCTGGTTTGAGGTTTCCCTGGTCCTGTAGCTTGGACTCCCTGAATAACGAAAGGTCAGGCAGGAGGCACTGGCAGCCCGGGGGCTGTGTTATTTGGGAGGCAGGACTCTTGGGTCCCTAGTAAGTAGACAGAGTAATCCTTAAGAGACAGGTCTTTGTTCTTTTCACTGGGCAAAGGAGTGTGATGTTTTCTCTTTCCTCTCTTTTCTCTCTGCAACTAGAGGTCAGGGAATCCTGGGCTGTTCCATGAGGTGAAGGCTTGAGCTCTTTGAAAGAGTGGCATGGGCTGGGCTGGACAGATCTTTTAGGGCCAGACCTGAGCTGTACTGAAGGGAGCCATGCGGGATTGTGGTCAGTGTAGTTTCGGGCTTTAACTTTGAGAGGTGGAGTCAATGAGCTGCCCTGACCAGGCTGCTGGTGCAGCTGTTCTCTGAGGCGGTAGTGGAGGAGTGTCTCCTCCATGCATCTTTCCATTAAAGCCTTGAAGCAGGGCCTCCCCTGGTGGCGCAGGCAGTTGAGCGCAGCCCTGTGAAGCTGTCCGCAGCCTCTGCAGTGCCGGTTCATTCCCAGCTGGCGAGGGTGATGGCACAGCTGACCTCTCCTGTCATGCCTGCTGCTCCCCTCGGCAGGGTATTTCAGTCAGTCTGCCTGTTCTGTTCCCCGCTCTGTCTCTGGTGAATCCTCTTACCCTCCCGTGAATCTGGCCTGTACCCTGATTCTTGTATAAATAAATAAATAAATAAATCTTTTAAAAAAAATAAAGCTTTGAAGCAAGGCAGTTAACATTGCTGAGCAGGGATTGAGCAGGAGGAGATTTCTATTCTGCTGGTGCTTGATCTATACTTGGCTAGGTTCTCCTAAGACTCCAGGCTTTCCCAGCTTTTTCTAGCCCTTGACATATCTTGCCAGAATAATTTTTTGTCCCCTCTGTTCCTCCTATCCCAGTTGCCCCATGCCCTGACCTAGTTTTAGTGACTTTTGTTGTGGGTGTATGCACATACATGCCCCAAGGAGCCTCTTCTGAATCCTGCGCCTCTGGTAGGGGGCTGTGGAACCCCAGGCTGGCCCACAACTCTGAGTCACGGTGTTTATCTCCATCCTGCTGCCCCCGGGACTTTGCATTGGAGTTTGAGGGGTTGTAAAGTCGTCACCTGGTTGCCTTGCCATATTTTTAGCTCGTCAACGCACCCTTTCTTCCAGAGTCAACGTGCCATGATGTCAGGGGCCTGTACACAGTAGACATTCATTCTTTGCCCAGGTACTGGGCTAAGTCCCCAGTGGACAAGCAGTGAACATGATAGACATTCCTGCCCTCCAGGAACCTAGAGGTTGTGGGTCGTAGAGCAGAAGTCTGGTGCCCTGGGGTGCTCACTGTTTTGGGGAGCAGGGGGGTATGCAAAGGAGGATAGGGAGAGCATGTGAACAGGAACTGTCCTTCACCTAATACTGTCCTTTCTACTTTGACTCTCAGTCTCTTCCCCTTACCCTTGTACACACACATCCTTATGGAAGTGCTTCAGTGTCAGAGGACTATAGCTGAAGGGTTAACTCACAGGACTGTGGTTGGGTCGGGGGACCTTGGCCCAGCATCTCCAGTAGCTCTTGGGGTGAGTGTTCAGGGTGAGAGGGGGCCCTCCACCCCCTGTAGGCCTGAGACTGGAGTTCAGGGATATTTCCTGAGCTCTGAGCATCTGTTCAGCATCTCTTTTCCTCCTCTTCCTCAGGGATATTTGCCTTCAAGTGCTCCCGGGCTGAGGAAATCTTCAACCTCCTGCAGGACCTGATGCAGTGCAACAGCATCAATGTGATGGAAGAGCCGGTCATCATTACCCGCAACAGCCACCCAGCTGAGCTCGAGCTCCCCAGGGCCCCCCATCCTCCCAATGGTGAGGATGCCTGTCTTCAGCACCCCAACACAAACACACACAGACACACCACACAGGTCCAGGCAGCACCAGTCTTAGAGGCACAAATCAAGCAGGCAGGCAGGATCGATGGGTGAACTAGCCTTCCAGCATCATTGTCCATGTCTGAGCCACTCTTAGGGATAGATAAGTCCTGGCCTGGTCCAATTACGTGACTCAAGCTGAGGCTGGGGAATCCTGGGCCTTGTATCGACTGATTGTCGGGGAGCAGACAGGAAGACATTGGGTTTCCATGGAAACAGCAGTCTGGAGCTGTTTTACTTCCTTCGTAGTCTGCTGGGTCACACCCATGTACCTTTCCTGACTGCTGGTGCAGGCGTCTCTGACCATGATGGTTTCTTCGGAGGTTCCCACAATGTCTGCTTGTTCATTTACTGAGTCCACACTTAAGGCCTGCTCTGCATTCTGCACCCGTGGCCCATGGGGGCAGAAGAAATAGAAACGCAGTCCCTGATTTCAAGGAGCTTCTTGGGAGCTCACTGGCAAGCTAGAACGAGGCAAAGGATGTGCTGTCAGTGTTTCAGATCGACTGTAATGGGTGAGGTGGGCTTCAAGCTGGACTTCAGGCTAAAAGGCAGGGTTTGAAGAAGAGAGAAGGTGAATGTTGGGGGGCTGTGATTCATTGGGGGCTCTTCACCTGGGGAGCCCTGGAAACACCTCTCTTCTAATTGCAGTAGGTCCAGGGGTTGGGTGGCTTCAGTACTGCTTCACTTGGTCTCTCTTCTGTGACAGCTCTGGGCTACACTGTCTCCAGCTTCTCCAATGGCTTCCCCGGCTGCCCCGGAGAGGGCCCACGATTCTCAGCTCCCCGGCGCCCCTCAACCAGCAGCCTGCGACACCCCTCGCTTGGGGAAGAGTCCACCCATGCCCTCATTGCCCCTGAAGAGCAGGTGAGGAAGCAGCTGCTCTATTCTTCTCCGGTAGTCTGAGTGGGGACAGGGAATCAGGAAACGTGGCATCTCCTCCCAGTGAGGACCGTGGGAGGGAAGAGAATCAGTAAGCTCCCTTCCAGTCCCTCCCTTCCCGGAGTTTGGAAGACAAGAAAAAGGAGGAAACCTGGGCTCTTTACATGTTTCCTCTCTCACTCCGTTCCTTCTGTTCTCTTTCCTCCTGTTCTGGATCCTCCTGCTTCACTGGGGCCCTCTCTTGCAGTCCCACACCTATGTCAACACACCGGCCAATGAGGATGCCCACCGCCGAAGCCGGCACTGCCTGCAGCCCCTGCCTGAGGGGCGGGCGCCTTTCCCCCCGCAGACCCGGGGCCCCGACCAGCGGGACCCGCAGGTGTTCTTGCAGCCAGGCCAGGTGAAGTTCGTGTTGGGCCCAACCCCTGCTCGGCGGCATGTGATGAAGTGCCAGGGCCTCTGCCCCAGCCTGCATGACCCCCCACCCCACAACAATAACAATGAGGGCCCTTCTGAGTGCCCAGCCCAGCCCAAGTGCACCTACGAGAACGTCAGCGGGGGGTTGAGGCGAGGGCCCGGCTGGAGACTGAGCCCGGAAGAACCAGGCTGGAATGGTCTTGCCCATCGCCGGGCTGCCCTGCTGCACTATGAGAACCTGCCCTCCCTGCCCCCTGTGTGGGAGAGTCAAGCCCAGCAGCTGGGGGAGGAGGCCGGGGATGATGGGGACTCGAGAGATGGGCTCACACCCTCCTCCAATGGCTTTCCCGATGGCGAGGAAGACGAGACCCCGCTGCAGAAGCCCACCAGCACCCGGGCTGCCCTCCGCAGCCACGGCAGCTTCCCTGTGCCACTGACCCGCCGCCGAGGCTCCCCTCGGGTCTTCAACTTTGATTTCCGCCGGCCAGGCCCCGAGCCCCCGAGGCAGCTCAACTACATCCAGGTGGAGCTGAAGGGCTGGGGTGGAGACCGCCCCAAGGGGCCCCAGAACCCCTCAGTCCCCCAAGCCCCTGTGCCCACCGCCCACCCTGCCCGCAGCTCAGACTCCTACGCCGTGATTGACCTCAAAAAGACCGTGGCCATGTCCAATCTGCAGAGGGCTCTGCCCCGAGATGATGGCACTGCCAGGAAAACCCGGCACAACAGCACCGACCTGCCTCTGTAGGGACGTCCCTCCTCCCCGCCGCGGCCCAGCTCTGCCTCACGCTCCAGTCCTCTGTCCTCTGAACCCACACGCCCCAGGGTTCAGGGTTGCTTCGCAGAAGGGCATTGAGGTGGGACCGGATGCTTCCCCACGCTGGCCAGAGCCCCCAAAGATAGCAGCCAGAGTCTTCTGGTCTCAGCTTGGAGAGAGAAGAAGTGGCCAGGCGAGGAGGGAGCCACAACGTAAACTGTGAAGGGGTCCCGTGATTGCATTTAGCGCCCTCCCGAGCGTCCATCGTCTTGTCTGTCTGTGTGTTTTTTTTGGTTGAAATTTTGAAACATTTTGTACCTGTTGATTTTATTTATCAGTTTATTTTTCTATTTATTGTTTTAAATGTAACTTAACATATTTATTATTAATATAATTATTTTTAAATTCTGGCTCGATGGATGATGTCAGATTCTTAGGGAATCTTCTCTGGCACCTGATTCCCTCCCCTCCGGCGATCCAGAACACCAAGGTCTCAGTTCTGGAAGCACCCTCACCCTTGGGTGGGGATTGGATTGGCCAGCATCCAGAACCTATTTGGATATCTCTGTCAGTGAAATGGGCAAAGACTGGCCAAAACAGGATATGGGAGAGGCCTTTTCCCTGGGACTAGCAAGGTCCCAGGGTGCAGCTGCTGCAACTCCAGCGCTGGCACCAAACCCTTCTCTTCTGTATGTCCTTTTGATCTGGACCAGGGTGCTCGGCTGCTGCAGACTGGATTCATCTTGCCTTTTCCCACACTGCAATGGGGAAATGCCATCCTCTGTCTTCAGCCCATTTCTGCTTTCTCTATGTCCTTTCATTCTACCCCTGATCCTTGTTTTGGCCCCCACAGTCAGGAATGGGTCTGTCCAAATAGGAGAGCCAAGATGGGGGTGGCTGGGGCAGATATGGCATGCCAGGACCAGACCTCGGGGCCCTGGCCATGTAGGTGACTTAAGGGTTTGCTCGGGTTCCTTACAAATGGACGGACATAGTCACAGGGGAACCAGAGGCCTGGCCTGAGTGAAAAGATCACTCCTGACAGCTACTGTCTGCTCTCAAGCATTTGGTTACCCCAAAAGGGCCTCAGTTTTTGCACCTGGAAAACAGGGAACTGGCTGTGAGGAGTGACCCATTAGGTAATGAACACGGCACCACTTCGGAAGGTAGACAGATCTGGACAGGCTGTGTTAACAGCCCACTGTTTGGAGGAAAAAACTGGAAGTCACTTTTCAGTGCGTGAGACTTCAGACTTGCTCCTCCTTCACTGAACAATACAAGAAGGAATAGTTAGCCTTTCTCTCTGGGGTGGCCAGATTCTGGTCAGACCCCTGGGCTCCCAGAGCATGTTGTGGACCATGTTGTAATTGCTTCGTTGTGCATTTTTGTGGGGCACGGGACAGGGGGTGTGGTCAGGAGACATGTCCCAGGAGTTGGCTCCCAGCCCAGGGTGGCCTCCAACCTTCACTGTCCCCTCCCAGGTCACTGCCTCGGACCACAGAGGTCTGCTGCAGGAATTTTCCTCTGGCAGAGCTGGTGGGTGTGATGAGATGGCTTTCCTGGCGGGAAGGGCGGGTGGGAGGGATACCCAGGAAGGCCACCCTGCTCCTGTGTTGGAGCTGGCTGCTGCCATCAGGGCGTGGTGTGCCAAGGGAATCCCTTTCCATCGGCATCATTGCCCAAAGATCAGTGCTGGCATCTGCGCATGTTTGCTGAGTACTCAGTTCTCTCCTTTGGAAACAGGCCCTACCCACCAGCTGAGCTGCCCTCAGGAAGGGAGAGGAGCCAGCATCCTGTCTGGGAGTGACATTTCAGGTCAGACCAGGAGGGGCCCTCCCCAAGCCCACCCTGGGTAATGACAGCACTTTAGGTTCACATAAACACAGGCAGCCGTTTGCAGTGCCCTGTGCGCCATTTATCTCTTTCAGGCTCACCGGGCAGGATGTTATCTCCGCTGCACAGAGGAGGAAGTGGGCCAAGAGGTGAAGTGACTTGCCTCAGGTCATGAAGTTAATTAGTGGCTTGAGCTGGGGCAGGATGCCAGTCGTGTGTACCCCTCCCACTCCCCCCAGCTCCCAGCCTGGCCTAAAGGGGCTCAGTTCTCGCAGGTGGGTGGCAGGGGGAGGGTGCTAGGTGTGCCCTCCTGAGGGTGCGTCACCAGGGGCCACATTCCAGAGTTCCCACTCAGGAATCCTTTTGAAATCTCAGCTACTGGCTCTGCCTCATTAACTACAAGGTGAACTTGCTCTCCCCCAGGGCCTGTCAACTTCCACTCAGACTCTTTTGCTCTGACACTCTTGGTGCCTCAGAATGGTGCCCATTCTGTAAAGTGGTGTGCAGGATGAGGCCGGCCTCACTATGTCCCTGTTGCCCTCACCAGGCGGGCATCTCATCCTTATGAGAGGCCCAATCAGACCAGGGCAGACCCTCTCTGAACCAAGGGGTGCTCTCTGAGAGATACCTTAAAGAGGAGTCATACTTAGAGGTAGAGGAAGAAGTTGATGAGGGACCCCTGCATCTCTAGAAAGACTGTGGAGGCTGAGGTGGAGGGAATGCTGAGGTAGGAAAGAGGGGGTCTGTGTGGGTCCTCATGGCTCTGCCTCTGCAGTTTCAGAGTCCAGGACAGAATCCACAGGATCCATCCAGAAATCCTTTGACAGGATTCCTAGAGATATTTATCAGGTTTCTGCTCATAGACTTCCTGAATGGGGAGCTCACTACCTCACAAGCCCTCCCTCCACTCTGGTCTTATGATGTCTCCAAATTGCCTCTCATCAGGTCCTAATTCTGCCCCTGGATCCACACTCAGCTAATTCTAGTCTCTGTCAAGGGTGCAGGACTTTGAAAGTTGGCGTTGCCACTGCTAACTAACCACCCCTCTGTGACATAGAATAATAACAGTGCCTCCCTCATGAAATGGTGAGGGTCACAGAAGAGGACACAGCTGCCCATAGGAAGTGCTCGGCAAGTGGCAGATCTTTTCACCAGAACGCAGTTCTTTTGCCATAATCAGGTGGCCATGCCTCTGCACTCTAGCTTGATCCAGAACCAAGGGCCTTATGCAGGCCCGACCCAGGCCCAACCTTCACCTTCCTTCAGCACAAAGCCTTCTTTGTTCTAGACCTGGCACTTCTGCTACATGCTTTAGCTGCATTAGTATTCACTCCAATGGCCCTTCTGGTTCTTGGGACCTAATAGCTGGCCAGAAACCACAGGGCTTTCTATAGAAACAATTGCAGCATCCTCGCCCTCTCAACCCTTATCTGATATCGGAGTCCTTGGCTCATTTAATCAAAATCCAAACTGTCCATTCATTCAGCGGATGTTTGTCTTTAGTCTGAGGCTTTCCTGAATTTGGAGGTACCAGCTCTTGTGAAAACAGAGGTGACAGGAGAGAAGAGACAGAACTTGGCGTGGGTTCTCTGTGGGTCATGGATCGTGAGGGGTGATAATGGCCCTGGGACCTTCAGCCAGTTCTTCCAGAAGCTTTACTCCCTGCAAGTGGTGGATAGGAAGCCTCCTTAACACTTACCTTGCTCACCAGGTAGATCCTTCTCTTGGCCTCTCTTGGGCCCCAGTTCCTCTGGGGGGTGGACATTCCTGCCCACAGCCTGTGTGGAGCGCCTGTGGAGACAGGTTGGGGAGGTCAGCTGAGTGAGAGCATCACTCAAGCTCCCAGTGGCAGTTGTCATGATGCTCATTCTCATGGGGTTATTAATGTACAGGGACCCAGGCACTGGAGGGAGAAGGTTGGAAAGGGTGGAATTAGGGAGACCTATTGGGAGGCTGCAATTAATCTAGGGCAGATGAGCGTGACTTCTAGGCCATGGGAAGTAGTGGAAAGGGACAGATTTGGGGGTGTCCTATATTCTGGAGTAGACCCAACAGGGCATTAGCAGTGGAAATGATGGGGAGGAGGGTGTGGGAAAAGGAGGAATCAAGTTGGTTTCTGAGTTAAGGGGGCTGCTTTTTATTCAGGCCCTGGAGGGATGGATGCTTTCATTGACACAGGAAAAGAAAGTGGTGGGTGGGGGAAGAGATATATAGATTTGACTTGGAGGTCTGGAGGAACAGCCCCTGGACATCGTGACCCATCCCAGGGCCAGAGGCTAAAAAGCAGGGTCCATTGGGGAACTGCCCTTATATTCCAGGGCCAGACCAGGCCTTATAGGAGACCCCAGCTTTGCTACTCAGGCACCTGTGGCTTGGTGTCTGCTCTTTGCTGGGTCTGTGACCAGGGAGGACTTGAGCATTGATACCCCACCCCCAGGGCTTTGGGAGGTGAGGCCACAGGGCTGCAAGTATGCAGGAGGTTAATGTCCGGAGTAGGCAGGGGGAGGTCAGCAGAGGCTGTGGAGTAGGCGCCCACGCAGGCAGTCTCTGGAGGGTCAGCCATTGGAGCCTTGGATCGACACTGAGCAGTGGCCACAAGTCCTCCTGCAAAGGGACAAAGGTAAGACCCTCGGAAGTCCTCCTGGAGCCTCAGCTTCTTGGAATCTGGGTGGGGTGGAGGGGAGGGCCCTGGACTTGGCAGGAAGCTAGCTAAAGGTCAGCCAGACACTCCCAGACACCCTCAGAATCAGGGGGGGTTGAGTCAAGAAAGCAACAAGAGTGACTTCCAGGAGCATGCTCAGCCTCTCTTCTCCTCCTTCCCTGAGGTTATGGGTCCCCCTGCCTGCTCCAGGCCTTGGGTTCCCTGTACAGTGGGCATATGCAGTCAAGCCCTCCAGACATAGGGGTGTCAGGACAGTTGGTGTGACTGGCCATCCAGCTCCCTGCCCTGGGCCCTCTGGCTTCCACCAGCCCTAGGTGACCCACAGGAGGAACCCTGAGCAGAGGGAAAGTCCTGGAAGGGTGGGCACTGCCATTCCCAGGCACACCCTCCAGAATCCAAAGTAGATTGGCTGTCCCACCATCATGGCTGGGACCATACCATGTCCATCTGAGGCCCAGTTAGGGCCCATGAGGCAAGAGGGTGAGTCAGTCCTGGAGTTTCCTGGACCCATTATCAGTGTTTGGTTTGGGACACTGGGAAAAGGCCAGGTTCCTGCTCCTTATCCAGGCCCTAGTGATTAGATTCTCTGGCCTTTGATAAACCTGAGCATGAGATATAGGACTACCTTCCTGTCACCTAATCCCCAGCACGCCCCACACCCCCACCCTAGGAGACTGGATCTATGGCCAAGCTCAGCTCAGTCCAAAGGACCCCTCCTCACAACCTGTCTTACCTGCTGGCTCCCTGCTACCTCCACCCAGCACACAAAGGTCTCAGGAGGATGCATTTCTGACTCCTCTAGAACAGCCTGGCGCCTTAAAGGGAAGACTGCCCAACAACAGGGGGAAATTTCTGCAAATTTCTAGGCCCCACTGCCAAGTGGAGCCACTTTCTCCAGGGGAGAAATTGTTGGTGGGGTGGCGGGTTGTGGGGGGTGGTGCTGTGCAGGTCCACATGGCAGCAGGACTGGGCTGATGTCAAATGTCTTGAGCTAAGTCAGATAACTCTGCCTTCTCTCTGCCTTGGGAATAGCACCTGTAGGGCCTTCCAGGGCCCAGACCCCTGCTGAGGGGAGGTCCAGGCTCTCTCTCAGCCAGGACTTAAAGGGGAAGCCCGGGTAGGGGGTGGGGGGGAAGAGAAGAAAGGAAGGGAGGAAGAGGAGAGGGAGGATGACATGGAGGAAGGGTGGGAGGAGAGGGCCAGGAAGGGTGGGGGCTGGAGGGAAGAGGCTTGTGGGGGCCTTCCTGCCCTGCTCATGGAGACATGCACAGATGCCTGGGGTGCAGGGCAGACATGGCTGGGTGTGGGGTTCAAGTGTGTGCCTGCGCATGTATGGTGTGGCTATTCCTGTGTGTGTGGGGGGGTCCTTTAGCATTTTGCATCATGAGCCAGGACACACGCACACGCGCATGGAAAGTGCTGCATAGCCATGTTATCTGAGCTGCACCCTGATCTAGTCATTTCCAATCAGTTGCATTTTAAAAAGAGCCCTCATCGCGAACCCCTAGACTGACTTCACCCCCCACCAATGGGACCTGAGAGCTGTGATTCGATATGTTAGAGGGGTCCATGGTGGCGTGAGCTGCACACAGGGGGTCCTCTGAGGTTGGAAATGTGACACGCAGGAAGTGGGGAGGCTGAAACTGAGATGGGAGGCTATGCAGTTATCTTTACCTCCTGGCAGCCTCGGCAAGCTCTACGCCCCCCATTTGTCCCCGACCCTAATCCCTAAGTTTCAGAGTCCCACCCAACTCACTTGGTCTAAGGGTCTCACACTCTGCTAACTTGTAGTCTTTCCTCTGAGGTTTCTCCCAGCCCCCCAACAATCCTATTCAAAGTCTTCCCCAGTCCATACTGCCCCTCTCTCTTCTGCTCCAGTTTTGGGAGGGGCACAGCCTGCCTTTGGAAAACCTCCACGCTCTGATGTCTGGCGGTAGGCAGTGGGCCAGAGCAGGAGCAAGCTAGGTGTCTAATTTCCTTCCTGCTGAGGGTGGTTGCTGGGTCCCAGCCTCCTGAGGGCCACCCCCAAGGGCAGGGCAGTCTCCTCAGGGACCAGACCCAGGACTTGGCCATCACCAACTAGAAGTTTGACCTGAGCCAGATGGGGCTGGACACAACCTTCCAAAGCCAGGGCCTCCACAGTCATAGACAGCTGTATTAGATTCAACCTGAGCCCAGAGCCCAAGGGCAGCTTCTGTCTCACCAGGGAGAAGACCCTCCCTGCCTGGGAGCTTCCCCCCTGCCCTCGAATGGTTGACCCCCTGATGGACAAGGCTTATGGAGAACCTGCCACATGCCTCACTCTGAGCAAGAGGCTGGAGACGGGGGTACAAGAGAAACAGGAGGGAGGCAAAGGGGGGCAGTTCTGATGGGTTGACTCAGACCTCAGAAATGGGGGTACAGTTGCTCTGCAGCTGCCTCCTTAGTCTGTGTCTTTAGTCCACACAGACAGGATGACAGCACCTTTGGGGGCACAACCAGTCAGCTGTACATAGGTGAGCTCCCCTGGGGCCTGTGGTTGCCCAGGGTTACTGGCAGGTCACCTTCCGGAGGTGGGGAGATTCAAATGCCCCATTCCAAGGGAGGGGACCTGGGGGGCTTCCTTCCCCATTCCAGCCTGGATCTGCAGGCTACACGGAGGCGGGAGGGGAGGGAGGGCATGACCACTGCCCTCTGATGACTCCCCTGCAGGTTGTCCAGAGAGGACCAGGCCACTGACTGGTGCTTCCAGGCTGCCTGATGTCATGGCCATAGCTTCTCCCTCCTCCCTGTCCGGAAGCTTCCCCTGCTGAAGGTCATTGGGGTGCCAGGAAAGGCAGGCACCCAACCCACTGTCACTGGGAGTCAAAGTGCATTTGGCTCCTTCTAAGTTCTGGCCTCTGAAGGTGTCCTGCCAGCTACTTAGTGCCGATGGGCTGAACTCTTCCTGCCCTGAGCAATAGTCTGTTTCCTACCTGCTTGGACTCCATCTTTGTGCCTTCACTGGAGCATTCATCTGGGGTGAAATGTACCTGTGGTTGTGGGGGTGGGGGGGGTTAGGAGGCTGAGAGACCAGGTGGGAAGGTTTTAGGTGCAGGACGGATTTCTGAGATAGGAACCCCCTTCTGTCTCAGCAGCCCTGGCGGGAGTGGACTCTCACTACTTGGTTCCAGGCCCCTTATTCTTTCTCCTGCTTGTCACCAACTGCAGCAGCAGTCAGAACCCGCCTGTCATCACCTTCACCATCAATAGCATCAACTTCCCCTGCGGGGGCCCCACCCTCTCCCTGTCCCTTTCTGTTCTGGGACAGGAGGTAGGGGTGAAGGGCATATGCAGCCCTCAGAGTCCCAGGATGTCAGGTTTGCAAAAGACATTAAGGATGAATCGATTTAGCATCCTCTTTGGCAAAATTTATACCAAGAGCCACCATGAATCCAGAGTGTTCTGAGCTGCATATGCACAGTGGTTGAGTTCTAGTTCACCTGTATTGGGGCCCTTGTTCTGTCATTTCTGAACTTTGTGACCTTGGGCATCTCTTAGCCTCTATTTCCTTGCCTGTAAATAGGAATGATACAGTGTTAACCTTATCAGGTCCTTGTAAGATTAAGTGGACTGGCAGACATAAAGGGATGCAGCAGTACCGGGCGTACGCTGAGCACAGCATACGTGCTGGGCTATTCCT
Organism: Talpa europaea; assembly: GCF_964194135.1. Taxonomy (NCBI): domain Eukaryota; kingdom Metazoa; phylum Chordata; class Mammalia; order Eulipotyphla; family Talpidae; genus Talpa; species Talpa europaea. The sequence goes on from NC_140068.1 coordinate 89,486,859, forward strand.
GGGGCCAGGCACCGAGCCAAGGGCTCCATGTACAACTGCTCTTCAAATCCTCGTGAGAGCCCTGGGAGAAGCCACCACCATCACCTTAAACCTGAGACGTGGTGCTTACTACTTGTGGGTGTCCCTGTTCAGTTTGCCCAGGTTGAGGGGCTGAAGCCAAAGTTAGAGATCTTGGCGGTCAGTGGGTCCTCCTCAGGTGATTTATTTATTTATTGAAAGATTTATTTTATTTATTTATGCATACAAGAACAGGGGTGTAGGCCAGAAGTGGGGGGAGGTGAGAGGATTCACCAGAGACGGAATGGGGAGCAGAACAGACGGATCTACTGAAACACACTGCTGAGGGGAGCAGCAGGTGAGACAGGAGAGGTCTGCTGTGCCATGTGGGTAGCTCCTTGGCTGGGCAACTCAGGCTGCAGTGGCTGGTAATAGTTTGATAGCACTGAGACTTCAATCCCTGCACCACCAGGGAGGGCCTCCTCAGGTGATTTAAACCTCCAAATGTGGAGGTCCCCCTGCTCACCCAGGCTTTACCCTCAATTAACCAATATGTTTTGAACATTGTGCATTCCACCATGGGGGGCACAGAAGAAGAGACACGACCCACTCTCCAGACATTTGTGATCAGTCACTTGTGTGCAAAATGGTAGCTAATAGTGTAAGATTGTGTGTGTGTGTGTGTGTGTGTGTGTATTCACATGCTCCCCCATGTGCTCATGGCCATAGAGGTCAGCGTTTTTTCAAATTGTTGCTCACAACCCACTAACCATCACTTTGAAACAAAAAGAATAGAAAAATTAGGGTGCATCAAGTGTACCCTATATACGTATACATGTATTTATTTATGTAGTCAAAGTCTCAAGGCCTCAGCTCTGGTGGTTGTATCTCTGCCTCCCTTGGCAGGCCCCTCTCACTGCTGTATTCTAGCTCTACTCACCCCATTATTTCATCTTCCCTACCTCAGGCCCTTTGCTTTTGCTTTTTTTCTTGCCATAAATGTTTCTTCACTCTCTTTACCTGCTTAATCTGTATTCATCATGAAGAACTCAGCAGTGGGTCACACTATCCCTCCCTCCCAAATTGAGGGAGAAACTGAAGCTCAGTGACTTGTCTGATGTCATACAGCTAGCCAGAGGTGGACTGGGACTTGAGCCCAGGTTCCTCTGGCTTCAGAGCTAAGGCTCTTTCCTTGACCCAGTGAGACCTGACAGCCAGGTTCCTTTCCCTCCAGGTCAGCGCAGTCCCTCCAGGACTGGATTCCAGTCCTCAGAGAGTGGCAGTCTATGTGGCTTTCTGGGGTCCACCATTCCATCTATGACATGGGCAACAGAAGAGTGGACCTGGCCACTGCTGTGTAGATTGACTCCACCTCTCCCTGGTATGAGGTATCCCTATCCCGCTGAGTCTCTGGGTATCACAGAAAATGGGGAGTCCCCTTCTTTCACTCACTTCTACCAAGCCCTGTGATTAAGAGTTGAGATCTGAGCGACCCTCCATAAAGTAGCTCTGTTGGTTCTGGATTTGGGGAACGACGCAGGTAACTGAGTGGTTGGAGAGAGGGTTTGACATTCATGTCCACTCAATATAGGTCAATGGGTCCCAAAGCCACTGCCACCACTGCGCAGAGCTGTGGGCCCCTGCACCGGCTTCCCAGGCCAGGCCATGGGAGACCCTCAAGTTGCACCGCGCCTCCCAGTGGAGAGTAGATGTCCCACTTATTCGAAAGCAGCGTCCTACGGGTGATAATAGAATGCTACAAAGGCGAGAAGCAGCTTCCAGTCCTGGGTAAAATCAAGTTCCTTATATCTGATCAACATGAATGAGCTCATCAAGACAACACGTAGGGGCCTCCCTGGTAGCACAGGGGGTTAAGCACAGCATTTTGAAGCTAGCCATAGCCACTGCAGCACAAGTTCGATCCCTGGCCAGGGAGGTGACCCACGTGGTGCAGCAGACCTCTCCTGTCTCACCTGCTGCTCCCCTCAGCAGTGTGTTTCAGTCAGTCTGCCTGTTCTACTCCCCACACTGTCTCTGGTGAATTCTCTCACCCCCGCACCTCTGGCCTGTACCCCAGTTCTTGTATGCATAAATAAGTAAATCTTTAAAAAAAAAGAACTAAAAAAAAAAGACAACTTTTAGGTGCTTACAGCTCAATGCACTCAAGCCTTTTCCTGCCAGTGACGGCACCGGCGCAGCCTGCACGCCCAAGAGCATGACCGGGAGAAGGATGAGGGTGGATTCCAGTATGTGGTATGTGCTACTCAGGAGACTTTTGTTGGTGTCAGACTAGAAAAGTATGTCTGTTCTAGAATTTTTTAAACACTTAGCAAGAGGGAGCAAATAACGAAAGTTACCAACTGAGATCGATCAGTTCATCTCCCCAGAGACTGTCAGCACAGTAATGCTCCTGCCTAAGAGTTTCAGGAAGTTGCTTTTGTGCTTCAAGCAGAAGAACTGAGTTCTCAATGAGTATATGCAGCTTTGGAAAACTATATTATCTAACCTCGGCTGCTTGTCTTCAAATTCAGGAGTTTAAAAATAATGTGCTTTGAAACCTAAGTTGCCAATAAAGTAGACCTTCACGTTATCAAAAAACAGCGCACTGCCCGCATGCTTGGCGTGCAACGCACTCAGATCCCGCTATAGGGTGGTGCAGGTGAGCTCGTGCGAGTTTCACTCCAGCTCTGACTTGTGCATGGTACCATTTCTGGAGAAAAGGGACAGCAGTTGGGGAACAAATGGGGCCCGCAGTGTGGACAGAGCATGGACCTGGTGCCCCCACAGTTGTCCTGCCTTGTCAAGTCAAATGGAGATGGCCACACCTCGGCTGGGGGTGGGAGGGCACAGGTGGGCCGGAATGCCTGGGTAGCTCATGGTAGGGGAGACCGCCCCTCCTGATGGGGCCCAGGAGGAGGAGAACTCTAACACCTAAACACTACCAGGATGGGGCCCCTGGGACCCTCTGGAAACTGCAGACTCTGCTCCTCCTGGAGGTGGCCTGCCCAAGAGACAAACTCCTAGGAGACAAGGATTTCAGGCTGTCATTCTGTGGCTTCCTGACGCTGTTTGGTTGGGAGCCCGTCTCAATCCTCGGTGTCCATGAAATCATAGGTGTGATATGTCTGCTACATATCGGCGCTAAAATATTATGATAAATACATGGCTGTTCAAAGAAGACAGCCGCATCTTTAGTTCAACTAGTGCTGTCTCTGCCTCTCTGCCCAGTGGACATTGTCACAAGTGAGCCTGCAGTCTCCCCCTCAGCCCGGACTCTCTGAGCAGGAATTGCCACCCCCTTCATCTTTGGGGTTCTTCTCTGAGGACAGGTGTAGTGTCTTCCTTCCGTTCCTTTCCTCTTCTATTTTAAGTGTGACTCTGTAAGACTTTTCATTGAAGCACAGCAGGTCCTCAAATAATGTCATTTTGTTCAATATCATTTCAGGATTAAATAAGTTGGTGAGAAAAATAATCCTGGTTTCCAGAGCCTGGAAGTATGGAGGTGTATGGAGGTGTCTCAAAACATTAAAAATGGATCTGTCATATAGCCCAGTAATTCCACTGCTAGGCACAGACTCAAAAAATTCAAAAATACTAGTTTGAAAGGAAACTGGCACCTCCATGTTTATTATAGCATTATTTATTATAGCTAAATTATGGAAACAACCTAAGTGCCCCCACACAGATGAGTGAATAGAGAAGATGTGGTCTATATACATGATGGAATATTATTCAGCGATCAAAAAGATAAACTCATGCCATTGGTGGCAACATGGATGGAACTGGAAGGGATCATGCTCAGTGACATAAGTCAGGAGAAAGATAAATACCAGATGGTGTCACTGACATGCGAATTATAGCATAACTAAGTTAAGAGTCAGATAAAGATAATATTAAAGAAAGTTGAGCACAGAACTGAAGCATCCAGAGGGAGGAGGGATGGGGGTGAGGTGACAACAAAGAGGGAAGGAAGCACAATGGACTATGGGTGATTTGGTGATGGGTGCCCTCCAATGGCAATACCTGATGGGGGTGTCCAGATATTACCTCAATTAAAAATTAATTTTAAAAAGAGAGAAAAAGAATCCCAGTCAAGTTGAACAAAAGAGCATTATTCAAAGACCTGGTTTTGCTTAAAGTTGTAGTTCGGAGCACCTACTGACACTGTGCCACGAGGGCTTACTGGCTAGACACACCCAGTACACTGATCATGAGCAGATGGTGCAGGTTTCTCAAAGATGCACCTAACCAGAACTCGGGTCAAGAAACACCACGATCAGTGCCCCCATGGATCCTTTTACTTCTTCAGCCATCTCCAGCCCCCTGCCCAAGTTAAAGCCTTTGACTCAGCTGACGGGTATTGAAGGCCGGCTGCATGCCAGCACTCTCATTAGCATGGTCTTATCGAATTATTACAGCAGTCCTGCTGGCAGGGTTATTATCCCCACATTACAGTCAAGGAGTCTCAGATTCAGAGACAGGAGGTGAATTGTCCAGGATCAGTTAGAGGTGGAGACTGTGCAAGTCACTTCTTCTCAAGTCAAGTGCAAGTAACTTGCAAGTCACTTTGCACATTTCTTCATTATGTGCAGAGGGATGGATGACGAGTTAGAAGCAGGGTCCCTATGCCATCAGGGACAAACCTGCATGGACAGCTCTAAGATTCCTTGCGCAGAGTCATCCCTTACGTTTTCTGGGAACTGTTCCGGCCCTTGCCTTTCAAAATGCTTGCCGAGGGAGCTGCCAAATGCTTGCAGGCTCCTGCCTGTGGTCACGGTGATTGGTTCAGGAGTGGGCACTTGAGTCAAGATGGGCCAATCAGAGAACTTCCCTGAGAATTTTGGTTTCATTCTTTCTCTGGAGTCTAAAACTCAGCTGGGAGTGGTCAGTTAGGAAGAGAAAGTCAGCCTACAGAGAGAAAGAGGAGAAGAAAGGAGAGGGGAGGAGGGTGAGAAGAGGAAGGAGGGGAAAAGGAGGATAGGGGGAGGAAAGAGCAGAGCAGGAAGAAGCAGCAGAGAAAAGGTCCTAGTGGTGTTTGGGTCCCAGATTCTAGCTAACCCCAAGGCTCTGCTCCATCCTCCCGCTTCCTGAAACTAGACTGCAATGTGACAGCCCCTCCCCCATCCATCCAGGGCATCCCCCAATCCACCTAGGCCTGACAAGCAGACAGTCGTCTATATGCAAAGGCACATTAATTGACAGACCAGGGAAAATGATGTCTGTTTCTCCATTTATATGCAGAGATTGATTTCCAGATGTTAGAGATCTAGACAGCTAAAGTGGACCCCTGTGTGGAAAGGGGATAAGGCATTTTTATGAGGGCTGTGTGATTAAACAAAAATAAAGCACCTTCCTGTGTGGCATGAGTTCCACAAGGGGATATTTTGGCAAGGAAGCATTCGCTTTAAAACCTTGAATTCAACTCTTCCTTATAATAGATTTCCACTTAATAAATGCAGAAGGATGGTGGAGATAGAAACGCACCTTTAGACAAACACCATCATAACTATTACCGGCAGTTTTCCATTAGCAAATGTTAAGATTAGGGCCTCCCTGGTGGCGCAAGGGGTTAAGACGCAACCTATGAAGCTGTCCGCAGCCTCTGCAGCAGGGGTTTGATCCTCGGCCAGGGAGCAACCCACATGGCGCAGCAGACCTCTCCGGACTCTCCCGCTGCTCCCCTCAGCAGTGTATTTCAGTCAGTCTGCCTGTTCTGTTCCCCACTCTGTCTCTGGTGAATTCTCTAACCCTTCACACCTCTGGCCTGTATCCCAGCTCTTCTATGCATAAATAAATAAATCTTTTTTTAAAATGTTAAGATTAGTGGGCAGAAGAACTGTGAGAGACATAATGCTGGCATGGTCTCAAGGTATTTCCCCAGAAGACACTAATTACTTATCAAGGGAAAGAAAATAACTATACAGTCGAGAAATCTAGTGGACCTCACCTTAAGCAGGTTAGTAAGGTGAAGTCAACAGTAATAAGACACATCCAGATCAGGTAGCTCTTGATGTCGTGCATAGAGAGGGCGTATCATCTCTGTGGTTGCTGACACAAAATGCATGCCCTCAATCTGATGGTGAGAAAACACCAGAATAACCTAAATAGAGGAACATTCTACAACAGAACATCTTTAGAAGTGAGTGGTTAGGTCATCAAAGATAAAGAACTGAGGATCTGACACCGATTAGAGGAGACTAAAGGGACAGGGGAACCTTGAGTGAATCCTGAACCAAAAAAAAAGGATGTTAGTGGGAAAACTGGGGGAATTCAAATAAGATTTCTAGGTTGGTTCATAGTATTAGATCAGGGTTTATTTCCTGGATCTGAACATTGTTCTATGAATTATGCAAGATGTTAATCTTAGGGGCTATCTGGATAATCTGGATGAAATGTATATGGGAACTCTCTATTTTCCATATGTTTGCAACTTTTCTCTAAGTCAAAAATGATATGAAAGTAGAAAGAAATAAAAACATAAAACCTTGAATGTGAAAAAAAACCCTCAGGTCCAGTGTGTTGACAGAAGTTAAGTATGGGTGTAAGTATGAAACATACATATAAAATTTAAGGAAAAGGACTATACAACCAGGAAAACAGCTGAAGTTGTCACTGAAAGTCACATGAAAATCGCCTAAGACTTAAGGTTTATGAAATACCTGTCCCCAGAGCTAAGATGAGGTGTTTCAGCTCTGAGTACTTATTTAAGGGGTTAGAATACACAGAGAAGCTCCAATCTTTGGTGCAATCTCACACCCCCCTACCTCTATTGCTCTAAAGGTATTCCTTTAGCCTCTGCTTGAATGGCTCTAGTGATGAGGCGCTCATAATTCTCCTTTGATTGAATTTTCATTTGTGTGGCTAATGTTGTTGATAGCGCTATGAAATCAGAAATAACCCAATGATTAGGGCTAAGTAATCCCAGCTACTAAGACGATAGTGCACTGTGTAGCCACTGAAAGTGATAAGAAAATAAGTTTCCAGAGCTTATCTCACTGCATGGAAATGTGTATGCAGTAATCTTAAGTGACAAGAACAGAACAGAAGTTGCGTTTATACACGGATTGTAGCTATTGTAAAATCTAAATGTGTACAATAAGAGCTAGAGGGTAATTTAGAATGGTGCAGTTTTGCAGTTTCAAGTTGCCTTGATTTTTCCAAAGTGGCTTATGTATAGAATTCTAAATAAAATTTAGAATCCAGAATTTTAAAAAATACCCTCGATTAAAGGGTTTGGGGATTGCCATTTCAAGATGAATGGAGAATGATTGGGCAGCATGGAACACTAGATGGGAAGGAACCTAAAGCCATGTCTCAGGACTTTGGGAAAGAGTGATTTGATTTGATTAGTGATGTCTGCCATGAGTAAAGGATGGACAGTGACAGTGTGCATGCTATGTAGCCGCCATCTCCTCTAGAGAGACTTCTAGTAACCAGGGCCACTATGTAGACACTCTAAATGACCAATGAGCTGTTAAAAAGCCATGATTAGCAAGGGGCCTTTTTTCTGTTTACTAGTTACAAGTGGTAGAATTTTGGGTAAGTCACCAGGATATAAAATGGTATGAAATAAATACCATAAGGAAAGGAAAAGCAAAATCCTCCACAATAAGGGCCAGTTTGAAAGTAGGTGGGCACAGTAAGGAAGGCTGTGGCATTTGAATTGGGTCTTTTTTTTTTTTTTTAAGATTTATTTATTTATTTATTTATTTATACAAGCACTAGGTACAGTCAGAAGAGAGTGGGGAACAGAACAGGCAGACTGATGAAATACACTGCTGAGGGGAGCAGTGGGTGCGGCAGGAGAGGTCTGTCGCGCCATGTGGGACCCTCGCTGGTGGCCAGGGATTGAACTGGCGCTGCAGAGGCTGCGGGCAGCTTCACAGCCCAGTGCTCAATCGCTGCGCCACTAGGGGAGGCCCCTTGAATTGGGTCTTGAAGGATGAGGAGATTTTGCAGGTGGAGAGATTTGGGAAGGGTGTTCCAGATGGAGGGACAGCACAGATAAAGGCACGAAGATTGGTAAATAACATGATAGAAGATGCGCATGGATATAGAAGAAGGGGCAGACTGAGGGTATCCTGAAGGCCAGGGTGATGAGTTTGGATTAGATAACCATGGTGGGGGAGTGTTAAATGAGTTTTGTGGCAGGTGGTACATAGAGGGAGATGAGATGAGAGGGTGAAGAGAAAATGTCTCTTTTTTTAAGAGGCAAGTGCTAGGAGAGGAATTTGTAGCATGGGGTTGGAAGTCAGAGCATTGGGGTCTGGGAGCTTTTTTTTTTAAGATTTATTTATTTATGCATACAAGAACTGGGGTACAGGCCAGAGGTGTGGGAGGGTAAGAGGATTCACCAGAGAGAGAGTGGGGAACAGAACAGGCAGACTGACTGAAGTACACTGCTGAGGGGAGCAGCGGGCGAGTCAGGAGAGGTCTGCTGTGCCATGTGGGTAGCTCCCTGGCCCGGCCAGGGATTGAACTCATGCTGCAGTGGCTGCAGACAGTTTCATAGGTTGCGTCTTAACCCCTTGCACCACTAGGGAGACCCCCGGTGTGGGAGCTTTCACCAAGCTCCACTGAGGACAACCCCATGGGCTCCATCTACTGCTCAAGATTCCCCTGGCGCCTGTCCAGGCACAGGGAGATGGAAGCCTCAGTCTCTGCCCTCAGGAGCGTCTAGTCTCTGGGGAGGGGAGACATCTCCTGGGGGTCTGTCCTAGGTATATAAGACCCGATGCCAAAGGGAGGGCACCAGTTTGGTGCCACGTTTAGGGGTGAAGATGAGCCTGGGTGGAAGCCAAACTGCTGTGCTTCCTGGGGCTTCTGTGCTTGGGGGAGATGGCCCTGGATGACTTGCACATCCCTGGCCATAGGAGGAAAGGGTTTGAGGGGTGAGCAGAATCTGGACATGTAGAAGGAAGAGAAGTGGGTCTTCTAAGCATGGGGAGCAGGCTTGGGACTTCAGGGGACACCTCAGAGACTGAGTGAACTGTCAGATCAAGTTAGGGAGACAGGGGTTGCAGACCCCTGGCTGAATGCAGTTGGCCAGGGATGCTCAGAAGGGAGATGGTATAACCGGGGTTTAGGGAAGGTTAGAGTCCTACCACATAAGGAAAGGACCTCTGGAGGCCCATACCAGGGAGTCTGGTAGGCTTCACAAGACCTAGGGGATCCCTTGGATTCTGCTATATTCCCAGGATCTCACCAGATCCCAAGGATTTTATGGTTTTCTTTTGCCTATTCTTCCAGATCTGCAGATCCCCTCACCCCAGGAAAGTCCGGCCTCCCTATCTTGCAACTTCTATCCCAGAGTCCAATGTGTCTTGGGACTGCAGGGAGGAATGGGAGCTGATTTGGCTTGAAGACACAATCAGGCAGGTGCCTCCCTCTCTGTGCCAGGCCTGGGCAGACTTGTAGTACCCTCCCTCCCCTCCCCCATCACAGGTCCAGGGGAGGTTTCAGGGCTCTGCCTGGACAGTGGGTGGCTGTGGCCAGGGAGGAAAATCCCCCACTGGCTGGATTATATCAGTGTTTGGCAGGCCTGACACTGGCCTTTCACCTGGGACCTGACAAATCAGCCTGGAGTGCTCAGAACAGGGTACCAGGTGACAGAGAGGGTACTGGCATGGGGACTTTTTCCACTCACCCTGAAATGGAGACCTCTCCTGTACCGGGTCAGCTGGCACTGGAGCAGCTCCAGGTCACCTCAGGCAAGGAGAAGCAGGGAGGACCTGGAGATGAGGAATAGAGGCACAGGATAGATCAGACTTGGGGGTTGGGAAAAGGGCAGATGACAGCTTGGGTGGAGAGTAATGGGGGGATATAGTCATTTTAGGAGAACGCAAGGGCAGAATCACCATGGGGTGGGAGAACAGAGGCAATAAACAGAAGCTAGGGGTAAACACGGTTTTTCTTCCTATGGCCCGGCCCCAGGCCTCCTGCTGTTCCAGATCAGTTTGAGAGAAACAACCAGAAGCCAGAGCAGCTTACACAGTGGGTGTGCCCAGAGCACTTGCTGAATTATGATGAGAATTTCTACAAATGCTCCATTTGACCATGAAAGCCTCCAAAGCTGTCCCCAGAGGGCTCAGACATCAGCCATTGGCATCCCAGCCCCACCAGCTGCGTCAGAGCTAAGCATACCACCATCATGACCCTACCCGCACTGTTATCTCTGCCATCACCCTAGCTGCTAACCCTACTTGAGGTATTGGGAACCAGGTCTGGAGCCAGACCTCCAAGTGTATCACCTAGAGACCAGCGAGTCTCAACAATTTCAAATCCTGTGGGGACATCTGGCAATGCCTGGAGGCATTTTGGTTGTCATGACTGGAGGTGCTGTTGGCCTCCAGTGGGTAGAGGCCAGGGATGCTGCTAAACATCCTACAATGCACAGGCCATGCCCCATGACAAAGAATTACTTGGTCGAAAGGGTCTGCAGCATCGAGGTTGAGAAACCTGCCTATAGGTTTCTCTGACCCCAAACTCTGGCTCTGTCTTTTTCTGCCCTCACCCCCAAATGGTCCCGGCATGCCTCTGGTTCCTGGACAAGAAGCAATCTTTGCCGCTCTGTCTTTTACGGCACTTTGTTCTCCCTTATCTCTAGCACCTCCTGGCCTCCACTGCTTGTATTACAAAGTCAATAAGATGAAAGCTTTGCCTGCACTCTCAAGGGGAAAACAGAGAAATAATTGATACCTGACACATAGGTACACCTGGGTTTGAGGTCATGCTTGCCCAGGTCAGGGAGGCTGAGGCTGGGCTTGGCACTGGGGTATAAAGGCAGAAGGAGAGCTCAAGCCTTCACTCCACTGTGACCGCACCACTTGGGGTGGCTTTTCCTCTGCGGCCAGATGGGAATCGGCATCATGAAGTGGATGGTGGTGGCCCTGGTCTGCCTCCAGCTTCTGGAGGCGTCTGTGGTCAAGTGAGTCTGGGGCCTGTGCTGGGAGCCTGGGCAGGAGTCTGGAGCCGTGTGAGGGCTGGGCTGGCCAGGGGATGCCCTTCTGTCTCTACTCTGCAATTTTTGCTAGGGACAGCAAAGGTTCCCTGAGCTGATGTAGAACAGGACCCAGAGGAGGGAGAAGATACAGCCTCTACCCTCAGGAAACTCAGGGAGAAGCACTGTCTCTCCCTCCTTCTGATGAGAAAAGATGGACTTGAAGCAAGACAGTAGGGGTGATAACTACCCAACGGGCAGCTTCCTCCCACTTAAAGGAACAGTTACTATGGGGAGAGAGAAATATTTGCTAGAAATTCTCTTAAGGCCCCAAGTTTATTTGGCATATGTCAAAATCATCTAAGCAGAAACACCAGTAGTGTAATCTCTATGCTGAGGTGGCGGCAGAAAGGTGGCAGGGCTTGCAGGACCTCAGGGGGCTCCTGGCCTGCCTGCCAGCCCAGCAATAGAGTGCGTCCTTAGGGGAAGAGAAGGTTCCACGTGGAAACTTCTTTTAATATGCAAATTCCGTAGAGGTGGTTAGCATCAAGCAAGTAGTAGCAAGTCTCTGGAGCTCTCTGTGAATGGGTTTTGCCAAGACCTTCTAGAGAAGGCAGGGTCCTGAAGGAGTGGGGATTAAGATGGGGAAAGAAGCAGCAGGAATTCTGAAGTCTGCAGCAAGGTCAGGGTGGACCTGCTGCCTAGACAATGGCAGCAAGCAGGTCTGGAGAATAACGTAGGGTGACATAGGCAGAAGCTTCTACTTCATAAGTCCCAATTCCAGAGCTGACCAGCCTCCGGACCTCTGAGGTCAACTTCCCTAGAAGTGCAGCGATTGGCTCCAGGTCAGGCAATTAGCACCAGTGGCAGAACTAGGACTTTGTCTTTGAATCTCAGCCTAGTGCTGTTCCCCTGTACCTACGCTGTGACATTCTGCCAGTACCTGGGATAGCCCTATTAGAGGCCTCTCTTAGGAGTAAGCTTTGCCACCACTGAACCCTTTTATTAAAAATGCACATAACTTGAGAACGATTATGTCTGAAGTCTCTGACTTCTTCCTGGGAAGGAATTTATAGGCTACTTGAGAGCAGAGTGGGATGGACCCCTGAGACAGAGTAGGGGCATGCATGCTTGGGTGAAGGTTATTGTTCTCTGAGTCTTGGAGCCAGTCCTTAGACGAGAAAGGGGAAAAAGAAAAAAGAATAAGGAAAGAGAACAGGGAGGAAAGAGAGGTGCAGATGGAGAGACAGATACAGAGAATAAGATAGAGAAATGGAGACGGAGAAAGGAGACACAGAGATACACCCCGGCAAGAGACACAGGGACACGGAGTGCCAGGGACACGGAGTTACATAGTTTGAGAGGGGGAGAGAGACACACAGAGGAGAGAGACACAGACAATGACTGGTAGAGGTGCAGGAGAGGCGAGGGAGGGCCTGCCCTGATCCCCAGCCCTTTTGCAGAGTCCCCCTGAAGAAATTCAAGTCCATCCGTGAGACCCTGAAGGAGAAGGGCTTGCTGGAGGGGTTCCTGAGGACCCACAAGTATGACCCCGCCCAGAAGTACCACTTCAGTGACTTCAGTGTGGCCTACGAGCCCATGGACTACATGGATGTGAGTCCTGCTGCTTCAGAGGCACCCTTCTCTGCTGCTGGGGGCTGAGGGCCAGGCCCAGCTAGGACCTGCACCCTCCTCTCTGCCCCTCCCACTGGGGCCTCTGGGCTGGCTCTTTCTCTCACACCTACCAGTCTGGACCTCATACCTGGGGTGGAGGATTCGGGGGACAAAGGGGGGAGGGGCAAACTGCTGACCAGGCAGCTCAGTCCCGAGACCTCTGCAGCTGCCCTGGGCAGGCCTGGGCTGAGGGACTGTGGGCTCTGGGCAAGTGGAGGGAAGGCTTGGGTCCGCTTCTGGTGTGAGCGTGGGGCAGGCCTGGTCTCTCCCTGACCTGCCTGTGGAGGAGGCTGGACCTGATTGTCCGTGGACCCCTCCAGAGCTAACAGCCTGTCCCATGGCCCCTCACAGGCTTCCTACTTCGGTGAGATCAGCATCGGGACCCCACCTCAGAACTTCCTGGTCCTTTTTGATACCGGATCCTCCAACCTGTGGGTGCCCTCTGTCTACTGCCAGACCCAGGCTTGCAGTGAGTGTGGGGCGAAGGGAGGACAGTGGGCTGGGCAGATCACCAACACCCACCCTCTGGGGAAGGACCATGCTTCTTGGAAACTGGTGGGGAGTTCAGTCCTGGAGAGGACCGACATGTCCAGGATCACATGGTCTGCCCAAGTCAGAGGGAAGAAGCTGGCCTGGAGGTGGGGCCGCTTTGCCTTCCCTGCTCACTCATATACATTCCTTCCTCTGCTCCAGCCACCTACCTCACTCAGCTCCACTCCACTCCGTTTTACTCCATTCACTCCATTCTGCTCCATTCCATTGCCCTCAAGTCTACATTCTTCCTATCCTGAGCCACCCCACCACGTACTAAGTCCTCCCTGGAACATGTGAGAACCATGCAGGGTGTGGTCCTTGTGTGTTGGGCCATGGTCCCTGCCACACCCTGGTGTGGGTCCTGCACCTCTGGTCCAAAGGGTCCCTGATTCATCCTGCCCTGTGCTATCTCTGAATCCCGGGACGGCCAGTTTCTTGATGGGGTGAGGGTCAGAGGTGGGAGGGTGCCCTGAGGTTCATTCACTCCTTCATCTGGTGAGTAATTTCTTCGCACTGGCTGGGGACAGGGAAACAGAATCTATACAACCCTCTCCATAGGGAGGTCCCAGTCCAAGGACACCGCAAGATTTTATAAGTCAGAGGGGGCTTTGGGGCCAAGGTTGGTCATTTCCCATGAGCCTTCCAATGCCAGAAACCTCTTCTGACCGCCCCCATGCCCCGCAACTTGTTGGCTGAGGGTGGGATTGTGGGTAGGAACTAGGGGGTGACTGAGGCCCCAGGATATGAAACAGGTGGAAGCCTCCCACTGGCTGGCCTGACTTCCAGAGTCCTCCTTCCCCTGCAGCCGGCCACGCCCGCTTCAACCCCAGCGAGTCCTCCACCTACTCCACCAATGGGCAGACCTTCTCCCTGCAGTACGGCAGCGGCAGCCTCACCGGCTTCTTCGGCTACGACACTCTGACTGTGAGTGCTCCCCACCCCAGGGTGTGGGGGAGGTAGCCCAGGCTAGGAGCTGGATTCTAAGCAGGGTCTCAGAGTTTGGTGGGGAGACTCAGATAGAGGCCCTGGAAAACCCTGGAAGGACAGAGAACCAGTGGGTTAGGGATCCTTCACTCATTCATCGAACTGTCACTGAGGGCCATCAGGTGTGGCCAGGCCCTGAGATACCATGATGAAGGGGGTGGCCCTGTCCTCTTCTTAAGGGGTTTAGCACCTGGGGAATTAAGAGATGAGGAAGGTGGGGGCAGCGCTGCAGCCGTGGGGAATGAGAGCATCTCTTGGCAGACCTGACAAGAAGAGAGGGAGCAGAGCCGAAAGCGGGATGGAGAATGGAAGCTTGAAGGGTCTTCAGTGGAGTTTGGGGGTGATGGGTGATATTTCACTTGTCAACTCCCATCCTCTGTGCTCCCTCCAGGTTCAGGGTATCCAGGTCCCCCACCAGGAGTTTGGCCTGAGTGAGAATGAGCCTGGTGCCAATTTTGTCTACGCAAAGTTTGACGGCATCATGGGTTTGGCCTACCCTGCCCTGGCCATGGGAGGGGCCACCACTGCCATGCAGGGCATGCTGCAGGAGGGCGCCCTCACCAGCCCAGTCGTCAGCTTCTACCTCAGCAAGTGAGCAACCAGCTGGTGATCCTCAGCTCCCAGCCCACGCCCCTGTAGCCCTGGACAACTGGGGTGCAGTGCTTGGGGGTCTGACGGCCTCCTGGCAGACACTGACTCTGGTCTCCCCTGTCCCAGGGCCTTTCCCCCTGCACTGCACCATGCCCTCTCCTCATCCCTGCATCTGTCCCCAATCCAATCTGACTTTCCTTTGCATTTCCTGGCCAGGACAGTCTCTCCCTCTTCTGGCTGAACCTCACTCTGTCTGAGTGTTGTTGCCAGGTACGGAGGTACCTCTGGGGTTGACTTCCTTCCCACAACCCAGTTAGCTCATTTCCTTTCAAGCAAATGCTTTCTATCTGGACACCTCTTTGTAAAGTCATCCATTGCTTCATCTCCTTTGATCTATTGTTCTACCCAGGCCCTGGAGTCTTCGAGTCTAGGTCCACCATTAACTCCTAACAAGCAAACAGTGATTTAATGTGGATGGCTGCAGCAGGCAGTGGGAGGGGATGAGTGGTTCAAGGTGGATTTTCCTTCTTTCCTCTCTAGAATTTCCAACCACCTTCTAGAGATAATCAGCTATTACCTTCTGGGGCTTAATCCTTGAATCTGACTTTCAGCAAGATTATCTTGTTTCTAGTATTGTTGACTGACTTTTCTACCTCTGCTTACAATTATCCCGAGTTTAGCCTTTAGGAGCTCTGCCTAGTTCCACACTCAGATTTGCCTAGAAGGGGAGGCCTCTGAAACAAATAAGCAGTGTCCTTCCCACCCCTCGCAAGGCCCCACCCCACTCCAATCCCAGCAGAATGTCTGACATAGCTGTGTCCTCAGGGAGCCCAGTCTGAGGGGAGACCCAGCCCTGTCCTCAGGGAGCCCCAGTCTGAGGAGAGACACAGCCCTGTCCTCAGGGAGCTCCAAATCTGGACCAGGGCAGGACCTCTTTCCCCTTGATGGTGACTGCTCTACAAGGCAATCTTTACACAGTCACTCCTGACTCGCCTTTCCCTGGCCTCTTGCAGCCAGCAGGGCTCTCAGGACGGAGGAGCGGTCGTCTTTGGGGGTGTGGACAACAGCCTGTACACTGGGCAGATCTACTGGACTCCCGTTACCCAGGCGCTCTACTGGCAGATTGGCATTGAGGAGTGAGTCTGCCACGGGGCCCTGGGGAGGTGGCACTTCCTTAGAGCTGGCTTTGGGGCAAATCACATCCCGGTTCTGCTGGGAGCGTGCAACAGAGCACCCCAAGCCAGGTCCCCCACAAAGCCACAGCTGCCCTCTGCTGGAGTTCCAAGACCCAGTTCAGCTGGAGAGGAGGGGCTAAGGACAACTTAGGAAGGGGTGGGACTTGGAACCCCAAACATTAAAGACCCCATAGTTCAATCCCATAGGATTACTGATTACAAACTGGGGTGGGATAGGCTAATGTCCTCAAAGTACTGACAATCAATCCATATCCCTGGCTTTCAGTTCCTTGGCAATTTTTTTTTTAAAGATTTATTTATTTATTTATACATGCACTGGGTACAGTCAGAAGCGCGGGAGGGTGAGAGAATTCACCAGAACCAGAGCGGGAAGCAGAGCAGGCAGAAGGACCGAAGTACACTGCTGAGGGGAGCAGCGGGCGGCAGGAGAGGTCTGCGCGCCATGCGGGGAGCAGCCAGGGATCGAACCGGCGCCGCCAAGGCCGCAGGCAGCTTCGCAACCCAGCGCTCAACCGCTGTGCCACCGGGGAGGCCCAGATTCCATGGCCTTTTAAGTGGCCTTGATTAGACTCTGGTATGGTGTGAGGTGGGGGGATAGCTGGATTATCCTCTGCAGGGTCCTTATCTTCCAAAGGTGCACCTTGACTCTGTGGCTGTAGCTTTTGTCCCTCTGAGGTAGGAAAATCCCAGCTGAGAGTTGCTCTGAGCTGGGGGTGCTGAGGCGGTTCACTTCATCCCTGTCCAGGTTCCTCATTGGTGGCCAGGCCTCTGGCTGGTGCTCCCAGGGCTGCCAGGCTGTCGTGGACACAGGTACCTCTCTGCTCACCGTGCCCCAGCAGTACTTTAATGCCCTTCTGGAGGCCACCGGGGCCCAGCAGGACCAGAATGGACAGGTATGTTGGTGATGGCCACCTCCTTCTGTAGAAGAGGCTAACCAGGAAGAATCTATGGTTTCTCCCTGGAGCACAGGAATTACATGATCCTTGCTTGCCATATATGTTACCAGCTGCTCCCAGGCAGCAGGGAGGGCGGTGGGCAGGGGGTGGTGGGGAGGAAGGCCCTGGGATGCCTGGAGCTGTGGGCAGGCTGGGGGCCTGGAGGCTCATGGGGGTGACGGGGAAGGTAGATGTTTGTGCTGAGGGGGCAGAATTTCATCTGAGCCTTGGTGCCTCAGCGGCAACGCGATTAAATACTTGCCAGGTAAAAGAACTGGAATATGGGACCAAGTGGGTGAGCGGGACCAGAGGGGCTATGGTGGCGGGGCTGTCAGGTACTCCAGGGTGCGAGATGAGGCCACCCCACCCCTTTCCTCCTTGCAGTTTGTCGTGAACTGTAACAACATCCCGAACCTGCCCACCTTCACCTTCATCATTAGTGGTGTGCAGTTCCCTCTGCCGCCCTCCGCCTACATCCTCAACGTAAGTCCTGACCCCTGCAGGGTCCTGATTGGGAATGGGAGGCAGGGGTGGGGAGACAGAGATGCTGGTTGTGCCTTTTCCATCTCCTTGCAGCGTTAATTTGCTCCCCTCTGCCCCTATTCATTGGTTTGAAACCCCCTTTCCATGGCACCGGAATGCATTATCATGATTATTAATCATGGGGAGAGGTACTGGGCTCTTTTTTGAGTACTCAGTGAATTACTTACCATTGTCACAGCCTTCAGCACGGGGATACTAATTTCTACTTTACAAGCGAAAACACAGAGGCTCAGAGAGGTGAAGTAACTGACTCAAGGCCACAGAGCTAGTCAGGGGGAAGCTAATGTTGGAATCCAAGTTGGTCTGGTTTCAAGGCTGAACCACCAGGCAGATCTGCTCCCAACTGAGAGCAGGAAGGAGACTGGCAGAGCCCAAGGAGACAAGACCCCCCGCCCCAGAAGGCCATCAGAGCCACGCTCACCCATCCTAGACATCCTTCCTGCCAGCCCCTGCTCTGGTGGCTCAACGTCCTGTGAAGCTTTAAGGGCACAGACCTAAGCTCATTCACCTCTGCCTTTGTGCCCCTGGCCCGGGGTTCGGGGCAGGGCATGAGTGAACAGATGTACCAGCCTGGCTCTTCTGTGTTACACAGAACAATGGCTACTGCACCGTGGGGGTCATGCCCACCTACCTGCCCTCTCAGAATGGCCAGCCCCTGTGGATCCTCGGGGACGTCTTCCTCAGGTCCTACTACTCCGTCTACGACCTGGGCAACAACAGGGTGGGCTTCGCCACGGCTGTCTAGATTCAGTGCCCAGATGCCTGGGCTCCCTCCTTCTTCTTGGCCCCTTACTGCGCAGGGGCTGCTTTCTGTGCTTCTCTGGATTCAATCTTTCTTTTCTGGACTCTGGACTTGCCCTGATAATAAATAGTTTCCTCAATGTTGGTCGCCTGTTGTTTTTCTCGAGGAACTGTGGCCCATAAGGCAGCAACTGGCCATGGGGTGGGGAGTGAGCATTGGAGCAAATTTGCCTCTGCTGGATCGTGTTCTCCCTGAGTTGCACATGGTCACTGAGAGTCTAAAAGGAATGGTACATAAAGTAGGGTTTAGGGATGGGTCCTGTACCCCTCAGAGCTTGGAGTCTCTTCCTAGTTTCCTCCTGGAGAGGAAAGACGGGTAGTCACCCTAAGGCAGGGCATTCCTTGTGATGGTCCAGGGATCAGGGAGCCCAACTGTGACAGTGCGACATGCTCTGCTGACCTGATTTATCAGCTGCGATCAGAACCACCCAGTGACCCGAGGCCTCACACTGTCCACTAGCACTGTGATTAGGAGGTCTAAGACAGCCCAAATCTAGGCCTCTGTCTCCTTGTCTGTTGATAAATTTTGCTCGAGGGCCTCCCTAATGCCTAGGGGTTAAGTCTCAGAATTATAACCACGATGGCTCGAGTTCAATCCCCGGCTAGGGAGCTACCCACAGTGCCCAGCAGACCTCTCCTGACTTGCCTGCTGCTTCCCTCAGCAGTGTATTTCAGTCAGACTGCCTGTTCTGTTCCCCACTCTGTCTCTGGTGAAGCCTCTCACCCCCACACCTCTGGCCTGTACCCCAGTTCTTGTATGCACAAACAAATAAATCATTAAAAAAAACCCCAAAAAAACTATGCTAGAAGAGTTTTCTTTCTTTTTTAAGATTTCTTTATTTATACAAGAACTGGGGTTCAGGCCAGAGGTGTGGGGGGGTGAGAGGATTCACCAGAGACAGTGGGGAGCAGAACAGGCAGACTGACTGAAATACACTGCTGAGGGGAGCAGCGAGCGGGTGAGACAGGAGAGGTCTGCTGCGCCATGTGGGTTGCTCCCTGGCCGGCCGGGGATCGAACTCGTGCTGCAGAGGCTGACGGATTGCTTCATAGCGCTGTGCCAAGCCCCTGCGCCACCAGGGAGGCTCTCCCTTTTACAGTCTTATTCCACACTGTCGGGCCCCTGGCTGACCCAGCCTCGGCTCTTAGGCTTGGGGCAGGGGTAAACAGGCAAGCTCCAGGTCAGGTTCCCACTGCAAACCCGGAGGGCAACTAACATTCGCCACGGGGGAGTTTCTGTGGCACGAGCGAACCGTCTGGAGCTTCCATCTTTCCTAGACTCTGACAAAGACAAACTGGGGCAGTCACCCCTGGGGGGTCAGACAGGACACAGGGACATCACCGGCTGAGACGGGAAAGGAAGCGTGCAACGGGGCAGAAACAAAGTGAACAAAGATTTTAGTCAGCCGCCAAGCGCCAGTGTGGGACAGGCCCGGCCCAACGGCGCCGGACTACAAATCCCGGCAGGGCCGCCGTGAGGACTACATTGCCCAGCGGGCCCCGCGGCAGACCGGCGGGGGCGGGGCGGGGCGGGGCGGGGCGGGCGGGGTGCTGCCCTCTGCCGGGCGCGGCGGGAAGTGGGCGCGGAGTGACAGCGGGAGCCGGGGCGCCCGGCGCGGGGCTCGGTGACAGCGCAGGCGGCGGCAGCCGGCTGGACGCGGCGAGCGGCGGCGGAGCGAGCGGCGGCGGGAAGGCCCGACGGGGCGGGCCTCTCTGGGGGCGCGGAGCCGGCGGAGCCGGGAGGGGGCGGCCGGAGCGGCTCGCGGCCGGACACCTGAACTTGGGACAAGTTGCCGGAGTCGCGGGGCGCGGGCGGCGGACGAACTGACCTTCAGCGCTAGGTGAGCGCGGCCGGGGGCGAGGGGCGCGCGGAGGGCCCGGAGCCCCCACCCCGGCTCCCCGGCCCCCAGCCCGGGCGCCCGGAGACAGGTGGGTGGGTGGGTGGGGGTGCCGGCCGGAGAGGGCGCGGGGCCGAGTGCGCGGCGCCGCCACCCGCCCGCGGCGGTGCAGCCTCCGGGCGCCGGGCGCGTGGCTGGAGCGGCGCTGCCCGCGGGATCGGGAGCCCCCCCGGGCCCTCCCTTCAGGCCGGGGCCGGGGGCGGCTTCTCGGCGACCTTATGTAACCAGGCGGGAGGGGCCGGAGCGGGCACGGGCCTTCCTGGCCGCGAGCGGGGAGCCGCAGGGGGGGAGGCGTGGGAGTGAACTTGCAAGAAGTTTGAGGGACGTGCGGGCGCGGCGCCCGCTCCTTCTCCGCCCGCGTCGCGGCCGGGCGGGGGCGCGGGGGAGGGGGCCCGCGGCAGGGGCGGCGTGTGGGGGCCGAGTCCGGCCCGGCCCGGCCCGCCTGCCGGGACAGTCTGGGGGAGTGGGAGGGCCGAGCGGCGCCACGCCCCGGGGGCCGGGCTGCTGCGGGGTGGGGGGTGGGAGCACCCTCCGGCCTCCCTTCCCGCCCCTCCGCCCCTCGGCCTCTCGAAGGGACCGCCCCGGCTCGCGCTCCCCGATGCCCCCAAGCGTGGTCTTTTTCTTCCCCGTGCATTAGTCCCTGAGCTTAGAGAACCCCGACCCCAGCGCTCACCCTCCGTGCGTCCCTCTTTCTGTTCTGGCCGGAGCTCGCAGCCCCGTGCGCGCCCCCGAGCTCTGCCCCCGGGTCTGGATCCCGAATCCCGGAAGACACGCCCCCTTCCCCTATTCCTTGAGTTCGCGCCTCCCAGCCCCAGGTTGTTCCGCCCCCCAAGCCGGAGCATCTTCTCTGCCCCCCCGCCCTCTGCCCCCCCCCCCCGGGTACCGCGAGCCGCTCTCCTGCCGCCGTCCCCCGGAGGGAGCGGGCGGATGCCGGCCCGGCCCCCGCCCTCGGCCCCTCCCGGCCCCGCTCTCCGGCTTCACGCACGGCTGCCTCGAGCTGCTCGGGGTTGCGCGAGCAGGTTCGCGCCGCAGCCGCCTGGCTCGCCCGGGCCCGGAGCCCCCGGGGAGGAAGGGAGGGCGCCCGGGGCGGGGCTTGCCTGCGCTGCCCGCACGGTCCGGGCTTCCCTCCTCCCGGTTCCTTGCCAGCCCCTCAGCGCCCGGTCCGTCCCCTTCCCCTGAAACCACAGCCGGCGGCCGCTTACCTGGCTGTTCTGGGGACGCTTCTATGGGGCAGTTTCTGGACTAAACTTGAACGCACTGCTTTGGTTTAGCGTTCGCGGGAAGGTGTCAGTTAATTCCACCCCAGGCCTCCCCCTCTCCCCATTAGCCGAGCAGGAGGGGGACTGGGCGGAGATCAGGTCCCAGGTGACACCTCTGGGATGTGGGCTCAGGTCCCTGCACCCGCCCTGGACGGGATTCCACTGGCCCAAGCGCTGGCACTCTGGGCAGTTGTGGGGGAAGGTAGGGGGCTGGTCTCTGGTTTCCTTTGGGGCGGCTCAGATCAGAATGCAGTTGTTCACTCCGAGGCCTTCTTTGTGTCCAGCCTGGGAGACAGCCCTTAGACCCTGCTTCTGGGAAATCACAGTCTAGGGGAGAAAGAGACAACAATAAAGGTCGGTTCTTAAGAGGCAGCGCAGGGGACAGACTGGCCGCCTTGGGTGTCCGGCCAGATAGTTTGATGTGCTTGTACCATGCCTCAGTTTCCCAGCTATGGGAATAATAGCAAGTCACTTGGCTCCTTTCTGCCTGCTTCCTGGCTGCTGGGTGGAGTAGGCTGGGAATCAGAGTGCTTGAATGAGGGGCTGTTTGGGGTGACTCTGTGCTCTGCTTCTCTTGAAAGGGGGGCGGGGTGATGTTGCTTACAGGCCTGTTACAGCTGTAGTGCTGTTTTATCCTCCACTCAGCTCTGTGAGGTGGAGCCAAATGTGAGCCCAGGTGTCCTGGTTGCAGGTCCTCTGAAAAGGGTGCAGGGGTCGGGGCAGGGGACATCTGCTCAGGTAAGCAATGAATCCAGGGAGAGCCACCTGGGCTTATGAGGGCTGATACTTGGTGACTCAGCATCAGAGGTGGGCAGGAGGTGGGCCAGGGCAAGCAGGGGCCCATCCAGGGACAGTGGTGGTCCCTAGAGCCCACCTCCAGCACCAGCCAGGCCTCCCTTCCGGTCTCTCAGCTGGAAAGCAGGTGGGAGGGGCTTTACCCTCTGCAGGCCTTGCTGCCCTGTGAGGGTCTGGCTCTGGCCCTGGTCCCTCCCGAGGCTGTTTATGGCTGTAATTGCATCATTAGCCAGAGTTTATAAAGTTACTTAGCACCTGCCCCCACAGGGAGTGGCCCAGCTACCCCCTGGCTTCTGTCTCTTCCTTCTCAAAGTCAACTTGGTTTCTGCCTGCAGCAGGGGTTTCCCCAGCCTCAGCTGTCATGAAAGTCAGCTTGGGCCTTTGTCCTAGGGATGGAGGGCAGTCAGCACTTGGGGCCCAGCTTGGGGCCGCCCTGGAGATGACGGTGGAAATTGTGTTGGCCTCCTCTGATACAGAGGGGAAGGGTGTTCAGGATTCCCAGAGCTGCCAGGGCCTCCACATCCTAGGGTGCATGCGTGTGGTGTGCATGTCCTCACCTGAACAGAGGGAGATGCAAGCATGCACACCTCACAGGCTGTTGTGAGCATTCAGGCTGGAGCAGTGCTGGGTATATGGTGAGTCGGGGCGTTATGCGGGGTGTCTGTGTGGGGCACTTGGAATGGAGTTGGTGCATGTGGTTATGAGGATATAAGTATCTAGGTGTGTGTATAAATGAATTGTGTGTGTATGAGAGTGTAACAACACGCTATTATATTACTAGAATATTCATCTGTTCTTTTGTGCTATAATAGAAAATATAATAAAATTTAGTTATAAACAGTAGTCGCCAACATTTATTGTGTGTTTACTCTTTAGAATGAGGTAGGAATTATTATTTTCATTATAATGATTCAAAGAAGATAAGCAAGCTGCCTGAATCACGCAGCCTGGAAGTGATAGGGATTCTGCCCCAGGCCCAAAGGACTCCCAAATTGTTGTTCTCAATCCCTAAAGATGATCACTTCAGGGTTTCCCTTAAAGTATGGGCATGTGGTGGTCTGGACAGGGTGGGAACTTGCTGAAACCTGCCCCAGGGCCACACCCCCGCTGGCCACTATCCTGAGTGGCTGACACAGGTGACTAAAGGACTCCGGTGAGGACTTCCCTGCCTGGCCCTCGGAGGAGCTGGATTCAGACAAGGCTTCCTGGGTCGCCTTGGAAACCTCCAAGGTTAATTTCTGGTGAGGCCCTCAATTGGCACAGATGTGGAGAAACAGCTGTGGGGACCATTGGTTGGAATGGGACAGTGGTGAGGCTCATGAGAAGAACATAGGGGACTCCCACATTGGTCTTCATCAGGCTGTATGCCTGGGCCTGTCCCTGGTCCTCTTGGCTGAAGTTTCCATGTCTGTGAGTCTAGGTCATCTGTGGCGGCCCCTCAAATGCAAGCCTCCAGATCCTTGGCAAAGGTACCAGCACAGGAGGAGCTTCAGAAAGGCAGGCATGTGGGATGTGGGGGAGTGGCAGGGGACTGCTGAAGTACACTCAGTAGAGCTTTAGTTAAAGGCTGGCCCTGTTAGAGCCACCAGGCAGTTTTTCTAGCAACACAGCTATAGCCACCATGGAGCATGGAGCTCTGCGCTGAGTGTCACCTAGCCGGATGTCGAGAGCATGGGCTTTGGGGCTGGGCTGCCTGGCTTGGAATCCCACTACTGCCATTACTAGCTCTGTGACCCTGTGCCAGCTGCTTGACCCTGCTGGGTCTTTGTTTCTGCCCCTAGAAAGCAAGGATTATAGTGTCATCTACCTAGCAATGCTGTAGTGCAGGCTAAGTATGTGAAGATGTGATATATGTATTGTACTTAGAATGTAGCGCCATACTAAAAAGTTGTGGTTAATTTATAACTCACTTATTTCTTTATTTCTCATTTTCAAGTGAAGAAATAGAGGAATAGGGAGCTCTAAAGAAGAAATAAAGGGCTATGGGTGGCGCATGACCTCCCTGTGTCTCCAACATCTTCACATGAAATGACTTACGTGGATTTTGCAGGTTCTGTGCCCTCGTCCCCACTACTCCCTCTTGCACCACACCCAGCCTGGTTTCCTCATTTAACACAGCTGCATAAGGGACTTGGCAATGCCAGTAGCATCTCGACCACCCCTGCCCTGCCCCTTGGGATTCCTTGGGTAGCACCTGTCTTGGCTACTTATTACCCACTGGTGACACATGGCTCTCCTTGGCCTCCTGCTGCCTGTCCCTCCACTCTGCATCAGGCTTGGCTGAGATGTCATTGAAAGCAGAGATAAAACCCAGTGATAGGGCAGGATCTGAGACTTATCGTGCCCACAGGAAGTGCTTTGCTGTGGTGTGGTGGAGCAGTGGGTAATAGCAATGAGCCACTGAGAGGGGCCAAAGAAAGATACATGGCCAGTTTGCTTTCCTTGCTCTTGACTGTGGGCGTGAGGAGGAGGAGGAATGAGATCTGAGCATTCTACCCTGGTGCAGCTTCCTTGGGGGTAGGGCAGGGCCCGGGCAGACTGCCTAGTTGACTCATCCACACAGAGAAGGTCCCAAAGTAAAATGTGGCACCATGGGTACCAGGGATCCAGGAATGCCAGCAGATACCTATTCCTTCTTTCCAACCCTTGCTGTTCGCTTCTCCATCAGGGACACCTTCCCAGGAAACCAGGGGACTGTTCCATTTGACCACAGCCCTGACTGGGTGGTATGATTACCTGGGGAGTGCTTAAAAAATACCATCAGGGGCCTCCCCTGGTGGCGCAGCAGACCTCTCCTGCCATACCCGCTGCTCCCCTCAGCAGTGTACTTCGTCACTCTGCCTGCTCTGCTCCCCGCTCTGGCTCTGGTGAATTCTCTCATCCTCCTGCGCTTCTGACTGTGCCTAGTGCTTGTATAAATAAATAAACAAATAAATAAATCTAAAAAAAAAAGAAAGAAAAAAAAATACCATCGCATCCAGGTCTTGGGGGAGCCAGAGACTTGGGCATCACTATAAAGAAGAAATTCCCCAGATGAGCCTGATGCCCTTTCTTTAGGACAGTGGTTCCCAAATTCTGCTGGTGTTGGCTGCAGAATCACCTGGAAAAATTGTTAAACATTGCGGTGGGGGGGTCACCCCCACCTCCAGGGTTTTGGAGGAATAGGTCTGGAAACTGTAGGTCTGCAGGAAGCCAACAAATCCCTGGGAGTCTGGAATTTGCATTTCTGACAAGTTCTCAGGGAGTGCTAATGCTGTTGGACCCCAGACTCTCCTGGCTTCTGCACCTCTGATGGCTCCGGGCCTCTTAGTCTTGTCTCCCTGCCGAAGCCAAGTCCCCAGGAGCAGGGACCACTGTGAGACCATTTGGTGACCCCTCAGTCCCTGGTATAGTCAGGCTTCCCTTTGCCACTCTAGCTCTCTGCTCCACTCTGTCTAGCTGGGGGAGATGGCATGAAGCTTGGTGAGAAGTGAGAAGAGATGGTGGAGGTCCTTCAGCCTGGGTGGCGGTGGGAGACAGCAGTAGGATGAGCATGGAGTCTGAGCCAGTCTGTCAATAGATGAATGGACCCCTGGACCATGAGCACCCTGACTTGATTTGGCCTGTTTTGTTTGGTGCGGTGTCCCTGGCACCTAGAAGGGAGCTGGGATATAGTGGGTGCTCAATATATCTTTGTGGAGTGAGAGAGTGAACGTGAATGGAGCCCCCGCCGCCGTGCGCCCAGAGATGAGGACACAAATGCTTTACCCGGGGTCTCTTCCTGGCAGGAACTTCATCATCTAATGCCCAGGACTTGTTCACAAGGTCCTGTGCTCCCTGCCTCCGCCCCAGGCATCCAGGCCCAGCCTGGCTCTGGCTTAGGGCTCCTGTCTGCCCCTCCCCTGAGGAGAGCTGACCAGCCTTCCCCTACCCCCACCAGTTTACCACCAGTGTGGGGTGGGGTGCGGGTTTGTTTTCTTCTGTTTGCCAAGGGAAGTCACAGCCTGTCCTCTGCCTTGTTTATAATTGGTTTGGGGACAGCACCTGCCCCAGCCCCCCACAGTTCTGAGAGGTACAGAGTGGCCAGGAGGTGACATACTATACCGTCCACCCCCTGCTGCCTCTCGTCCCCTCCCTGCTCTGGCCAGGTGCACTCTCAGCTGCCACTGAGGGCTGATTGGGGCTGAGCGACAGGGGCCCCTAGAATCCAGCTTATGCTGCCACCATGTTGTCCAGGGGAGGGGACGGGCCCAGGAAGCACCATTTGGGCTGGCAGGCACAGACCAAGGGCCTCCTGGGTGCCAAGCGCGCTGCCTGCCAAGCGTTGTGGATGGGATGAAGCACCCATGCCTCCCTGGAAGGTGACAGCCCGACGGGGATCTCAGTAGCCCCAGAGGATGGAGAAAGGAGAGAGATGAAAGATAGTACAGATACCCATGAAACCAGCCTGCGTATGTTAATGCCCAGCTCTTAGCCTTGAAGGACCTTCTTCTTGATCTGGAGAGAGTCTGTACAGAAGGGTTCATGGCAGCAGGGAGAACGGGTCTTCCCTTCCTGCCCTTTGGTCCCCCGAAAGGGAGACTGTCCATCCCTCCCCACCTGGGTCCTGTCTTTGGGGGTCATCTCTGTAGGAATGGGGCCAACTTCCTTCCTGCACAGAGTCCTTTCTTTGAGTAGAACTACAGGCTGCTGAGTATGAGGAGAGGCCATAGGGAGGCTCACCTGCCCCTGGAAAGCCCAGAACATGGAGTTCATGGTGTTAATAGAGTCCAGCAACTCAGGCCTCCTTGGATCTCTCACTGAACCCAAAGACCTGGGTCTGGAGCCGGGTTGAAGTGCATTGCCCCCTCCCCACCCCACATCAGCCTGCAATGAGTGTATGTCTTGCTCCTCTGCTCTCTGATCCCCTTTCACCATCCTCTTTTTGCCTCCTGCACCTTTTGGTGTGTTCTGAGGGGGTGGAGGCCTGTGCTCTTCTCCAATACCTCCCTAGTGCATGCTTCTGAGCCCTGATGTCAAGACCCGGATGATAGCCCATGGAGCGATGATGTGGGTACGAGGATGCCCACCTGATGCAGCCCCCTGCCCTTGGCTAGCAGTGCTAGGCAGTGGCCGGGACAGCCTGCAGGGTGGGAGATAAAAGGGACTATGGTGCCTGGCTCCTTGGGGCTGAGTCAGCTGGAGCAGCCCCTCCAGAGACAGCCCTGAGTGTTACCAGATATTGAGACCTGCAACTGATTATAGGTTCTCTCCAGACTGAACCAGGTTTTCAAAGGCAGGTGTGAGGAGAAAATATTAGAACTTCTATTTCTATTTATTTAGATCTCTTCCTCCCCACCCCCATTTTTAGCATCAAATATAGCATAACTGCTGGAAATAGTAAGTATATGTACAATGTAATAAATAATTACAAGAATGTAACCACCAGGCAACAACTTCTTAGATGAAGAAATAGAATGTAGCCTATACTCCAAAGTCAGCTTGAGTAATATTCTTTGTCCCCCAAAGGTAAACACTCTCCTAAACTTTCTGATAATCTGTTCTTTATCATGTAACCACTTAAATCTGCATCCTTTAACAATAGAGGTTAGTTTTGCCTAATTTTGAATTTAATACAAGCACAGCAGGAATAACACTGACTTTTAAATCATGTCCCTTTCTCTCCTGCCCTCACAATAGTCCACTTCTAAGATTCAACATGTTGCTCCATATAACTAGTATGTCTGTTTTCATTGCTGTATAGTATTCCACCACATGAACTGTTACTATCTTTTTATCCATTCCCCTACTCATGAACTTTTGGGTTGCTTGTCCTTTTTTTTTTCTTTTTCTTTTTTTGCTACTACACACAACACTGTAAGAACATCCCTGTATGTGCTTCTTCATGCATTGGTGCATACATTTCTCCAGGGTATTGCTAGAGCAAAGAGTATGAATGCACATTGCAAGGTTAGTAAATCGTTAAGTGGTTGTACAAAGTTATATCTCACTCGAAACCTAAGAATTCCTATTACTCCATATCCTCCCCAACACTTGGTACAGGCACGGTAGCCTGTTTAATTTCTGTGCTGTAGTATTTATCGTGGGTGTAACTTACATTTCCTTTCTCAACTTTTTCATAGATCCATTTCATATATGTTTGCTGACGTGCATGATTTGTTTGCACACTGATGGTTATAAGCAATTTATGAGAAAAGTAGCATATGTTGGGGTTGCTCAACATTTTTTACTCCTTGGAGTGTGTGATTGAAAGAGTTGAAGGACCAATGTGATATTGAATGTCAGGGAGGAAACTGGTCTGTAGGTGGGGGTGGGAGAGTGGTCTTGGAAAGAGACTACAAAGTGTAGTCTTAGTCACTGAGGTCACCTCTGCTCAGTGGGTACTAAGCTCACAGGGGCCTTAGCAGTGCCTCAGGCCCTCCTGTCTGGCGCATCTGGCAGAGGAGGAGGGGAGGCTGTAGAGCCCCCAACTATTGTGGGGGCAGGAGAGAAAGGGACACGATTTAAAAGAATATATTCAATTTTGAGTTGGCAGGTCCCTCCTTATCTTTTAGGGCTTGTACAGCAGTAGTTGTCATCTAGGGTGACTGTGCCTCCCAGGAGTCATTTGATGATGTCTAAGGACATCTTTGGTTGTCACGACTGAGGGAAAATTACTGGCATCTGGTGGAGGCCAGAGATGCTGCTAACCACCCTTAAATGCTCGGGACAACTCCACGGCAAAGAAGATTTGCAAAGATATTTTTTTGCTGTGGCGCAAAGTCTTTGAGGCCACCATTTGCTGACTGCAAATGTCAGTTGAGGTTGAGAAATTTGACTTAGAAAAAGAGCCAAGATTTCTAGAGTTTGTTTTAGTTTTGTCTATTCCTTTGTATTGTTTCTCTATATTCCATGTATGAGTGAAACCATCTGGTACTTGTCTTTCTCCTTTTGCCTTACTTTGCGTCGCATAACCCCCTGCAGTTGTCACAAATGATGAGATTTCATCTTTTTTTTTATATGTAGCTGAGTGGTATTCCATGGTGTATATGAACCACATCTTCTGTAGCCACTCATCTGGCATTGGGCACTTAGGTTGTTTCCATAACTTGGTTACTGTAAATAGTGCTGCAACGAATAAAGGGGCGCATGGAGCTTTGTGGGTTGGGGAGCTAAAGGGGGCAGGGCTTTGGTGGACTATGGTGGAGGGCTGTGGGTGCTTTGGTGATCAACTTGGTATTGTAACCAAGAGGTTGAACCTATACCCTCAAATTACATACAATGCCGTAAAACGTTGTTACCTCATAAAAATAATACAGTAAAATAAAATAAGATGAAAAAGCCAGGAGGCTGAGATTGGCTATGAGTTTGCTACATGGCCTTAGGGAAGTCTCTGCGTACTTTGGGTGTCTCTCTCTTCACTTGAAAATGAGGGTGGCAAACATTGCTACCCCTCCTCTCTTTGGGGCTGTTGTCAGGACTTGGGAGATGGTGGCTGTGTAGGCACTTGAGGAAGCATCCCTGCCAAGGGGCCTATTTCTGGGGGCGAGGCCTTTCCAGCCCCACCACCTCCCACTCCACTGTGCTCCATGTCCACTGAGCGGAGGTGTCAGGTGATCAGTCTTGAGCCTCGGTCCTAGTTGCTGCTGCTCCAGGCCTCACAGGGTTGTAGGGGAACCGCCCTGAGAGCCCCAGTCTTTTGATGAGGACTGCAGAAATGAGGGGCTCTCTGGAGAGCCCTGGGGCCCAGGGAAAATTTTCTGACTTTGTCCTTAGCTGGGTGGGAGTCCAAGGTTTTGTGGGGTGATAAAATGTGCTTATCATGACTCCTTATCTGAGGCCACATAGTAATCTGGGTAATGAGGGGTGGGAGGCAGAGGTCATCGTTGGGGGCTCTGCACACCCAGGCCAGGCTCCTACTCACCCTCTATGTCTTTCCAGAGTTTGCTATCCCAGGGAGCGCCCAGGGTTGGGCCAAAGTCTGGGGCAGAGCTTCCTGGGCCTCTCTGACTTCCCTGTTCTGGGGCTCACCTCACCTCAGTGGCATCTCCTGCCTTTACAGGGCTGCCTAATCTTTCCTTTACCCTACTATTCCTCCTTCACACACACTGTCACCAAGGGCCTGGCAAACTCATCCACTGAGGGGTATAGATGACTGATATAGCTTAATAAATGCATACCTTTCCTGACAAGGGGTGTTTACCTACCCAAAATGGGAATCCCTTAGCCACCAGAAAGAAGCACTGGTGACATGTCAAGTCTCTTTGGCAGACTTTTAAAGAAGTACTTTGGGGGCAGAGGAAACTCTGAAACCACCACATGCAAGAACATTTGCCTACATGTAAAATTTGTTTGGTAGCTCAGATCTTCCCAGAGTTTCACAGGGAATGTGCTTAGTCTCAGGGGTCATTTCAAAGTGGATTATAGTCTGTGAACTGGGTGTCCAGAGGCCCTGGGAAGGCCCAAAGCTGAGGTCAGGTGTGTGGTCAGCCAGAAAGGTAGTGAACTGTGGGACACTGGGCTAAGAGGGCGCATGTGTCCAGGAGGAGCTGGAGGCTGTGTGGGTTAGGGTTAGCCCACACTGAATTTAGTAGGATTACTACAGATTCTTGCTCCTTGGTGCCTCTCCCTCTTGGTGCAGAGGGCAATGTGGCTTGGGGTCTGGTGAGGCCAGCCTGCTTAGGTGGTAGGGGTCTGTCAGAGGCTCAGTCTGGGGGCAGGGAGTAGGGACACTATCGATGGCCTGAAGCTGGGGTCGGTGAAATGGGTGAGATTGGAGCTGGGAGCCAGTCTGTGTTGGGTAGACTTGTGGGTGTGAGAGGCCTTCCGGGCCATGTGGCCCTCTCAGCACTGTGAGTAATCCTCGGTCACATTTGCAGCTCCCAGGGGATTGTGCAACTTCCTCTCAGGCCGAGGTGCAGGGGGGCTGGGTGAGAAACAGCACTGAGGAAAATGAGGAAACTGGGGCCAACACTAGGGCAGGGGCACGGCCCTGGGCTCTGGCCCCCTGAGAAGCTGAGCATTCCAGGGGCCCTCCTAGGGGGCTGCCCATTCCCAGGTATGAGGGCGTGTGTGTGTGTGTGTGTGTGTGTGTGTGTGTGTGTGTGTGTGTGTGTGGCGGGGGTGTGTATGTGTAGTATCTTTGGGAGGTGGGGGAGTACGGGTGAGGCCCTTTGACTGCCCTGGAATCAGGATGTCTTTTGAGGAGGGGTGGGGGTCGCAGGCTCAGGGCAGCCCCTGGGGTGGTGGAAAGCCTGTGAAATCAGGGTCAGATGAGCTGGCTGCCAGCAGCCCCCATCCTAGGAGCTTGCAGACCCAGGCAGTTTAAGTACTCCCTTCTCTTCCTCACCCCCTAGGCCAGTTTTGAGACCCTGGTTTAGAGAAGGAAATGCACATTAGGGGCTTAGTCCTGTGCTGGCCCAGCCAAGCAAACATCCAGGCACATCTGGGGTGGGGAGCAGACGCTGCCGGGTAGGGGTTTGAGTCCTGGTCCTGCTTTGTAGCGCTGTGATTCTGGCGCATTACTTAGCCTCTTGGTGCCTCAGTTTCCTTATCTGTAAAATGGAGATGACAGTTGTGCCCACGGGGTGGGTTCATTCTGAGGATGAAAAGACCTCACTGCTGTCGAGTGCTCAAAACAGCGCCCTGCACGTATATGCCCTGCACAGGGTCCCTGTTTACCTGGCCACGGCCATGTTTGCTGTCAAACAGCAAAGAATCACCTAAGTTCATAGGAACTGTATTTAGAGGTGGGGACTCGAGTCGGGATAACAGATCACACTTCCTAGGCCTTACTCCACATCAGGTGCCATACCCTGTGCTTGACCCTGTCAGTCCTGTGAACGCTCAGAGTTGCCCTGTGAGGTGGGCACTGTCATCACCCCGTTCCACATATGGGGGCTTGGAGTCGCCCACAGAGAGGTTGAGTGACTTGACCAGGACAGTGGTCTCCGTGAGGAAGGACAGTGGCCTGGCCCATCTTAGCCTTCATTCTGGCTCCTTCTCTGGGCTCAGGTGAGGTGGGTGGGGATGAGGGGTGCCCTGCTGTGAGGGGGCAGGGGACTGGCCTTGCAACCCATTGGTTCTGGCCCGGTGGCCCTGTCTTCTCTGTGCTCCTTCTCCAATCAAGCATCAAGAAAGATGATGAATTAAGTTAATACAGTCATTCCTCACTTAGCGTCGTCTGCAGCTTCTTGGAAACTGACTTTATTTGAATCGATCAAATAAAGAAACCAGGTCCTCGAATAACACTGAGTATTGTTGGCCTGGTATTCTTTGTTGGCCTGGTATTCTTTTTTCGTAATGTGTTGTAACCACCTGGCATTATTTGAGGACCGATGGCTTCTTTGTATTGGAGCAGGGGTGGACTTTCTTGGGGTGAGCTCCCTGTCAATATTGAGACTTGACAGGGCTGAGCCACATACCTGGCAGGCACTCTGGTGCAGGAGTGTCGGGATTCACTGTGGCTCCAGCTTCAGACAGCCCTGGCTTTGATTTCTGGCTGAGCCACCTGCCACTGACCTTGGGCCTCCATTTCCTCACGTGTAAAATGGGGTAATGAAATCAGATACCATAGTAAAATGCTTAGCACGGTCCTGGCTGGAGTGTCTGACAAATGGATGCCTTTATTAGGTGCCTCTTGTGGAGAGTCACGTGCCGGCTGGGGTGGACCCACAGGGATCTCCTTGGAGGGCTGTAGTTTGAACGGTGGATCAGGGCCACTAACTGCCCTAATCAGGGCCCTAATCCTGCCATGAAATCAACTTTTTAATGAAAAAGAATAGAATGGAAGACATCTAAGTATATTGTACAGTATCGGTAAGTGCTATTTTGTGCAACTTTGTTTTGTGTGCATGTGTGTGCATACACACACTGTGTGTGTGTGTGTGTGTGTGTGTGTGTGTGTGAGAGAGAGAGAGAGAGAGAGAGAGAGAGAGAGAGAGAGAGAGAGAATATGCACTGGGTCAAATGAAATACATCTTTCTATGAGTCATGGTAAAAATGTTTGGGGCTACTGCCATAGAAGCGATCTCCCTCCTGTGTGCAGTGCTTGTGGAGCACCCAAGATCAAGCACAATATACCTGGGCCAGACTGGGGACTTGAGGCCCCATTCTTAGCAAGGTGCTGCCCAGTGAGTGAGTGAGCGTGGAGGTGAGCGGGTGAGGAGGGAGGGTCAGTGGAGGCAGTGGGTAGGATGGCCAGGGAGCATTTCCTGGGTGATGGCATGTTTTGGGTGGGGACAGCGAGAGGAGACGATGCCTGGATAAATGGTTAGTTCAGGCTGGGGAGGTGGAGGCTCCCTGTCACTGAAGGGACTGTGGAGCCAGGCCTGGCTGGGGTGCCCGTGTTAGTAAGAGCAGAGGGTTGGATGGGGTTTTCTTAGGGCACTGGGCTGGTGTTGTGTTTGTCTCCCCTGGCTGGGCTGGGTGGGATAGAGGAAGACTCAGGGTTACTGAAACTCAAATCCCCAAACTTGCAGGATCCCAGTGACTGAGTGACACCCAGGGCTTGGAGCTTAGCTGCGTCCTATCCCCCTCTCCTCCCTTGACCTCTGGCAGTCTTCTGAACATTTTTTTCCTCTGCTGCCCCCCTGGCTCTTGGGGGACTGGCCTGGGACCTGGCTCAGTTCTGAGCCCTGGACCAGGGTCCTGAAACTTTTCTGTAACTAAGCTTCCTGCTCTGGGCAAGTTGGGTTCCTCGGTTTCTTCATCAGTAAAGTGGGCATTCTGACCCTTTAAGCAGCCTGCCTTCTGGGTGCTGACTTCCATCCTATGACCTAGAGAAGATGAGCAAGCTATGGGAAGTGTGGAAAGCTCTGGGTGGGCTGTTACTGTCGTTGCTAAAGCTGTGAGGTTTGAGGAAGGTCATGAGGACATCAGCTGCCTGGCTGGAGAACCCCCTTACGTCCTCACCCCGTGATCTGAGGCTGTGATGGGGAAAGACTTGTGAGCCATGGGGAATTGGGGCTACCCCCTGCTCTGAGGAGGAGGTAGCCTGTTAGCTTTAGAGGATGAGACTCAGGTTTTGCTTATGTCTGGAAACCGCAGCCTCCAGAGGCCCCACCTGTATGGTATATTCTAGGAGCTCCATTTTGCCAGGTGGAGGGGCAGTCCCCTAGGACTGATTGGTAGAGGCCGATTTCTAAGAAGCCATGGATGGCTTCTAATCTGCTGAGCCTAGAGCCCAGAGGACTACAGTCATGAGGTCCCAGAGTAGGGAATAGTGTTCAATGAGAAGCCACATACATTGGGTATCTACTGTGCTAAGTACTTCTGTATGTTTGCAAATTTAATCTTCACAATAACCTAACATTTGGGTCTTTTTATTATTCCATTGTATAGATGAGGAAACTGAGGCCTAGAGAGGGCAAATCTCTCACCCAAGTTTACCTTGCTAGGGAGCAGCAGAGCTGGGTCAAGGGCATGTATTCTAGATTCTGGATGCCAGGGTTGAAATCTGGGTGGTACCATTACTAGCTGTATGACCTTGAACAAGTGGCTGAATCTCTTTGACCTTGAGTTTCTTGCTCTGTGGAGTGGAGAAAGGTTGTGAGAAGTACTTGAGACAGAGGAGGTCGAGTCTTCTGTACCTAAAGTGCATCTAACAAGTAGGATCTGCTCCATCATGTCTCGCCTGCCGTAATGTCCCACTATGCAATCCTGGGCCAATTTTCTGGTCTGCTGGGTGCTGGCCTCCACGGTTGTGGCACCTACAGTTGTGGGTACTGACACCAGGCCCCTCGCCACAGGATTGTTGAGGGGATCTGGTAAGATAAAACCCTGTGTCCTGACAGAGGCCTTCATGGAACAGAAGTGCTAGACTCCCTGAGTTCCCAGAATGACTGGCTGTTTTTTCAGGGCTTGCAACTAGCTGCAAAGTTCTGTTGCATTGTATTAGGGCCTGTTTCAAACTTTCATGTTTCCAGTTAACTGCTGCAGCCTTTTGAATTGACTCCAGATCTACTCCAGGGTTGCCTGACATGTGTTCTGTGGAAGGGCTGGGTGGTCAAGCAGCTGTGTATGTGTGAACCAAAAATAGCCAAATGGTTTCTTGTTGCAGGACTTGTCAGAGCCTTTAATACACTATTATTCTTGTGCTCCTCCAACACGTGGTCCTGATATACCCCAGGACATCTTAAAGGCCTCTTGTTCAAAACTCCATCTTCCATGGAAGCCAAAGAATGATTTCCCCAGACCCTGCAGTTATCACTAACTGAGCTAGAACGAGAGCCCCAGGTCCCTGACTCCACAGCCAGTGCTCTGCCCAGGATACCTTGTTGCATGTGCTGGTCCTTCCTCCTGTGAAGGCTCCTTCCCTCTTCTGGTCCCCTTCCTCTGGTGCCAGCAGCATTGGACGACGTCCTGTTCCCTCTGGGAAGGCTGGGAGACAGGGTTGTGCCCAGCGTATGAGCTCCTGGGAGGTACTTCCTTGCCTGTTAGATGGCAGTAAGGCTTCCTGCCAGTGTGGGGACCCTACAGGTTAACTGGTTTCTTGAGCCTCAGTCTCCTTGACTGTGTAATGGAGCACATCCTTCTATCATCTGCAGCTATTAGTTATATATCTATATTCATATGTCTGTGCTCGTCGCACAGGTGTCCAGGAGTCTAATAAGCCTTAGCGTTTCTGGAAGCCTGCGGGAAGAACATGGATGAAATGAGGGAGCCCCTGGCCAGGGATCTGGTGTGGTTTGGTCCCGATTTGCCTCCCGCTTGGGAGATCCCTCCCTTTGGCTATCGCTGTCCCTCACGTTCTCAGTTTCCCTGATCACCTGTGAGATGGGTCAGCCTGGCTGGCTCTAGGGACCCATTTCCCAGGTGAAATAGGAGAGGGGAGGAGCCAGGCCAGATGTTCCTGGTTTCCTATGGGGAGTCAGTATTGGTTGGGAAGGAAACTCAACTTTCACAGGGCCTCAGTACAGCTCTGCCTTAGCAGGGGTCTGCTCCAGGGCCTCCTGCTCCTTTGGTGCCCACTCTGGAGGCATGGAGCCACCGACCTGTGTGATGGGAGTGCATGTGGCAGACCCAAGTTCTGTCAACACAGCAGCGGGATTGGGGGGTGTCGGGGGTATAAATACCCCAACCCTCTGCTGGCTGGGTTGGGGGTGGCACAATTGAAAGGCCAGCGCTGGGCCAGGTTGGGGTGGGGAGTGGGAGGAGGTGGTGCCTCCTTGGCAGAGCGTCCTCTCCCGAAGGCTGTTTGCCCGGCTTAATCTTAGCACTGACTCATTATGGAGTCTATTTTTAGCCCTGTTTCTAAGTGTTGCCAACATCTGGTGCAGCCAGTACTGAAGGGGGTGGGGGGGGCAGGGGCGACCCCTTTGTACTGTGCTGGGGACGGGAGCCTCTGGCAGGAGAGCAGGGACAGAGCCTTCTACTCCCTACACCTGCCAGGACTTGAAGATGAGCACGTAGTAGGCGTCCCATTCATACATGTGCCTTCACTGATCTCCCACAGGCTCCTCCTCCCAGCTCCAGTTCCGGGGAGTGGCGGGGATGAAGGTGGGCAGGATGTTCAGCTGGATGGCATGAGCGAAGGGGCTCCTCGGTGGGTGTTCCACATCCAGCCCTCAGGGGTTCCAGTTGCCCTCTGACTCCTGCAGAGAGGCGTCTAGGGGAGGGAAACAAGCCCCAAGCTAGAGCACTTGTTACAGTCACCACTGAAGGAGGAGACTGGACATTATAGGGCAGGAGGGCGTTCTGTGGTTAGGTGTGCTGGCCCTGGGGCCACACTCCCTGGCTGAGTCCTGGCTTTGCTAATTTCTATGTGACCTCGGGCAAGTCACCAATATCTCTGTGCTTCAATTTCCTCATCATGAGATGAGGATGGGAGGACTGTGTTGTGAGGATTAAGTAAGATAATAATATATGAAGTACCCAAATAGTAAAAGTGCTGGGGGATAAGGAGCTGGTTGTGTTTTTATTGTTATTCACTGTTCGTGAGCAGCTCCGTGCAGTCCTGCTGGAGAGAGCTGGGAGGGAGGCTTCTCCGCTTTTCTCCAAGTGAGGTGGAGCTCATGAGGGGCCTAGAGGGAGTGGTTATACCCAGGCATTGTGATGTTGGTGATTTTTGCACGGCTTTGTGGGGTCAAGAGCACATAGGTGGCTTAGCATGTGTGCTTTGCCCTTCACCAGTTGGGTGAGTCTCTTACCTTTTCTGAGCATTCATTTCTTCACCTGTAAGATAGCGATGATGCTACACAGGCTGTCAAGTTATTGTAGGAAAGAAAACATTCCGTGTTTGTGGAACATTTTGCCCCACACTGGGTACATTTTAGGAACTGAATCCATGAGACTTTTTTAGGTATGGGGTGCGGTTATCATTTCTCTTTTGTGTGTGCGGGATGGGGTGCCATTGCCTGGGGAGTCTGGGAGGCGGTCTTGGTTTGGAGGTGGGGGGAGGGGGATGATGTGGTCCCAGATCCCCTGAGAACATGTTACCTGCTTCCTCTAGGCTCTGTAACACCAAGAGGCAAGAGTGCTGATTTTTGGCCTCTTCCTCAGAACCCCAGCGGGTACCTTGGGGACTGTGTGGAGTTTGGGGGAAGGCCCCCAGTGGCCAGCCAGGTGGTGTGGTCAGACTCTTCCCATGGTGTTGCTACGTTTTCATGTTTTACACATCAAGGGTCCAGGTAAATTTTGACTGAAAATGGGGTTCTGCTGCTAAAAACAGCCTGCGAGTCTCTGGCGGATGACCCCTTGTCACCCTCCGACTTGGCATTGTGCCTGGAGGTGGCCATGCAGGAAAGCCCTGCCGCGCCTGTGCAGGGCCTTCTGGGACCCCACACCGGGCATGGGGCACAGAGGGGCTGGCAGACTGCTCCTTAAGGGGAGGTTTGCACACTTCCCTGAAGACAACACTCAATCCCAGAAGCAGGGTCTCACAGGAGCAACACAGATTAGGCAGGAAGGCCCCACTATAGTGCTGGCACATAGTAGGTGCTCAAGAAATGTTTGAAATGAATGAATGAATTGGTACAGTACAGCAGTCCAGCACAAAGATACCTCTGCTATGGCAGATCTCCCCCCTACCCCCTCCTCTTCTTCTCGCCTGTCAATCTACCTTCTCAGTCTTCCATTTTGTTTGACCAGCCTTAAATACCCTGGTCCTGGAGACCAGGCTCCAACTTGCTCTTGAACTTGCTCTTGAACTTGAACAAAGATACTTCCTTCAGTTTGTTCATCTGTAAAATGAGGGTGATGCGCTCAGCTTCAGAAGGCCCGTTCTTAGCCACTGCTCTTGGGTCACACACACACACACACACACACACACACATACACACATCCCACAGATAGGCACACATGGACACACACATTCATCCACACAGACACACTCAGGCTGAGTTTAGTGGGCCTGGCCAGGGGAAGTGTCTCTCCCTCTCACCAGGCAGAAGCCCTCAGGTTCTGCTGAGGTGAAAACTAGGGTGCTGATGTACTCAAATTAGGGCCCCCAGGGTGTGATGTGGCTCCTGCTGGGGAGGTGGGAGCTGTGGGTGTAAGAGGAAGGGTGGGCACCGGACTGTGTCCACTGGGCTGGAGCCACCACTGTAACTTCTGTTTGTGACCTTCTGGGAGTGTGGGTGGCTGCCTCAGGGGCACATATTTGTGTTGCTATGACTGGGTGTGAGAGTGTGTGTGAATCCAGCCAGCCAGCGAGCAAGGCAGTTATCTTGTGTTGCTGGGAGCTTCCCAAGGAGAATGGAAAGTGATTCATACAAAGGGGCCCCTCCCCATCTGCCCATTTTGGCCACTACCCGAGGTACAGGGTGGCCT
The DNA here is from genome assembly GCF_964194135.1 of Talpa europaea. NCBI lineage: Eukaryota > Metazoa > Chordata > Mammalia > Eulipotyphla > Talpidae > Talpa > Talpa europaea. The sequence continues at coordinate 89,525,733 of NC_140068.1, forward strand.
GGCTTCCTCCCTTCCCCCACCCTCCAGTGGTCCACATTCCCTCTCCTCCCTGCCTCAGACCCTTTTCTCACTGGAGGGTAAGTGGTTGCCTTGACCTGCAATCTGACACCCCGTATCAGGGTCGTTTTTTTTTGTTGTTGTTTTTTGTTTTTTGGAGGTGGCCCAGGCCTGCAGCTCTGAGTCAGATGGGGACTAGGAAGGCATCAAGGCCCCAAATCCTGGCACCAGAGGAAGCAGCCTGCAGAGGTTGGGACTGGGACATGGTGGTTAGTACCAGATACCAGCTGAGTGGTTTTCCAGCTTGAGAAGACCTGCCAGGGAGGGGAGAGGAGCGGCTCCACCTGCCCACTGTCTAGCACCATCCTGGCTACAGCCAGCTGGTGACTCATTCCCCTGGGGAGTGAGAGGCTCCTCTCCTGGTGCACGCCAGGTCCTGGTGCTGAGCCGAAGGCCCAGGGCCCAGCAAGCTGGGGAGGGAGGATTGAGGCCCTCTGCATGGGGAGGGGGCACACAGGCCTGTCTTACCTCTTCTGGCCCCTGCAGACTTCACCTCCCCTTTGCCCACAGGGGAGGCCGCAGCTCCAGATTATATAATGGGACAAAAATGCCTCACAAGTGAGCAGCCCAACCTGGTGGCTAGACTCTGAGACCCTGCTCCCGGTGCCCACCACAGGTCACGTCCACTGCCTGGGCACGGCTGGAGATTGGGAGGTGCCTGCTCCCCAGGCCCTGGGCTGTGCAGCCTGGGAGGGGGTGGGGAGGCCCTCTCCAGGGAAATGAATTCCTGGCCTGACCCCAGATGCCGGCCTGCCCAGCTCTGCTCCAGGGTAACGCTGGGTACACACATAGCCCCATTGTATGCCTGGGCCCTGCGCCCGCCATGGACCTGGCACCAGCTTTATCAACAGCAGTGGCTTCGTCAGCTCCTTCAGCACCCCCCAGCTAGGCCCAAGCATTGGGTTCCTGGTGAGGAGGAAGGAAGAGGCCAGGCGAGGAGGGTGTGAATGTGTCTGAGGACAGGAACCGGGACCATTTAGTATATTGAGGAGCCAAATGAATACATTTGTTTTCTCATCTCATCAACTGTGAGATACAAGAGCAGGAGCATTATCCTTCCTCCTCTGTGCAAAGATGAGGAAACTGAGGCAGAGGCTGGTGAGTGGCAGAGCTGGGGTTTGAGAACAGGTGACCTTGGGTTCAGAGTCTGCTAGGTCCCATGTACTTTTCTGCATGCCCCACCTCCAGGTCCAGGTCCCAGGAAAGGCAGGGCTGCTCCTTTCCAAAGTCCAACTTTGGAGATCAAAGCAGACAGGCCAATTTCTGGAAAGTGCGTGTGCCCAGGGTGAAGGGATCCCTTCACTGGAGTAAACACTGGAGTCCTCCATGTGCTCATGAGAACTGCAGTGCTTAGTTTTCAAGGATGATGCTGATGGCTGGCCCGCAGCTCTGTGCTTCAGTTTCCCTGCCCCCCTGCATTGTCTGTCTCCTGTGCTTCTTGGGAGGGCACAGGAATGTGGGGGTGAGCCAGGTGTGGCCAGGGCTGGGGACTCTCACTTCCCTTCCTGTGCTCCAGTGGCTGGCTGGGAAGTCCCCTTCCCCAACCAAACCCCCAGAGGCAGGGGTGCAGAGGTCTCCTGTTGCTTCTATTCCGAGAGTCTGTCCTGAGCTGCCCCATCTCCTCAGGTTTCCCAGCCTGAAGGGGCCTCTGAGGCCAGTGATCCCGCAGAGTGGGCAGGCCAGCTCCAGGCCAGCAGAGGGGTCCTGCCTCTGCTGTCACCCATGTCCCTCAGGCCAAGGTGGAGGAGACCGGACTCAGCTCTCAGGGGTCCCATGTCCCACTCTCTGGGCTCAGCTCCTCCATTCCATGAGCCCCGACTCCATGTGGCTGGGCAGAGCTGGGGCTCTCCCTTCTTCTCGGGCACTCTCTTTGTCCCCTGCCCCTCCTGGGCATAATGCCTATTGCCTCTTCAGTGCCATCTCAGCTCTCTTAGCAAATGGACAGGGCACACTGACGACAGGATTGTGAAATGCCAGGCCTGGGCCATGGGGACAGGTGGGAAAGAGAGAAGCCAGAAGGGGACACTGATGCCTGCTCCCTTCTCACCCCACCCTGGAACCCGACTCCCCCACTCTGCTTGAACTCCTCTTCCTCCATTGGTGCCATTCCCAGACAATATGTCTTCCCCGAGGCCACTTGGAGTCGGGAAGGGTCACGATCGAGTCTCCTCTCCCTGGAGGCCACGTGGGAGATGCTGAGAAAGAGAAAACCCAGGGACGGTGCTCAAGGAGCTAATACTATAGCTGAAAAAACCAAAGTAGAGGGTATCTTAGTATTTCCTACTTCCCAGTGTTATTGGGGAGGTCAAATGAATTAATACATGATGAGACATTTCTTGAGAAGTGGTAAGTGCTCAGTACAAGTTTGGTAGCAGTAGTAACAGTGGCAGTAGGCCTGGTAACAGACAAATGTAATATGATGTTGGGTAATACTGCTTTTCCTGAACTTCAGTGTAAGGGCAGGGATTGTCTTAGTCATCTCTGTACCCCTGTGCCATGTACAGCCTGGCTTGGAGTTCATTAGGTGAGTGTTCTCAGGTGGTGATCACAGTCGAGTGAGGTCAGGGTGGGCTGCCTGGAAGAGGTGGTCCCAGAGCAGAACTTCCAGAGATGAGAGGAGGTGGGACGGTCGGTAGAAATTAGATCAAGATTGTGTTGGGGAGAGAGTGAGGAGGCCCCCTAGGCTGACCCCAGGACTTATTTAGGGGAGGTGCCCGGGATGTCTTAAAGGTGTGATTAGGGAGTTTAGACTTTATCTGGGGAAAGTGGGGAACCATTGGAAGTGATGGAGCAGGGAATGATCTTTTTTGTTGTTGTTGCTTAGTCCATTTTATTTCAACTCCCTTGTTCTCTCAGGAATATTTTCTTTTTCCATTTCTCCAAGGACAATAAACCGTTCTCTCTGCTTGAGTCCCTCTCTGTGATCCATACTCACTCTCATCCCACATATTTACACCCTGTTTTGGTTTGGCTTTCCCTTCCTCTCCCTAGTCCCTGACCCACCTTCCCTAGCATAGGGGTTGGGTGGCGTTGAACTTGAGGGGAGACCCCGCTGATGGTTACTGAGCTGGAGGATTCCCTTTGTTCTGACACAGCCCTCCATACGCTGCAGGGAACGATCCTTCCCCTGTAATGTGACTGAGGCTCAGGCGGATCTTACTTTGCCTTTGTCAACCTGATAAATGGAGGTACGGTTTTCTCTAACAGACAAATTAGGAAGTGATGGGCTTTCGTTTTCTTGATATTAGATTTAGCAGAAAGGGATAGTGAGTCACGTGGGAACCAGACTGTAGACAACTACCGTGTCTCTTCTGCCTCCTTTCAAACATCCTTCTACCTAGCCATGTACACATCCATCCATAATATGCAACCATGCAGTCATTATATCCATGCATCCATGCATCCACCCACTCATTATAGCCATCTATGCATCCATTATATTATCCATCCATTATATCCATCAAATATTTATTTATTTATTTTTTAAAGATTTACTTATTTATTTATACAAGCACTGGGTACAGTCAGAAGCCGGGAAGGGTGAGAGAATTCACCAGAGCCAGAGCAGGGAGCAGAACAGACAGACGGACAAAAGACACTGCTGAGGGGAGCAGCGGGCACGGCAGGAGAGGTCTGTGCGCCATGTGGGACCCTCACCTAGCAGCCGGGGATCGAACTGGCGCTGCAGAGGCTGCGGGCAGCTTCGCAACCCAGGGCTCAACTGCTGCGCCACCGGGGAGTCACCCATCAAATACTTATTTGAGCACCAATATCAGATGCTTTACATTGAATCCTTACTGAAGGATCCTCTACAAGATGGATGTTATCTTTATTTTACACATGAGGATACTGAGACCCCTTGATATTAAGTAAGTTGCTAAAGGTCATGCAGCCAGTAAGTGACAGATCTGGGACAGAACTACCTGCTTCAAGACACTGCTCTCAGTGTTCAATCAAATGGCTTCCCTGGGTGTCTCCAGTGCCTAGTTCTGAGATTGGCATGTAATAGCCGTGTGATCAAATGAGTGGGCATGCTAAGTTCCTGGAATGCTGGCATTCTATGCTTCTATCCCAGCTGCAGCTTTGGAGATACACTAGGTTTTTAGATCTATTGGATTTGCCGCCACTATTAATGGCATTGTCATGCTCAGAATGGAGGCTGCCTGGCACATCCTTATTTCATCTCTCCATCCTGTGCTCTGAGGGAGCCCTGCCTCACAAAGGGAAGGAAATTCTAGGTATGTGCTTGACCATTGCATTCAGCCCGACAGCCTCCCCTGAGTCCAGGGCCTTATGTGCCTGCCTCTCAGCTTCCTAGGAAGGCCAGCCCTTTTGCTTTCACCCCTCTTTTTTTGCCTTTTCTTTTTTTAAAAAAAGATTTATTTATTTTATGCATATAAGAGCTGGGGTACAGGCCAGAGGTGTAGGGGTGAGAGGACTCACCAGAGACAGAGTGGGGAACAGAATAGGCAGATTGACTGAGGTACACTGCTGAGGGGAGCAGGAGTCAGGAGAGGTCTGCTGCGTCATGTGGACTGCTCCCTGCCTGGCAGGGAATCGGGGAGGGGGGCAGGGCTGGGGATCAAACTCGTGCTGCAGAGGCAGCGAACAGCTTCATAGGTAGCTTCATAGGTTGCGTCTTAACCCCTTGCGCCACCAGGGAGGCCCCTTTTTTGCCCTTTCTAAGTTTTAGAGTTAGCAATACTATGTCCAAATTGCCTCAAGCCCCATTGGTTGAAACAAGGGTGTGAGTTTAGCTGGTTTATTTGGGAGGTGACCCCAGGAAGCACCGGTATCAGGATGGAATAAATGAGGCATGTTAGGGAAGGAAGCCAGTAAAATGTGTGATAGAGGGCAGGTGACTGCTATGGGCCTCCGGGCTCAGTCTCACTGGAATCTCTGTAGACAGGCCTTAGAGTTACCAAACACAGGGCAGGCTGAGAATATGGGTCTGTATTCACCAACTGCAGGATGTCTTTGGCTAAAGGCTGCTGGGGACAAGAAGGGTGCTACCTGCTTGGCTCCTGGCACGGATGCAGAAGCTGGCAGCTGTAAGCACTCGGGATGGGCAGGTGGGACCATGATGTTCTGGGGATGGGCTGGGGCACTGACAACCTTCTCACATTCACTGAACTAAGGCCTGGTGGCTCAGCCAGTCTTGGAGTCTGCCTCTCATCTAACCCTCTGCCCACCACTCCCTTCTCTCTCTGCCCACAAAGACCTTGCCTACCTGGAACAGTCGCCAGTACCACACCAAATGCTTAAGCAGCATCTGCTATGTGCCAGAGGCCACAGCTATAAGGAGGAAGCTGTTAGGATCTCTCTAGGCACTCACAGCAGAGGAAAGGGACGCTCACAAACAAGGTCCTGACATATGCTGGACATATGCTTTCCAGGCCCCGCACAAGGCTAGCCGGCTGACCCATGCAGCAGCCTCTCCCGGCAGCCCGCAGACAGGCTGGGGCAGCCGCCTTCCAGTCCCCTCCCAGCTCCAGCATCCTGAGACTCTGATTGTAGCGGTTTTTTTACTTCCTTTTCCTTTCTCTTACTGTCCCTGCCTCTTCCCCTCCAGGGGCCACTAGCCATGGCTGCTGCATGGCTGCCTTTTAGTCACTCAGCCTTCCAGTTCCTTCCCTCTGTGGGGGACAGGATGCAATTCACTGGGCAATCGGTGGTCAGTTTACTCAAGGACACCCCTCTTTGTCCCTGGTGAAAGCTCTGCTGGTGGTGCTTCCCAGGGCAGGACCCTCCTTCTTGATCCCTGCTCCCACCCACAGACTCACACTGTGGCTTCAGGGACCCTGTGGCCGCAGAAATGGGATGAGTTATGAGGGGGCTGTGGTGTGCAGGTGAGGTGGAGTGGGGGCCGGTGGGTGCATTCCCACTGAGAACACGCCATAGGGCTGCAGCAGGCATGCCAAAGCCCAGCCCTTTTGCTCATCCCCGGGCTGCTGCCCACAGCCTTCCCCCCTGGATGTTTTCACTTCCACACCAGGTTCGGTCAGGTGTGTGCCAGGGTGGAGGGGCTGGGTGTGTCTGCCTGTGTGACCAGCAGTGTTGCCTTTGACGCTCTTCCCTCCACTTGCCTCTCTTCCCTACCCCGTGGGAGGGCAGGCATTGGCAGAGCGAGCGCCTGCTGTGTACCCGGCCCACGGGATGGCTGTGCTTAGCTGGACAGGGGTGTAGGTATGAAGGCAGGAGGAAGAACGAGGCAGTTTGCACGGGGCCTGAGAGATGGAGTTTATGGAAGGCTTGCTGGTGTCTCAGGTGCGAGCGTGAGCATCTTTGACCTGGGAGGAGGGATAAAGCAGCTGTAGGTGGGCTGCCCGGGTCTCAGCCCACCTGGGAGGCAGAAGACACGGAGAGGCCGTGGTGGGAGAGAATGAAAAGAGAGAGAAGTGATTGCGCTCCTCCCCAGCCCGGACATAAATCAGGCACTTGTTTCCCCTCTGCTTTTCTGGTGTTGAAAGACAGAAAATGAAGGTTGGGCATCTGTGAATTTGGAGTCAGACCTCAGCGTTCCTCTCATACCTGTGTGTGTGGCCGGGAGTCGGGGGCCCGTGGGGGCAGCTCGCTCGTCGGCCAGGGTGGGGTTGTTGCTGCCGAAGGTCATTTCTCCTCTGGCAGGTGAGAGGTTGGCTTCCCAGATGGAGATGAGGTGGAGGTGCCAGCCGGAGTGTGCCCGAGCTCGCCAGGAGTGAAGCGAGTTTTGGGTCTGGAGCAGCTACCATGGCTGGGGAAAACCCTGGAGTGGACGAGGGCTGGGAGGACCCCAGTGAGGGAGCCCTTGGGTCTTGGGCCCCTACTGTCCATTCTCAGAAGCCCAGAGCGGGCGGGAGGAGGCCCAGCAGGGTAGGTGCGTGCATGAGCGCAGCGGCCCCTGGTCTGTGATCCTGCCGCCTCCTGTGGTTGTCCAGCGGCCTCCGCCTGCGCCGGCCACCCTGTCCTGCCCCCACCAGGCGTGAGTCAGACTGAAAGCAGAAGCTGCCAGACGTTGCGCAGGGTGAAGCGAGGCAGAACCAACTGTGCTATTTTGGAACCTGGTTAATTCCCCCTCTTGTCCCCCCACCTCCCTTCTCACAGGGCTCCCACCCCCTCCTGGTCACCAGCACTTTGCCTCCCCCCGGGGACAGTGGGCATAGGACTCGACTTCCCCTGGTGCGTATGTGGAGGGGGTTGTTTAAAACCCTCCCCACTGGACCCTATGCCCTGGCCGGTAGCTTCTGGTTTCTTGGGCCCAGCCTTATGGGGTGTCAGGAGGACAGAGTGCCCCCTCCTGGTGAGAGCATGCTGGCAGGGCTGCCCTGGCGAGATGGCCACCAGCTTTCAGTGCTGGCCGCTGCCCTCTTGCTGTCTTTTGCTACCCTCAGCCCAGCTGTCAGCCTCCACTCCCAGGGTGTGAGTTGACAAGAGCCTCAGGTGGGAACCTCTCCAGCAGAGACTATCAGAAGCTTGGGAGGGATTTCCGGACCCAATGTGGTGATATTTTGGGGCTAAGGGCCTTTCCAGAACCCATGACATCATACACCCTGCAGTAGCCCCAACTGACCCCCTAGTCACTGTGCATCCTAGGCCTGCTGAGGTTCTGACCCCACATTTTAGGGTTTCTTGGCGCCTGCCTGAGCCTAGGGGGCCCAGCAGTTCAGACTGCGGTGGAAAAAGAGGCCAGTGGGACATCTGAACTGAAGGTGGGGTGCAGAGGTGGGAGATGTCACTCGTCCATGGGCAGGATGGACAGGGGCCCCTGCCGCTGCCGTGTGGTAGGGGTGAGGGTGGGCTTTGCTTGGGTTTATGTGAGTTTGTGCGCAAAAGGGGCCACAGCCTCCACGGTCCATTGCTGCCTCAGCCTGTGAGGTCAGAGCTGCCCCCTGCTCTTCACCATGTGGGGTAGTGGGCTCATGCAGGGGGAGGGGGAGCAGGCAGCAGGCACATTGCAGGTGGGTCCTTGTCAACTGCACGAGCAGGACTTGGATGTCTCGTGACTCAGATGGATGTGGGACTTAGGCAGGTGAAGGGAGGGCAAAGCAGTTTGGAGGTAAGAGTGGGGCTGCTGCAGGGGGCCTGTCCCCACCCCACCCCCACACCTCTGGAACACATGTCCCACGTGCATGGGCGCACACTTTCCTCAGCTTGGCTGCTCTCTCTCTGCTAGAACTGTTCTCCGGGCGAGTCCTGAGTGGTGTGGACGGGATGCCGAGTGTGCATATGTACTGTGTGCGTATGTACTGGGCGGCGTGTGTAGGAGGCGCTGTGTGTGTGAATGGGCGTGTACCCAGGGCTGTCGGGACCGCTTTTCCACTGGTTCCAGAATTTCCCCCCCTAGACCTCGACTGTTCTCCCTCCTGCACGGGTGGGCCTAGCGCTGAGAGATCCCGAAGAGCCCTGGCTCCCGGCCCACCTCGGCTTCCTGGCCCGTAGTCAGGGCTGTTTGCTCAGGTTCACAGAGGGATTCAGAAAGCCCTTGCCTGTCCCTTCTCTGGCCAACACGGGCCTGCCCCTCCCTGCTGTCTCCTCCCACCCGGTGACCAGGCCCTCCACCCCCAACACCCCGGGCGGCAAGTAAAGTGACTTTAACTTATCTGGGAGCCTAGTTCAAGTGCAGATTCTGCCTTAGTCAGTTTGGGAATTTCTAATCAGCTCGCAGGGGAGCTGGTGCCAGTGGCTGGTGCTTTGACGGCGAGGATGTCAAAGGCTTTCTTGCACCTCCACCCCAATTAGGGGCTCTGCTTCCCCAGGCTGAGGACTGGCACTCTGAGACCAGCCCTCTGGTGCCAGGACAGTGCTTTGAGACAGGTGGCATTTCTGCCATCCTGTTTTACAGATGGGGAGACTCAGGTGCTGCGAGGTTAAGAGCCTGTCCTAGGTCACACAGTAGGTTAGTCAGACTTGAACTCTGGTCTGTCAGTGTCTAGAGGATATGCCTGAGGAGGAGGAGATGCAGCCCAGGGTAGGTGGAGCTGTCAGAGAAGCGACCACAGGGGTGGGGGTGGGGGCAACTCTGGGTGGCTGGGATGGGGAAGGAGAGGGATTGCCTTGAGGGGAAGGACTGAATCAAGGATAGTTCTGGAAGAGGTTAAACTGAGTGGGGCTGGTGTCCTGCCCCACCTGCCTAGCCCAGCTGTCCACTACATGGCCTAAGGCGCCTCCCTGGCCTCAGGCCCTTCCCTGACAGACTGCCACCTTGGTACTCCCTGCACTTACCAGCCTGTGCAGGCAGCGGGTGGGTGTGCAAGCTCCCAGGCCAGGCACTCCAGTTCCACTGCCTGCCTGCGGTGTGATGTTGGGTGTGTGTTCAGCCTGTCTGTGCCTCGGTTGCTCTCTTTGCGAGATGGGTGTTCGGGGTTGTTTGAGGATTAAATCAGTACTCTGTATCTCTGTATCAAGTCAGAACAATGTCAGGTGCGTAGTAAGCACTCAGTGGCTGTACCTGGGAGATGGTGGGCTCTCTGCTGTGAACCAAATGCAATCCTCGATGCTCTCAGATGGTTTTTTTCTTTCCCCTTCCCCTCTCCCCAATGTCTTCTTTTATTTAGCAAAGCCTGGTTGCTTCAGGTTATAAAGAGGTTATTTTCAAAGTACTCAGAGCAGATTAAACTCTTAGAAAGGAAGTCAAAGTGTAGTTCATTGCAGGGGATGAGCCAAGCTCCTGGGAGATTAGAGAGGCTGGCACGGGGCTGGGGCAGCCAGGATGAAGGAGAGGAGGTCCCCAGAGTAGGAGGCGGGCAGGGGGCACTTACGGGCCTGGGGCCTCAGTGGCTTGGACCCTGGGCTGGAATTGGAGGGAAGCCTGGGACCAGGAACCAGAAGCTACTATGTGTGCCGGCTGTGTGCTCCTCTGTGTCCCCTGCGCTGCGTTCTCTCTCCGCCCAAGTCGATGAACCTTCCCTGCCCCAGCAGCTGACGGAAAGACTAGGCTGTGGGTCACTCTCTCTCCAGGAGATAAAAAAGCAAAGGCAGCCTAATGCCACCACCACTCTGGAGAAGGAATTCTTGAGTGTTGGCAGCAGCAGAAGTGACAGTGAAGAGAAACACCTTGCCTCCTTCCCAGCCCTGTAGTCCACACACCTGGCCTTGCCACATCTGTGCTGCCCAGGCTCTCGGCATGCCTGCACAGAGTGGGAAGGCCTGTCAGGGGGTCCACCTGGCCCTGTGCATGACCAGCCAATAATCTAAGGTCTGGAGGGGGGACAGGACTTGGCTGAGATCACACAGCTGGGCACAGTATGGTAGCAGGATGCAGTTGTTTCTATCCTGTCTGCCTGTGGGTATCATCTGAGGCTTCTGTGCTGGACCTGTGGAACTGTGGGACCCCTTTCAGATTCATTCCTGAGGGTCAAAGTGTTAGGCCGCAAATCCATGGTGACTCAGTAACCAATCAAGCAGTCTTGAGCCTTGTCTTCTCTGGTGGGGGGGTATTGCTGTGGGCTCACCTAGCATCCACAGAAACTTGGCTGATATTTCCTTAGTCGGGAGAGGGGAGAAGGTTGGCTGAGGTGGATGGGAGGTCAGCAGGGGCTCAGGGCCCCATCTTAAGCCCCTTCCCTTACCCTTTAGGCCCCTTTACCATTTGAGAGCCAGCTATAGGCTAATCCCTACCCCCACCCACTCCACATTTCTGCTGCAGTCCAGAACCAGATCCCTGGCCCATGTAATCACATTTCTGTCCAGCTGGCTTGATGTAATTCCCTGCTGAGGCCCTCTCATTGCCCACATTAACTGCCTCAGTGAGCTTCAGATATATAGTCTCCAGAGCCCCTGGGCACGGATCAGTCTTAGCTGTTTAGCAGAAGAGTATCTTCAGGCCAATGGGGCTTGGGGCATCTGGGAGGGTCAAGGTCTGGCTAGGTGTCTCTGGGGCCCTCTGTAGGATTCACTAAGGGCAACATGGTGGCGGGGGGCGGGGTTTGGCCACCCACCCAAGAGAGACCTGGACTGGCCTCCCTATTTCATTGTGTCCTTGCAGTGTGACCTTGCATGGGTTACTTAACCTTCCTGAGTCTCGGTTTTCTCATGTGCCAGAGGTGCAGTTTGTCCAGTGAGGTGTTTGTGGAAGATGCGTGAGCTCTGACCATGGGTCACGTGCTCAGGCAGTGTCTGGCCCATAGCCGGGACTTCCAGTGCTTGTGGGATGAGTATCCGGGCACTAATTGAACATGTGTTGGGCCACTGGAAAACCAGCCTTGGAGGACCCTAAGTCTCCATTCGGAAAGTCTGATGGGTGGGATGGGGTAGAGTTTCCACAGATGAAAGCGATTTCGGTGGAAGTTTCCTTGTAGCTGGATGACAAGGAAAAAAAAAAAACAGAGAACAAAATAGTATGGCCCCAGGCAGGATGCTCAGGTAGATGGAATGTCAGGGGTGATGAGTACAGGGGTACAAGGGAAAATGAGGGGTTTCAGTCCCCCTGCCCCACTCCAATCTAGGAAATAAATGGGTGCAGGATGAAGTAATGTACATGCACACATGCATGAGAGACAGCCTGCCTATGTGGCTGGGCTGCATCTTTGCATATCACAAAGTTAGACACTCCCAGGTCCTTTATAACTCTCCTTCGCAGACCCCCAGTATATGTCCTCTCATTCCCCAATGCTTGGTGGCAGTGCCCTAGGGCAGACCTCATGCCAGGGTCCAGCTGGTCCCTATGGGATGGGATGGGCGTTTCTCTGTACTGGGATTGCCTTTGAAGTTGTTCCTTTGCTGCACAATTGCCTTGCCTTGGGCCAGCAGGCTGGCCAGCCAGGAGGCGCCTGCTCCCACCCTTCCTGTGGGCCTGACTGTGGGCACCGGAGGCCGCTGAGCAGGCTGGGAGCTCCTTGGCTGTCTAGTGCCTCCTCTCTCTTCCTTTACCTCTTCCATACCTTCTGCCTGAGTCCAGAAATTTAAGAACAAGTCCCTGACCAGCATCACCCTCTAGCTCTGCAGCATTCTGCGGTGGGTCCTGGAATGGAGCATGCCCCGGGTTTGAGTCTGGCTCTGCTCCATTGATGCGTATTGTACAGATCACCCTTTGAAGACTTGGCCTCCTCTGTAACTCACTATCTGTTTCCCAATCTTTATTCATCACAAACAGGGGTTTGATCAGCCTGCACAAACTGTTACAGGGCAACTCCACTGTGAAATGGGTTGGCCTGACTGTGGGTCCTCAACCTTGTACCTGAAAGGGACTTATAATGAGACTCAACTGCAAGTACACACAAAAAAGGGTAATAAAGGTTTTTCGTTTTGTTTTGTTTTGTTTTTACAAAAAGGGGAAATGAAGAAAGGAATAACTCAAGGGAGAAAAAGAGATAAATTGGTGAATGTGTCCTACTAGTTCCGCTGAGCTGGGACCCCAATAGCACTCCGAAAGCTGGTGAAAAACCATGGAGCCCTAAGGCCCACTTGTCTGGCTGCTTAACTCCACCCTCAGTTCCTGGCAATTCTCCCTTTGGTGGTGATGACATTAAGAGATTTGTAGTCCTTGGTGTCTTGGACCTCTTTGGTTTGGGGTGGGGGTGGGGGTCCATAAAACCTGTTTGTGGAGTTCGTTCCAAGAGTGTTCCCACTTGGCTGAATCATTGTGTTGCACGGAAGATGCAGAGAACCACGTCCTGCCTGAACAGCTTGTAGATGCTGTACGAGGTCAGGTACACTCACCCTTGGGGACAGAGATCAGACTGGAGGTTCCTTCTAGGGGAACAGGGTGGAGTCCTGGAAGGCACTCTCTGGGATGATAGAGATATTCTCCACCTTGTTGTAGGTAGTGATTACTAAGGGGTATGCGCCTGTAAAAATTCATGGAGATACACACTTCAAATTTGTCCATTTTGCTGGGATAAATTAAACCGCAATAAAAAGGAAAAAGACCAATACATTAAAGTAAAAATGTCAAAAGCATGGACCACTTTCTACATTACCGCTCCTGGTACCAAGTACCTTCTAATCAAACAGTGCACACTCACCAGCGGTGAGTCATGTGTTTTTGTCAATACTGGAAGCAGCCAGGGTCCTCACCGTAGCTTCATGGCCACCCAGTGACCCACTGCAGCTAATGCACTAACAGCCCCTACCTCTAGGTCTCTCCCGGTGCAGGCACTGGCCTAAGTGCTCGGCTTACTCATGAGCTCAATGAACCCAAAGGTGGGGCATCGTTACCCACTCGCCTCTTCCCAAGCACTGCGGTGAAAAGAAAATCTTTTAAAACCTGAGGTTTTTAGAGAGGAAACAAAGAGGGTTACTTGGTAAAAGTGGGCCCAAGGCCTTTCTGCCCTGGGTGGGGGCCTTGATAATGGGGTGTGTGTGTATGTGTGAGTGTGTGTGTTGTAGGGGGCCCTTTTGAAAAAGAAATTTAAGCAGATCATCATGAGGGAACTCATCCAGTGGTGCCCCCAGTAGAGGTGGACAAGTGGCAGGAGTGGAGGCATCTCCCCTATGCCCACGCGCAGAGGGCTCTGCACCCACCATCCCGACTTAGGTCACAGCAGCGCTGAGGGAGGAGTGGCCCAGCTGCGGAGCCCCGCTTGACTGACAGACTGTAGCTAGGCCCGGCTGAGACTTGATCCCAAGCATTGTGATGCCCAGTGCCGAGCATCTTGTGGACAGGACTGCGCGCTCCGTGGGAGCTTGTGATGCCTATGGCCCCCGCTGTGTTGTGTCCAAGTCCACTGATGCCTCCCAAACCCTCTCCCAGGCTCCTGCAGGGACCCGTGACCACCTTGGTAATTTGGTGTGCCTTGTCCTAAAGTGTGGAGACAGTGTGGATTGTTGTTTCCTGATTCACTGGGCCTTTCTCTGTTACCCTCTGCCTCGGGGAAGAGAAAGCAAAGCACAAACCTGGAATCTTTCCCTCTCTTTCCTTCCCCAGGCTGCAGACTCACCCGGAGGTCACGGGGTGCTTCCCCCTACCCCAGGAGCCTTGGCACCTATTGGGAATAGTGGTCATTCGATTTCCCTTCTGCCGCCACCCGGCAGCTCCTGCACAAGTGGCGGTTTGCAACAGGCTGGATCAGAGGAAAACATCTTCCGACCACAGAGGCTCGGAATGTAATAAATGGCTTAAACAGGCGTCCCTGCCGCTGGGCTCACACACTTTGTTGTTTCAGCCGCCAGACACGTGTTTTTCTGGGAATACAGGAAATTATCTCTGCCCTTTGAGGAAGGGCAGAATTTTTTCTGCCTGTGTTGGGGGATTCCATACTATTTCATTGCCCTGGGCACCTGTGTCCCCCAGATTGGGTGGGAGGATTGACTGCTAAAACCCTTCAACTGTAGGGAGGCTTTTTGAGTAGGGATCCTTAAAATAATATGTGGCAATCCTCGCCCCAAGTGGCGGGACCAAGGCCAAGCTGTCAGCCCCAGGGTGAGGGTAGAGCCAGCATCGCCATTAATTCTGTGACTTTTGATAAGTGACAACCTCTCTCTGCCTGTTTCCTCGTCTGTCGAGAGGGGACAGTGCTGCTACTCACAGGGAGTGATTGTGGCCATTAAATATGGTGCTTTGAACAATACCCGGCACAGGGTAAGCACCCCAAAGCATTCGCTATTAATATAAAGTGCTTTTCCCATTTAGAAAGATAGACAGCATTCCAAGAGATAAAAAGCCACTCATGAAGGCATCATCCAAAGGACTCTAATATTTTTGGTCATTTCCTCTCAAGAGGTTTTTCTATACATATTTATAGATGTTGATGATCAGATTTTATATACAAATTTGCATCCTACTTTTTGTCACTTGACATATCCCTATATTAACATTTGTAATCAGGAATAATACATCATAACTTGTTCAACCATCCTATTGGTGAACATTGAGATTATTTTTGAATTTTCTCTGTATAATACCTGATGGGCATCTATGCATAACTGCCTTTTCTGCATTTAGAATTACTTCCTTGGATACTGGATATTTTTTGTTGCATTTTCCAGTTCCTAGTGGGTATGTTTTTAAGGCTTTGACATGTTGCCAAATTGCTTTTCCAAAGTCGTACGAAGCCACAGTTGCAAAGGCATTTGAAAGTCATGGCCGCACTTGTGTGTCTGTAATCCTCCCAACTCTTCTTTAAGGTCTGTCCTCACTCTCATGTCCATTTTTTAAAAAAGATTTATTTATTTATGCATACGAGAACTGGGGTACAGGCCAGAGGTGTGGGGGGCTGAGAGAATTCACCAGAGACAGAGTGGGGAACAGAACAGGTGGATTGACTGAAATACCCTGCTGAAGGGAGCAGCGGGGATGTCAGGAGAGGTCTGCTGTGCCATGTGGGTAACCTCCCTGGCTGGGGATCAAACCTGTGCTGTAGGGGATCGAACTCGTGCTGCAGTGACTGTGGATAGCTTCATAGTGTTGCATCTTAACCCCTTGTGCCACCAGGGAGGCCCCTCATGCCCATTTTTAATGAAACACACAGAGAAAAGTACACAAATTGTGAGTGAGCAGCTGGATGAATTTTCATAGCCTAATCACTCCCAAGTCACCGGCACCTGCATCAAGTTCCAGAATATTCCCAGTGCCCCACCCCAAGCTGCCCTGCACCCTTTCCAGCCCTTGCCCCAGGGGCAATGAGGATCCTGACTTCTAAGACAGAAGATCCATTTGTCTGTTTGGGAACTTTAGACACACAGCTCCTGCTGTCTGCTCCCACTGTTCAACCTGACTTCCAGGAGAGCCCTGGGGTTGCATGCAGCATTTAGGTTTGGGTGGACCAGCATTTCTCTGTCCACCTCCCTGTTGATTTGGGCGTTTTCCAGCATGGGCTGCTGTGGCCATGCTAGTATGTGTGCTCCGTGAGCACAGGGTGCTTTTCTCTGCTGGCTAATGGACTTTGTGTGTTGTCTGTTTCCTGTTCCAGAAAGCAGACAAATCCCAGGGTAGCTCAGGCCCCACAAGCAGTTAAAGGGACCTGCCTCGGCAACGAAAGGCTTGAGGGGCACAGCATGAAGACCGAAGGCTCAAGTCTGGGGATGGAGCAGAAACCACCCTTTTAGGTCCAACTGGCGGGTGGCAGCTGCTCCTGGCCCTATTCCTTTGGTGGCCACTTAGTGCCCTCCCTCAGGGTTGGCTGGCCTAACAAGCTTTCGCTGAGCAGGACAGGGCTGGAGGGAATCCCCCTTTGGACATGATTGGATCTACAAGCTGCCTGACTTTCTTTCCCCTTGTGTTGAAAGAGTCATCAGAGCAGTACATATTCACGTAGAGTTAAGTGCTTTGCAAGTGGAATGAGAAATTATGCAAACTCCTGAACGAGCCCCCATTCCACCCCCAGAGGCACAACCATTCTGAATAGCTTGGGGGGCTGGCTTGGAGTCTGGAATAGTGGATAAAGACTGGGGCCTGTGTTCACGCTCCATCTGCTGCTCCTCAGCTGTGTAACTGTGGGCAAGTTACTTCACCTCTCTGGGCTTCAGTTTCTTCCTCATAATTGGGAACAGCCTCATAGGGCTTTTGTGAAAAACAGATAAGTTAATATTTTGAAAAGCTCATGGACCAGCCCTGACACAGGACAAGCATTCAAGAAGCATTGAGCTGCCAGTATTGTTATCCCCCTTGTCTTTTCTACACATGTATTCATTTCCTGCCTAAATGGGCTTAGGCTGTACATTTTATTCTGCAGTTTGCTTTTTCCACGCATGCTCTATCTTTGATCACTTTCTTTTATGTGGGACTTTCTTGTTCAGGTTCTATTTCTCCTGGCCTTTCTCTCCTGGAGTCCAGTACTTTCTCCCCAGCTTGCCCCTCTGTGTCCCCAGGAAAGCTTCAAACCAGCCTGTTCATACTGAGGTGTAAATGACGGATATGAGGCCCACACAGGTGGTGTGGAACCACTGCTGCCCGTGACCAGAGGAACTCATGGTTTTGGAGGGTACCCAGTATCCACCTGTTACTAATGACCTCAGGGGCAGCTGGGCAAGTTCCCCACTCTCTGGAGGCTCCTTGCATCCTCACAGCCACTCTGGGGGCAGGTGATGTTATTGGCCCCATTTTACTGAGGAGGAACTGAGTCCCAGAGAGGCTAAGGGGCTTTCTCTAGATCACTCAGCCCATCACTCAGCCCGCAGAGCGGGCCCAGTTGCTCACGTTGGACTGCCAAGCCCCCTTTGGTCTCCAGTAAGCTGGAACCTGGATTCAGCTTAGGGCAGCTATAGAGTCAGGTGGGAGGTTCTGGATGAACAGTGGCAGAAGGTGGCTGGTGGGTTCTGGGGTGCAGATGCTTCCACTGAAACTTTAGCCCTTGAAATGCTTTCTATGGGACGAGGGAGGGGCAGTAATTCTCTGGGAAATTAGATCAACTGGATCCCTCGGGAAGTGTTACTTGGTGATGAAGGCCGGGAACCTCCCTGTCCCTGGTGGGCCCTTTCCTGGCCTGGCAGGTCTGGAGGTCAGATGGTGGGAAGGGGCCTTGGGGCATTTTGGTTCTTTCTCCGGTACCTTCTCTCAGCTCTTCCTGGGCCCTGGGGGTGGGGCTTGGGGGCTGGGGGCACTGCAAGTGGACCCTCAGCCTTTGAAAGTGAGCAGGTGCATTTGAGGCTGAAGGGGCCTCGCCTGGAACACCCTATCTTCCCCGGAATCCCCTCAAGCCCCTCTCTGAACCACCCATCCACCCCTCCCAGGCCAACTCAGAGCAAGGGTTGTGTGTGGGGGAGCACCAGGGGAGGAGGTTGGGACTTTGCCAGAGGAAGTGGCTGGGGAAGGCGGGGGGGGGGGGGGGGGTTGGGGGGTTGGGGGGGTTGGGGGGGGTGGGATGCTTGACAGCTTTGACAGTGGAGATGGGAGTGGAAAGCCTGGCTCTGCCTTGCCACCCAGCCACCCTCTCTCGGAGGACTGGAGACAGGCTAAGACTGAGAGGTCCAGACCTGTGCCATTCACAATGCCCCAAAATCCTCTTCCAGGAGGCTCCCACAGACTTGTAGCAGGCATGGGACAGGGATTCCTGCATCCATTTTGCAAATGAGCAAACTGAGGCTGGTGTGACCCGTGAGAGTCTTAACAGGGCCTAGAACAGTTCTCACAGCAAAGCCAGCTGTGGCCCAGCCGAGGACAGACGCCTGCCCTTGTCAGAGAAACAAAAGTCTTGTTCTCCTGCAGTCCTCCCAGTGCTGCCTGGCACTGCCAGGCCCAATGCCCACATGCCCACCCCAGGGGCCAACTGAAGTCAGATTGTTCCTGAGGAGGCGGGTTCCCAGCACTGTGTGTGAGTGTGCGTGTAGGGGTGCAGCTGCGAGGGGAGCTGGCTGGCCTGGGTTGGAGCCCATGAGGTCTGTAGGGCTGGTATGCATAGTGGGGAAAGACAGGCTATCCCTCTGTGGCACATGGGTGGGGGCTGCAGCTGTGTCCCTGCCACAGGACAGAGAAGGCGAGTGGGGGCTTCTGCTCCCTTCTCCTTGGGGACTATTAGAAGCTGGGCACAGACCCCTGGGGCCCAGGCTTCCTGGTGGGGGGTGAGAAAAGGGAGGAAGGTTGGAGAGGTGAGGGCCCCTGAGCACTCCCACCAAGGCCGATGGAGCTTCCAGCTTTGTAAGGGAGCAGCTGTGCTGGTAGAGGGGCCCTGGGCTGAGGTCAGGTGGCTTGGGCTCCATTCCTGGCCCTGAAGGAACCATACACGCAACCTGGCTGGGCCCTTCCCCAGCTCTGCCTGGTGGTCTCCAAACCTCTCCTTCCTCCCTAGCATGGGCTCAAAACTGACTGGCTGGGGTTGGGTCTTCCTGCTGCAAGTTCTTAACTCCTCTGTCTCTGTTTCTCATCTTTGAGAGAAAAAGAGTCGCCCAAACTAGCACATCGATGGGGTCGTTTGAGGTTAAAGTGCTTGGAACAGTGCCCAGTACACAGTAAATACTCAAATAAATACAAATTAGCATTATTACTATGATCTGATGCTTTTCATTGAATCTTCCAGTATCTTCCACTGGTGCCAAGTTAGTCAGATGTCTGGCATTAGGCAGACCCCATCAGCCTATGCTGCTTTCCTTGCCACCCCCAGACGTCTGGGTCTCATTCTCTTAGCACCTTGGGGAGCAGTTCTGGCCTGTGGCATACAGTGGTTAGCTTACCCTGCTAATCTTATGCTTTTTCATTACTCACTCACTCACTCACTCACTCACTCACTCACTCACTCACTCACTCAGTCTACCCAGAGCCATGCTCTCGTAGGATGACATTATTTTCATAAAATGTTTCTCACCAGCCTTCTGAAGTAGAAACTGTTCACAGACAAGGAAAGTAAGGCTCAGATAGGTTAAGTGCCTTGCCCAAGGCCGCAGAGCAAGGAAATGGAAGAGTTGGGATTTATCTCCGCCTTTGCCTTGTTTAATAACATTGCTGAAACTTGAAGTTATATTGCCTTTTACGATATCCCTGATCCTATATCGGGATCCTGCTAGGACCTCTGAGGAGTCTGTGTACCCCCCAGGGGCCCTGCACCTTTCAGAGTTTCAGTCCAGGTGGGAGGAACCTTGGAAATAACCAGGTTCAACCCTTTCATTTTGTGCATTGGGGTGCAGGCCCAGTGAGGGGAAGGGATGTGCCCAGTGAGGGAGAGAATGGGCCCAGGTGTAGGACTCATTCTACCCTGTCTTCCCACCTTCTAGACTATGCCCCCCTGCCAACCCCCACCCCCACCCGCATCCCACTGAGACACATCCAAGACCAGAGCTGGATAGTGGGAGGCCTTCCCTGTGCCCTGAAGCAGTCCATTCTGCACACTCATGCTTCCAGTGGCCTAGGGACTTGCCTTTCTAGTTTACTACACCACAGGTCCACAGCTCAGTGACTACAGTGGCTTTGCTGTGTCCCCAGTATCTGCTTCTGACATAGTAATCATTCCCAGTGCACATTCATCCTGCAGCTGTCAGGTCCCAGGCCCTGGGCTAGAGGCAGGGAACAAACAAAAAGGAGACAAACAAAAGGTCTGTCCTCAGGCACCTGCATTCCTAGGGAGATATACTAGAATGAAAGAGCAAGCAAAAATGCATCAGATTTAAGATCGTGATAGTGGTGTGGGGAAATCTGAAAGTGGGGTAGGCACAGGGAATGTGTATGTGTGTGGGTTGTGGGGAGGGTCAGGTAGGGATTTTGCAGTTTTCAAATAGGGTGCTCGTGGAAGGCCTCCATAAGAAAGTGACATGTGAGCCTTGGAGCAGGTGAAAGAGTAAGCCCTGATGGTATCTTGGCGAAAGGCATCCCAGGTAGAAGGAAGAGCGTGTGCAAAAGCCCTGAGGTTAGAGGATGCCTGGTGTGTGCAAAGAGGCTGGTGGTGTGACCAGAGCAGATGGAACATGGGGAGAGTGGGAGGAGCTGGGGTTAGAGGGGACCATGAGGTTGGGACAGATCCTAGACGACCTCTCATAGTTAGGAGTTTGCCTTTTACTCTGGATGAGTGGGAGCCATGCAGAGTTCTGAGCAGGGGGGAGGATGGAATTTGACTTAGGTTTTAACAGGATCCTTCTAATTCCTGAGTTGCCAGTTGAATGTTATGGGGCAAGACCAGAGTTTGTCTGGACTTTCAGAGGCTTCTTCAGGAAGCCATAGATAGAGGCTGGGCCCACACTGCTGGCAGAGACGACGTGGTGGCAGGACGGGTATTTGAGGTCAGATCAGATGGGGTCACCGTGGGGCATGAAAGAAAGAGGTTGAGCTTGACTCCAACCTTGGGTGGCTGGTCAGCTGCAATGAATGAAGAAGAGGGGCCCCTCTAGGAAAACCTGGGCTCCAGTTTCAGCTCTGTCACCCACTTGCTTGGAGACCTTGCCTCACAATCTGCTCCCCATCCACAGGGAGCCCCCACCAGCAGCCGCCATGGCGTCGCGCATCGGGCTGCGCATGCAGCTCATGCGGGAGCAGGCGCAACAGGAGGAGCAGCGGGAGCGCATGCAGCAGCAGGCCGTTATGCATTATATGCAGCAGCAGCAGCAGCAGCAGCAGCAGCAGCAGCAGCAGCAGCAGCAGCAGCAGCAGCTAGGAGGGCCACCCACCCCTGCCATCAACACTCCTGTGCACTTCCAGTCTCCGCCACCTGTGCCCGGGGAGGTGCTGAAGGTAGGGCCTGCCCCCCACACCCTCCTACCTGTGCACCACTCCACTGGTCTAAGACTCATTTGAGCCCTCGCCTTCTCCCTCCCTACAGGTTCAGTCCTACCTGGAGAACCCCACCTCCTACCACCTGCAGCAGTCCCGGGACCAGAAGGTGCGGGAGTACCTGTCTGAGACCTATGGGAACAAGTTCGCTGCCCACATCAGCCCTGCGCAGGGCTCCCCAAAGCCCCTGCCGGCCGCCTCTCCCGGGGTGCGGGCCGGACACGTGTTGTCTTCCTCAGCTGGCAACAGTGCTCCCAACAGCCCCATGGCCATGCTGAACATTGGCTCCAACCCCGAGAGGGAGGTGAGTGAGGAGCTGGCCCCTGGGGGCCAGCAGCGGCTGGGCTGGGGGCCTGTGTTCCTGGGGCGCCTAGTCTTATGGCAGAAGTGAGGTGAAGTGCACCCTTGGGGGCTCCAGTCTGAGGAGAGGCCCACAGTCTCACAGGAGAAACATCATTGTGAGTTCTGGAAACACTGTTAGGGAGAAATGGGAGAGCCCAGCACATCTGCAGGGCCCTGTCCAGACAGAAGGTATCTAAAGGAATCTCCCCAGCCAGCTTGGCTCCTTGGGAAGAGCCCTGGCCTGGCCGGGGGCCCTGTGGGACTTGGCAGCACATTCTGGGCATTCTCTCTGGGCCTGTTTCTTTCAACCACAGATAAGCAGGTTGGGGGAGGTGGACTCCAACCTTCGGTCAGTGGCTGTCCAGCCCTTCTCCTGGTGGGCCTCCTCAGCCGGGTTCTCTCTCTTTCAGTTTGATGTCATCGACAACATTATGTGTCTGGACAATGTCCTGGGCTACATCAACCCTGAAACTCAGATGCCCAATACGGTACTGTTTGCCAGGGCGGGTGGGCGTGGCACAGCGAAGGGGCAGAGGTCCTGCAGAGACTCTGAGCCTGGAGATGGAGGGGTTCCTGCAGCCAGCGGGGGCAGGGGCCTGCATCCCACTGCAGAGAGTGGCTGCCATCAAGTCCTGTGATGGGGGCCCAGGCCAAGCAGAATTAAGAATCCAGAGAGGCACGCCTCAGCCTGTGTGCATGAGGGGGCTCCCGTGGGGAGAGGTGGCTGGGCAGTGGGGGGAGGTTCCTGAGGTGGGGTGAGGGCAGGGCAGGAGGCACTGGCACTGGGCTTCTGGGAGTGGGGGTGCAGAAGAGCATTCTTGGCGGGGGAGGTGTGACACAGGATGGCCTGGAGTTGATGAATCCCTTTGGGGTCTGGGGCACCCCCCCTTACAAGGCTACAGCCCAGTGGGCAAAGACCTGTGTCTCATTCTGGGGCTAGTGACATGGGGTTGACTGTCCCTTCCCTCTAGAGGGCTCCTGGCAGCACGGTAACTCTCTGGGCCTCTGGGGAAGAGGTGGGGTGACAGGTGGGAAGGAGCCAGACTTGGAATCAAGAGGTCTGGCTTCTGGCTTTGGTTATGATTTTAGGAAGTCCCTCAATCTTTCTGAGCCCCAATTTCCTCTGCTACAAAATGGGGATAATGCCTTCTATGCACAGGGTTGTGGGGAGGTTAGATAAAGAAAGAAATTGGGGGCAAGCTCTGCATCAGGGTGACAGGTTTTTACAGGGAGAGGAGGAATTGCTGGTGCCCTAACCCTTTTCTGGAGTTCCTGCACCTTAGCTGCTCACTCTTGGCCCCTATTACTCCATTCCTAGCCCTGGCCCAGTAGGGTCTGAAGCTGCCACTCTGAGGAAAGTCCCCGGGGCACAATCCCCACTGCCCAGTGGCTCGGCAGCAGCGAGCCAGGCCCAGCTGAGTCCAAAACCAAGAGGCACAGTGAGGGAGGGCACACGTGTCCTCTCCGGTTACCGTACCTGGTCAGTTCTGGGCCCGTGGCTGCTTGGTGTGTTTCTCTGGCAATAGCTGGGGAGACCTCTCCAGAGCTCAGCTCTGCCCCCGTTAGAACCCTGTTTAATCCCACTAGCTGCTCTTTGCAAAATACCGGTCTCACTACCATTGGAACCCGGCACTTCAGGATCCAGCCCTGGCTCCTTCCTGCAGCTTGAGCTGCTGGTGACTCCACCCTCTGTCCAGTCCCTCTTTGCTCAGCCGTCCCTCCTGCCCGTAGATCTTTCCTCACATCTCTGCTCAGGACTCAATTCAAATTCCACATCCTCCCAGAAAACCTTCCAGAAAACTGCAGACTCATTAGGTGCCCCACCCAGGCCTCCCATGCCCTGGGGAGTTCTCCTCTCACAGCTATCACCTGGCCTCTCCGGTCCTGCCACCCTGGGGTGGTTGTGCCCTGAGGGCAGGGGCTAACTCTTAATCAGCTCTGGAGCCTAAAGTGCCGGGTGAAAGACCAGGGTTAAGTCCCATGTCCCTGTGCTGGCAGCAGGCCCCTGAGCTCCGAGACTGCACGGGAGATACCTGGACAGTTTCCTGGGTGCTCCTGGGAATGGCTGTTTCCTGAACGATGGGACCTGGAGCCAGGCCCCCACAGAGAAAGGGCTGCTTACAGCGCCCCTCTCCCCACCTCACCCCACAGCTGCCCCTGTCCAGCAGCCACCTGACCGTGTACAGTGGGGACCCCCAGGTCACAGCCTCCCTGGTGGGCGTCACCAGCAGCTCCTGCCCCGCTGACCTGACCCAGAAGCGAGAGCTCACAGGTACCTCGGCCCTGCCTCCCCAGCCCCAGGCTCCCCGGAGTCTCCCTCTTCTCCCTCCCTCCCAGCTTCTCTTTCCTCCCCTGGCCTCCAGATGCTGAAAGCCGAGCCCTGGCCAAGGAGCGGCAGAAGAAAGACAATCACAACCTGAGTGAGTGGGCCAGCCCTTCTGCCACCGCCCCCCACTTTCCCACTGCCCCCCTCCTCCCTTACCTGGTGGCTAAACAGCCACTCTGGAACCTGCTCAGGTTCTAAGAGGCATAGTCCCCAAGGCTTAAACCCCCATGCCGTCCCTTAGCCCTCTTTAGGAGGGGTGGAGAGGGGCTCTGGGAACTGAGTCCTGGAAGGAGTCCTAGGCTGTTGGAAGGGCCCTCCCCCAGGCACCTCTGGGTGCTGTGTGATCAGGACCCATTCTGCCTCCATGAGCCCTGTACCTGGCTCGCACTCGACCCCCATAGAAATCCCAATTTGTTGGTCACCCATTTTGTCCAGAAGGCCTGGGCTGGGTCCTTCTCCCCAGGGTGGGGCGGTTCCCATCCCCCTAATTGCTCCCTCTGGAATCTGTTACCTGTAGTTGAAAGGAGACGGAGGTTCAACATCAACGACCGCATCAAGGAGTTGGGGATGCTGATCCCCAAGGCCAACGACCTGTGAGTGGGCTCTGGGGGGGAGGGCAGGGCAGGTGAGGGCAGCAGCTGACAATTATATCCACACCCAGCCAGGCTTATTGCCAGGGGGGATGGGATGGGAAGACAATCCCGTCCTTGCTGCCTTCTAGGGGCTTATCTATTTGAGAAAAGAAGATCCCTCCCTTTCCTAAATCAGGAAAGTTCCAGGCAGATGTCCCGGAAGTGAGGCTGGGGTCTAGGGACTTCCTGGAGGAGGAGTCATGCTGGAAAAGCATGCCCTGGGCACTGGACTGGTGCAAAGGTGGTCCTGGGGTCGGGTAGTGACAAGCAGAGGCAGGCATGGGTTTTGGTGGTAGGAATGAAGGCCTGAGGAAGGAGGCTGTTCCAAATTCAAATTGCTGGGCTCCTAGGATTAGTGAGGTCAGGGGTGGCAGTGACTTCACCTGGGAGGGCCTGTTCTGCCCAGATGGAGATCTGCACTCCTCCATAGGCCGGGGCTGGCCAGATCCGGGGTTGTAGACAAGGCTGGAACAGGAGACAGCCTTCTGGAACCAATACAGGGTTTTAATTCCCCCCACCGAGCACAAGGCAGTTCTTGGTGCACCTCTCAGCATGCACCCCGATTCTGCTCGGCCTGCAGGGATGTGCGCTGGAACAAGGGCACCATCCTCAAGGCCTCTGTGGATTACATCCGGAGGATGCAGAAGGACCTGCAGAAGTCCCGGGAGCTGGAGAACCACTCTCGGCGCCTGGAGATGACCAACAAGCAGCTCTGGCTCCGTATCCAGGTCTGGTCCCTGCCCTTGGATTTCTTGGGGTGCTCTGACCCCTGACCTGGCTCCTGACCCCAGGGCCATGAAGCCCATAACAAGGGAGGATGTATCAGTCAGGATGTTAGGGTTTGGAAACAATCTGCAGCAACTTTAAAGCAACGAATATCAGCTGCAGGTTCTGTTCTGTGAGGCCTCAGCCTGGGGCCCAGGCAGATGCACAGGCACAGCTGGAGCTGGCTCGCAAAGCCATGCGTCACTCTTAAGGGGACACTGGTCCCTTCCACTCATATTTTCTTGCTCAATGCAAGGTCATGCCCACATCTAACCCCAAGGGGGCAGGAAGGTGCAGACCTCCCAAGTGTAGGGGGAACTACAGTCCAGACCATAGCTTGAGGGAGGGGAAACTTTCTGAGAACTCAGTCCTCAGGCGCTTACGTCTCCGTGTGAACAGCACAGAGTAATGTCACCAACCTCAAACCTCAGTGGTGAGCCTTTGGGCCCACTGGCCTGTGAACCCATTAAGGACCGTGACTATTGGTGGGTAGTGCCAGGGACCAGTAAGGAGCAAATGAAGAACAGAGGCCTGGGAGAGCCCACCCCTGGCGGAAGCCGTGGGTGCCAGTCCTCTCGCCCATTTTGGACCTGCAGCTGGTTATCTATACGAGGGTCACTGGACTGAAGCTTTGAACCATTTCTGATTATTTTTCATGTAGCTCATACAGCTTCCACCACAACCCAGCACACATGATCAAAAGCAAAGCTTCCTGAAGGAACACTCATCCTTAATAGATGCAGCGCATTCTGATAACAGTCTAGTCTAGGCAAGTCTATTTCAACTGAAAAAAAGTGGAGAGAACTGGTCAGGCCCACTGCAGCGGTTTCACAACCTGCTAATGAGTCGCAACTTGTAGTTTGAAAAACCACTGGTCTAGACGATAGAGCCGCCCAGTGCCTTCTTCCAGCTGAGACGTTTTGTGGTCTAGGGTGCCGCAAGGGCGGGGGGTGTGAGGGCTGCGGTCGGGGTCTGCGGGGCAGCTGGTACCCACGGGTGTGTGCCCCAACCTGTGTCTGCCCCCTCTGCAGGAGCTGGAGATGCAGGCTCGTGTGCACGGCCTTCCCACCACCTCCCCGTCGGGCATGAACATGGCTGAGCTGGCCCAGCAGGTGGTGAAACAGGAGCTACCCAGCGAGGAGGACCCTGCGGAGGCCCTGCTGTTGGGGGCTGAGGTCCCCGACCCTGAGCCAATGCCGGCTCTGCCCCCCCAGGCCCCGCTGCCCCCGCCAGCCCAGCCGCCTCAACCACCATCCCCATTCCATCACCTGGACTTCAGCCACAGCCTGAGCTTTGGAGGCGGGGGTGACGAAGGGCCCCCCAGCTACCCCGAACCTGTGGGGCCAGAGCATGGCTCCTTGTTCCCCACCCTGTCCAAGAAGGATCTGGACCTCATGCTCATGGATGACTCATTGCTACCACTGGCCTCCGACCCCCTTTTCTCCACCATGTCCCCTGAGGCCTCAAAGGCCAGCAGCCGCCGGAGCAGCTTCAGCATGGAGGAGGGTGATGTGCTGTGACCCTGGCTGCCTCCATGCCAGGGAGTGGGCAGGCCTGGGGCTGGGGGGCCCGGCACCTCCTGCCTACCCTCCAGGCTGCACTTGTGTGTGAAGTAGCCACCTGCCCTGCCTCACTCCTTCCCGTTGGCCCCCTGTTTGGACTTAGTGCCTACTTGGCAGACTGTGGGGTCAGGTGAAGCCCCCGCCCGGCTCGGCATCCCCCAGGAGTGACCCTCTTGAGGGTGGGCATGATGAAGCCTCAAGCCAACCCCCAGAGGTGAAGTTGTGAGGGAAGAGAGGGAACAGTGTGCTAGGTAAGCTCCGGGGGTTCCTATCTTCTCAGTCTGATTCCCCCTCCCCAGTGAGGGAGGACACGATGAAACAAGGGGTTCAGCAAGTTCTTTCTCTGAGGCAGTGGCTGGTTCGGGGGGATACCCAGGCCTGCCTTTCTGGGATTCGGACAGCTACAAGCTCCTCCCGCCTGGCACTTCCCCCTCACACAGGTGGGGCACCCCCACCGCCCTTTGGTGCTAACAGCTCTCCACCAGGTGGTGTGAGGGCAGGGGGTGGCCAGAAGAGGGGATGCTGGGTTCAGGTTAGAGTGCAGGGTCATTGCTGGAAGATCAGCTCCCCTCCAGGCTCCCCACTTTGTGCCTTTAGTAAACACTGTGCTTTGTACCCACTTGTCCTGTCTTTTTGGTGTGGGTCTGGGGATGACAGAACAAGGGACGATTCAACCCACTAGACTCCTTTCTGGATTTTGAGTTCAAAGGCCCTTGATGGGGGTGAGCATAGGGGGATACAGAGAGGCAGGAACTGGCCCATCACCTGGCCCCCCCAGCCCCCCTGACCCCTGGGGAAGTTGGAGATGTGACCTTATCAGGGGGCTTGGGTGCTGATGGGGGCTTTGTCCTTCTTCTTGGCCACAAGGTGGCGCTGCAGTCACGCTGTTCTCGCACCTCCAGCTGTCCCCAGATGCTGAGTTGGACAAGTGGGGGACCGGTTGTTCATAAGCCAAGTCTCCCCTTCTTAACTGTTGCTTTTGATCACCCCTGACCCTGGCCCGGGGTGGGGGGCATGTGCCTCCTGTTCCCCACCCCTAACTCTAGTGGAGACTCTTTGGATTCTTCTCCCTCCGGACGTGGTCGGAGACCCAGCTTGGCGGGTCTAGCTGTGAGCTCCGGGTTGGGGGGCAAGGCTGGTTCCTCTGCTCTTCCTCTTAGTTGTCTCTGGCAGGACAGCCCCCTAGTAAGTGAGGGGCTGCGACCTTCTATGGGTCTGGGGAAAAAGTGACCCGTGTGAACTAATTTGGGGGAGATATTGGAGCCCAGGACACAGGTACACGGGGACCCTACCTACTCCCTGCTACTGGACCTACACCCTACTTCATGAACCCTCTTTCTGGGCCTCAGTTCCTGCATCCTGCCGCAGTTCCAGAGGGCCTCTGCGCCAGGATCCTGGGTGCTTATGATCTCACCCTGGATGGGGCAAGTGGTTTGGGGCAGTGAGTGGCAGCTGCTTGTGCGCTAGGTGTTTGGTGGGGGAGAGAGGAGAGGGTCTTTTTGGACTTCACCCAATTCCTTCTCGACTTTCCACTGTCTTTTCAGGCAGAGACCAAAATGGCTTCTCCCTCACCGGACCCTGAGAGGCTGAGGGGCCTAATTTAAAAAAAAAAAAAAAAAAATCCCACGATGAAAATGGTTAAGAGGGCAATTTCCTCTATGCAGAATGGGAGATGAAATCAATGTTGGAGCAATTAACATGTGAGGGATGAGAAGCAAAGGGGCCGGGCACATGGGCGCTGATGGCAGGGCTGGGCTGGAGGAGGCTGCAGGATTAATCTCAAGGTCAGATGCTGCTGTGGATGACCTTGTGGGATTTGAGCAGGCACCTCCTTCCAGTTCCAGTTCTACCCCACTACTAGGGGGTTGTCCGTACCCTGAGAGCCCCTTCTTTGCTCTCCTGGGGCAAGCCCTGAACTGTGGCTGATCGCTGCCAGATCCCCGGTGGGGCTGCACTGGCACGGAGTGGGTGGAGGGTCTGAGAACCCCAAGGTCAGTCCACGCCATTGAGAAGTCCCTCCTACTCCATTTGTTGTTTCCCTTCACCCTGGAACTCGCTTGCCTGGTGAGCTGCCTACCTGCTCCCTCCGCACCCCTAGAGAGCACAGTATTGTCCGGTAAGACTATCCGCCCTTCCTCCTCCACCTGCTGCTGGCTTCCTGCCCCCTGGTTCCTTCAGCCCAGCCAACACTGCAGCTTGGGAAGCAGGGTCTGACAACCCCGTGGGCATGGTGGAGGGTGTGAGTGGGGTTCTTCCCACCAGAGGGCGCCACAGGGCCAGGACCCAGCTGGCAAGGGGTGAGGCACTTCAGCTTCATTGTGCATTCAGAGCTTCGAGCCTGGAAGCCCTGCAGTCCTACCTGTTTGGTTAAGGCAGGCACAGGTGCTACCTCTGGCATTACAGCACCTACCCAAAAGGGCTCATATATCTGAGACTGGCCTGCAGGGCCCTTCGCTTGTGGCTGGAATGGAGTCTGGTGGTTCTGAACATCTCTGATTAAATCAGGGGCGTGCAATTTTCATCCATGCCCTTATTTGACAGACAACACCTTTCCAGACATTGGATCCGTGAGGAATGGGTAAATGGGCTGGTGTAAAGTAGAGGTGAATGTGTCCAATCCCTAGTTTCACTGATGAAGCCCCCCAGTCCTTGGTCTACCAAAGGGGCCAAGCTAGGAAGAGGAGGGCAAGCGGGGTCCTGTCTCCATCCCTTGCCCCAGCTCCACTCCCTGTATCTGTCTGTTTTCTCCACCAGCTGTCAGCTTCTTACCTTCTTTATAGTGAGAGAATCGGGGTACACAGAGGAAAGTGGCTTCCCATCCCTGCCCTTCCTCTTCTGGTCATTCAGAAGGAAGTGGGGGAGGGTCTGTGAGCCCCATGGGGAGGGGGGAGGCTCTCTGTTCCTTAGGAACTACCTCAGTGTTTCGATGAGTCTCCTGGAGGTCTGCTCCGCCATCTGCAGAAGAGGGCTGTCCAAAGTCAGAACGGAGTGGAAGCCGGGGAGGGAGAAGCCGGACCTCTAATGCACTCCTTGGAATTTCACACGTTTTCATCACTCACCTTCCTTTAAATATGAGCTTCTTCCTTCACTGTTTGGAGCCGCTGATTTGGATGAGACTATAATCCATGCTCTGGCTCCCCCCACCCTCAGCCCCCACACAGAGTCTCCATTAAAAAAAAAAAAGAACCCAAATTTAGCACTCGTGCCGCGTCCCTGTCTCACAGCCCGGCCCCTCCTGGGCCCCTTCAAGGCCGCTGCCTATTCCCTGGGGCCCCTGTAATTCCCCTCCTGTCCCTGCCTCTAGGGACCCCCTCTTCTTAGGTGGGGTCGAGCCCCCATCCCCCCTCAGCTTCCTTCAGCCTCATATTTTTTCTTTGCTCTCTCTTTTCCAAGGGGGGCAGTGGAATTTATACAATATTTAAGCAGCCAGAGCCGAGTCCGGGAAGATATTATTAATGTAAAAGGGACGGGCTGCAAATGCTTTTGGACCTGGTTACAATTAGAGGGTGATTTTTCTAAAGGTCAATGAATTCAGATAATATCCACAGGGGGGAGAGAAATTTAATACCTTTTTAGTGAATTAATTAATTATAATATTATATCGGCTTGGGGTTCTTTTCCAGAGTGATTAAGGGAGTGATCTGTCTTCTGTGAGGCTGGGGAGCAGCGCCTGCTGCCAGTGAGGACCCTGTCTCTGGGCTCAGGATGGGGGCCCTTCCTTCTCTCACCCTGGGAGCTGGGGTGGCTGTGGGCAGCAGGGGAGAAGGGCACGGCCCTCCAGGCAGGGCAGGTGCGTGATTGACGGTGCCTTTCCCTTCAACCTGTGCCCCCAGGCCTTCAGTGTTTTGGCTTCCCAGTCACTGTGAGGCCTGGAGAGGTGCGGCTGCAGGCCTTACGCTCACAGAAACCGAGGCCTGTACGATTCCGGGACTTGCCCTGAGCCCCACTGTGAGTAAGGACAGACCCGGGTAGCTGGCCGGAAACAATGAGAAGGCTCCCCAACCTCCCAGTAATCCAAGCCTTCTGGAAAATCTCCACTGGCTAAAGGCCTATGGAGCCACCTGTGAGGGCCCCATTCTTACCAGAAAGAGGCTCTTGAGGGGCCAGAGTATTCCCTGGTTCTGCTAGTAAAATGAAATTGCCCAAGGGGTGCTGATAAGTCACATTGCTGCTAGGCCTGATGAGGGTATAAGTTTTCTGTGCCTGAAATCACCCCAGGAAAGGTGCTTTTTACCTGCTTATTCGTTCATTCTCATGTTCAAGCGTTTGTTCAGTCAACAAACATTGTGCCATACTGCAGGCTGAAATAGCCCTTCCTGCCTCACCTCACCTCCTCTTGAGCCTCAGCTGCTCATCTTAACAGTGGAGGGTGAGCTGGGAACACCAACCTTCCACAGACCAAGGCAGGTTGACTAGAAGACTCTTCCATGCAGCCACGGGTTCTGGAAGGCAGAACCTAGCAGGAGTGGCAAGACCAGACAGGCCTGGTTTAAATGTGGGTTCTACCATGATTTTCTGTGTGATGGGTAGGGCTGGGGCGGCGGGGGTGTGGGGGGGGGTGGGGGGGTGGGGGGGGAGTTCCCTGTGCCTCTTGTAATGGGAGGATTAGAATATGTACCTCCTGAGGTTGTTAGTTAAAGGAATTGAAGGAATCACCAAAGGGAAGTGCTAGGTGAGGCATCTCCATCAAGATGTGACTCCAGGGTGGGCCAGGGACTCAATTCCTTTTTCCTGTCAAAGGGGTGCCAGCAGAGGCACCCCTAGCCTGGGGAACTTTCTGGGGCAAGGGTGGGCCTGGGTTTTGCCTCTCCTCCTGCCCTACCTTCTTTCCCCTCCTGTCCCCCTTCTCCCTCTATGCCCCCTTTGGCCCTGACTGCCTCCCTCCCCCACCTCTTCTTAGTTCTGTGTGCGGCGGGCCGGGGAGGGCCTTCCCATTGTACTATCTTTGGGCCCTAAATTAAAATTGATGACATCTTGAAATGAGCAGTGAGGGTAATTTTGCTTCTGAGCCGGGATGCTAATGAGGCCCCTTAATGGTGCGAACGCGGAGCTGACGGGTCGTGTGTCACGCGCCATGGTGAGGGGGGTAATGGCCGCGGTAAGTGCCAGTAATTACACCCTGTCTCGCTGTATTTTGGCAGGCCTGGTGGGAGAGCGGGGGCTCAATCACCGGGGGCGGGGGCACCCCCCACCCACGGGGGTCTGACAGCCAGAGATACCCTCCTCGGCCCAGCAGGGGGGAGGGACGCCTCAACTCCAGCCCCACTTCCAGCCCACCTAGAACCAGGAGCAGGGTGGGGGGGGGCACACAGGGCTGCAGGCACACAGTCACACACGTGACAGTCACCCCATGTGCACCCCCAGTGCATACACAGCACTCACACCCCCAGTATGCTCCCCCACATCCACTCCACACCTTCAACAGACAGCCCTAAGCCCACCCCCTTGGGGCACACATGTCCAGGACACAGGCACCCACGTGTGCACACAATAGTGTGGCACCCTGAGCACCTACTGTGCTTCCTGTCTATTATCTCTAACCCTCCCGCTCTCTTAGGAAGCAGGTATTTGTATTCTCATTTTATGATGCAGAAAGTGAGATCACAGCTCTGCCCAGGCAGCGCCAGCGGCAGGGTGGAATTCAGGTCTACTGACAGTGTCATCTCTGCGCCCACATCTCTTAAGTGCGTGCAGACCTCTCGGGGCACAAACACATGCATCCTGGGATTGCACACGTGTGCAGCCTGCTCAGGTCCCATCTACTCTCTGTGCACCCAGAGGCAAACACCAATGCGCCTCGCAGACGCACCCATGCAGCTGACACACATGTGCATGCATATGCTTAGCGCACACATAGATATTCGCAGAACATGTGCACACGCTCAGGTCACACAGCATTAACACTCTGAGCACATTCAGTGCACCAGTCACTACCCCAGACTTCAGCATCTCAATTTGGAAAGACAGGGAAAAGTCCTGCCCCGCTTTTCTCCCCAGCACCTGACCGGCTAAATGACAGCCACCAAAGGGAGTGTGATGTGCCCTCTGACAGTTTCCCTTCAGAAACACATACTGGGTGCACAAACACACACTGCACACATGTGCACATTACATGTGGTGCTTAAGCTCTCCATACATGTAACAGTCCTTAGACGCAGTATTGCATGCCCACTATACACATGCATGAGCACACACGCGTGCAAGTGTACCTATTAGTGGAACTGAAAACACCGCAAAGCCCGTGGGGACTTGCCAAGTGCATATTCCCCCCACGCCAAACGTCCTCACCTAGGATGACAGTAGAGGGTGAAGCATGGACTTTGGAGCTTGCCTGCCTCTGTCCTTGACCTGGGTCTATCTCTTTACTTGCTGTGTGACCTTGAACAAGTTACTTACCTTCTCTGTGTCTCATTTTTCTCCTCTGTAAAATAGTAGTAGCATAAAATAATAGTAAAATAATAGTAGCATACCTGCCTCATGGAGATATTGTGAGGGTTAGATGAATTAACAGATGTAAAAGATTTAGTGCCTGGCACACAGAAAGTACATGCAGGAGCTAGGGCTTTATGACAAAAGATATGTGTCAGGGTATGAGGAAGTGCGCAGTGGAAGGCAGAAGAGGGAGTGCCTACCTAAGGCTGAGGTGGTCAGGGTGGACTTCCTAGAGAAAGAAAGATTTAGGTTAGGCCTCGAAGAACTGTGTCCACAGTTTATTTATATTTTTGAGTTGGTAATTATTTTTAAATTTTTTAATTTTTAAATTTTTTTTACATCATTGCTCATTTTTAAACAATATTTGCTTCCCCCCACCCTCTCAGGTGTAGTCCCCATAGAGTTTCCTTCCCCAAGGCACCCATGTACCATCACCTCAGTCCCCTGTGCTCCTCCCTCCCTCCCTCTGATCCCTCTCCCTCCTCCTCCCCTGCAGGATGTCTCTGGTTTATAATTGTCTGGTTTTGCTTTGTTGTGTTTTGTGCTGTTATTATTTTTTTTACACTGATGTCTTATTTGGTTCCCCTACATTCCTGCTATAAGTGAAACCATCCGATATTTTTCTTTTTCTTTCTGGCTTATTTCACTGAGCATCATTCCTTCTGGCTCCATCCATGTTGCTGCGAATGGCATGAGTTTATCTTTTTTGATTGCTGAATAATATTCCATTATGTATATATGTACCACATCTTCTTGATCCAGTCATCTATTTTTGGGCATTTGGGTTGTTTCCAGGTTTTACCTATTGTAAATAGTGCTGCAATAAACATAGGGGCACAAGTGTTCTTTTGAGTCAATGTTTTTGCGTCCTGTGGGGAGATCCCTAGCAGTGGAATTGCCGGGTCATATGGTAGCTCCATTTTTAGTGGACCAAGGAAACTCTACACAGCTTTCCTTAGTGGCTGGACCAGTTTGCACTCCCACCAGCACTGTAGGAGAGTTCTTTTTTCACCGCATCCTTGCCACATTTGTTGTAGCTAGTTTTTTTGACACGTGCCATTCTCACTGGTGTAAGGTGGTATCTCAGTGTGGTTTTGATTTGCATTTCCCCGATGCTAAGGGATGTTGAACATTTTTGCATATACCTGGTGGCCATTTGCATTTCCTCTTTGGAGAAATGTCTTTTAAGTTCTTCTGCCCATTTCTGGACTGGATTGATCAGTCCCTTATCAGTTGGATGGAGTGCAAAGATTTTTTCCCAGTCAGTGGGGTGTCTGTCTGTTTTGGTTAATGTCTCTTTTGCTGTGCAGAAGCTTTTCAGTTTGATGTAATCCCAGGTGTTTATCTTTGCCTTGACTTTCTTTGCTTTGGGTGAGCACCTACTCTGTACCCAGCTGTGTGTTAAGTGCTTTGTAGAAATTAACCTGTGAGTTCTCTGTGATCCCCAAGAGGTGAATATTGTCATGTCCATGTAATGGGGGAGGAGAAAAGGCACAGAGAAATGTCCACAGACAGGAAGGGCTTGGAGACAAGGAGAGGAGGGCAGGGGAATTCCAGGTGGGAGACAGCATGTGTTAGAAATAGAGCAACAGATGGCAGACACCCCCAGAGGGTTTCCTTGATACACTGAAACAGTTTCCAGATAATGAGAAGGGGGTGAGCATCTGGAGGGGCGTTCTGACCTAATTGCTGCCTTTCTGGCAGTGACACCAGGGACCTGGTGGGGGAGGTGGGGGTGACTGGCACTGCCCAAGGCAGGCTGGCGCAGGGACGGGTGCCGGGCATCTTCGCCTCCCCTCTCTCCCCTGCCAGAGCCCGGGCACCACCAGTGAGGGCAGGGATGGTGGTGCTGAGCATCCTGGGCTGGTTTTCTTTTCCTGTCCAGAGAAGGACTCGGGAGGGCAAGAAGGAGGAAGTGGCTAGGAGCAATGGGCAAATCTCTATCCACCCTGCCCTGTCAGCATCGCCACGCCCCGAGGCTGGTCTCTGGACTCATGAGAAATAACCCACGTATGAAGACTCCTCAGATGGGCCACAGCATCCCTTTTGGCCTCATGCTCATTAAACCATGTCAGGGCCTGACAAGCTGGCTCTAGTCCTGGTTCACCGAGATCAGAGGGTGTGTGTGCGTGTGCGTGTGCTTGTGTGTGTGTGTTTGCTACTCCTTTTTCAGTGCATCTTTCAATACCCAGCCAACATTAGTGTCCATCCTCTACAAAGCTTGCTTCAAACACTTTGCCCCCCGCCCCCACCCCCAAGACCACATCTTGAATCCCTAGGTCAGTAGCAGAACACGAAGAAGCGACTAAGTCTCATCTGGGCGGGTACTTCTTTCTATAGTTGGCCTATGTCCTGGGCCCTGCACCTGCCTCTTCCTCTTTCTCACCTGCTCCTGACCCACTAGGCCACCTTCCCGTCCCCCTCCCTCCAGGTGGCCTTTCCTCCTGAGGGAGCTGCTGTTCCCACAACAGCTGGTCTTAGTTCCCAGTGTCCCACAGGCCCCAACCCTGCCCACCAGAGACCCAAATCGGAGGCCACACACACCCACGTCTGGCCCTCTGTTTTTCAAATGACCCTTCTTTCATGGTACCCTCTTGCCAACACAGCAGGAAGGGCAGGAAGAGAGGGGTGTCTCCCACCTCCACACCAGCAGATTAGTATCCCATCTCCACCCATGTCTCTCTGCTTTTGTTTTTACTCCCTTCTGTTGGGATGGGTGTGGTGGAGGGTGTGACAACCTGACCCCTGAGGCTGAGGACCCCTTGGGTTCAGTGTGTATTTTGTCCAGCCACAACCGGGGTAGCCTTTGCTGTGTTCTGTGTCTGAGCCCTGGCAGGCAGGGGAAGGGGCGTCTATTGTGGGATCGTGTCATTTATTGTCCAAGTCAGGCCACTTGAGGGTGAATAGGACACTATGAATGAACACATCGGGGCAAGAGCTGAAAGCTAATACAGTCTGGGGGGACTAAGGTGAGTGTGGTCACTACATCTATCCGTGGGGCCACAATATCTCAGGTGGGCTGGGCTGGGTGGGTGTGTGTGCCCCATTTTGGCCAGAGAGGCTGGGCCACCTAGGGGGGCTTGCTCAGAAGCCAGACTGTTGGGAGTCAGGGGCAAGTGTGACATCCTGGAGACAAGAAAGGTGGAGCTGCTGGGAATAGCTACCAAGGCAGTGGAGAGGAAATTCAGGGGTGGGAGAGAAGGATGTGGAACCCCAAATCCCTAGATGCTCTCCAGGAGGTACCAACAACCTTCATGATAGAAGACAATAGCTTTTGCCCTTATTGGGCTTTGGCTTTGGAAGGCAGGCATCCCCCAGACGCTGTTCGTGCTTTTAGCTCACCAATCCTCGCAAAGAGCCCACGGGGGTGCTACTATTGTAATCCCCATTGTACAGAGGAGGAAGCTGAGGCACAGAGACTGAGGGTAGCTCCGCCAATAGCACACAGTTCAGAAAGCAGAGCTGGGATTTGAACCCAGGCAGCCTGTCCCTGTCCCTGAGCACTGCGCTGGGTTCTAGAGAGAAACTGGACTGTGTTCCTGAGGAGCGGACGCTACCTCTCCACTTCACCTCTGTAAGGGCAGGACAGGACACTGAGCAGGTTGTCTATGATCCGAGCAGATGGGGTTAGAAGAGTCCTGGCGCCCTCAGTGCCTTTTGAAGGATTTTATTGGGATTTACCAGGTACATGGCAGGCAGAGGTGCCAGGAGGCTGGCAGGCCTCCCAGCCCCCAGCAAGTTTTCACTCTTTCTGGGCTCTCCGGCCTTCTCTCGGGGCCTCAGTGCTTCTCTTTCGCTCCTTTTTTCGCTCTCATTCTCTCTGCTTCTCAGCTTCTGCTGGCGTCCCTGTGACGCTGCCCTTGTAAGCCCAGTCTCAGCCCAGGTGAATCCCATCTACCTATGCCCACACCCTCTTCCAGGTGCCCGCCATCAGGCATGCATTCAGGACTGCAAGGATCCATCATCAGTCCTAATGGCGGGAGGGCAGAGAAGCCTGATACTTTTTAAACTTACCCTACAACCTCCCAGTGTGGAACATGGCGGGGGCTGCAAAGTTTGCAGAGGCAGCGGGGAGCAGCTCGGCTTCGGTGTCGCATCTGGGTTTGGCATCGACTCCATTACTACTGAGCTGTGAGACTCCCGGGTCCAGTTTCACCCTCCAGGAGCCTCTCCTCATCTAGAACATACCTGTTGTCTTGGGTGGCACAGGGTCTGGATGCTAAGCTGTGGAAGGTGAGCCAGCAGTTAGTTGTTTCCAGAATGCTAAGTCCTTCCCGACCCGCTCCCCGCTGGGCAAGCTGGGCTCCCCTGACTCCAAGGAGGCCAAAATTTGAGGCTCCTGAGCACACACACTTCAGGCTTGATTTGGGCCAGGGGTTTTGAAGGAGGAAGGCTGCAGTATTCCAAATCGTAGGCGCTCAGACAGTAGAAGTTGTTCTATTTATGTTTTTACCACGGCAGGGCACCTGGTGAGGCTGGGGCAGTGTGAACGCCTCCACCCAGCCTGCCCTCTCCCTCTTGGATCAGTAGGGGCTCGGGGCTGAGCTGGGGGAGGCGGCTGCCACCTGCCATGGGCTCCTCAGGTGCCTTAGCTGGTGGGTCCAGAAAGGGGGAGGGGAGAAGGAGGATGCTTCTAATGAACAATTAGTGTCTGCTGCGTGGCTAATCATGAGGTTCTGTGTAATTAAGAAGCTAATTAATGCTGTGTCAATTAAGGTTTAATTAGTCTCCTCTTTGCAGAAGACTGAAAGACCCTCATGCTGGAAGCTTCTGGAATGGAAGGTGGGTGGGCTGGGGAAATGAATGCAAGGAGAGACAATGCATGTGAAGGAAAGCTCCACTTCCTCTTGTATCTGCTCCAGTTCTTGGATCAGTGACTCAGCTCTACCCCGGTTGGACCTGATCATGGAGATTTTAGGGACCAGTGAGGCTGTCCCCCACCACCAGGGTTTGCTCACTCCAGAGTGACTTCACCCCTACACAGCTCCCGTGGAAGGGGTCCTTCAGGCCTTGCACCTTCCTTGCCACATGTCCTTTAGGGTAAATTCAGCTGTTCCCCCTTGAGGGAGGTAAGGGAGACAAAAGCCCTGGGCTTTTGTGACTGGCTTTTCACTTAGTGTCACATTGTCCTACAATTTTTGCTCCCACCCACAGCACTGTGGCGGACAGCACTGAACAAAAAACTTTCAAGCACATCTTGAATGATTTCTTTCGGGTATATTCCTAGAAGTGAAATTGCTGAGACAAAAGACGAGGCAATGGGTTCGATCTGTCTCTCACCCACTTCCTGCCTTCAGTATCTATCCCAGTCGTTTGGGGTCGTCCCTACCTGACACCGCCCTTTTCTGGGGGCTTTACTATTTCCCCTACCTCCACTCCTGTCTCCTTTCTCTACCCCTCCATTCTCTCCTCCTGATTCTGTCCTCAACAGTCTGGCTTCTGCTTCCATGGATGCCTTCGCTGGACAACTCCTCCATGTTTAAGGATGAAGGCCCTGCTCTTGGTGATCCTTCAAAGTTGATAGCACCCTCACTGTCTTTGGCTGTTTTCTGGGGCACCTCCAGAAATTCACACTACCCCTCCCCAGAGAGCCCACCTGCCATGGCATCTATTGGTTTCTCCTCTTAATTCCAAATTTCCCAAACCAAATACTAGCTGTTCCATGACGCTTCCTTCCCCTGACTCACAAGTGCTGTCTCTGGCTTTGGAGCAACCGGAACACAGAAGGCTGCAGACGCCACCCCAGGCTTCCACTGTGGGGTGCAGGGCAGGGTGGATTTTCTGGTTAGTGGCAGGGTAAGAGGGGTATGTTGGGAGGGGGCAGGAGGGCGGTGGTGTTGTATGCGGAAAGCGTGCTGCCCTGTGCTTGGAGGGAGACACTCAGCACCATTTCTCTCTGGCCTGGAGTTATCATTTTCAGTTGAACAATCATTTCTGAGCATTTTCTGGAAGCCAGACCCTGGTCTAGGAGATAAAGAGACAAACCCCGGCCCTGCAGGGTGCCTATAGATTAGTGGGAGAGGAGACGTGTAAAAGACCCTCGAAAGACATGGGGAATGTGGGCCATGGGCTGCCCTGGTACTACTTCTCCCCGCCCCACCTCCCAGGAGGTGGTGGGGAATCCAGCTTGCTGGAATCCAGTGGGGAGGGAAACCAGAAAGATTTGGCTTGAGGAGGGGAGGAAATGAAGTAGAGAGCAGAGATAATTGTCCCCATTTGACAACTTTTTCTAATTAGGGACCAATTATGTCCTCAGGTAACTAATTGGGGTCCTGGTAGATTTTATAACTTACTATGTAATTATTGGTCAGTAATTTATCAGGATGAAATTTGGAGGAAAATAATGTATAATAACATTTTTTTTTTTTTGTCCTGGGGCCTTTGCCCAAAAAACAAATGAGGTGACCTGATGCCAGCCTCAATGCCTCTTCCCTTCCCACCGTGTTCTGCTGCCTCCCTTGTTCTTCCCCATGTTTTCCAGTGGGTCTCTGGCACCTTCCTGGTCCCTGAACCCCAGAAGTTAGCCATTTACTTAGAAACCATTGGCCAAACCCACGAGGATATAGGGGTCATCTGTATTTTTGTCCTTTCTAGCATCCATCCAGCTTTCGGTAACACAGGGCTATTCTGCATTAGGAAACTGCTACATTGCACACACACACACACACACACACAGACTTATTTAACCCCACAACCCAGTGATATGATTATTTCCATTATCCACATTTGACAGATGAGAAAACTAAGATATCAAGAGATTAAGTAATGTATATACAATTTTGCAGTGAAGAAATTACCCAGTGTGTTTGGAGAATGTCCATCATTCTTGATTTATAATGTCCAACACAACTAGTAAGAGGTGGCACGAGGACAGAAAACAACAAAGGCTGGTCTCTAGGCCCATGCTCGTGTGCCAAACTGCCCTCACCACAAAGTTGTTCTGCCTCAGTTCCCTCTGTGAAATCACTCCTTCTCCATTTATTAAAATGGCTTTATTGTGGTGTAAGGACACTTATTGTACTTTTTAAAGTTGATAAGTAGTTAATTGATTAGCTAGTTAATTAATTAATTGATTGATTGATTCTGTAGTTGAACCAGGAAAGGCTTTATTAGAGACTCATGAATGCGGAAACCAGTGTCAAGGAACAGATTTTAGCCTGGCTTCTTAAGCTACTATTTAATAAGATTTGACATATGTTTCCACCAATGAAAGGATCACCACAACTAACATAGCAGCATATGAACCCCTTCCAAAAATTTTCTTGTGTTCCTTTATAATCCCTCCCTACTCCACCCTTTCCCCAGGTAACCACTTTCTGTCACAACAGATTAGTTTGTATTTTCTAGAATTTAACATAAGTGGGATCACACTGTATGTAACCCTTTTTTCTCTTTCTGTGGACATAATTATTTTGAGACTCATCCATGTTGCTACATGTATCAATATTCCATCCTTTTATTGCTGAATAATATTCCATTGTGTGGCTACATCACAGTTTGTTTATCCATGCACACTTTGATAGATGAAGGTTGCTCAAAAGTCAGTCAATCATTGTTTTCCTCTTTTGGTTTCTGCTTTGTTGTTTGTCCTAAGGCATATTTACCAAACTCCAAATCACAAAGATATTCTTCCTATGTTTAACTTCAGGATATTTTTTTAAGATTTTTTAAATTTTTTTTTTAATTTATTTATTTGTTTGTTTGTTTGTTTGTTCTGTTTATACATGCACGGGCACAGTCAGAAGTGCGGGAGGGCGAGAGAATTCACCAGAGCCAGAGCAGGGAGCAGAGCAGGCAGAAGGACCGAAGTACACTGCTGAGGGGAGCAGCGGGCGGCAGGAGAGGTCCGCGCGCCATGTGGGACCCTCCTCCGGTGGCCGGGGAGCGGCCGGGGAGCGGCCGGGGAGCAGCCGGGGAGCAGCCGGGGATCGAACCGGCGCTGCAGAGGCCGCGGGCAGCTTCGCAACCCAGCGCTCAACCGCTGCGCCACCAGGGAGGCCCAAGATTTTTTAAATTTTTTATACAAGAACTGGGGTACAGTGAGATGGGGAGAGAATTCACCAGAGACAGAGCAGGGAGGAGAACAGACAGACGGACCAAAGACACTGCTGAGGGGAGCAGCAGGTGAGGCAGGAGAGGTCTGCCGTACCATGTGGGTTTCTCCCTGGCCAGCTGGGAATCGAACCCGCACTGCAGAGGCTGCAGACAACTTCACAGGGTGGCTCTCAAC
Organism: Talpa europaea; assembly: GCF_964194135.1. Classification (NCBI taxonomy): domain Eukaryota; kingdom Metazoa; phylum Chordata; class Mammalia; order Eulipotyphla; family Talpidae; genus Talpa; species Talpa europaea. The sequence continues at coordinate 89,567,125 of NC_140068.1, forward strand.
CCACTGCGCCACCGGGGAGGCCCTCCTTTAAGATTTTCACTTTTAACTTTTTACATAATGAATGTACATAGACAGATATTAATTTTTTTACAGGTGCATATCCAGTTGCTCCAGGATGATTTGTTGAGAAGGCCATCCTGTTCTGTTGAATTGCCTTGGTAATTTTGTTGAAAATTGACCATATAAAAGTGCATCTATTTCTGGGCTTTCTATTCTGTTTGATTAATTTATTTGTCTATCAGTTTGAGTAATTAATTAATCTATTTGTCTTGATAACTATAATTTATTTATAAATCAGGTACTATAAGTTCTCTAATTTTCTCTCTTTCAAAGTTGTTTTTGGCTACTCTAGTTTTTTTTTTTTCTCTAAATATGAATTTCAGAATCAGCTTCTCAACTTCCACATAAAAGCTTGCTGGAATCTTGATTGGGATTGCATTGAATCTATAGGTCAGTTTGGAGGAGAATGGACTTTGGTCCGTCTGTCTGTTCTCAACAATAATGGAGTTTTCTGGCTAGGAATATGTATATCTTTTCATTTCTTCTTTTATCTCGCTCAGCAATGTTTTAATTTGGTAGCATGCCAGTCTTGCACATCTTTTGTCAGATTTATCACTAAGTATTTTATGGCTTTCAATGCTTTTTAAAATGCTTTTCTGGTAATTTTGGCCTTATTAGAGGTTTATCAGCTATATTAATTTTTCTCAAAGAATCTACTTTAGGTTTTTCTGTTTTCTAATGCATTGATTTCTGCTCTGCTCTTTATTATTTTCTTCTGCTCATTATAGGTTCTGTTTGCTTTTCTTTTTCTAGGTTTTTTTTTTTTTTTTAGGTGGAAGTCTGATCATTTATTTCAAATTTTTTTCATTTCTAATAAAGGCATTTAGTGGTATCATTTGTCCTCTGAGTACTGGTTTAGCTGCTTCCTGCACATCTTGATATGTTGTATTTTCATTGTCATTCAGGTCAAAATATTTCCTGTAATGTGGGGGTGGTAAGGCTGGAAGCCCTGTGAGGGCCTCCCTCCCTCCTCATGGTGGACTCACTCCCAAAGGCTTACTCTCCTCTGTGGTATGCTTGCTGATCTCTCAGCCACACAGCTGGATGCTCTGCCCTGGCAGCCCTCCAGCTGGCCTTGAAGCATCTGGAGGGGCAGCAGCACAGGTTCCCAGGGGCTCTGACATTCCAGAACTGACATGTCAACGAGTAGTATGAAAATGACCTCTGGTGGCCTTCTACTCTTCCCAAGAAAGAGGAGACACAGTTGGCCGTTGCGTCTGCCAATTGCCTATGTGTCCTCAGATAAATCCTTGCCCTTCTTCTGCTCTGAATCACCAGGGCAATGGCTGCATTTCTTGGGCTCCTGTATCAGCTGGCATCCATTGGCGTTCAGCCAGTGGTGTTCAGCCACTGGAGGGAGATTGTAGGAAAGAAGGAAGGGAGAGCTCAGGGTTCTTGTCTCCCTTTCTCTTTGCCTGGTGTGGCCTCTTCAGCAGTAGCTGTGTCCCCTCTGCTGTTCCGCCCACCCCCCACTGCCCTCTTCTGTGGGCAAATTTTTTTTTTTAAGATTTATTTATGCATACAAGAGCTGGGGTGTAGATCAGAGGTGTGTGTGGGGGTGAGAGGATTCACCAGAGGCAGAATGGGGAACAGAACAGGCAGACTGACTGAAATACCCTGCTGAGGGGAGTAGCAGGCAAGCCAGGAGAGGTCTGCTGTGCCATGTGGGTAGCTCCCTGGCTGGGGATCAAACTCGTGCTGCAGTGGTGGCAGCTAGTTTCATAGTGCTGTGTCTTAACACCTTGAGCCACCAGGGAGGCCCTGTGGGCACAGTTTTTGTTAGGCAGCCTATGCTGTGGCTCTAGCATGCTCCCAGTGGTGCTGACTGCTGGGCTCTGCTCACACCATCTCCTCCTGGCTCTCTCTATCCCTTTCCAGTGTTGCTGGTCTCTGGGGTGCCACATCATCCAACTTCAAGGGGTTCCATTCATACAGAATCATGAGAGTGGTGGCCCTCAGAGGTTTTCAATGGGAACGCACTGGCAGGATTCACGGTGACTTTTAGCAGAAAAAAAATCACTTGGGGCCCCTGTCCCTGGAGGAATGGGGTGTGTCTTAAGCATCTGCTTTTGTTTTGTCTTCCCAGCAACTATTTCCTGCTTCCTCTCCTACAGTCTCCCCTGCTTTGGAGAACATCTCCTCTTCCCCTCCATTGGTTCTGATGAGACTCTCGCTACAGCCTCCTCCCCATCAAGAGCAAAAGGGTGACCCAGGCCCAGTCAATCAAGAGTCCCATGCTCCTGGCAGCAGTGACTTGTCCAGAGGATGGCGTGTGATCCGAGAGAGCCGCGGGGTCCTTTCCTAGCAGTGATAAACTATGCAAAGAATCCTTTTTCCTATGGGAGTTACTGGCACCTCTATTTCCTTGCCCTCCTCCACCCACTAATGTGGAGACGTGTCTGCAATCAGAGACACTGAGGACAACACACAGGTAAGTCACAGAGTGGAGAGAGAAGGAAGGAGAAAGAGAATCTTGGTGCCATTAGGCCCCCAGCTCTTACTGATTGTTAAAGATCTTTCTTTAATTTTACAAATACCAGACTGTTCCTTCCAGCTACGGGAGCCAATAAATTCCTTTTTTGCTTAAGTTGGTTTGCATAGAATTTCTGTCACTAGCATGGTAGAAATAGAGCTTTCTGGATTCCTTGCCAGGAAAGTGAGACTTTGGGGCAACCTCCACATTCCTCTCATAGAGCAATGAATGCCAAGAGAAGGGAGGTAGATCAGTCAGTATGTTTTTAGCTACAAATCAAAGAAAGCACAATTAAAGAGACTTAAATAGGAATTATCACAGGAAGATACTCTGAACAGAAAATTTGGAGGTCATGTGGTTCCAGGGTTGGGTAATTCGGTGGCTCAAAGATGTCCTCAGGAACAGATATTTTCCTTTCTTTTACTCTGGCAATCCTTGGGGGGTTGTCCTGACCCCCTAGACTGGCTCCTCTCACAGTCCTACGGTGGCTTTCCGTGTCAGACAACAATCACTAAGGGCAGAAAGGGGCAAACCCTCGTGTCTCATTGGCCACGGTGGTGTCTCATGCCCTTTCTTCAAGCACTTACTGGCCAGGGAGTGAGACCACCGTGACTGGTTTCAACTGATTATTATTTACCTCAGTAAATGAAGCCTGCTCTCCTTGAAGTACACGTGGCTTAGAGGGGAGTGAACTAAATCTGGGGTCTGTTAAAAAAAGGAAGAGGCAAATAACTTTTGGGTTGTTGAGAAAAACAGCTATTCCCAAATATCCATTTTCCATTTCTCCCCCCAAAATAAGAAATTTCCAATGGACATATGGCTCTTTTGCACATCTCCCAGCTGTCTTTGCTGCTGAATATGACCATGTGACTACATTACAGCCAATGGGGAGTTAGCAGCTTCTGGAGTCTTCTTTAAGAGACATCTGGTACGAGCCTTTTGCTCTCTTTTCTGTTCTTTCCTTCATTTGCTGCCAGGAATGTGGATGCCACCAGCCTGGACCATGAGAACAAGAACTAGGGCAGAGCAGAGCCAGGAGGAGCCTGGGGTACGAGAACCTCAGGAAGAGCCTGCTAGCCAGGCTCTGAACCACTGGCTCCAAGCTTAGCAACACAACGGGGAAATTCACTTGTGGCAGGTGCAATCCCAGTGAACACAGGGGGGAAGTCCCCAGTGTCTGGACAGGAAGTGACTGTCCGGATGTCTCAGCAAGTCAGCAGAGAACCTAAGTCAGGACCCAAGTCCCCTGACTCTTAGCACAGTAGTCTGTTTTCTAGGAGGCAGTAATGTGACGTGAGACACATTCAGGCATTAAAGCCAGGAGACCGAGGTCTAGACGAGGCACTGTGCCTGCTTAGAGAAGGCATCCTGAAAATAGTTAACTTCTCCAAGTCAAATTCCCCCTTTGTAAATTGGTAATGATTTTCAGGCACTGAGTACTTGAGTAGGATTTGCATGTTAAGACATTTAATAGGAATTTCTAACGATGGATGAACATTGACTGTGGAGTCAGTTTTGTAGCAAATATGGCTGCCAGCTTCCAAGATGGCCTCCAGCGATTCCTGTATTCGGGTCTCTATTCAAGCCCTCATGTCCCTGTCATGTTGAATAGGGCTGATGGGTGTACTCCAGAGCCTGATGCAGAAACAATGACAAGGACTCGAAGGCCAGGCCATAATGGACATCGTGGCTAGGGGGAGTCAGCTGCAGTGGTGTGAGGAGTCTCAGCAGCCCTCTGGAAAGGTGCATCTTCAAGGAACCCAGGCCTTCTGCTAATGGGCAGCACAAACTCACCAGCCGTGCCAGGAAACTGCCTTAGAAGCAGTTCCTCCAGGGCCTCCCCTGGTGGCGCAGCAGTAGAGCACTGGGCTGCCTGCAGCCTCTGCAGCGCTGGTTCAATACCTGGCCACTGGGCGAGGGTCCCACATGGCATGCAGACCTCTCCTGCCGTGCCCGCTGCTCCCCTCAGCAGTGTATTTCAGTACGTCTGCCTGTTCTGCTCTCTGCTCTGGCTCTGGTGAATCCTCTCACCCTCCCGCGCTTCTGACTGTATCCAGTGCTTGTGTAAATAAATAAATAAATCTTAAAAAAAAAAATCAATTCATTTAAAAAAACCAAAAAACAAAACAGTTCCTCCAGCCCGGCAGGCTGTCAGATGACTATAGCTATGGCTGCCATCTTAACGGCAACCTCATGAGAGACCCTGAGCCAGATCTACCCAGCTCAGTCACGTCCACATTCCTGAGCACAGAAACAGTGTGAAGGTGTAAACGTTCAAGGCTGTTTGAAGCTGTTAGGTTTGGGTTATTTATGAAACAGTGTTAGGTAACAAATGCTGTACCTATTCACTATTCATATTAGTTCCCTCTCCTTTCTGCTTCTTTCCCTTTTCTCTTCTGCTCTACTACCTCCCACCATGCGAATCTCACTTCCCAAAGATGCTGCCAGTGAGGTCTTAGGATGCTTGGATCTACTCACCCTATAGAGAAAGGCTCTGGTGGACTCAAAGGAGGGAAGAATTCAGAGTGAGGCCTCGAAGGCCTCAAAATCTCAAGTCTGCTTCAGGACACCAGTTCAGGTCACAGGTGTGATGTCAAAGAAAACATGATGAGTCAGGGCTTGAGAACCGGTTCTCATGCAGCCGGGGAGCTAAGCAGACCTGGGATCTTAGTTAGTCACTGTTCTCTGCCTTCCTTTGTAAAATAAGGGAATGGGGCTGAAAAACCCCTTTGCTCTCTTCCCATTCATGAGTCAACTTGTTTATCCATCTTTGTTTGTTTGTTTATCCATTCTCCATAATGCCATTTGGGGGCTGTCACGAATGTCAGCTTACTGAGAACATTCTAGTCCATGCTTTTGGGAACATGCATATGCGCCCCCTCTCCAGCAGGGAATCACTGGATTATATGTAACTTTTTTTTTTTGAAGTACAACATTTATGCATAAAGTGTACACATCATACAGTGTAACTCAGTGAGTTTTTATAAGAAGGCATTCATCGAACCAGGGCCCAGATTAAGAAACAGTAGTTTACCAGCCTTCTAGAAGTCCTGCACGCCCCCCTTCCAACCCTGTACCCTAGAGTAACAACGGGTAACAGTAACTGACTTCCAAACCATGAATTGGTTTTGCCTGTCCTTGTAAGTTATGTAAGAAGGATCATGCAGGGTGTTTCTTGCGTGCCTGGCTTCTTTCATTCCACTCTGAGTTTGTGAGATTCGTCCAGATGTCATGAGTGGTTACAGATTGTTCATTCTCACTGCTGTGGAGAGTTCCATGGTGTTCCACAATTTGTTTATCCATTCTACCACTCGCGGACAGTAGGTTCTAGTTGGGGGCTTTTATCACTGGTATTGCTTTAATTACTGGTGGTGTTATTATCACTGGCATCTGCGTCTTTTGGAGTGTGCGTGCCCATACCCCTGCTTCCTGTGTGCCCAGAAGGCACGCTGGGTCCACATTAGTAGATTTTGTTAAGAAGATGCGCCAATTTCCACTCTCCATGGCAGAGTACCAGGGTTCCTGGCTCTGGATAGCCTCATGAGGTGGGAAATCTTTAAGTTACAGCACAACGGGGGAGCTGGCCTGGAAAAATCTGGACTTCCCCACCCTGAATCCACCCTGAGAGTGGTGGCAGAGTCAAGGCTGAGTGAGAGAGGGAGTTGCAGCCTGTAGAGAGGTAGAGAGTCTGGAAGGGCTGTCTCTCACTTTTCTCCTCAGCTAAGTAGGTAGAGGAGACTGAGGAGACCCAGCTATACTCAGGTGACCCCAACACCATAGAGACTGAAACTCACCTTCTCTCTGTGGGACCTGTCCCCATGTTCTCCTCACAGGGAAGTTGGAATGACCCAGCCCTGTGACTGGCCTATGCTGGCAGATCCAAAGTGGGCTCCCCAGCAGCTAGCCCACAGTCAGTCAGCCACTGCACACCCATCATTCTCATTGCGAGTGAAGGGCCTGCTTGTTCCCAGGGCCTTAGTGAGTAGCCTCTGGCCAATCCCTGCCTGTCAGTATCAACCTCTTTGCCTGAGGACTTCCTTCCACAGCCCAGTAGGGCTGTGAGTGTCAGAAAATCGACAATTCCTGGGACTGGCCCTCCACCAGTGGTCGTGGGTTTAGGGTTCATATATCTCAGCTCCTTGGGAGGCACATGTCCTCTGGGATGGAGCTCCTGACCCTGCAGTGGTAACCAATCTGATAATACTTGATTGTTCTTCCTTCCAGTCTCACTTCCCCCTCCCCAACTGCTATTTCTCCTTAGAAAACTTGCTTGTGCTCAAGTCCTTGTCTGGGGCCTACTTCCAGGGAAGTTGACCCCAGAAGACCCCATGTGACCCAGCCTGGGCGGAGATGGAAGTAGAAGTCTGCTAGGAGTTTTTGGAAAAATGTTTCTCCCCCTCTGATAAAAGGCACCAGAGGAGAAAGACTCTCCCCCACCTCCCATTTTTTGTTCTGTGTGGGATGCTTGCGTAAGCTTGATGCCCGGGACTGCAGCAGCCACTCTGTGGCCAGCAGGGGAGACATGGACTACATGCTAAGGATGACAGAGCAGGAGGGATGCCAGGCACTTTGATGGCATCTCTGTTTCCTAATCAGCTCAGGGTCACCTACCTTTGCACTTCCTGTTAAGGAGACAATAGGGTCTGTAGGGATTAAACCACCTCTATTTGGGTTTCCTGCTGCTGGCAGATAACTCAGAGGTTACCTTTGGAATCAACATCCCTCCACTACCGCCCAAAACCCCCCATCTGAGGCACTAGAGGACAATGAGACAGACTCAGGGAGGACGGAGGACAGACCTGAACTCCACAGGTGGCTGGGCCTCTGGAGCTGAGGAGCAGAGGTCCCAGGGGGGAGTGGGGCATGTGGGTTGTGGGTATCTGGGGTCCCAAGGACAGGGGGTGGGGAAGAAGGCAAATCCCCCATTAATCTGTCCAGGGTGAGTGTTGTTATTGTTATTATTATGAGGCATCTCAAGGCTCACACTCATCTTGGCCTGGCTGGGCCCCACTAATGGCCCCATAAATCCCAGCCATAAAGAGTAATGGGGGGAGACAAATGAGATAATTAGGAATAAATCTCACCGAGGTCTCTATTCAGCAGCGTCCCTGGAACTGGCCAATCTTCCAAGCCATTAGCCAGGCCCCTAATTAATGCTGAGCTGCCCTGGCTGCGTGCGGAGACTCCAGCACGGGAGGGACCAGGGCTGAGGGGTGCCACTGCCCCCACAGCCCAAGGCAGGCGACCTTGAGACGAGGTGAGGGACAGTGCTCGCAGCCTGCCTGCTTCGCTTTTCTGCCTCCCTGGGGCCTTGTGGGCGCTTTGTCTGCACTGTCCCGTCTGCCTCCACGTCTCTGCCGCCTCATCTTCACCTCACTCCATCACCATCTACCTCTCATCTGTTTCTCTCTTATCAGACCATCGCAGCGGGCAGCGTTGAGCCACGGAAGGTCTGAGATAGCAGGAATCACGGGGCCACCTGTAATAACCTGCCACTCTGTCCTCCCTGCCACCAGTCTATCCTGGGGCAGGGACCCCATCTCTATCCCCGCTCCCAGCCCTTGGAACAGAAGGGCCCCCGAGCCCTGTGGCAGCCCAGCCCCGTCGTGGCGCCTCTCACTGTGAGAGTGCTCTCTGGCCTCGCCTGCATTCGCAGCTCCCAGACCTGCGCCTCCTCTGGCCCCACACAGGGTCGTCTGATCCCACAGTGACTTCTGTGGTTTTAATCTGCCAAGCTTCTCCCCTCTTTTTATTCCAGCACCCCTGCTTCATTGGAGAGCTCCCTTTCCTTGACTCCACATGGTCCAGGAGGGGCAGGCCCCTCGAGGTCCCCCATCCCCCCGCACTGTGACAGGCCTGGGGTGCGCCTCAGCCCATGTGCAGAATTGGCAGGTAGACCCAGTGTGTGAACATGCTGCCCTCTCCACCTTCTTGGCCCCTACCCATCTGGGTAGGGCTGAAACCAGAAAGAGGCAGGCTAGAGCTGGTGGGAACTGGGGCACAGTGGCTGCTCCGGGGCTGGAAAGATAGTAAAAGCAGGTGAGGGGCATGGGAAGGGGGTGGAGGGTGAGAGGGTCTTCGGGTGATGGGAGGGCTGCGGTTCCAGGGACCATGCCGTGTCTCCTTGCCATCCTAGGCAAGTCAGGATGTGGAAAGGAGCCTAACATGGAGGCAATAAGGGCAAGGTCTGTCCCCTCTGCTGCTCCCATGTGTGGCTGTGCCCCTACTGCTCCCCCAAATCCCCTGCTCTGGGTCTGGCCTAGGAGCAACCACATGCTTTCCCACCACTCGGCTGTGGGGGGCGTCTGCACAGGTGTCCTGAGACCTAGACCCTCAGGACCCGGGTGCCGCCCCTATGCCTGGTGAAGGCCCTGGGGCGGGACTGTTCAGAGTTGTGCTGTCTGGGGTGCCCCTGACGTGGGGGTGGCAGGGCCTGAAGCTCAGTTTGCCTTGCTCTGTGTGCAAAAACAGGGAATGCCAAAAAATTGTGCCGAAGAATGGGAGAAGCTTCTGGGACAGTGGAGAGAGAGGGGCTGGCCGATCACCTCTCCCCTCCCCAGCCATCCCCTGGCTCAGCTACTGGCTTGGTCAGGGGCAAAATCTCCTGGGTCTGGCACACAAGATCACCCAGGGAACCCTTATTTTGGGCTCACCACCTTCTCCTCCCGCAAGCCTGGTAATGGCAGCCCAGCTTAAGAGGGCGACCTCTCAGGACATCTCTCGGGCAAAAGTGAGTCCATCTGCCGCTCGTAGAGGAGAAGGAAATCAGTTTGTAATCTTGGGTCCATTCCCTGGATACTGTAGCAACCATGAGATTCCCAGAGTCTCATCACACAGAGAAACTGAGGAGAGTGGGGATGCTTCTTCCTCACCAGCCACAGCAGAGCCAGGGCTAGCGCTGACCTCTGGATCAGACCAGCTGGATGGAGAGCAGAGACTGGGAGTCGAGAACAGCCATGGGACTGGGTGGGGGGAGGTCAGGGCTACCCTGAGGGGCAGCTGGGCAGGGTTGGGTGAGGGGCAGCTAAGACAAATGCCATCTACTTCCAGCTGGGATGAGGCCCCTGGGCAGGATGGGAGGTGTGGGGTGGTGGGGCAGGCAGGGATGAGGAGACAAGGTTCTGCAGTGCAGCAGGCCAACCATGGCTGGCAGGGGTATTGCAGGCTTTGAAATGTGAAGTGTGTGTAGCGTGTGTAGTGTGTGTGTGTGTGTGTGTGTAGCGTGTGTGTGTGTGTGTGTGTGTGTGTGTGAGACTTTTGGAATGCGATGTGACTGAATGGAGAGTCTGTGTGAGTGTGAGAGTGTGTGGGTATGTGTGTTGGAGGAGGGTGCTAAATCCTCCTGTCCTGCCCCCACGGCGCTCAGCCTCTCGGGTTTCAGCCACTGTCCTAAAGAAAACCGCCCAGAGCTGCAGCAGGAAATCGCTATTTGGATTGCAGAGGTGCCTCTTCCTGCCACGGCCACCCCTCCCCCGTGGCCCCCATGGAGGGGAGAGGGCCAGGGAGGGGGCCTTCCTGCCCACCTGGACCAGACCTCCAGTTGGTCAGGAGCTCCCTCCACCGGGTCCTTCCCGCCTCTCTATGTCCCTCAGACCCCAGCCTGAGCACTGCTGAGGGAGAACCCATTCCCTCATTGTCAGGGCCAAGGGGCGTAGCAGTAAGAGAAGTGGACACTCCTTTGGTCCCGGGTGGGAGTGGGTGGTGGTGTCAAAGTCACAAACTCGGGGCCCTTTGGCCCGGCAACCGCTTTCAGGAACATTCCACAGCTATAGCTCATTCATGCAAAAGGCTGCGTTCAGACCACTTTGTCTGCAACATGGAAGGCAATGTCGCTCGTGCCTCAGAGAGCTGACTCCAGGCTGCTCTTCATCGTCTGGGTAAGGGAGAGCCCCAGATAAGTGGTTAAGTGACAAAAATGCCATAGGGCGATGTGTAAAGGAGCCCCACATTTCTGTGAAAAGAAAATACTTGTAAATGCTTGTATATGCACAGATTTTTGAATCTTTTGTGCTTTGGGCATGCAATAAGAAAGCAAAAAATTGAAATAAATAAACATCAGATGGAACTTTCGTCCTGGCTTTGATCTTGTCTGTCCGACCCTGGACAGGTGAACTCCTTTCTGCGTCCTGATTTTCTTTTGTGGTCCCAGAGGTCAGAAAACCTCAATGTGGTGTTGGGGCCTATGCATGTGTGTGTGTGCTGTTGGGAGGGGGACACCTCTTATACCCTCTCTGGCTGCAAGTGCTGCCCATCTTAGGACCAGACAGCTCAGCTTTCCTCCGGCCCCTTTTCTGAGGCCATGTTCACTCCAGCCTTTGTTCCTGGAAGCAGTGCCCATCAATTTTCCACGATGTCCCCCCTCTTCTAGGCTTTCTCCAACCATGTCTTTCAGGCTAGCCCAAGTCCAACTACCAGATGTGCTCTCACCCAGGACCCTCCTGGCTTCCTCAGGCCCAGGATGGGGTGGTGCAGGCTCCGGTCAGCCCTTCCTACCCTGCTGGGCTCCCGCCTGCCTCTCTCATAAGCCCGGGCTCCAGGCCTGCTGATAATTAGGGAAGACTGACGCTGGGCTGGGCCACCCCCACTCAGGCCATACTTGCCTCCAGTCCTGCGTTGCTGGGTCCGGGGCTGCCTCCTTCAGGCACTGCTCTGCCCTCACCAAGGTGGCACCCTGTGCCTTGGAACCATCATGGGAAGGAAGGGCTTGAGAAGCCGGAGTCAGCAGATTAATTAATCAAAACCTGAACACAGCTGTTGTTAATTAATTCTATGCCAAGGTTAACTCTTCCCTCTCTGGGCTTTTCCTTCCCTTTGGCGGGAAGAAAATGATGGTGGGGAGTCAGTAGCCCCCTCCTTTCCATCCCTGAGGGGGACAAGAACAAGGGAGGGGAACCGTTAAGGGCAGCAGCTTTCTGGGGCAAGGAAGGCAGAAGGCAGAGGATCCCCCTGAGGGCAGGGATCCTCAACCTCTTGGGTGCTCTGCAGGGGCCTGTGGAGTGCGCGCTTGAGTCGTGGTCCATGGAGGTGACTCATGAGTCCTGGGGAAATCTGAGATGGACAAATATCTTTATTTACAGCAACACATAGAACAGCCCTCCCTCTGTCCCCTCCCGCTCCCCTTCCAGTCTTTTCTATACTGTTCCTCTCCCGCTTGCCCTAGATCCATGCCCAGCTTGCCCTCTTGAGTCACTGTGTGGTCAGGTCCCCACAAGAGCCCGGGGAGGGAGACAGTGGAGGGGCTTGGGTGAGTGGGGGGTGGGTGTCTCTTCACATTTTGCTATCCTCTAAGCCGGGGTGTCGGGGGAGACAGGCCCAGGAGCAGTGAGAGGTAGAGAAGCGCCCAGCCCTGCGTCCTGCCTCCCACTTCCCCCTCGCCTCCCCCAACTTTCACAGTGTTCGGCAGCCCAGGCAGCTGGGCGGTGGGAGCGGTGTGTCCTGGTAACCAGCGAGGACGACAGGCTGTCTGCAGTGGGCCCTGCTCCTGTGGCTGAGGTGGCCCCGGAGTGGCCCCTTCTCAGCGGGTGGGGGTTCAGAGAAGGCAGTGAGGTGGGGTTGGGAGAGGGCGGGGGAGGGGTGATCCAGCCTTGTGTGAGGCTGGCAGGACTCCGCCGCCAGCCAGCCTCGGAGGGTCAGGAGGAGAAGCAGAGCCCGCAGCACTCCATGCAGATCTCCAGGCAGTCGGCTGACTCGCAGCAGGCGTCCAGGATGCCGCAGTCCAGGTCGCAGGGCAGGTCGCAGTCAGCGCACTCGCCGGAGCCGCAGCAGCAACAGCAGAGGCAGGAGTCCTCGGAGCTGCAGGAGCCACAGGTGGCACAGTCCAGGACAATGTTGCACAGCGTCAGGAACTCGCAGAAGAGGCAGGACAGGATGCAGTGGACGCAGCAGTCTGCAGGCCGGGAAGGCAGAGAGAGCAGAGAGCTGAGGCGCCAGGCAGGACCCAGCACTGCAGGGGCGGTGGGAGTGCTGGGCGTGCAGTGTTCGCAGTGAGGAAGCTCATGCCACCCTAACGCAGCTCCTTGAAGGGGGGGCTGTGAGGAGCCCCACTTTACAGGTGATGACCCCGAGGCACGGATAATTACACACACCTACGCCAAAAGTGGCCTGACTGAGCCCAGGCAGCCTGGCTCCTGAGATCCTGCTCTTAACTTCTCCCCCCCTTAGTCATTTATTTGACAAGCACACCAAGTGATGACAAGTTCCAGGCTCTGTTTTGAGTATTGGGCATAAATGAAACTCATTTAAACTTGCAACCATGCCAGCTACTATCAGCCCCATCTACAGATGAAGAAACTGAGGCACAGAGAAGTCACTTCAAAATAGCTTGCCACCTGCTCTTCTCCCACCTGCAGTTGCTCCTCCCTGGCCTCCTTGTTTTTGATCCTCCTTCACTTACTCCCCAAGCAACAAATCTCCCCACATCCTGGCCAGAGGGATCCTCGAAAAACTCCCATCAGATTCCATCCCTCCTGGACTCAGAACTCCCCCATGGTTTCCATCTTGCCCAGAGTTAAAGCTAAAGTGTTCAGTGATCCCACTTGGGCACTGCTCCCCAACTCTGCTGCTCTCCCTCATGACTCTGCTGTAGTCACGCTGGCCTCCACTATCCCTGGTCCAGGGCACGGATCTCCCCATCAGGGACACTCTTGCCCAAGACACACCCATGTCTCACTCCCTCGCCTCTTTCTATGCCTGAATGTCTCCTCATAGGGAGGCTTTCTACAAGCACCCTGGGTACTGCCACTGCCCACCCCATGCCAGCACTCCTATCTCTTTGCCCAGCGTGGCCTGTTTTGCTTGTGCGCCACCAGACGTATCACTTTCCAGTATAATACACGGTTCTCTCCTCCTACTAAAGTGTAAGCTTCTGGGGGCCTCCCTGGTGGCTCAAGGGATTAAGTCTCAGCTCAATAAAGCTGTCCGCAGCCACTGCAGCACGAGTTCAATCCCCGGCCGGCCAGGGAGCTGACCTCTCCTGTCTCGTCCGCTGCTCCCCTCAGCAGTGTATTTCAGTAGATCTGCCTGTTCTGCTCCCCACACTGTCTCTGGTGAATCCTCTCACCGCCCCTCTCCACACTGCTGGCCTGCACCCCAGCTCTTGTATGCATAAATAAATAAACCTTTTTTAAAAAAAGTGTTAAGTGTCCCCAGAGGCCAGAATCATTATCTCTTTTGGTCACTGATACATCCCAAGTCCCTGAAAAGGTGCCTAGTACTTTGTAGGTGCTGAGGAAATAAATGTTTAGTGAATTAAAGCATGAGCTTTGCCTTGGGCACCAGCTGATGAGTGGTGGGGCTGGGGAGTTGGCTCTAAAGTCTATACTTAAGCCCTCAGCGTGCTGCCTGGATGCTGAGCTGGCACCTTGGCCAGGGGCCAGGCCTTGGGGTAGAGTGTCATGGCCCCTGACCCGGTGTGTCTCTGGCACAAGGCTGCTGGTCCTTTGGAAGTCTCACACTGGCAGAGAGGGTCTGACTCTCCCACCCTATCCCTGGGCGGTGGGACTGAGGTCTTGCCTAGCTAGAACCCTGGCGATCTATCGACAACCTGGTTAGAAGGGGAATTGTTTCTCAAATGCAAATCTGATGAGGTCTTTACCTTGCTAAACCCCCTTCAATGGCTCCCTATTGCCCTTCAGATAAAGTCTATGTCTCTGCATGGTTTCCAAGCCTCCTCTTTCCCAGCCTCTGCCTGCTTGGAGTCTCACCTCCCACCATTCATTACTTAGACCATCATAATCTAGCCTCATTAGCAACTTCTCCCCTCTGTGCTCATGTCCCCCTTGCTAGATGCTTCCTTTAAGGCTTGCTCAGATATCTCCAGAGCCTTCCCAGGCAGCTTCCCATCCTGGGCTTATGTGCGTGGCCCCCCCGAGTTTGCACAAACCCCTGCTGCACATCACTGTATTTATCACACTGTATGGTGATGACCTGTTTGTCTTAGTCATGAGAGTTTCATGAGGTCATGGAATGGGTCCCCAGCACACAGCCGGGACACAGCACACAGCGGCTGCCCAGTACATTTAAGTGAATGAATACCCCTGCAGTAATAAGATGTTGGGCAGAAGCTCTTTTACAGGCTCACGAACACATCCTGAGCAGATGTGTGCACTGAATCCTATTTGCAGATGACCAGGCCAGAGTCCAGCATGGACAGCAATCACTTAGAAATTTTGGAGTGAAGGTCAAGCATCACTGAGCTACGGGCAGCTGCTAGCCTATGCTGGATGGAAGCCCGGGAGGTTGGGGAGCTACCAGGTGGCCCCACAGAGGACCTTGTGAAGCAGAAACAGTGGTGGTGCATCTGGGTCCTCTGACCTCGCATTGTACCTCACAGCCCCCGGCCCATCCCCAACTAAGCATCTGATATGCATCATTTTATCTGCTAAGTGTTCTTAAGCTCTCACTAAACAGATGGTCCACTCCTCGAAGAAACGTCCGCGTGCAGAAATGGGGTGGCTTAAACTGGATCTGTCCAGAGGGTACCATTCCTTATTATAGCAACTGGGGAGCAGGGGTGGGAAGGGGTTGGCTTTGACAGTGCAGACATGCCTCACTTTACCCAATGTATGCACTCTTCAAGGTTCTCTGATTTGAGAGTGGTTGTTAAAACCCAGGCTCCTGAGCTCCAGCCAGAACTTCAGATCCAGTGACCTGGAGTCTCCACTCTGCACGTCTAGGCAGTAACCTAGTGGAAATGCTGCTCCTGGTCCCCTTATCCCCTGCTCTGTGAGGGGGGGGGCGGTGGGGGCTTACCTTCCTGTGCCTGCAGAGGAATCTGGGAGGCAGCCGACTTGGTGCTGCCTTTGCTCTTCTTGCTGCCCTGGCTGGCGAGAGATGGGTGTGTCTGCAACTTCCGGTGGGCCTTGGGGCCCCCCAGGGCACCGTTCCCCGCCCGCTTGGCACTGCCCAGCTCTGAGGAGTGGCCAGAGCCATTCGCCAGTAGTGGGGTGCAGCCCAAGGGGTTCCCCTGAGGCTGGCCTAGAGAGATGAGAAGAATTGATGGAGAAAGGGTGGGCGTGGGCCTCCCTGGTGGCACAAGGGGTTAAGATGCAGCACTATGAAGCTATCTGCAGCCACTGCAGCACAAATTCAATCCCCGGCCAGGGAGCTACCCACATGGCACAGCAGACCTCTCCTATCTCACCTGCTGCTCCCCTCAGCAGTGTATTTCAGGAGATCCACCTGTTCTGCTCCCCACTCTGTCTCTGGTGAATCCTCTCACCCCCTGTCACGCCTCTGGTCTGTACCCCAGCTCTTGTATGCATAAATAAATAAATCTTTTTTTTAAAAAAAAAAAGGAAGGGTGGGCGCCATACAGCCTCCCAGAGCACTAATCCTGCCTGCGTGGTTCTTAGATATTCCATGGGTGTCCTAGCCAGATTTGTATTCTTCAGATGGGGAAACTGAGGCCAGAGAGCAGAACTGACTTGCCCAGAGGCACACCTTAAAATAGCAACAAAGTTGAGTCCAATTCCTGTGTCTCAGATTTAGAAAAGACAAAAGTGCCAAGCAAGGGGTGAAGCTCAAAATCTGAGACCCCAGCTTCTTAGCCACATGAAATCCATTCTGCTTTTGGAGCGCTGGGATTTGGGCCGTGGTGGTGCCGGTAGTGGGGTGGAGTAACAGGGATGGTGAGGCTGGAGTCGGTGAGGACAGCAGTGAAGCAGTTAATCTTCACTTCAGCCTCTGCCAAGCCCCCAGCTGTTTTTGCCCTTCCTGCACTGGGTGATTTATTGGAAACATCTGTTTGGAGATGAACGCCCTGGTCTTGGAATCCAGGGGCTCCTCACTGCAGCCCCTCTATCTCCTACTCCTGCCTCAGCTCCCTCACCCCTGCTGTCCTCTGTAGGGCGACAGGCAGGAAGAGCTTGGTGAGGGCCCTTGGTGAGCTGGGTGAGAAGGGAGAGAAGGGAAGGAAGACAGCAGGGAGATCCCCAAGGCTAGGAGCCCCGAGTCCTTATCCAAGGCTGAAGGGTCAAACTCCAGCTTTATCAGTGGGGTGCCAGAGAGCTAGCCCTGAAGGTGCCCGAAAACACCCAACTCCTTCCTTCTCTTTCCTCAGATTTGCTCATCTGGACAGCACAGTTCTGTTCTCAAGTGACGAGAACAGGTGTGTATGTTTTGGCGGGTCAGGGACCAAGAAGGGGTGACTGAGAGCTCCGGGACACTTCAGCTGCTCAGGGCCCCTGACTCCTGGGAAGGGCCCTCTCTGGCTCTGAGGACCTCTGTAAATAGGGGCTCATCAGGCCCTCAGGCCTGGGTTCTGGACCCCAATTTCTTCCAGGCCTATCATCTGTGTTTGAATTGTGGCTGGCAGGAGGAGATATCTGGGGAGGGGGTGGGGAAGCTGGAGGTGAGGAGACAGGAAGGTGGCCTCAGCGTTTCCCTAGCTGAGGGGCTGAGTCTTCTCGTAATGGTGCTGGTCCCGACATGGCACTTACCGTATGCCAGCCCCTGCTCTCAGCACCTGACACGCTGCTTCTCTTCTCACTGAATCCTCTATGTATCTCTGTAGGGCAGTAGCCTCCTTTTACATCCAAGGAAACTGAGTCCCAGAGAGGTTCAGTAACTTGTCCAAGGACACAGAGGCAATAAGTGGCAGAGGTGGCACTAACCTGGAGGCTAAAAGCTAGGACTCACAGGGCAGAGAGGCAGGCAAGTAGGGGTAGGAGTTGGGAGCCATAGGCCTGGGAAATAAGCCACTGCGATCACAGCAATCACTGCTCTTCTAATTAGTAGCTTACATGTTTTGAGTTGTTACCACTTAGCAGGCACAGTGCGAAGGGCTTTGTGTACAGTAAGTTCTAAGAGCAACACAACAGAGGTGGCATTCCTGGCCCCATTTCACAGATGAAAACACTTTGGCCTAGAGGTTAAGCTTTACCAAAGCTTCCATAGCTGGGAGGTGGAGGAGTTGGGGTGGAGAGGAGGAGAAAGGAGATGGGACAAGTGGGGCGTCAGGGGAGGATGGAAGCCAGGCTCAGGAGTGGCTGCATGTGGCCCTGAGGTGTGGCTGGTGCCTGCATCTGGGTAAACAGGGGTAAGGCCATGGGAAGTGGCCAGGCCTGAATCATCCTGCCCTCACCTCTTGGCCCCATGGAGGGTAATTGGGCCGACTCCTTGGCCAGCTTAGGTGCCCCCTGCCCTGCTGCCTAAACGCAGGCACCATGGCGGAGGGTGGGAGTGCGTGGTGAGCCAAGGGCCCTGGGAGGTGTGGGCAGACACAGAGCTCGCCTGTGGCCACAGCCATGGGGTGGCCGTGGGAGCTGAGTCACAGAGCAAATACTCGGGGCCCACAGACACAAGGAGCGACTGTCCAACTCCCATCGGGGCCCCTCCTCGTGGCCAGGGCACTGACCTCTTTCTCTCAATTCTGCTGGTGGGTGTGTCTGGAGGAGGCCGAGGGCAGTGCACTAGCAGGGTTTAGTAACTGACTTCCAGGGAGTCCAACTTAGCCCCAGATGCCCTGGCTGAAGGCGGTTCCCGCTCGATCATGCCAGCTGGGTAGGCGGCATGGGAGAGAGCAATGGGTCAGGAGACCTGGCTCCCAGCTTGCGTCTGGGTCAGCTGTTGTCTGTGCCTCAGTTTCCTTGTCTGTGAAATGGGCCTGGCAGTTGCTATCCTGCTGTCTCACGACATGCTGATTTGGAGGGTAAGAAAACTAGGACGTGCACATGCGTTTATAGAGTTTGTGGGTCTTATTAGTCATTACAAGAGGATTCTGGCTGCCCCATCCCCTGC
Organism: Talpa europaea; assembly: GCF_964194135.1. Lineage (NCBI taxonomy): Eukaryota > Metazoa > Chordata > Mammalia > Eulipotyphla > Talpidae > Talpa > Talpa europaea. The sequence continues at coordinate 89,585,396 of NC_140068.1, forward strand.
TCTTGATGGTGAAGGTGAAGAATTCTCTCCCTCCTGGGATCTCCCTGGAGACTTTGAGTCAAACCTGGGAATGGAGCTGCATTTTGCTTCTTTCTGTCCACAGCAACTGAGCATTTCTCTTTTTATTTTTTGCTCTAGATACTCCAAAGTACAGGGCCCCCAGCACCCTACTCTCTGAAGTCTGGGGTAACTCTTTTCATAGAGCCCCATGCTTTCCTGTCCTGACCCATATTGCCTGGAGAGTGTCCCCACTCATTCATCCTGACCACTTTGTATGTGCAGGTATTCCTAGACGGGAAGGACACTGACCTGTCACACAGCTTTCCCCTGCCCAAGCTACCACCCTCGAGGTCCTGGCCCCGTGCTAGGCTCCCATGGGCACCCACTGCATTTCTGCCAGCCCACCTAGACGGAATCCCCCAATGCATCCTTACATGTTGCCACCCCAACCTCCCAGCCCCCTAGGACTCACGTGTCACAGCTTCTGTGGTGACATCGAGGTCAGTGATGTCCGGGCCCTGGGGAGCCCCAGGGCCATTGCCTTGGGGCATGGGGGGTGCCACCTCCTCCAGTGAGCCCTCCTCTAGTTCTGCCTCCACAGGGTGGATGGACTCTGCAACTACCTCCAGCCCAGGCGGGAGGGGTGGGGTCTGGGCTAGAGAAAAAGCAGATGACCGCAGGATATTTTCCTGGTGTCCTATTTGCCCAGCCACCATGCTCTCCCCACAGCCCAGAATGCCAGGGCCCTTGCTCTTGGTCTCTTTGTACCAGTTACCCAGCCCTCATCCTCTCTGGCAATAGTGTCAGATTCTAAAGTAGAAGCTCCCAAAGCACAACTTGTGAGTAAATCAGGATGTGTGCGTGAACCAGGGTGTGTGCGTGAACCAGGGTGTGCGCGTGAACCAGGGTGTGCGCGTGAACCAGGGTGTGTGCATGAACCAGGGTGTGTGCATGAACCAGTGTGTGTGCACATGTGTGTGGTGTCAGGGAGAGGGGCCGGAGATGTGTGGGATTACAGGGAGTGGAGAGAGAGGCAGAAGCCCCCATGCGGAGAGAAGAGATGGAGGGTCAGCGATGGAGAGAGAGAGACAGGCAGCAGCTGACAGCAAGAGAAAAGAAAGGAGGGGGCCGTGAAAGGGAGAGCGGGAGAGCGGAGAGATAGCGCATCAGAGGTGGAGATTGGGCCCTGCAGGAGAGAGGCGCAGAGGCGGTGACAGACAGCCTGGGACAGGAGGGGCTCTGCAGGAGTGAAAGTCAGCGATGGAGAGGACGATAAGGACAGGGTCAGTGGGGGCGAAGGGAGCTGCACTACCTGCAGAATGGGAGGGAGGCAGACAGGGAGAAATGGGTCAGCGAGGGAGCAAGACAGCAAGAGGAAGAGTGAGAAAAACCTGGACGTGAGGAGAAGAAGCAGGTCTGAGGCGGAGGGGCTATGGGCAGGAAGAGAGACAGGGAGCCCGGCGGAGCAGGCTGGAAGAGCAGACCGCAGCCACATGTAATTACAGTGCCTGGCGCAGCCCCTGTGCAGGGTGGGCGGAAGGCAGAAATGGAGCCACCTTCAAATCCGCAGCTCCGGAGCCAGGACTAGGGCCCCGGGGCTCAGGGGAACAAGGTCCTGAGGGTTGGAGGTGGGGGAGGAAGGTGGAAAAGGGCCAGGTCCCGCACTTTCAGTCAAGGGTGTGGGAAGGCCTGGGGGGTGGTGCAGGGAGCAGGGAGGGTGATGCCAGAGGTCACAGGGTCAAGGTCCAGGCCAGGCAATTATGGAGTGCAGGGTGCAGGCTGAGGGTCTTCAGATTCCAGGCCATATAGTCAGAATGAAAGGGGCCTCAAGAGGGTGTACCCAGCACCACATCCCTGCCACATTGGGAACAGGGGAGACATGGAAACAAGAGACTCAGAGATGCAGAGACCAAAAGGGCACAGGGGGAGGAGAGTAGTAGAGAGGGAGACAGAGAAAGATGAAGAGAAAGAGCAGGGAACCCAGGGAGTAAAAGATAAGCACGCCCACTGCACCCCACCGCACAAAGAGATCATGAGTGAGATGTACCCAGGGAGAGAGACAAAGACTAGGCCTGGAAACAGAATCAACCCCAGAGAACAGAGGGGCTTGCATGTGGTGTCCTTATCTGAGCTGTCTCCAACTGTGCATGTGCGCATGCCTGTGTGTGTGTGTGTGTGTGTGTATGTGTGTGTGTGTGAGAGAGAGAGAGAGAGAGCGAGAGAGAGAGAGAGAGAGAGAGAGAGAGAGAGAACAAGAACAGAGGAGAGAGTAACGAGCGGGGTCAATTAATGTGAAGCATGGGGGCCATCCAGTGGCTCATTTGCCTTCCTGGGCACTGAGCATCCCTCTGTGACCTCTGACCTTCAGAAACCCCCAGCAATCCTGTTCCAAAGACACTGGTCTCTCATGGCTGGAGGGCAGAGGCCCCAGTGGGCAGCACAAAGGGTGCAGGCAGAGTGGGCATGCCGGTGCCCGCCCCGGGAAAACCACAGGCCCTGCCTGGAGACAGGAGCTGGGGCAGGAGGCGAGGGCAGCAGACAGTGCTGGGAACCCCTCAGGGCTCCTACTGCTCTGGGAGGCAGAGGTAGTTTCCCCCAAGCCCATCTGCTCTGTGGGCCTGATGAGCACCCCTCTGCTGCCTGGGGTAGTGAGAGAACTCCAATGTCTTCTGGATGGCCACACGGCTGGGAGCAGGTAAGGGGCAATGCCACTGGAGGAAAAAGGATGTTGCTTGCTACATGGCACCTCAGCTTGGTCTACAGCACTTCAGACATCACTCTTGAGGCTAAGACCAAGTTGGCATTAAGGAAGGAGGCTCAGGGCTGGGATCCTAATTCACAGGAAGGGAGGGGCCTAGTCAGCTCCAGCCTCTGGTCCCCAGAGGCATCTTGCCATGACCCTGAACAGGACATAGCCTGGCTATGGAGGTAAAGGTCTGAGCCAGCAGCCGGGAGATCCCAGCTGCCATCAGTTACCAGCTTGAGCAGGTTAGCTGAACTTGAGTTACCTTGTTGTGAGGCGGGTCCCAGTGCTTACCTCTCTGGGTTTCCTAAAGTAAATGAAATGCTTTGGGGTGCTGAGCAGAGCCCTTAGCATCATGCAGAGGGTCATTCCTAAGCTAAGCTCCCTCCCTCCCTTCAGCCCTTTTTGGTCTCACATTTCCTAAGCAGCGGGATGCACTCAGCTGGACGGCAAGCACAGGCCAGACCAAAATGACAGAGACCAGGTCTCAATCTGAGCATTGCTCTGGCAGGGGCAGGCATTTATGGGTACTAAGGGGCAAGATTTCCAGAAGGGGCATCTATAAACTGTGGAGGCGAGAGGTTCCTATCTTAGAGGTGTGCATGTATGTGTGTGTATGTTTAGGGCGTTTCCCAGAGAAGCGATGTCAACAAAGAAGGGGGAAAGGACATTTGGAGAAGAGTAGCAGGAACCCAGACCCCAGAGCCCACAGCTGCATGTGAAGGAAGGAGATGTCAGGCCATATGGAGGCACTGAGGGTGGTGCACCCACAGGGCAGCTGGGGCACAGCAGGTCTTCCCAGGCTTTCTCCTGAGGTTACCGGGGTGCACGGGGTGATGCTATCAGTCCTGCAGTAGAAGGAACTCAGCAGTTGTCTGGGTGCTCAGGGTACAAGTGGGGAAGGTGAGAAAGAAGGGTTAGGACACTGTTACCCATCTCCGGTCCCCTCCCCGAGTGTCACCACTCTCCAGGCAGCCTCTCTTAATAGTCACCTACAGGGCTGGAGACCTTGAACCTGGTGGGAAGAACAAGGTAGAAAGAGCATGGACTATCCTGAGGAGGGCCTCCTGCAGTAGAGCTGCCACTGTGGGTGAGCACAGTCTGGGGGAGGAGACACTATCCAGTCTAGCAATCTTGACCTAGAAACGCAGGGCAGCCCGCTGCCCCAAGTCAGGTGGGGCAGCAGAGGGGACCCAGCAGATGCCCTCCTATGGGAGCAACCCTGAGGGCAGAGAGGAAACCCAGCTGAGCACCCAGATGTGGAAGCACAGTGAGAAGGAGTAAGAGATAGCAAGATCTGGTCTACAGGTGAGATTCTTCCTGGCCAAGAGGCCCTGGCCCCAGGCCCAGATACTGGACCAAGAAATAGCTCTTGCTAGCAGAAGGTGGAGTGCAGGTGCTCAACCACCCAGAGACCCGAAGAGTCTTTCTTGTTGTGGCCGTGAGACTGTGCCGACCAGCCACAGAGAGGTGAATACCTAAACGGAAGCCCCCAGAGGGATGTTCAAGGGAAGTTCTAGAAATGCAGACTGAGCCAAAGGGAAGGGTGGCCAGCAACGGTCAAGGGCTGCTGTGTGAAAGTGCAGCTCATGGTTTACATAAAGACACCTGCTAAGGGGGTGAGTGAGGGGCTGGAGTCTCTGGTTGAGCCCTGTCCTCTCTGAAGTACCATCTGCTCATCCAGCTCAAACCTGCTTTGTCTGACCAGAGGCCACAGGGGACCCTGCAAGCTCATGGGGTCTTAGCAGAAGACACCTGTTCTATATATCTTCCCTCAAGGTCCCCATCCTCAAGGAGGAAATGCAGAAAGGCAACTCCCCATTTCCCTGATACACTCTCATCCCTTACACAAGATAAGGTCTGGGAAGACAACACCAAGAGGGAGTGAAAAAAATCGTGTTCAGATTCATCAGCCCCATGGGTAAGGCTGAGATGCTTGCAGCCTCAGCAGGGATGCTGTGGGCTCCCACTGCCTGCTGCCCACCAAGCTGAGGAGAGCTTCTGAACCACAAAGGAATAGGGAGAACTCTTCCAGGTGGAATGGGGGGCCCCAAGCCTGGAAAGTGCCCATAGGGGTTCAGCCAACAGGTCGCTGGCTAGTGGAGAGAGGCCCATGTCTGCCCCCTCGGCCCAGCCCTCTCCAGTGTCTTTGTGGATAGTGGGTCAGCTTCCTCCTTGCAGCTCTGACCAGCTCTGGAAAAGGGCCAGACCCAAGCTGCCCGAGGGTAGTGCCTGGAACCCCATGCTCCAGTCTCTCTTGGCCTGGGGTTCAAGGCCTCAGCCTATACCTGCAATCTAATTAATGGACAAGGGCCCTGAATCTGAAGCAAACTGACTCTCCGTGGCCCCAGAGTGGCCCTAAGTCCACAGAATGAGAGGAGAGAGTGAAGACTGGGGTAGCGTCTGGCCCCAAATCCCAAGAAAGTAGAAAGCAGACCTGTTAGACTCACACCTGCACACATTGCTCACAGCCCCAGGCCTCTAGGCTGAGGACTAGAGAGGGTCTGAGCTGGCCAGTTAGGCTGGGTTGGTTGGTTTTATTTTAGTTCTGACGGTTCCAATTCCCCAGGAAATTCAATTTAGAACCAAGAGCAGGAATGTGACGCCCCAGTACTGGGCAGAAATCTGCTGTGGGTTAGGGAGCCAGGCTCCAGGGGCTCTCAGGGGTGAGTGGGGAGGCGGGCACGATGGAAGCCATGGGTGTGGGGGCTGGGCCATGTGCCCCCACCAGAACTGCCCTGGGTCTCCTTGCACCCTATCCAGGTCTTGGGCAGCTGAGGGAGGGGCTGACTTGCTCCTGGCCCTCTCAGCAGGGCCCCCAGTGGCAGCACCCGGGCCTTGCTGTTCTGTCAGTGCTCAGCAGGGAGCGTGGGGGATTCTGGTCTTGGATTCAGGCGTCTGTGGGGTTTTGGCTGGGTCTCCTGCGGTTTGGGCTTCCTGGGCAGCAGGCTCATTCTCCCAAGGCCTCCTTGTGTTATGAAAGCCACATTGTCTGGCCCAGCCCAGGCTGGGGAGGGGGCTCACTGGGCTGGGGCACTGGGGGCCTCAAGTTACAGCCTAGGGCTTAACCCTCCCAGTGGCCCACCTAGGCCCTTGTTCCCTGCCCCAGGACTTTTACTCCTTCCTCTCCCAGTTGGGGCTCAGAATGGGTCGCTAAGGGGAAGGGATCTTGGGAGGAGGTAGAGGAGTGAGCAAGGAAATGGATAAGAACAGGAGGAAAGCAGGGAAGTGGGAGGATGGGAAAGAAGCAGCAGGCCCAGAAAGAGGCTGGGAGGCAGCGAGAAGTTTCCCAGACACAGAGAAAGAGCCCCTCCAGTTCTCTGCTCTAGATCTCTTTCTGTGCTGGAGGAGCCCAAATCTTAGAGCCTATTCCACAGAAGTCCCCACTCCAGCAGCCCCCACAGTGAGTCTGAGTGGCTGTAAAAGCACAACAGACACATTCGTCTCATCTATGTGTTGGCCCCTGGCCAGGCTTCTCCCCTTTATCTTCACTCTAGTTTAGGGGCTCCTCTTGCACCTCACAACCCTGGGTGGCCACAACAGCAGCCACATCCAGTAGACTCGGGGTGCTGAGACAGGCCCCTCCAAACAGGTAGACCAGCCCAATGGGCAGATGTGGACACTGAGGCTGAGAAGGGAAGGTACTTGTCGCAGGCTGTGCAGGGAGTTAATGCCAGCGGTCCAGGCCCAGATGGTCATCGTTCAGAGAAAGAGGAGCAAGGCAGGCAGAGCGGGGGAGGGGAGAGGAAGGCAGGAGAATGAGAGTAAGCTGGAGCAGACATTAAAGTCCTGAATCCCGGCCTGTGCTCCCCAACTTCACCCCCTGCTCCCGAACAAATCCTCGATGTTACCGGCTCTCCTGGAACTTGTCTTCACAGGGGACCCAGCTTACACTTCTGAATGGGGAGAAGAATGGAGGAGAAATCGCCACCGGGCCTTCGCCCTGACACCCTCTCTCAGGGAGTCAAACCCTCCCAGGGCTGGGAGGCTCCAAAGCAATCCCTGGGAGGCTCCAGACCCTCAGAGTTGGGGGAAGGGCATTTCACTTGGGTGGTGGGCACTTTGGCTGGGCTGTTTGTGGGGGGAGGGGGATCTGGGGGAAAGAGGATAGAGAGAGAGAAGCAGGGAGGGAGAGAGAGAGGAGGCGAGCTGCTGGGTGGGAGCAGAGGGGACTGACCAGGCCCGGGTGGGGAGGAAGGCGAGCGAGACGAGATGGCAGGGAGGGGAGGGGCCGGGTCCTGCTGCCGCTTGCAGAGGACAAAAGTTTTCGGGAAGCGCCGGGCTCTGCTTGAATTGGGGGAAGGGAAGGAAAAACTCAGACACCCCTACCCCCGCCTGAGGCCCCCATAAATATTTACACACTGGGCAGAAACGGTCTGGACACAAATCCCAGGCGGACAGACAGACACTGCTGTGTGTGTGTGTGTGTGTGTGTGTGTGTGTGTGTCTGGTGTTGGGAGTGGGGAAAGTTGGAGCCAACTTGGCACAGCAGCCACCTCCGTTGGGGCCCTGTCCCCATCATCCCAGCCTTGGACCAGGTCCTGGATACCCAGACTCCTCGCTAGCCAAGCTCCCCGGAACCGTCTCCCCAAGTCTGTCTGAGCAGGGGCAAGAATGACCCCCCTCCCACTTCCGACCGCCTGCCCAGCTCCGGGCCAGCCTGGCTCTCCACCCCAGGTCCTACCTGGGCCCGGGTCTGCGCTGGAGGCTCCATGGGGCGCGTCGCAGTGAGGGGGGCGCTGGCCACTCACCTGGGACATCGGCCCGGGACCTGCGGAAAACAGGGCTCAGCCGGCGGGGACAACTCCCGCCCCCCGCCCCCCCCCGCGCCGGTGCGAGGGAATGGGGACTCGGGGGGAATCCGGACTTGGGGGGTAGATACGCTCCTACCCCCTTTCCAGCCCAGTCACCGAGGAACTTACTCGAGCTTGCTGCGCGCTACTCTCTCGCCCCCCGGATCACCGCGCAGGGCCGGCCATGCGCGCCTGCCGCGAGCGCCCCGCCGAGGGGCCACTGGCTGCGCGGGGCTCGCCGCGCCCCTCCCCTCTCACTCGCGGCTTCCCCCCATCCCGGCGCCAGCTCGCAGGCTCGCCCCCTTCCTTCTTCCTTTTCTCCCTCCAGCCCCCTCGCTCCTCCCCTGCTCGCCTCTTCCCACCCCTCCTCCGCGGCCCACCCTCTCCCCGCCCCTCGCCTGCCCCGTCGCCCCCCCACCCCGTGCCTTTCCCCCCAGCCCGGCCCGCGCGCCTCTGGCCGGACACGTCTGTCCGCGGGGCGCCTCGGCCGGAGCCCCCACAGGAAGCCGGCTCGGCCCGCTTCCTCCTCGCTTTCGGAGCTGGGCCCCAGTCTCCCCAAACCCCCGCCCCCAGCCCTCCGCCCCCAGGCCCCGCGCCCCCGGGCTGTGGAGCGGGGCTGCACGTTTCCCTTCGCCAGCCCTAAACTCTGCAAAAGTTTGCGGAAAAATCAGGAGAACGAGAGCGCGCGACCACTGTGACCCCAACCACCGCCGGCAGATTGTCTGCATCGTCGTGGCCCCCAAAGCTCGCCCCCAAGATGGCAGTGCCCGAGTTCCCCCCGCAGGCTTGGCCCATCCTCTCGGTCTCGGCTGGGGCTAGGGCCGGTGACCCACGCCCGGCTGACCACCGCGGCTCACCCCCAGAGTCGTCCCTCGGAGGAAACCGGCTCCCACACGCGGCCTCCGGCGCCGCGGGGCTGCCCGGACCCCCACCCTGCCCGCTGCGCGTGGGAATCTGTGTCAGAAAACCAACTTCGGAGGCCAAGAGAGGTTCTCGGGGTCTGTCCTCAAGGTCCCAGACTGAAACCCGAGGCCTTGGAAATTGCGGGTTCGAGGGGAAAGAGAAAGAGGGGGGAGCTTGGCGCACATCTGGAATTGTGAGTTGGGACCCTCCTCCGGGCGGAGGGGGAGGGAACGAGCCCCCTCCCCCGGCCGTCGGGGGGGTTTCTAAGACCCTCTCTCAGCGTGACCCCGGGACCGGGTTCGAGAACCGGGGAGGGCGCGGAGCCCGCAGCGCCGGGTGTGGCCGGGCGGGCCGGGGGTGCGGGTGGGGGTGACCCTCAGGTGGCGCCGCCCTCGGGGTGACAGCGTCTCGGCCACACTTGACCCGGGCCGCCTCGAAGCCGCGTCTGGGCTCCGCCGCCAGGGCCAGCGAGCAATTAGGGAGGCGGCTGCGGCGCCGGGCCAGTTCTTCTAGTCCGCCTTCCAGCTCCGGCTGGAAGCTGGGGGCTGGGAGCGGGGGGTTCGAGCAAGGGACTCCGGCCTCGCCTGGGTCTTCCCCACCCGCCTCAGTCGCTACTTACGGGGATCGCGGGTCCTCTCGGCGCCGTCGGGGCCAGGACTGCGTGGCCCCCACGGCGCCAGGCGAGCCCTCGCGGCGGGCCCAGGTGACTGCGGCCGGAAGAAGGGGCCCGGGCCGGGAGGAGGGGGTCCCGCTCCCGGGGCGGGCTGCCTTCTGCCCGGGCCTGGCCTGGCGCCCCGGGAGCCAGTCCCGATCCGACTGCTGTCTGGGAGCTCTGGAGCGCGGGGCGGACTCCCCTTTCCTGGCAAGGGTTGAGTCACCGGGACGCGCCCGCGCCGTGGCTTGGCGACGGCTGCATTCTTACCAGCTTACCTGGGCCTGCGGGCTGGACCTCACCCGCCACCAAGGGATGGGGATGGGTGCGGGAGTTGGGAAGATGGACATTGCCTCCAAGGAGCCAACACCTTCCCCAAACACAGACCCTAGCTCCTCCACCCCAGATTGTCAGTCACTATCCAGGGCCCCCTACTGTCCCAGGTGACTTGTTTCCTCATAAAAATTCTCTGGATCAGGCCCAGTATTAATAAGTCTAGTTTGTTGGAAATGCACAATGTGCTTTAAATTTAACCCCACGTGCTGGTTATACAGGTGTGTTCAGTTTGTGAGAATTCAGCAAGTGGAACCTTTAAAGTACATGCACTTTTTGTGTGTGACTCCTATACTTGAATAAAAAGTTTAGGAAAATCAAAATTTTAAAATCAACACTCCGCTTCAGAGTATGGTAGGGTGTGAGGCTCAGGCTTGGGTTGTGTGGCCTGGGCTCCAGATCCCAGCTCCACCATCCAGGTGTTTCCTTGGGGAAGTCCCTTCACCACTTCGTGCGTCAGGCAGAATGAACATTGAGGCCCTCTATATGGCTGGTCATTGTTATCCAGAACCAGCACTAAGGGGAGGTGAGGCACCCTTAGGATTACAAAATTTAAGAGGGTTCCAAGGCAAATAATGGTTTAATCCAGTGTTTGAAAAAGCAATCAGAAAATTACAGCCCTGCCAACCAGTTTCCTATTTTTATAAATAAAGTTTTATTGGAACTAGGACTAGGATTAGGGTGACATGAATAAGAAAGAATTGTGCAAATTCAGGGTGAGATTCTGTCTTTATTTAAAATGTTGGCATTTTGTTCATCATGGATTTTTTTGTATTAATTTTTATTTTTAGAAACATTGCAGAAAAAAAAATTGTTGATCTCAATTACTGGGTTTCTGATGCCCCTTTTTGAATCTGAGCCAAGTGCCTCACTCAATCCAGTCTCTTCCCTCTTACTATCCCGGAAGGACCTGCCAGGTACCCCAAGGTAAATGAGTAGAGCTTGAAAATGCCCCTGCCTCATTTAGGCTGTGCACCCCAGTCTAGGCCTAGCTTTTTTGGGACCTGCTGATCAGTTCAGAGTCAAATGCAAAATCTTTACAGTGATTGTCAGGTTCCCTGAACTGGCCTTGGCCTTCATCTCCCCTCACTCATTCCCTTCCAGACTTGCTGCTTCCTGAATTTGTTTTTTCAACTTGCCTCGTGTTCTTGCCTCAGGACCTTTGCACTTGCTCTTCCCTCTGCCCAGAATGTGCCTCCTCTAGATAGTCACATGACCCCCCCTTCCTCATTTCCTCTGTTTATGTCACTTTCTCAGAAAAGCTATCCCAGATCTCTTTTTCTATCACCTTATACCACTTTACTATTGGTCATAGGACTTTTCACCACTTTTCCTGTTTTTTATTTGCTTGTTTATTGGTAGACTGAAAGCTGCAGGAGAGAAGGGACTTAGCCTTGTCTGCCAGCACATTCCCTAGAATCGTGTCTGCCACAGAGAGCTCAGTAAATAGTTCCAGTTGTGCAGAAGGGCAAACAATAGGCCAGAAAGGGGAAGGGGCTAGTTCAACTCACACAGTGAGTTAGTGGCAAAACTTTATTTACTAAGCCTCGGGCTTCCAGACTCTCAGCTCAATGCTTTTCCTGCACCCCCTCCTCCCAGCTTATCCTCATCCCCCACCCCAGAACCCTTCAGGCAACAAAGGTGACAGTGACCCTGTACAAGACTCCCATGCAGTCCTTTCCACACAATGCCCTCACAAGGCCTGGCCTGGCTCCAGCCCCAGCGTCCAGCAGGCAAGCACAGCTCTTCCTGGCTTCCTGTCTCTGGCACAGGGCCAGTTGGTGGCTGGACTGGGTTCTGCAGCTGGACCACAGCTGTGCTATCCACGTCCTGGAGAGTGGGGGACAGGACACTGTGGTGCAACCTCTTTGAAAGGGGCAGAATAGAAGGGAGTGTGTTTGCATGTAGTGGGGGGAGGGTGCTGGGTAGGACTGACAACCCCCAGCTCCCCTTCCCAACCTTCTCCCTGATGGACACTGAGTGGGGAGTGGGGCTCTAATTATCCCTTTCTTGGGGGAAATTGCATGCCACGAAGTGAAATGTGCTATGGACTCCGGTCCTGACTCTGTCCCTCTCTTCCCATGATAGAAGATGATGGCGGGGTGTCACACTCGGTAATCATGAACTGGGTGTGTCCTACATGGCAGCCCCTTGCTAGATAGTTTTAGATTTATTGCTTCCTTTAATGCCTACACAGTCTGGGTAATTAGTATCCCCATTTTACAAATGAGGAAACTGAGGCACGGTATGGTGATGTGACTTGCTCACGGCCACACAGCTACTAGTGGGTAGGGCTGGGACTTGAACCACATTTCTGAGGCCACTTTGGTGCTCATTCCAATCCCCACATAGCCTTTAGCACACAAAGGGGATTTACTAACCATCCCACTGTGTCTCCCTGATTGCCCAAGATGGAGACACTGCCCCTTCTCTGTCTCATTGCCAACTGGGGTGCCAGGCATTTGGCAGAGTATAGTTGAAAGAGTGGGCTTGCATTGCGTCATGGAGACCCGATTTGCATCTTGGCTGTGTGGCTATGTGGCTTTGGGCAAATCCTTTGGATACTCTGAGCCTCCAGTTCTGTGTAAACCTGGGAGGACAGGTCTCACTCACAATTGGGGGAGGAGATTAAGTGAACACCCGCTATCGCTATCATCTTCGTCCTGGCTCTCAACTGACCTTGCTGACCTTGTCCAACATCCCTGCTTAGGTCTCAGCCAACAGCAGTCCAGGGGAGCATCAGAGGACATTGTTATTGTTCTGACTGAGTGAACAGCAGATTCTGTGAATAAACCAACTTAATACTACCAGTATTACAACCCAAGTAATGGTAAATGCCACTATTTCCTCCAGTTCACAAATGAGGAAACCAATGCATTGAGTTGTTGAGCATCTCACCTAAGCCCCACAACCTTTCACCCACACCCCACTCCACAGAATTTCCTCAGTCCCTTCCTCCCAGGTGGGCAGGATTGAGGTGGGGTGGAATGGGGGAGGGGAGGTGACTCAAGTCATTAGCTGAGCCTCCACTTCATATGGGTGCTGTTCCCCTGTGGGGAGGTAATGAATGGGAATGGTTACCTATGCATGAATGTCCTCATGCAATGGCTAATTATTTAAATAAGCTTTTTTATTTAAGTAATTCAGCTTTATTACAATTAAAGATAAACCTGTTAAAAATTTCTGGACAATGCCAGCATTTAGATTTTTTTTTAAAAAAAGACTATTTTTTCAGAACACTTTTAGTTTCACAGCAAATGTAGACAGAGTACAGAAAATTCCCACATACTCCTGCCCTTCTCTCCCCACCAAAAACCTCATGCAACACTATCGAAAACCCCTCTCAATGTGGCAGGTGGGGTCCCATCAGGGATCCTACATTGACACATTGCTGTAACCTCAAGTCCTATTTAGGTCACAATCCACTTTTGGAGGGGCCTTAAATATATGTAGGTAAGTGAAAGAAATCAATCTAAAAGGTGACATACTTATTCTGTGAGTTTTGACAAATACATAATGACATATATCCACTACCATAGTATACAGTGTCTTCACTGCCCTGAAAGTCCTCTGTGCTCTGCCTATTCATCCCTCTCTCTCCCCTAACCCTGGGTCTTTTCTTTTTTTTTTTTTTTTTTTTTTTAAAGATTTATTTATTTATATATACAAGCACTGAGTATAGTCAGAAGAAGCGCGGGAGGGTGAGAGGATTCACCAGAGCTAGAGTGGGGAGCCAACAGGCAGAAGGACTGAAGTACACTGCTGAGGAGGGGAGCAGTGGGCACGGCAGGAGAGGTCTGCATGCCATGTGGGACCCTCGCCAGGGGCCGGGGATCGAACTGGTGCTGCAGAAGCTGCGGGCAGCTTCGCAGCCCAGCGCTTAACCACTGTGCCACCAGGGGAGGCCCAACCCCGGGTCTTTTTATTGTCTCCATAGCTTTGCTTCTTCAGAATGCTGTAGAGCTGGAATCACATAGTATGTCACCTTTTAGATTGATTTCTTTCACTTACCTACATATATTTAAGGCCCCTCCAGGTCTTTTCAAGGTCTGACAGTTCCTTTCTTTTCAGTGCCAAATAATATTCCATTGTCTGCATCTGGCACAGTGCATTTCTTTTCCATTTTCACACTTGTTTGCTTGTAAGTTTTGGTGATTATAATTACTACAGCTATAAACATTCCTGCACAGACATAAGTTTTCAACTCACTTGAGTATCTACCAAAGAGCATGATGGCTGGATTATAGATTCAGACTAGGCTTAGTTTTGTAAGAAACCGCCAAACTGTCTTCTGCAGTATTGTAGCTGGGCTGTTTTGCATTCCCACCAGCAGTGAGAGTTCCTGCTGCCTCCACCTCCTCACCAGCATTCGGTGGTGTCGGTTTTGGATTTTTGCCATGAAAGAGGTGTGTAGCAGTATCTCATCGTTACTTTGATTTGCATTTCCCTGATGACAGGAGGTTGAACATCTTCTCATATGCTTGTTTGCCATCTGTATAGCTTCTCCAGTGAGGTGGCAGCTCTTTTTCCCATATTTTAATCAGGTGGTTTATTTTCTTATTGTTTTGGATAATATTTTGGATAATAGTCCTCTATCAGATGTGTTTTTTTGCAAATATTTTCTCCTAGTTTTTGGCTTGTCTTCTCATCCTCTTGAAAGTATCTTTTGCAGAGCAGAAGTTTTTCATTTTAATAAGGTCCAGCCTATCAATTATTTCTTTCATAGACTGTGCCTTTGATGTTTTATCTAAAAAGTCATTGCTAAGCTCTAGATTTTCTCCTATATTACCCTCTAGCAGTTTTATAGCTTTGTGCTTTCATCTAGGTCTATGGTTTACTTTGAATTAATTTTGTGAAAAGTGTAGGGTTTGTGTCTAGATTCTTTTTTTGCACGTGTACATCCAATTGCACCAGTACCATGTGATGAAAAGACTATCTTTGTTCCATTGTATTGCCTTTGCTCCTTTGTCAAAGATCAGTTTATATTTCTGTGGGTCTGTTTCTGGACTCTCTATTCTGTTGCATTGGTCTCTCTGTTCTTTGACCAGTACCACATGGCCATCTTGATTGCTGTAGCTTTATAGTAAGTCTTGATGTCCAGTGATGTCATTTCTCCAACTTTGTTCTTCAAGATTGTATGGACTCATCTGGGTCTATTCCTCCATAGATAAATTTTAATAGCTTTTTTGGGAAATAATATTCACATACTGTATAATTTATCCATTTAAAATGTACAATTCAATGGGTTTGGGTATATTGCATGAATTTTTTTTAGATTGTGAAAAAATATAGATAATGAAATGAATCCATCTAAACTGTTTCTAAGTGTACAATTCAGTGGCATCAATTACATTCAAATGTTGTGCAACCATCAGGCTGCTTATTTCCAAAATAGAAATAGAATATTATTCCAAAATACTATTGGAAATAGTATTTCCAAAACTCCAAATAGAAATTTTGTAACTATTAAGCAATAATTCCCTGCAGTAGTTTCTCAGGTCTTTCTGTCAAAAGTACCAAAAATTGGGTGACTTGAAACAACAGGAATTTATTGTCTTACAGTTCTGGAAGCCCTGAGACAAAATCAAGGTCTCAGCAGGGCCATGTCTCTCCGACAGCTCTAGGGGAGAATCCTTCTTTATCTCTTGTAGCTTCTGCTATTTGCTGGCAATCCTTGCAGTTCCTTGGCTTGTAGACCCATCACTCCAGTCACATGGCCATCTTCTCCCTGTGTCCTCACATCATTTTCCTTCTTTGTCTGTCTCTGTGTCCAAATTTCTCTTTTTTTTATAAGGATACCAGTCAAACTGGGTTAGGGTCAATTCTAAATGAACTAACTTAACCTAGTTAAAGCTATAGATACTCTATTTCCGAGTAAAATCACTTTGTGAGGTTCTGGAGGTTAGGACCTCAGCATATCTGCATCTAACCCCTAACAATCCTTGTTCCTCTTTCTCCTTAGCCCCTCACAGCCTATGATCTATTATCTGTCTCTAAGAATTTGCTTATTCTAGGTAATCCTTGCATGTGGAAAACAGTATGTCTCCTTTCGTGTCTGGTTTGTTTCACTTAGCACAATGTTTTCAAGGCTCACCCATGGTGAAGCGTGTATCAGAATTTCATTTGTTCTGACTGAATAATATTCCACCTGCATGTTGATAGACACTTGGGTTGTTTTTCCCTTTTGGCTTTTGTGAATAATGTTGCAATGAATACTGATGTACAAGTATCTGTTAGAGACCAGCTTCCTCTGAACTATTTTGACAGGGCAGTATACCAATTTTTAAAGTTTGAACTATCTCCCAATATGTCTATTTACTTTATAAGTTTTATGCTTGTGCTATAGTGTATGTAATGTATATAATAAATGCTTGCACATCTAAGTAGAAAATCAAAAAGGTGAGACATAAAGTAAATACAAGTGAATTATAAATAGGGGTTTCTTTCTGAACCCCACTTTGGAGACAATGATACTTTGCCCTTCCTGAAGAAATATATATGGGATCAACAGACAGATCTTAACATACAGGTTACAGCTTTTTATGGACCCCATATTTCTTTGTCGATGTAATGGAAGCTATGGTGACTGTCTCCAAAGAACTCTCAAATAAACTTAGCTTTTCCATCATAAGTTTGGGAAATTCATGAACTCCCAAAAAATCTTGTGTAGGATTATTTCCCTTAATCTGAAGGACTGCTCCAAGAATGGAATTTCAGGCACCTGCATGGGATTGCATGTGGAGGTTAGGAGAGAGAATCTTATCCATCTCTGTGGCCTTGATCTAATTCTCTATTTTTTGCAGGAGAATTTGACATTGCTGAAGGGAATAAATAAGACAAAAGAGATGGAAGAGAGCATGGGATTGAGTCAGATAAAGTGCTTCTGAATAGCCAAGAGAATAGCACAGGACTGCTGTGATGATGGGCTGGCGCAAGTGGAAGGGGTGTTTGATGGGGGGTGGGGGAGGTGTGTTTCCTGGTCACTGAAGACTCGCAAGGACTTCCATTGGGATAACAGATGGTCTGGGCTAAAGTGGTCAAAGGGATGGTGGGGTGATGTCAGGTCCCCACTAAGGGGAAATCCCTGAGAGTTTGGGTTAGGGTCTTCTTTCTGCTTTAGACCTTATAGTAAGAAGCAAAGCATTTTCTCATTTGTCATCTCATTTATTGACATCTGTATCAATTCGTGTTCTATCAGGAAAATAGAAACCAGTCTGGGTACTTCAGGTAGGAGGGGGTTTAACACAGGCATTGGCTCCAAATGTCTTGGAAGGGAGGAGATGGTGCTCAGAGGCCAGAAAGTCAGGCTGGAACCCACAAGCCATACCTGCTGTTGAGTAGTTGGACATGGTGCCACCGTTGCTCCTGCTCTCTCTGACAGCTGCTGTGCAGCAGCCACCAGGGAGCCTACATGCGCCCCGATGCTGCTGAAGTGCTCTCCCAGTGCCCACTGCTGCTGTGGCCTCTTCAGAACTCACCTGGGGAAGCAGGGAAAGCAGCTCCTCCCTCCCTCGTGCCTTCCCACCTCTTGTTGGTTCCTCCCACTGGCAGACCTAACTGGAGTGTGGGGAATGTAGTTTGTAGACTTTCAGCAGCTGCAAGTAGGTTCATGGCTTACCAGTGAGTGTATTTTCTGTCTCCCCTCACTAGAGTATGGCCTCTTGGGGGAACACAGCGCTGCATGTCCACCACACTTTCTCCAGCACCTGGGACCCAGGCCTGAGTCAGCGTCCTGAGAATTTCTCTGTGACTACTTTGTCCTTCTGCAAACAGAAAGAGTGAGTGTTCTCCACATTTAAATACAAAGGAGCCAAGGTCCAGAAAGTCAGACTTGCCCAAAGGGGCCCTGCTGCCATGACATGCCCATCTGGCAGATCTCAGGGAGGCTTTGGGCAAGGCCAGGGCTGACTCGTCGACGGCTGCCCACTCCCCGCCACGCCTCCAAGCTGGTTGCCCCGAGCAAGCTGTAAGTGGTAAGCTGTGATGTGGATGTCTCTTTCATGTCTTCATGTGCCCATGGAGTGAATGCCAAGAAGGGCTGACTCAGCCGTGACCTCCATAGGGCTGGTAACTTCCTTCTGCCCCAGGAAATAGGGCATTCTGGCAGCCCTGGCCAAAGGGCCGTGGTGGAGCTCAGGTCATGTAGGCCACTGGGGCAGGGGCTAGAAGAAACAGAATCAAGGCCTTCCTCTGCTGTGGAACTTTCCAGCACAGAGTCACTGCTGTACTTATGGTCACCATATTTCCCAAACCACAAATTGGTACATGTGGATAGACACATATCACTGTCCTTATGAGGACCATGGCAGAGAGTACTAGGAATAGGATCTCCCCCAGGGTCCTCAACCTTGGCACAATCAACAGTTGGAGGCTGGATTAGTCTTTGTTTTTTGGTTATGGTTTTTGGGCGTGTCCTGTGCATTGTAAGGTGCTTAGCAGCGTCTCTGGCCTCTACTCACTAGAGGCCCATAGCAGTCTACCGGATGTGACAACCAAAAATGTCTCCAAGCATTCCCAATTATCCCTTGGGAGAGGGGGCCGGGTGGGGGGCAGCACATCCCAGTCGAAAAGCACTGGTCTGTCCCCAAAACTCAGCAGTTTTCTACACAGGATGTGGCCAGTAGCCAGGAGATGGTGCCTAGTCTGGCAGGATATATAGCCACTGCCTCTCAAGGGATAGTGGCACATCCTGCGCCTTGGCTGAGGGAAGAGACAGGTCTTGACCTTGGGGAACTTCCAAGCTAATGAAGGGGATCAACAGTCCCCGAGAAAAGCAGAAAAACGTGGTGGTTAAGAGCATGAGCTTTAGGGTCTCCCCTGGTAGCGCAGCGATTGAGCACTGGGCTGCGAAGATGCCCGCAGCCTCTGCAGCGCTGGTTTGAACCCCAGCCGCCAAGGAGGTTCCCACATGGCGCACAGACCTCTCCTGCCGCCCGCTGCTCCCTCGGCAGTGTATTTCCTCAGTCTGCCTGTTCTGTTCCCTGCTTTGGCTCTGGTGAATTCTCTCACCCTCCGGCGCGTCTGACTGAGTGTACCCAGTGCTTGTATAAATAAATAAATAAATAAATAAATCTTAAAAAAAGAGCATGAGCTTTGGAGCCAGAATCCTGGATTCAACTCTTGCCTTTCCCATTTAAAGGACAAGTTACCTCTTGGTGCCTCAGTTTCCATATCTGTAGCACAGGGATACTGACAGCACCTATCTTGTAGGAGTTTATTAAATTATTTATTTATAGTCTAATAAGGTTTTTTTTGAAAAAATACTATAGAATTCCCATATATGGGATAGCCAGTTTCCCCAATTATTAACATTCATTACAATTACTGAGCCAATAGTGACACATTATTGTTTACTAAAGGCCATACTTTATTCATATTTCCTCAGTTTTATCTAATGTTCTTTGTGCGTGCCGGGATCCCACCCAAGATATCACATTACCTTAGTTTCCTCTTCTCTGTCATCATTTCTTAGACTTCTTGCTTTTGATGACCTTGACAGCTCTGAGACATATTGGTCAGGTATATGGTGGGATGCTCCTTTATTGGGACTTATCTGGTGTTTTCCTTATGATTGAATTGGGGTTATGGATTTTTTGGAGGGAAAGATCACAGGCGTAAAGCACCCTGTCATCTCATCACAGCAATAGTAAATATTAACATGACTTATAACTGTTGATGTTGACCTTGGTCGCCAGGCTGAGGCAGTCTCTATCAGGTTTCTCTATTGTGAAGCTACCCATTCTGTCCCGACTTTGCTTTTTTGTTTTTTTTAAATTTTTTAAATATTTTATTTTATATAATTCTTACATCATTTTTCATTTTTGCACAACGTATGCATTTTCATTTTAGTTATATTCCCCATACAATTCCCACCCCCCTTATTTTGGCCCTAATCCCTCCTCTCCTCGCCACCACCCCCCACCCCGTTAGTATGTCTCTGGTTTATAGTTGCTTGTTGATTTTGATTTTTTCTTTATTATAGTTAGTCTTTTTCCTGGTCCCTTATTTAGGTTTTCTAAATTCCTGCTATGAGTGAGACCATCTGGTATTTTTCTTTTTCTTTCTGGCTTATTTCGCTGAGCATGATCCCTTCCAGCTCCATCCATGTTGCTGCAAATGGCATGAGTTTATCTTTTTTGATTGCAGAGTAATATTCCATTGTGTATATGTACCACATCTTCTTGATCCATTCATCTATTCTGGGGCATTTGGGTTGTTTCCATAGCTCAGCTATTGTAAATAGTGCTGCTATAAACATAGGGGTGCAGGTGCCCTTTTGAATTAATGTTTCTGTGTCCTTTGGGTAAATACCTAGGAGTGGAATTGCTGGATCATATGGAAGCTCTATCTTTAGTAGGTTGAGGAATCTCCACACATCTTTCCATAGTTGGACCAGTTTGCACTCTCACCAGCAGTGCAAGAGAGTTCCTTTTTCTCTACATCCTCGCCAACACTTGTTGTTGCTAGCTTTTTAAATATGTGCCATTCTCACTGGTGTGAGATGGTATCACATTGTAGTTTTGATTTGCATTTCCCTGATTACAAGTGATGTTGAACATTTTTTCATATGCCTGTTGGCCATTTGTATTTCCTCTTTGGAGAAGTTTCTTTTTGGCTCTTCTGCCCATTTTTTGACTGGATTATTTGCTCTTTGGAATGAAGTCTATGCACAGCCCCCGTTTAAAGAGTGGGGTATCTCATAAGGAATTTGTGAAGATTGACTGTTTTAGGAAATATAAAGACCTTTGAACAGGGTCTGGCATGGAGTAAACCCTGCCTCGTGACTTGCTATGATGATGATGATGATGGTGAGACACTGTGATGAGGAGATGAAAACATCCCACTCAGAAAATGTATTTAGGACAACTTGGAAGATAACATTATTTTGTTAGGCAGAATAACAACCCCCACCCCCTGAAAAAGATTTCCAGGAATTTAAGAGTATGTTACCTGGCATGGCACAAAGGACTCTGCAGATGTGATAAGGGGCATGGATCCTGAGATGGGAAGATTATTCTGGAGATCTAGATGGGCCAGTCTAATCACACACATCCTAAAAAGTGGAGATTCTTGCCTGGCTGGGATCAGATAGAGCAGACATGTGAGCACAGAAGGAGGTCAGAGAGAGCAGAGTACAGGCTCAGCCTGCTGTGCCAGCATTGAAGATGGAGAGGGGGCCACGGGCCCCAGAAAGGCATGTCACCATGCCAATACCTGGAGAACTATAAGATAATGTATTCGCATTGTTTAAAGCTGCTGCCGTTGAGGTCATTGTTACGGCAGTGATGGGAAATGAATACATGCACTGACAAGTGTGGGGCTGGAAGTGGAAATATCATCCTCGAGCAAAAATTACTCTTACTAACTGCAAATGAATCCACTTACCAGCCCTCCTTCCCTGCAAGTCAGTTCTTCCTAACAATCACACAACAACCAAAAGGGCATTGCTCAAGATTCCACCGTTACCTGAAGGCCAGCTTTGTGCCAGGCACGCTGCTTTACCTTTAAACTCTGTGTCCTTTCATCCTCACGCCACACTGTATTCCTGTTGGACTCACAGCACAGACACAGAGAAAGATCTTTTGCTCTTCTTCCCTCCCAGGTCAGCTCTCTGGTAATAATTAACTCTCAACAAGTTGAAGGTGGCTCTTCATTAAGCCTGCGTTCCTTTAAATTAAAGGGGTGGTTAAAAGGGTGTGTTTGTTATCTTAGAGGCCTCAGTTCACGGTGCCCTAAAAACCAGTACTTACAGATTTCTCAGAACATTAGCAGAGCATTTGGAATATCCTGCCACCATTCAGTCACTCATTTATTCATTTATTCTATCAGCATCCATTCAATGCCAACTACTGAGGCTTTGCCTCACAATGCTCTTTGTGGGGGAGAGTGAGGCATAGACAGGACTTACATGCTGTGGGCCAGAGAAAGATTGTAAGCTTCAGGAAGCCTGTCATGGTTACCTAACTAGGGAGGAGGCACAGGGCTGTGGGAATCTGGGAAAGCTGCATGGAGGTGGTGTGTCTAAGTTGGGTCTTGAAAAGGTAGGCTTCATTAAGCAGAGTTGACACCCATGACATTTCATGTGGGATAATAACATGAGCAAAGACATAGAGGAAGGGAAGTGGATTATCCCTCACAGTATCCTTATTGAGTTCGTAGTATTATTATCTCCATTTTGCAGAAGAACGAACTGAGGCACAGAGCAGTTGAGTGGGTTTGGCCCAGCTTACAAGTGGTGAACTGGGGTTTGAAGTCCAGCAGTCTGACTCATTCACTGGGGAAATGCAAGCCCATCCATGAGAATTTAGACATTGGGAGCCCATGAGTGAGCTTTGTTTATTCACTCCCTTTGTCATTTCAAAGAACACCCATTGAATGGGGAAATCAAAGTGACTCCATGGGCCTCCCTTGATTGAGGAGGCAGATATATAGATGCTGCCTGGCTTCCCTGCACAGTGAGTAACCCAGGCACTGAGCATGAGTGTGGAGGCCAAAGGCTGGCTCCTGGGGAAGGCTTTGTCAGGAGGATGGAAGAGGGAGTGAAGTCAGTGAGGAGGTGGGGGAGAGTGGCAGAGACCTCAGAGGAAAGCAAAAGGGCAGAGTCAGGCCCATCCCTAGCATTTGCAGGGCTGGGATATCATACCAGTTGCACCTGCCTCACAGCCTGCCCCCTTTTTTTGTACACTCCCAACTTGTCCTGCAGAGCGAGGGTTTCACGTTAACGTGTGTGCACAGTCCAGTCATGCATCCAGGCTCTGTCTGCACTCCCCACCTGTACACAGCTGTCCCTGTTTATATATAACAGCAGACCCAGGGTTCACACACCAGTCATGCTTTCCCCTCAAAAGGACAAACCAAAGGAAAGCTCTTGCAGTTCCCAGAAGTGAACCTAGGGCTATTTGGGCCAAGAATTCCCAAATATTGGGAACCTGGAGGATGGCCAATAAGATGTTTTGTCCTGTAGGAGCGCCTGTTCTTCTATGGCCCCAGAAGCAACTTGTTCTGTGAGGTCTTGGCTGTCCAGGTTTGACGTCCATTTTGGACAGACTCATGGAAGCCCTAAGAAAAGGTTCCATCCAATGTGAAATTCTCCAGGGACGCTGAGTGAAACAAGGGTAAGTAGAGGCCACTGCAGCTAGAAGGTGGTCCAGGGCTTTGTGAGGGCCGCATGTGAGCAGTGCGGGCTGCGTGGGGATCCAGGGTGAGTGTGAGGTGAGGAATGGAGGCAGTGAGCACAGAGCCCTCTTTCAAGAAATTTGGCAGTGGAAGGAAATAAAGCAAGAGGAAAGGCGCTGGAGGGGGAGGCAGGCAGAAGGGAATGTTTGTGTTTGTGTTTAGAAGGCAGTAGACAGGAATGTTTTAGTCTGAGGGAAAAGCCTATGGAAAGAGAGGCTGAAAAAATCAGGAAAAAAAGGAATGGGGAGAAAATGTGACAAAAGATCTTTTTACCTCACAGCCAGGGAGATGATGGCTTTAGGAAAAAAGGTCTCTTTTTTTTTTTTTTTTCTAAGCAAAGGCGGGATGGGAGTGAGGGAGCTCTCGTTGGGTGGTCTTGATCGTCCCTGAAATAATCCGAATTTATTAGACTCTCACTCACTATGTATGCACCAGGCACAGTTTCAGGCACTAGAGTGTAGTCTTACCCACTTCTCACCACAGCCTTTAGGATCAATACTATTATTGTCTCCTATTTTTGACAGTCATGAAAATTGGAGTCACAGAGAGGATTAACAATGGGCCCAAAGTAACACATGAAGTTAGTCCTGCTCTTAGATGCTGGCAAAGGGCCTCTGGCCTGGGCTCTGCAGGTTAGAAAGCTCTGCGTATCATAGCCATGCAAAAAAATGAATTTATTAACAGAACAAGACTTCAGCTTCTGGTCATAAAGAACTACAAGGGACTAGATTTACCCTCCTGCCTTAAAAAACCAGGACTGCAGACAAAATATAAGAAACAATGATTTTCAGACTTTGACAAAGGCAACTCAGGACTATGATCCCTGAGAAAAGGGAAACAAATGAGGTGAGCCCTATAATTACCCCAGCTCACTGCCTGAGGCAGTTTCCAGGCTTCGGTGCAGGGAGGGGGGACTCCAAACAGAGCTTGGATGTCTTGCTGATTGAGAAGACAGATTTAGAGTTCAAGAGGCCAAGGTGCTAGAATTTGCAGGGAGAGTCCCAGGGAGGGGGAGCCGAAGGTATAGCCAGAGATCTGTAGAGGAGTCTCCTTCAATCTTTGGCTGAGCGTTGATTTGCACATACATGAAAGGAAAGACCAGGGAAAGAGCCACTGAAGGCACAGTGATGCCTGGAGCTCACACAGGGCGGGGATTAGTTTGGGTTCCCAACAGGCAGAGTGCAAAGACCTGATAATACATGGGGTGTGGGGCATGGTCCTCAGAAGGGTATCGCCTTAGTAAAGGTCTAAATTAACCTCAGACTAACAGCTACTCTGCATCTGCCCTAAAAATCTTTAAAGTAAGCCTCAAAAATATATATCTTATTCCAAATATGCTAACTATGTACCAGAACAAAGTCCACACTTCTTAAAGGCATGCAACAAATTCTAACACTAAATAATGGGAAATTTGCATGTCCAGCATTCTAGCAAATTATGGACTAATATTTCCCATGAACATAGATACAAATATTCTAAACAAAATTCTAGCAAGTCATAGCTAATCATCGATAAAAAGGTTAATATATCCTGACCATATGGGGTTTATTTAAGAATGCAAAGTTGGATTAATGTTTAAAAACCAATCAATTTAATTCACCGCATTAACAAACTTAGAAAGGGAAACCATAAATCATTCCAATAGATGTAGAAAATGCATTTGTCAAAATCCAACCTTCATTCCTGATTTAAAAAAAAAGTAGGGAGTATGGCCGACAGGAGAAAAATCAACAAAAAGAGATCCAGAAATGAAGACATGATGGCACTGGCAGAGTAGGACATTGAAAGAGGTATTATAAATGTGCCTTCCATGCTTCATATATTCAGAAAGGCAGAGAAACACATGAGCAAGATGAGAGAAATAGAAGTTACCAAAAGAAGAAAAAGAAAAATATTCCATCTGTGAATTTCAGAAATGAAAAAGAACGTTTTAAAAATAAAACTAAACGGTGTGATTTACAACAGATTAGATACTGTAAAAGGAATGATCAGTGAATTTGAAGATACAGTGATTAAAAAAAAATCCAAAATGAATTCCAGAAAGAAATGGGAGGAAAAAATGGGGCCTTCCTGGTGGCGCAAGGGGTTAAGCACTTCACTGTGAAGCCATCTGAAGCCACTGCAGCATGATTTGGATCCCCTGCCAGGGAGCTGCAGGGCACAGCAGACCTCTCCTGCCTTGCGTGCTGCTCCTCTCAGCAATGTGTTTCAGTGGATCTGCCTATTCTGCTCCCACTCTGTCTCTCATGAATCCTCTCACCCCCACCCCACACCTCTGGCCTGTACCCCAGTTCTTGTATGCATAAATAAACGAATCTTTAACAAATAAATAAATCTTAAAAAAAAAAGAAATGGGAGGAAAAATAATAGAATACCAGTGATGGTTAAGATAACATCAAGCCAGGCCTCCCTGGTGGCACAAGGGGTTAAGCACCGCACTATGAAGCAATCTGCGGCCTCTGAAGCACGAGTTCCATCCCTGACCGGCCAGAGAGAAACCCACATGGCTAGGCAAACCTCTCCTGTCTCACCTGCTGCTCCCCTCAGCAGTGTATTTCAGTTAGTCTGCCTGTTCTGTTCCCCACTCTGTCTCTGGTTGATCCTCTCACCTCCCGCATATCTGGCCTGTACCCCAGTTCTTGTATGCATAAATAAATAATTTTTTTTTTTTTAAAGATAACATCAGGGACTCCCCTGGTAACGCAGCGGTTGAGCGTTGGGCTGCAAAGCTGCCCGCAGCCTCTGCAGCACCGGTTCAATCCCTGGCTGCTGGCGAGGGTCCCACATGGCGTGACAGACCTCTCCTGTCTCGCCTGCTGCTCCCCTCAGCAGTGTATTTTGTCACTCTGTCTGTTCTGTTCTCCACTCTGGCTCTGGTAAATTCTCTCACCCTCCCGCGCTTCTGACTGTACCCAGTGCTTGTACAAATAAATAAAATCTAAAAAAAAAATAATAAAATAAATAAATAAAAAGAAAACATCAAGCAATCTAACATACGGGTAATTGGAGACTCAGCTAGGGACAGGGAGATTAAAAAAATATATTTGAAGAAATAATAGTCCAAAAATTTCCAAATTTGATGAAGATGAAAAACAACAGATTCAAGAGGCTTGATGAACCCAGGCTGAAGAAATCTAAAGAAAACTCCATGAAGAGATATCAGTGATAAAGAGAAAGCTGTGTAAGCAACCCCCACAGAGGAACACAGTGACAGAACTACAATGGATTTCCTGTGAGAAATCACGAAAGCCATAGGCCGTGGGAGACATCTGTAAAATTCTAAAGGAAAAAGAAACCAACAACTTAGAATCTATACTTAGTGAAAAAACAAAGGCAAATTACAGACTTTTAGGAGACATAGAAAAACTGGGATATAGACTAACCAAAGTGAATTTGGAAATAAGTAGAAAGTGGAAGGACTTACATTAACTGATTTCAAGACTTACAATATTACGGTGTGGTAGTCAGGTACAGATAAATACTGGCTTGATATTCATCAATTATAATTTGTATTTTCCCCTTTTAAATTAACACAGGTAGGGCCTCCCCTGGTGGCTCAGCGGTTGAGCGCTGGGCTGCAAAGCTGCCCGCAGCCTCTGCAGAGCCAGTTCGATCCCCAGCCGCCAGGGAGGGTCCCACATGGCGCACAGACCTCTCCTGCTGCCCGCTGCTCCCCTCAGCAGTGTACTTCTGTCCTTCTGCCTGCTCTGCTCCCCGCTCTGGCTCTGGTGAATTCTCTCACCCTCCCGCGCTTCTGACTGTACCCAGTGCTTGTATAAATAAATAAAAATAAATCTTAAAAAAAAAAAACAACATAATTGGGTGATTTTAATGAAATGAGAACAAAGAAATGTTATAGAATAAATCTATATAATTCATAAATTACAGATATTTTTATTAATGAATCATCCAAACATTGCCAGCTCTTCAGCAGAACCCCACATGTGTGCAATACTAATTAAATTCAGTGAGTTTTATATTTTTCTGTCTTTCATCATGGAAAAATTATAACTTTGCATGCATGTACATTTTTTGGTCACACAGAACGTATATTTGTCAGACTAGGAGGCTGGAATTTAATTATATGATGGCTTTTTAGCTTTAGTTGTTAAATTTAACTACTAAGATATTGAATTGGGGAGCCCCCCGTGCACTGTTGCCCTGGACTGCAAATGTGAAAAGCAGGGCTGTGTCTGAAAGGTGATAGACTTAGCCCCTCACCAGGTAGTCTGGCCCCAGAATCTAAGTGCTTCCCACTGCACCCCACTGTCTGGTTATAGAGAAGGGGAGGGTGTTTGGGAAGAGGAAAGCATAGAGGCCTGTAAAGATGCCAAGGAGCCTCAGTAGGGGTGGAAGAAAAGTGTAAGGGCCAAGAGAGGTAAGTGTACAAATTCAGGTGTTGGGGTGCTTGGGGACCCTGGCTTTCTTTTGGAGACTTACTGAATGGAGGGCTATCAGAAGAGAGCCCGGGGCCTGGAGCTCCGGCTCTGAACCCTCTGTTGGGATGACTCTCTTTACTTCAGCCAACTCCCTGTGATCCTCGGGAGTGAAAGGCCAGCATGACTTGGCAATCCTAGAAAGCGCTGCAGGGGAAACAAGCAATGACCTCCGCGCTCGCTAGCTGCTGCCATCTGCCAGACGCTGTGTGCCCAACCACAGGTCAGGCGATGTCAAGAGGTTAGCATGAACTCTTTCTCTTTGATGGTATCAGAAAGATTGAAAAATATTTCAAAATGCAAAGTGACTTTTTGCCACCCTGTGGCTTCCAAGATACCAGCGAGGTGGCCTCTGTTCTATGGGCAGTGCTGCCCTGGGCCAGACTCAGGAGGGTGCTGCTCTGCGTGGCCAGGTCAGATGTCCACCTCCCATCTCCCGCCACCTGCCATTGCATGCTGGGCACAGTTTACAAAGACGACGATTCCTCCCATGCCTGTGCTGTGTCTCCTCCCTACCAGAGGGGATCCTTGACTCTGGGCTGGCCTTGGGGCTGGCTCTGCTCACTAGAACACACCAGAAGTGACGCTGTACCAGTTCCGGCCCAGGTTTGAAGAGGCCTGACTGCTCCTGCCCACACACCCTTGGAGCAGGGCCCCCCTGCCAGAAGCCTGCCCTACTGGGGCAGCAGGGGTGTCCCTGGGTGCCAAGCCCTGACCCTCCCCCACCACTGAAGCACCAGCTGTCTGCGGCCTAATGAGTCGCCCTAACCACCACCGAGGAGCAGAGGAACCGTCCCACTGCACCCCAAGAGCCGTGAGAAATGATACATGGCTCCAAAGCTCACTGAGCTTTGGAGCGGTTTCTGCACAGACAACTGGAACCCATGCCAAATACTGTTAAGAGCCTCACGCATGTTATTTATGTAATCCTCACAACATCCCTGGGACAATGTCACCTTTAGCTTCATTTTACAGGTGAGAAATCCCAGGCCCAGAAGGATGACATCAGTTGTTCACAGTCTCACTAGAAAGTGGTAGAGCCTGGATGTGGACCTAAGGCTGCCTGACTCCATGATGGGCAGGGCCAGGGGATGGCTGGGAGACATGGTTGGGGAGGGGAGGGAGACATGTGCACTGCACCCCCTCTAAGATGGTCATGGTGCCAAGCAGGAGCGAAACCCGCCGAAGAGGGCAAATGTGAGAAGGGACAGGGAGACCAGTCATGAGAGACCCTAGAAGCTCTTGGCGGAAGCATCCTCAGCATCAGGAGCTCTTTGACTCAGGCAGCCCCTAGCCCCCAACTCTGCCTGAGTCGCCCCCAGACTTCACATGGTCCCAGTTGGATATTATCTCTGAAAAGCTCACCAGCCTGGGGATCCACGTGGCCAGACTCCTGGTCACAGGGCTGCCCCGGCTGGGCTTTCCCTGGAGTCCACGAGCTGAGGGAGCACGGCCCACCGTCTCTGGGGAGAACCCCACGCCTGCCTCTCCACATTGGGGTCTGTTATTCTGCCCATCATTCTTCCCCAATAGCAAGCCAAACCTGAAATTCCCCTCGCCTCTGGACGCTGGACGTTCCCTGATGGGCAGGAGGGGAAGGACAAGATGGCCACTTTCCCTGGTGGGGAAGGAGCGGAAGGACGAGAGTGACACTGGCATTCCCTTGGACCCAGAGAGCAGGTGTCCTTGCTAAGCCCACACTGGGATTCAGAGTTGGGTGAGGGGCAGAACTGGGTTGCTTGGGGCCCCTCCAGGCATCTGTAGGCGTGTGCCAGCAGGCAGGTGGGCATTGCTCTTGAGGTCTGGAAAGAGAGGGGAGTTTCTGGCACAGTTGGCTGGGACAAAGAGAGGGCAAGGAAACAACCTTTCGACCCCTTGGCCTCCCTTCTTCTCTGGACATGTTGGAAAGCTCGAAGGCACATTTCTTAAAACCTGCTGGCAATAGGGATCTGGGTGCATGGTACAGCTGACCCTCGAACAACAGCCTCTAAAATGTGCAGGGTCCACCTATTTGCAGACTGCTTTTCTCCCTGAAGCTCTGCATTCATGAATGCAGTCAATTTCAGGCCTCGTTTGGTGGAATCCATGGATGCAGAACCTGCAGCGGCCGAGGGCAGACTAATTTATAGGCGGATTTTCAGCTGCATGGGCAATTGGTGCCCCTAACCAACCACCCCCAGCCTCTGCCCCCTGATACAGGGTCCAGTGTAGTTTGTGCCTATTGTTGATGCACTTGATGGTGTTTGGAAGATAGAAACAAGTGCCCCTTTGGGCTGCTTTTATTCATGGATAAGGGGCAGGGGGAGTGTGCATTTTTCTGCAGTGGCCATTCTGGAGTTTGCCGGCTGTTGAGAAGCAGGTTTGGTGGCAGGAAGCTTCCTGACCCTGGATGACGGGTGTGGGGTGTTTTCTTGAACTCTGAGCACCCCCGGGGCCTTGCAGGGTAGCCCCCTGTGGGTCCGGTGCTTCTTCTGGGAGATGCTGCGCCCACTTTTTGCAGCTCTGGCTTGGCTGGGACAGATGAAAGAGACAGCCCCAGAAGGAGCCTCCCCTGCCTACCTCGCTCTACCTTAAGTGCTCGTCCCAAGAGAGCTGCCCAGCTCCTGCACCTTCCTGGTCCACGCAGGTTAGGAGGCAGCCCCTTGTGTTACAGGAGCTACCGCAGAGAATCTTGGGTTGACAATGTTGCCCCAGAACTGCTGCTCCGCACCTGAGTGCTGGGGCACTCATCCTTTCTAGTGTGGGTCTCATTTTTCTAACCTGTAAAACGAGAGGGTTGAAATAAGAGTCCCCTCCCAGCTTGAACCTTCAGTGATTCATCTCCCAAACACGTAATCGAGGGCCTGCTGCCTGACAGGTACTGGGCTAAGGGCTGGGGCTACAGGATGAATGGGCGTCTGGTCCCTGTCTTTATAGAGTTCACCTTCTAGAAGACAGGTGGATAAACATGGCATTGTAATACAAAGATGTGTGAGAGCTGAGAGAAGCAACTCCTTCTACCAGCCCTGTTAGAAAAAGCAGCAGTCTCCTGGCCTCCCTGCCCCCACACCTCCCCACTCCCCAGGTACAGCTGCTGTCAATTCTTTTAGCTGATTCCTTTGCATTTTAGCATCTTTTTCTGTCGAAAAAGAGATTTGCCTTGCTCCTTTTTGGATTTTTCAGTTTTAGGTGCCAATTAAGTTCTTACTCTGTAAGATAGATTAAATTCTCTTTCATCTGCCCTCGCCATCATAACCTCCCCTTAGAATTCCTTCCTTATTCCCCCAATAGGGTCCCTCACCCTCTTGGTTAGATGGGGATTCAGTGACTTCATTATTATGGTCTATAATTAAACCATGCAGTGCATTATTATGATTTTTCTTTCAACATTTTGTTCTCTCTAGAATTAGCTGCTCTTTTTGTTTCCTTGGTTTTCTTTACAGATTAGTGATTCAACCCCTAAAATTCTGTGTTGGTCTCATCATATAGTCAAGTGTTGGGCATTCTATGAGCTTCATCTTCTTGAAGAGATCTCTTCCAGAACCCCTGGTGTCTCTCAGCTCCTGGTCAGGGTCCCTAACCTCTCTCTTCTATTGAACCTGTGCTTCCTTTTTCTTGTTTTTGGGGGAAGTTCTGTGAGAAATGGAGAATGGAAGTTTCATTTTGTGGAGAATTTGCTTGTCTCAACATTCTGTTAGACACTATACTTAATTACTACTTTGTCAGGGTATGGAATTTTAGGTTGGAAATAATTTTCTCTCAGAACTTCAAAGACAATGAACGCTCCATTATTTTCTACGACAGCGTTGTAGAACACCCAATGCTGTTTTGACTCCTGATCCTTTCATGGGACTTGTTTCTCTCTCTAGAAGTTTGTAGGATCTTTACCTTGTCTCCCGGTTCTGAAAGTTCATGATTATATGCTTTGATGAGGAGAAAGGTATATATATATATATATATATATATATATATATATATATATACACACACACACACACACACACACACACATAGATATAGATATTTTAAAGATTTATTTATTTATGTATACAAGAACTGGGGTACTGGCCAGTGGTGTGGGGAGGTGGAGGGGATTCACCAGAGACAGAGTGGGGAGCAGAACAGGCAGATTGACTTAACTACACTGCTGAGGGTGGCAGTGGGCAAGTCAGGAGAGGTCTGCTGTGCCATGTGGGTAGCTCCCTGGCCAGGGATCGAACTCATGCTGCAGTGACTGAGGATAGCTTCATAGGTTGTATCTTAACCTGTTATGCCATCAGGGAGGCCCTTGAATTACTTTTTAAGGAATTTCTCTCCTCTGTTTCTTTCTACATCTCCTGTTATGTAGATATTTTTTTCTCCTGAATGGGTCCTCTTATTTCATTGTCTTTTTTCTCCTGTTTTCCTTTTTCTGTTTGTAGTTTGGGGACAATCTCTTAAACTTTAGCTTTCCTGTTTAGTTTTCATTTATTTATAATTTTGAGGCCTCATTTTTGGAGTTTATGTTCACTTTTAGAACATCTTATTCTCTTTTCATGGGTGTGATATCATGTTTCTCTGACAATAACTGATTTTTAAAAAGAAGTTCCTTCCAGCTGCACAGCTGTGTTTTTTCATGTTAGATGCTCTCCTCATACATCTGTTGATTCTTGGATTTCTGTTGAAGGATGGGACTCTAACAATTCTGGACCCATGGGTGGGCCTTTGCTGCCCCTGGCCTTTAGCTTGGGATAGCAGAATCTCACTTTATTCTCCCATGGTGCCCTGCCTCAACTATGTCATTGTCCCACGGTCCTAGACCTGCTTCTTTTCTCACTCCAGAAATACATCACCCAATACCTGCAATGGGAAGGGAAGGGCAGGGACTGGCTTGCTCAGACCCCGGGGGCTCTGGAGGACTAACTACTCCTTTTTTTAAAAGTTTATTTATTTATCATTTTTAATTTTTTTAAAGATGTATTCATTTATGCATACAAGAACTGGGGCACAGGCCAGAGGTGTGGGGATGAGAGGATTCACCAGAGACAGAGTGGGGAGCAGAACAGGCAGACTGACTGAAATACACTGCTGAGGGGAGCAGGTAGGTGAGACAGGAGAGGTCTGCTGCGCCATGTGGGTAGCTCCCTGGCCAACCGGGGGATTGAACTCATGCTTCAGTGGCTGTGGATAGCTTCATAGGTTGCGTCTTAATAGGGCCAGGGAGGCCCTATTATTTGTCTTTTTAAAAGATTTATTTAGTTAGTTGAAGAACTGGGATGTAGGCCAGATTAGCAGGGGGTGAGAGGATTCACCAGAGACAGAGAGGGGAGCAGTACAAGAGGATCTGCTGTAATACACTGCTGAGGGGAGCAGTGGGTGAGACAGGAGAGGTCTGCCGTACCATGTGGGTATCTCCCTGGCAGGCCAGGAATTGAACCCGCACTGCAGAACCTGTGGACAGCT
Source organism: Talpa europaea (assembly GCF_964194135.1). NCBI lineage: Eukaryota > Metazoa > Chordata > Mammalia > Eulipotyphla > Talpidae > Talpa > Talpa europaea. The sequence continues at coordinate 89,617,853 of NC_140068.1, forward strand.
TCATAGCACTGCGCTCAACCCACTGCACCACGAGGGAAGCCCTGGTTCACTTATTTTTAATAAACTTTATTTTTTAGGAGTAGTTTTAGGTTCACAGCAGCTTTGCGTGGAAAGTACTGGGTCCCATGTACACTCGACCCACTCCCCACATACGGCCTCTCTTACTATTAACATTCCTCACCAGAGTGGCACATTTGTGATAACTGAGGAACCGGCACTGGCACATCACTGCCGCTCAAGTCCTTAGTTGTCATTAGGCTGCACTCTTGGTGTTGTACATTCTGTGAATTTGGACAATACAGTGTATAATAACAATACAATGATAATATTATACAATACAATGTATAAGATCTGTCCACCCTATCATACAGAGCAGCCTCACTGCCCTGAAAAACCCATGTTCTGCCTATTCATTTCTCCTCCATCCCCAAGCCCTGCCAACCACTTCCCTTCCACCTTACCTTCACTTTTGGAGTCCACCCCCTGTGGACTGTACCCTGGGCCTTGGGTGGGGGAGGTCCCTAATGTAGGGTGGGCTGCCTCTCACCACTACTGGCTCAGAACTCAGATTTCTCTACATTTTGTCTCCAGCTTCTAAACCTTGTTGCTGTTGTTCTTTCCTAGTTGTTTTTTTTTTCCTCCAATGGGTCTATATCTTTAAACAAAAGTCCCATCTCTATAGTTGAGGCATTTTATTTGCATGTATTATAATAATAATAATAATAATCTGCTCTCTCACTCCCTGCCTGAATGGACTGGCCTGGTGATGGCCTTTGAGTGATGACCTTTGAGCTACCCCTTACCCATCTAACCTACAAAATGTCTTTAAAAAAACAAACTGGGGTCTCCCTGGTGGTGCAAGGGGTTAAGCACCGCACAATGAAGCAATCTGAAGCCTCAGCAGCCCGAGTTTGATCCCCGGCCGGCCAGGGAGCTACCCACATGGCTAAGCAAACCTATTCTGTCTCGCCCGCTGCTCCCTTCAGCAGTGTGTTTCGTCAGTCTGCCTGTTCTGTTCCCCTCTCTGTCTCTGATGAATCCTCTCACCCCACACATCTCTGGCCTATAGCCCAGCTCTTGTATGCATAAATAAATAAATCTTTAAAAAAGAAAAAACTGCCATGGTCATGTCATTCATTGCTCAAAAATATTTTGTCTAGAGTAAAAAGTCCTAATTTCAGAGTTGGGCAGGCAAGTTTCTGTAATATGACTCCACTCTGCTTGGAAGGCCTGATTCTCCTGCCATTGCTGTCGGGCACCTCAACGCCAACCAGACCCTCTCTCACCCTGTCCCCTCCATCACGTCAGTTCAAAAGCTGTCCCTGACTAGAGGCTCCCCAAGTTACCCAGGGAGCTTCTCACACCCTCTCCTGAGTGCCAGGCTCAGGTGGCTGTTGTATGGCCATTTTTCTGTGTTTGCATCTGTTTCTCCTTGGGGTTCTTTGAGGGGAGGGAAGAACTATTCTTTTTATCCTCTACTCTTAGGGCTCAGCATGGGCCTCCTACGCAGTATTTTTTTTTTTTTTTGTGGGACCCTCGCTGGTGGCCGGGAATTGAACTGGCGCTGCAGAGGCTGTGAGCAGCCTCACAGCCCAGCGCTCAACCTCTGCGCCACCTGGGGAGGCCCAGTAAGTTTTTTTTTTTTTAAAGATTATTTATTTATACAAGCACTGGGTACAGTCAGAAGTGCAGGAGGGTGAGAGAATTCACCAGAGCCAGAGCAGGGAGCAGAACAGACAGACTGACGAAATACACTGCTGATGGGAGCAGCAGGCATGGCAGGAGAGGTCTGCGTGCCATGTGGGACCCTGGACCCTCGCCGGTGGCCAGGGATCGAACCGGCGCTGTGGAGGCTGCGGGCAACTTCGCAACCTAGCGCTCAACTGCAGCGCCACTAGGGAGGCCCGCAGTAAGTTGTATTCTGTGTTGAATGTATGGATGACTTTATAGTTTTACGTCATTATTTCTCTATGATGACCCTTTTCTATACTGCTGTCTTCATTGCCACCATATTAGCAACAATTTTATAAGAATAATTTTTTAATAATTAAACCCCTTGGCTGTCATTAGAAGGATATTCTTTGTGTCAAGGATTAATTACAGAGAAAGGCGAGAGTACATTCTTCTGCGGTTGCCTAATCTTGACTTATTATTTTACTTCCTTTACTTATCAGTATTCATTCCCCAACTGCTCTGCCAGCCCCCTAAGGGCAGGACCGGTGCCCTCTGTGACTTGCCACAGTCCTCAGTCCCCATCAGCTTGGGCACACAGTAGGTGCTCGGTGAAGACTTCTCAACTGACTGTTCTGGGATAGGGGAAGATCACAGGGCCAGGCTGGGGTGACTCTGGTGCAGAACATAGGAAGCCCTTGCTGGGCCAGGGGCAGGCCTGGCAGACAGCGAGGTGTGTGGGTGTGACAGGGCTTCTGGGAACAGTTGATGGGGCCAAATCTTCTTTGGGAAGCTGGAGCAAGAGGAGGAAGAAGAAGGAGTAAGATGGTGGGAAAAGAGAAGCCGTGTGGTGGGAGGGGTGGCTTGGTGGGGTGTGGGGTGGCAAGTAATGGCGGACAGGAAGGTAGGTGGGTAGGTCTCCAGGGTGAAGGCCCAGAGACACTTCTTCACTGTCGGGGCTGACCAGTTCTGCCCTCCTTGCCTCGTCCCTGGCTTCCGGAGCTCCTTCCTGCAGTGCTTCTGTCAGGGTGAGTCTGTCTGTCTTGCGAGTCAGCCTGCTCTCCCCTGAGCATCATAAGGCCCAGACAGACCTGGGCCTCAGCTCCTGGGTGGGATTCCCTGCCCTCCAGGCACAAGTTTCCAAGACTGTTTCCAGACTTCCCTCTCAGAAGAGGGCCTCACCCCTCTTCCTGAGCAGCTCAGTTAGTCTGGGGGAGAGCGTGAGGAAGGAGATACGAGAATGCCCAGTCTGATGGAGGCGGGCGCGCACACCACACACACTCGTAGGAGAAACAACCTGAACCTCTTATGCCCCCACAATACAAAAATACACAAAAACATTACAGCTGAAAAAATTAATAAAACCTTTTCTTGACATTCCATGGCTGTCTCTCTCTCGTCTTCTCTTTCTTTGCTGCTGAACTCATCTCAGGAGATCACATCTATGCCCCCATTTCCACTCCACGCACTGACTCCTTGGGATCTGTTCTGCCCAGGGTATCAGAGACCACGTGGTGGGGGTGGCGGCAGCAGCTCCCAGAACCTGCAGGCCCTGAGCCTGACTGCCCCAGCACTGCAGACCCTCTGCCGTCGCCCACTAACTTCCCAGCCATGCCTCTTGCTCCAAGACCAGATGTGCTTCCCTAAGGCCCATCTCTCCAGCCCCTGTGCCCGGACAACTCGATGCCCTGCTCCCCGGCAAGCCCAGTCTGACATTTGACCTTGGCTCTGCCCTGAGATGGAGAGGGCGGAAGGATGAGAATTCGCCCTGTGAGACACACCCCACCTTGGAATGATTCCTCTTTTGTTTTGAAATGAAATATTCCAGCCACACCAACGGTGGAGGGGACAGTAGGATGGACTGCAGTGCTTCCAGAGTCACATGTAGTGGCATCCACAGTCTTGAAGTTTCTTGACTATCCCTCCCGCAATGATGGCTGAGACCCCAAACTTCCTATTTACACCCCTACGAATTCTTCCAATGTTTGGTAAGTGATATAGACAGCACTGTGACGGGTGCTTCAAGCATTATATGAATGCCAATGCTGTTTATTTTTCTCCCACTTGCTTTTTTTTTTTTAAAGGTTTATTTTTATTTATTTATTTATTTATACAAGCACTGGGTACAGTCAGAAGCGCGGGAGGGTGAGAGAATTCACCAGAGCCAGAGCGGGGAGCAGAGCAGGCAGAAGGACCGAAGTACACTGCTGAGGGGAGCAGCGGGCGGCAGGAGAGGTCTGTGTGCCATGCGGGACCCTCCTCCGGTGGCTGGGAAGCAGCTGGGGATCGAACCGGCACTGCAGAGGCTGCGGGCAGCTTCGTAACCCAGCGCTCAACCGCTGCGCCACCGGGGAGGACCCCACTTGCTTTTTTTTTTGTGGGGGGGGACAAATTTCCCCTGCCCATACAAGTAGCTCTTGTCCACTCCTTTTCTCTGCTGCATAATGTTCAAATGTGCCATAGCTGCTTTTCGTCTCCTGTAGACGCGGGGGCCACCCAGCAGAGGCATTCTGGCCCTCTCTTATCATGCAGCCGCTCAGGCCCATCTGCCACTCGTCTCGGTCCTAATTCTCCAAGGCAACCTTCCTGTTTGGAACTTCTTCCCGTCACCCTTCGCATGACCTCAGTAGCCGGCTAACTGGCCCCCACAGCCCCAATGTTGCACTGAGCCTATTCTCATGGCTCCTTTCTCCCCGATTCTGACATCCACACCTAACTCCTCCAAATCCTCCCCTGGCCCTTGGACCCCAGCCCCCAGTTTGCATCCCTAGCATGCCCTTTGCATCCCCTCCAGAGTCTGGTTCTCACTTCTGCAGCACCCTCCACCCCCCACCTGCACCCTCTCTGGTCCTCCTAGCTCTCCCCCAAAGTCCCACCAGTTGTGCCCTGCCTTCTCCGTCACTGCCACTCATTCCCGTCTTCTCTTTCCTCCCAGGCTCCTCCCAAGCCTTATCTTCTCCCAGAAGCCTGCTTGGAACACCACTGAAGGTCATAGCTGGTGCCCTTGGAACCTCCCACATGATATATAGCCCGCTAAGCCTGCTCGCTGTTTATTTAAGTACAAGACTGCCCCCTCTGGGCGTAAACTCCTCAATGACACTGTCCACACCCCGTGTCAGCAGCGCCTGCGCTTCCTGGGTATCAAATGTGGGCTTGGCGTGCATGGGTCCTGTCAAGGCGCCCCTTCATCTTCTTATAGTCAAGGGTCCTTAGCAGCCCTTAAAAATAGGCAAGTGCTGGCCTCCCCGGTGGCGCAGCAGTTGAGCGCCGGGTTGCGAAGCTGCCCGCAGCCTCTGCAGCGCCAGTTCGATCCCCGGCTGCTCCCCGGCCACAGGAGGAGGGACCCACATGGCCGTAGACCTCTCCTGCCGCCCGCTGCTCCCCTCAGCAGTGTCCTTCGGTCCTTCTGCCTGCTCTGCTCCCCGCTCTGGCTCTGGTGAATTCTCTCACCCTCCCGCGCTTCTGACTGTACCCAGTGCCTGTATAAATAAATAAATAAATAAATAAATAAATAAATAAATAAATCTTTGGGGGGAAAAAAAAAAAGTAGGCAAGTGCACTGAAAGCCAGTTGCCAAGGCCCAGGCCAGTGCTGACGGTGTAAACGTGGGCTGGCAATGACGGGGGGCCCTCCTGCCTCCCTTAGGTTCTGTTTTCATCCACAATAACCTTCCCCGAGCTTCACCTCAGCCCCTCTGCAGGTCTCTTCTCTCTTCTCCCCTCTTCCTACCCATTTCCCCTCCCCAGCTTCAACCTCTCTTCCAGTAAGCCCTCCAGAGCACTCTGACCCCCAGACCTCGATGGTAATCAGCATCCAAGACTACATTTGATTAACTGCTATAATGTGCTGAGAGTCTATTACGTACAGACACCTTTTTAGGTCACTAATCCTCTCAGTCAATGATGATCACCTCACCCTAATGTACAGATGAGGAAAAGGAAGTCCAGAGAGGTTGAGAAGCTTTCCCAAGGCCATAGAGCTGGCCTTTAGCAGGCGCAGGATTTCAGCCCTCACTGGGCTGTTTACTCCCTGGCAGCCAATCACCATCTGTTTCCTGGTGGGGCTGCTGCACAGTCCCAGGTCTGAGAGTGTTGTGGCACTAGCCCCCAAAAGGCCAGTCTGGGCTGGAAGCTTCCAGCACCCTCGTGCCCAGCCGACTCCACCAGCCCCATCAGTTCAGCCCGTCTTTGAAACAGGGAGGCCCTCCACCGCCCCCACCCCACTCCCCACCCCACCCCACCCCGGCCCCTGCTGGCTAGGACAGAGGGCCTTTCAGCCTTGGCTGCTACCGTGACCACCTTCTCAGGAGGGGCTGTTTTTCTAAACTTTTGATCCTGGGGTGGAGGCAGACGGCAGGCGTGGGGTCCCTAGCCTGTGTGACGGGAAGCCACGTGATAGCCATTTGGCAAGTGTCCCTTGCCCGGTGTCCACAGGCTAATTGGCGGCTTTTAAGATGGACGAGACCTCTGGTGTAAACCACCTGAGTCGCTGCACGCATCAGGTGTGTGCCGCGGGGGTGGGAGTGGGGGTCTGTCTGCGCGCCCCCGCGCGTGGTGTGTGCGGTCACTGTGAATTCCCCACCCAGACAAAGCCCTCTTTGTCTCCTCGCTGACTCCCTGTTCTGTGAAAAGGCTCCCATTTGATTATTTTTACAGGGTGTTTCAGCCTTCTTTCTCATTTCTTCTGCTTCTCAGTAACTATTCCCAGCTTACTTCATTTTGCCTAGAAATGAACAGCTGGCTGCTGGGGAATTCTGCAGTCAGCGCCTAATTCCTGGCTTTGAGGCACTGTGTACCTCAGTTTCCCCCTGGGGTGTCTCCAGGAAGGATGGGGGAGTCATAGTAGTTTTCCTAGGAAGCCACTAAGCCAGCGAGTCTCCTGCCGTCCTGCGTAAGCCAGGCTGCTCATTCTTAATGCTTCCTCTGCTTACTGCTGTCCTCCCCTGTGTCTGTCTCCCCATCTATGAAATGGGGTAAGAATCATTTCTAACTCAGAGTTGTTGTGAGGATTACATGGATGTAACGCTTCCGCAGCAGCGTCTGGTACACGGGAGAGTTCATTACGTTCATCATCACCACCGATAAAAATTCCTTGTCCCCGATGTACTAGGCCCCAGAGGTCTTCCGTCTGGGTCTCTTTCTTCTCGTCTGTCCTGCCTGCTGTTTTTGCCCAGGATGTTTCTCAGGTGAGAGGTCAGGGGTCTGGGAAGCTCCCAGAAAAGCAGAGTGGATCCTTTCCTGTCCTGCTCTAGAGACTGATCTCTGGGGGGGGGGGGTGGAGGGGGGCTGGGGGGTGGTTGGTTGTTGTTCCCACAGGAAGCTGAGTCCCTGCGGCCCACACCCCACTCAGCATGCCCCGCTGAAGGACCACTGTCTAAAGCGCCCTCTACTGGCCGTTGGCAAGTCCTTGGACAAGGGTGACCCCTTCATGGTAAGGAGACGGAAGAGCTTTCTGAATATCAGGATAGGGGGTTCTTTTGCCCAGGGCAGAGCTGGGAGTGCTAACTTCCCACCTTCCAAATGGCCCAGTTGTAGTATCCCCTTTTTTGCTAGCCTGAGAATAGGTTCCAAAGATAGCTTCTTTCTCCCTATCAGGGCAGAAATGCTAGGCCGAGAACAAGTTGCTCCTCCTAACAGCTGCAGATGACAGGAAGGCGAGACCAGACAGTGTGTAGAACTTCTCGACAGCAACGTGTGATGGGGGTGGGGAGTTGGTTCATATTTGAAAGGTAATAACAGAGGGAAGACCCCACCACCACCACCCACCCACCACCCCCCACCCGACCCATGAGATCTGCCAGACCGGTAGGGAATTACTAATTCCGTAAGACCAAGGTACTCAGAAGATGGTGGTCCACAGCAGTGTCCCGTTTCTCATGTTGCGAGAACTCTCATCTGCCAACGCCTGACCCATGTCCAAACTCACCGGCCTGACAGTTACCATATCCCCGTGGGAGAAATTTTAAAGGACTCTACTGGAAACAGGGGATACTGAAGTTAGGTTGCGAGGACTGTCCTGGAGTGAGGCTGGGTGTGTCTTGTCCCTGGAGTCCCTAGTGTGGGAAGGATGCCGCTGGGCCCAGCTTACACAACAGACCCTCTTCAAGGGATGGGATAAGGGGCTGGGAGCTGGGCAGCCAACACCTCTGGATTCTGCGAGGCTTTCTAGGAGCTGGTGGGTCCCAGAGGGTAAGAAGGGGCAGGGGAAGAGGCCACAGTGGATTTGTGGATAATTGTTTTATTGCATTGTAGAGAATGCCGTCCACACAGATTACATGCAGCTAGTTCTATGTACAGGGCCTGGCAGCCTCCACAGGGGATGGGAGGGGCAGATTATAATACACAGCAGTGCTAATTCTTTATAGTGTCTGGTGGGTGAGCCTGCGGGCTTGATGTGGGTGCTTTGAGACTCCAGACCGAGCACTCCTGGCCTGACCTGGCTGGGCCCCTCCAGGTATACAGGGAATTCACCCCAGGCTCCCATGTGTCCAAAGGATTAAGGCAGGGGGAGGAGGTGGAGTGGATAAGAGGGAGAGTGAGAGAAAACAGATGGTCAAAAGGAGTAGAAAATAACCAGACAGGCCTGAGATGGAGAAGTCAGTGAAGAAAGCCTCAATCTCTAAATCTTAACCCCTTCCAATCCCACTTGCCCCCGAACTTGGTTATAGGAAAAGTCTGTGGAGTATAGGAAAGGTGATTTGGGGGTGACTTATTCTAGTTCTGCTGTTTTCTCAACACCTTCCTCTTTTCCTCATACTCCCCCCTCTACATGCACACACACAGGCCTAACTAGGTAGACCCCACGAGGACATGGAATGTTGGCCCAGAAGGCCCTGGGGCTGAGGGGTGTCTGCACAGGCGGAGGCCCAGGTAAAAGGGCCTGGCAGCAGCCATCTTCTCCATCGCTGGAGGAAATCCACTCTGCTGAAAACACTGGCAGGAACCTGGATTCCAAAGCCAAAAGGAACTGGGGCAAGGAGTGGTGACTTTGGGAGAAGAGAGAATGGAGAGACCCAGTTTGAAGAAACATACCAGAGAATACCAATATGAGGGGTGGAGGGGGAAGGGAGGAGCAGAAAGGAACCATTGGGAGGACTAGGCCAGAGACGTGGAGGCTGCAGGCTCTCCAGCACAAGCCCTCAGGTGTTGAAGCCAGCCACCCATACACTACAAGAAAAGCACCCTAGGGAGCACCCCCACCCCCTCCCATGTCCAGCTGCTGCCTCCTGGCCCCAGCTCCCCAGAACAACCTTTCCACTCACCCCCCGACCCCGCCCTCCACCACTTGGTGACACACGCAGGGCCCAGTGAATAGAGGACGTTTAATATTTCTGTGCTGGTCAGACGGAACACAGGTGGGGAGTACATGGGGAGGGGGCAGGGGCCCCCTGCCTCTGGGAGGGGTGGCTTGTGAAGAGGTGTATGTGGGGGTTTCTTGGAAAAGAGTCCAAGGAGTCTTCTCAGCAAAGGGACCTGGTCTGGGTGTCCCGAGTAACCAACACACCCAGTCCTTGCCCTTAAATTGGGGTCCCCCATAGGGGGTCTGTGGAGTCTCATTTTCTTCCAGCTTCTTCGCCGGAATCCAACTCCCAGCATGATGGGGGGACTTGGTCCTAGAGAGGGGTCTGGAGAGCCCCCAGGAAGCAGCCCAGGGTGGGCTCTAGGGCTCACGTGCCCACTGCCCACTGTGGGGTGCTGACAGCTGTCCCCTCCTTCCCTCTGCCCTCCTTCCTTCCCCCTGGCTAGGCAAGAGCTGAAGGGGAGAGGAGCAGGGCCCCCAGTCTCTACTGAGTCCCAGGGTCCTCAGGGTGGGGTGGAGGAGGGGTGGAGAGAGGGTCTTGGCCACCAACAGACACTGTAAACTTTGGTTTAAAACAATAACTTAAGTGGAGGGAGGGCTTCCAGCCTGGGGACGGGGTGGGGGACAGGAAGAGCAGGGGGTGAGGGAGGCGACAAAGGAAAAAGCCAACAAAAAGTTTTGGTTTTTGCTTCCGGCATAAGAAAGGTCTTTGGTCATCCGTTTAACTGGGGTGACAGGGAAGGGGTGCTGAGGGAGGGAGATGGGGGACCTGTAGGTTGGGGGCAGGGGTGGCCTGTAGGGTGACATTAGCCACCATATTAATCCCCCCTGACCCTCAAGCCCAGAGTCAGCCTGGCCTTTCTGGGCAACCGAGGCAGCTGCTTCCTCCTGGAACCACTTCTGGCCCCAATTCCAGCCTCCAGGGTAGCTGGGCCCCTTCAGCGGCTCCACCTCTAAAGTCTACCTGGCACGGGCCTCTCTGTGGAGGAGGGTGTGCCAGACTCTTCCTGTGCTCCCTGGTGTGGGGGCCGCAGGAGGAGCCCCCAGCAAATGGGGATGGAGGGAGGCCTAGTGTAGCCAAGGTCCTGGCTCAGGTGGGGAGGGGCTGAGGCCTGGTCTTACTCCCATGGGCCCCCAGGGCATGCCATTTGTCCTACCCCAGCGATGAGTTTGGGTGGGTACAGCCTTGGCTCAGGTGGGGAGGGGCTGAGGCCTGGTCCTACTCCCATGGCCCCCCAGGACATGCCATTCGTCCCACCCCAGCTATGAGTTTGGGTGGGTGCAGCCCTCAGACCTGTTTTCTTCAGGGGATGGTCTGAAACCTCAGTTCCCCCACCGAGGCCAGGGAAGGGGCAGGAGTTGGGGATGGAGTTATTTCTTCACAGTACGGAAAAGAAGGTAGAAGGGAGCACAAATTAGGGAAGTGGGGGCCTCTGGCCAGAAAACACAGCCAGGGCCAGGTGCGAGGGGCCCTGGGTTTGAGAGGGGTGGCTTAGCCCCGCCTGCGGGTCTCCATGGTGCTGAGGGGCCCTGCCGGGGAGAGCTGGTAGGGGAGGAGGGCCCTGCTGCTGCTGCTGGTGGTTGGGGGAAGGCGGAATTCAGATGTAGGGGAGGTTCTCAGGAGGGGTCTGGGCCCCTCCAAGTCCTCATATGGTCCCAGACCAGGCATTCAGTGTCCCCTTGGGTGTGGGACCCTCCCCAAGCCCCCTCCCCAGGCCTGTCAGTCAGGTCACGTTAGGAGTCGCTGGCCCAGCCCCCTATCAGAGTCCTAGAAGTGCCTTGAGGTTTGGACAGGACTGTGGAGTGGGGGTAGGTGGGGCCTGGGTTCCTGAAGGCGGGGTCTCACCCCAGCCCTGCCAGCCCCCGGAGGCCCTTAGGACAGTTCCTCTCCAGGCAGCTCCTCCTCCAGCTCCCTGTCTTCTGGAGGCCCCGTGGTGCTAGGGTTGGGGGGGCCCAGGGAGGGGCCTGGCCGCCTGTCTTCCTCCGCCTCAGCTGGCTCCTCTTTCACCTGTACCTGGTGGCTGCGACAGAAGGAATGGTGTGGGCACCTTGGGAGCTTACCCCTGTCCCTCCAAAACTCTCATCTAGAATTTTGGGGGCACAGTAGGGTATCCATAGCTCTCCGTTCTAGGAGCCATCATCCCAGAGCCACTGAGGCTTGCAAGTCTTGGGTCTGATCTCCCTCAGGGTTTTCTTCAAAGGGAAGGGGGCTATGGGATAGAGGTGGCCTCGGGTGGGAAAGGAGGGAGAGTAAGTGGGGAAAAAAGGGGAGAGGAAGGAGAATGGGGGGAAATAAAAAGAAGGGGGAGAGAGGAGCATAGGAAGGGAGGGGGAGGTGAGCGAAGGTGAAGACAGGAGAGGCGTGCAGAGAGCGGGGAGAGCACACTGAGGAGGACGCGAGGACCAGGTGCTGGGGAGTGGGCCGTGGAGCGGTGACAAGATGGGGATCCCACCTGCAACGGGAGATTGCTCCTCCCTCAGGGCACTGGGGCAGGTCATGCTGCGAGCTCACCTGTACTGGGGTGGGGAGAGGCGAGGGGGGCTGCTGCTGCCATTGCTGGGCAGTGGCTCCACGGGGGCACCCACGTCGTCATGGCTGAGGGGCAGGAGGCTGCTGGCGGAGCCGGGGTTCAGCATGCCAGGGCTGTTGAGGAGGGGGAAGCTGCTCTCGGCCAGGGCGGCCTGCAGGCACAGTGTTAGGCCCTGTCAGTGGGCTCCCCAGGCAGGTGTGGGCCTTTCTCCAACCCTAGTGGGTCTCCAGTGTATGTGCGGGCCCCGGAGACACATTGATCTTGGCCACCGTGTGCAGACTCGGCCTTGAACACAGCACCCTTCCCAAGGCCAGAGCTGACTCTGACCTCTGGCCTCGCAGCTTTCCTGGGAACCTGGGCCTCACTTATCCCTCTCCCCAGGAGACAGAGGACCCCCAGGCAAGGGGGCGCCATCAGTTATGCCAACCTCCTTGCCCTCTGCCCTGCCCCACCAGAACCCAGCCTTGAAGCCAGAAGTGGGGCTGGGCCCCGAGTGACTGGGACCGAGGGCTGGGGTTCCGGCACCCAGACTGGTCTACACCCTGTTTCCCATTCCCCTCCTCCCATAGGTGGGTCCTCTGCAGGGGCAGGTGGGGAAGGTCTCTTCTACAGGTCAGTGTGTGGGCCCGTCACCTGGTAGCTGGCATTAAGTGCTCCGTAACTGAGTCCCGAGATCATGTTCTTCACCAGGGTGGGGCTCCTGGGGAGAGAGAAGGAGTGTTTGGTCCATTCATACACACTCGTCACTCACTCCTGCCCCTGAGGGCCTGCTCTGTGTCAGGGACTGTCCCTTCATTTTCTGGGGAGGCCAGAGAAGGACTGTCCACTGCTTGCTGAGTCCTGTGCCCTGGTGCGTGCTCCATGCTCACGATGACCGGGCCCTTTCACAGGGGAGGCACTGAGGCTGGCAGAGGTGCTGCACTGTGTCTAGTGCTGAGAGTTTGAGAGAGGGAGCTGGGAACCCCCAGTGTCTCTATGTCACACCAACCCCACTTCTCTCTGGTCTAGGTCTTCTAGTGTTTGGCAGGGTCTGAGCCTTGACAGTCCCAGATCTTACGTGTCACACTTTCTTCATCCTGACTTTGGGGGTATCTCATAAGCCCTGTGCCAGCCTGTGCCCACATGCTCCATCCAAAAGACTTTTCTACACAGAAAGTTGGAGCTGGCTGAGAAAAGGCAATGGCTCAAGCTGTGCCTCTTCCCCAGTGATTACCCCCAGTGTATAGAGGCTGAGGACCTGGCCCAGCGTCACACAGCTATGGCGGAGAGGTCATCTGTCCCAAGTTGGTAATGAGGCTGAAGACACCGAGCACTGTGTCTGGCACGTGGGGCGCTGGGATGGCCTGCCTTCTTTTTTCCAGGGCCCAATCCTATTCCAACCCCACAACTCTCTGGGGAAGGACAGACGCTTGTTTTGGAAGAAGTCTTAGAAGGACAGACACTCCCAGAGATCTGTCTTGCCCTCCCCAAGAGCCTCTGACCCAGAACGCACAGGCAAGAATGGTGGCCTGGGAGGGGGTGTTTGGTGTGGGGATAAGGCCACTGGTGCCAGAAGGGGAAGCAGAAGAAGAGGTTTTAACCCTCTCTCGGCTTCCTCAGTTTACACTGAAAGTGCTGCATGGCTGAGAGAACACCAAAGACAGGAGTCAAAGCCCCAGCTCTGCGGCCACTGCCATGCGACCCCTTCAGACCCTGCCTTCTCTGGGCCTCGTCTGCCTGTAAAACCAGGAGATGGGGCCCAGATTGAGGCCTGCTCTTTCTGTGAGGAGGAGGAGGTGGCTTTGGGGAGGGCAGTCCCCTCACCAGCACCCCCTCGGCAGTCATGTGCCAGGTCCGGCCAGGCTGCTTCCGGCGTCTGTCTCTCTGTTACCAGGTCCCACCCTCACTTCCCTCAGTCAGAGGTAAGGGCAGATCAAGACAAAAATGTCCACCTACCAATCATATGTCACTTCCAGATTCCAGTCCCCCCTGGTCTCCTGCGCTGTTCTCTCTACTCAACCCCCAAAGTGAGAGGATCTGGTGCACAGGGCTCCCTGGAGTGCCTACAGAGTGCGCCCCACCCAGCCCACACCAGGGGGTGCACCCTACCAGATCTGGGCCCACATACCCCGTCATCTTTGGCGGTCTCCGCTTCTGATACTCCCGTTCGTCCACTGTCCACACGGCGCCCTTGACATTTTCCACGCGCACAAAGCATTTGTGCAGGCTGAGGTTGTGCCGCACGGCGTTCTGAGGGTACAGGGGTGAGAGCAGATGCTCAGAGGTAGTACAAAGGGAAAGTCCATGTCCTACCGGCCCTGGCCCAGGGCAGGCCGGCAAGCCACCCTGAGGAGGAAGGCCCTCTCCTGACTTCGGGGCCGGGGGCTGCCAGCGCCTTCTACCACCCAAGGTCACCCACTATCTAACCCCCTTCTCCTGCCACAGTCGGACAATACTGTCTATCAACTAACAGATACCTAGTTAGTAGTAATGTTTTTCCATCACCATGAATCAAAGACACATATAGTCGCTACTTGGGGCTTCTGATCAGCATGAGACCACGGGCAAGCCCTGGCACTTTGGTGAGCCCAACATGCCACATCTCAGGTGCATGCAGTTTTCCATGAAGCTTTCAAAAGTTTTAGAAAGAGCACATAAACCCTCACTGCACCTGCCAACACCCCTGGGAGTGTGGAAGCCGTGGCTTAGAACAGAGAGCTTACTGAGAGTATACAGTAGAGGCCTAATATGTACTTGCTGAAAGAAAGAAACCAGAAGAGTGTGGGCTTAGCAGCTGCGAGGCAGGAGGAGGAGAGGAAATGTCACCTTGTCACTCCCACCCCCTCCCGCAGGATAACTTCAGGAATTGAGGTCATGTGGTTTATAGGACACTTGGGTGAGGGTGGGGGTGCTTGGCCCAGTTCCCCTCCTGGGAGCCTGGGCTGGGGCTCTCATCCACCTCCCCCCATGCCCCTCAGTCCTGTCCCTGTACTCTCCTCTCAGCTTCCCTCCCCTTGTTCCCAGCCCCTAGCTGTCCCCGTCCCTGTTACCTGTCCTCCCTCAGCCTCCCCCCCTGTCCCCATCCTTGTCTCCTCTTTACATTTCTAAACGGGGAAGAAAGCAGGCAGGGCGGGCAGCCCATGCCCCTGGAGATCCCCTCTCCCTCTCTCCCTTCCAACTCTTGCCACTTGCAACTGGCCCGATTTCATTACCAATTTTAATTTGCCTCTAATTAAATCCTGTGTATTTTTCCGACTCGCTTGCTAATCCACGAGGGAGGCGGGCGGCTGGAGTGGAATCTCTTGGAGCGATAATTACAAAGGGCCTAATCACGCCGGGGCTCCTGCCTCGGAATAAATTTGCCCGCATTACGGGGCTCCGATCCTCCGCTTTGCAAATGAGAATGACCCCAATTTCCGAGGATGGCCTCACCGGGGCTTTTTTCCCTCATTTCGAAGCCTGATTCGTGATGAGAGACTAATTCGTTACGCTGAAACATTAACGGCAATTTAAGGGGTCTGGAGGGGGCTGCGTAAACAAAAGGACTGGCCCACAACATGGGCCCTGGGAAAGGACGGGCACAGGGGAGGGCTGGCGAGGACCATCAGCTTGGCAGATGGCAGCTCTGTCCCTGGGTGAACAGCAGCTGGCCTGCCCCATGCTGGCTCCCAACCCTCCTGCCCTGGGCTGAAGTGGACTGCAGCTCAGGATGGGGGCCACAGAGGGTGAAGGAGGGCGTGAAGGAAGCTGAAAGAGTGGTGCCGAGATGACAGGAGGGGCAGAAGGCATGTAGACAGGGTGTAGACGGGGTATGTTTCCCGAGTAACACGTATGAAGCTTGACTGTAAAAAATGCTAAAGGCCAAAGTTGATCTGGAGCTGAGATGGATTCTGCTGTGCCCACGGAGGCCACCTTAAGTGGCAGAAACAGCAGCAGAAGCACCGCTAACTAGGAAGGCCACCCATGCGATCTTTCACAGCGGCTTCTTGTTAAGTGAAGGGGGACGACGGAGGTGGAGACCTGGGGGGGGGGGGGTGGGGGGCTTGCCACTGAGATGACCGAGGCTGGGCAGCCATAGGCAGTCCAGAGGCTGAGGGGGTATAGGGAGTGGCGTGGTGATAGTCAAGGGACTGAAGGACGTCACCTAAACCAGTTCTTCCTGATCTCAAGAACAGAGAGAAGCAAAAGTTACAGTGGGCTAAGACAGTTTGGAGAGCAGGAAGGGAAGGTGGAGTGGGACTCTGCCCCCAAGGGGTACAAGTGATCAGACGGAAGCCCTGCATGGTTACCCCTAAAAATAAGGTGTTATATGCAACATTCAAGTGAAGCACTGCATGATAAATATAATGATACCTAATGTTTGTGCAGGACTCTCACCATTTATAAAACCTGGGAACTGAACTGGCCGAGAGGTTGGAGACTGGACCAGGTGGTCTTGTCTCAGAGTGTGCAGGACTGTGATTGGCAAGAAATGACATCACTCACAGCCAATGAGAGCTGGTGTCCCAGGCTGGCAGCCTCTCTCAAGCTTTGGGAATTGGGTTCGGGGATAGGGAAGGTCATGGAGTACTCCCTCCTACTGCATTAAGCATACTCCTGGGAGAGAAAAGACTGGGCCCTGTGCAGACCCCACCCAGTACCAGGCACAGGTGGGGAGAGGACCTTAGCGACACTTGTTGAAACCTGGTGGGATTTGGCGGTGGTGGCGGTAGCCAGGGCTGGGGATAGTTTATTTAGCTGCAAATTCTTCACTGAACCAGCAGGGGGACTCAAGAGCCAGGGATCTAATGAAGGTCTGCGCTAGGGCCTCCTGCGGTGTGCAACCTCCCCTGGGCTGCCAACACTCCCAACTTCCTTCTACCCCTCCCAATATAGATATCTCTTCCTACCCTGCTGCACACACCCTAATATTTTCACCAATCTCTTTCACATACTATCTTAGCTATAATTAAAAAAAAAAAATGGTCTAGTGTCCCAGCCCACATTTCCGTGTTCCATTTTCCTAGTGTCCCTCCCTTGCCTGCCTCTGGTCCCCTAGGAAAACTCTTGTGGCTGAAGATGTTGAAAATGACTAATTGGATGGAGACAATTATCTGCCTGTTGCTGATGGCAGAGCTGGGGAGAGTGAGTGCCTGTTTGTGCCTGTGTTTAGTCCATGGTCTCTCGGTCCATGCACATATCTACCCCCATCTTCAGAACACGGGCTTTTAGCCCAGGTATCTGGACCCTTAGGGTCTCCTGTGAATATGACCCAGCCTCCCTCCCTCTTGGCTCCCACACACTGAATGCTGGAGGCTGGAGCCTTTGGGGCCCTTGGGGGAGCACCCCTAAGAAGAATAGGGTTTCTTTCCAGAAAGAGGGCAGCACAAGGCTGGAAGGAAGGGGGACACTGAGAGATGGTTAGCAGACATTCCACAGCCCCTGTGAAATAGTGGTGCCGAGATGACAGGAGGGGCAGAAGGCGTGGGGTGGAGGGGCCCATGACCCAGCCGGAGTCCTGGTGGGGCCACTTCTATATAGCTGCCTCCCCAAGGGTTAGGCAGGTTTGGTCTCCAAGGGTGACTGGGGCCCTGGGCCAGCTGGCAGGGGCATGCCTCACCTTCCAGGTGGCAGTGTTTCTCCGGAAATAAGCAAACATCCTGGTGAACCAGTTATAGATCTCATTCAGGGTCAGCTGCCTGTCAGGGGTTTCCAGAATGGCCTGTGGGCAGGGAAGAAGCAGAGTCCCTCAGTATGGGCCTTGAAGGTTCACAGGCCTGTGCTCTCTCTGCCAGGATCTCTTTCTTCTGCCTGGTCCCTAACTCCCCTGAAGACAGATGACACCCAAGCCTCAAAGGTTAAGCATGTGATCAGGCAGCACATGGTGTCTTCTGGAGAGAAGACAGCTTCAGTGCCCCTGCCCTGTAGAAGGAAGGAAAGCAGTATTTTTGGGGAGAGAGATGTCCAGGGTGTTGGAATTTATCCTGATTTTGGCAAAGGGCCTAAGCATGAAATGGGGAGTATGTGTACAAGAATATGTGTGAGTGTGTGTATGTGTGTGTGTGGGACCATCAGAGAGGATATGTGTAAATGCATGTTCATGTGAATGTGACCCGGGCATTAAGGACAAGAGGATTACAGACACACGGGCAGGAACAGAGGGGGCTGTTGGGAGGGAGGGAGAAGAAGGAGGAGACTAAGGGTGGCCACAGTCTATCAGAAAATAGTTTCATGGGAGTGTGGGTAACAGGGATGAGAAAATGAATGTCATAGTGGGTGTGAATAGCAAAAAATAGTGTGTCCCCAGAGACACGTCCGAGTGACCAGCAGGCTGACTGAGCTGGAGCCTGCAGGAGAGGCCCTATCGCTGAGAAGGAAGCACACGTGGGCGCGGATTAGACAGGTGTGAGGGGGAAGTCACATCTCCGGCCCAGGCCCTGCAGGCTGGGTGATGCAGCCTGTGCCATTCCCCAGCCCCTCCCCCCACCACCTGTGCTCACCTGGCGGATGAGGGAGGCGTAGGTGAAGGGGGGCCTGACATCAGCGTTCTTGTAGAACTCATGATTCTGGGCCAGCTCTAAGGGAGACAGCAGAGGATGAGATAGCCAGATTGGCGGCGGTACCTTAGGGAAAAAATGCCCCTCCCCTGCAGCCCTTACCTGAGGAGATGGGGGAGCAGAATTTGTCACTGCTCCTCCTGCGGGCAGGGCCCCCACTGTGCAGGGAGGCAGAGCCAAGGCCAGGGGGCCGGAGGGGGGTGACAGGGGCAGCGGCTGAGGTGGGGGGGTGCACCAGGCCATCCGGGAATGAGTCTGCTGCAGAGATGGTCACCTTGGAGAATGGGGAGGAGCCAGGGATCGGGTTCAGCTGTGAGCAATGGGGTGGGTACTGAGACCAGCCCCGAAGCGTGGGGGTCCCTCGGGTCCAGGGAAACGTGGAGGAGCTGTGGGAGGCTGGCAGGGCTGAGTCACTCACCGGCTGGCTGAAGGGCTTGGGCTCAGAGGGCCGCATGTGCAGATGGGCCATCATGGCCTGCAGCCTCTCACTCTCCTTCGCAAGCTGTGGAGAGCCAGGATTGAGCAATGGGTCTTCTGCCTCCTCCACACACACACACCCCCACTGGAATCCCCATCACCACTCTCATCCTGGCTCCCTCTGTCCATGTTCTGGGAAGGCCTTGGCTCTTTGTGCCTCTCAGACCCCTCAGACCCTCCAGGTCAGGACCAGGGGTCCCTGGTTTACTGAAGTTCTCTGTGATTCTCCTCCAGACTGTCCCAGGCTCCAGCTCATCACAGATACTATAATTTGGGGATCTTTTCTCCCCATAGAGGGCAGAGGCTGTATCTGAACAATACCAGAGTTCAGTAGCATTTGTGTGTGTGTGTGAAGGGGTCTTCATACTGAATGGAGACTCAGAGGTGGATGAATGATTCATTCAACCCCATTCATAAATTCAATAGATCATTCACAACTACCCTTGCAGGCAGGGCATGCTGCTAGGTGCCACAGCGAAATGGGTAAATATTGATTGACTGCTTGATGGACTGTCCCGGAGCCTCCCGAGTACTCTGCATTATCCAGCTTAAATTCGGGAGCCAGACTGCCTAGAGGCTAATCCCAGCTCTGCCACCCACTAGCTGTATGACTGGAGGCAAGTCACTTCACCCCTCTGTGCCTCTGTTTTCCATACCTGTAAAGTGGGGATAATAACAGTACCCGCCATATGAGGTTGTTTAGAGATTCCGTGTTATATAAAGTATTGAGTACAGCACAAAATGCTCACTACATAGCTGTTAATACTTTTGTTGTTATTAGCAAGAGTCTCTCCTGGACCTCCCAGCAGAGATGGCCCCCAACCTTGGTCATTCCTCAGGATCCAGCTGTCCTTGCCTCACGACCATGGTAACTAGGACCTAGAACACCTAAGGTGATCCTTCCACGTGACCCCCTAAGTCCCAACCAGAAAGACAGTTTTGTGGAGGGGTCTGGACCCCTACGTGCCTCCCCCACATCCGGGGGCCACACCTGGATCTCCAGCTGTTGCACCACCTGCATCTGCACCCGGCACTGGGCTGTGCTCCGGTCGTCCAGGGCGTGCTCTGTGTTGAGGTGTCTTCCAGGGGACGGAAGGGGAAGAGAAAGTTGGTTTCCCTGCTGTCACCACCCTCCACCCCCTCCTCTAATCCCGCCCACAGCCTGGAAAGCAGACAGACCAAGAGATACAAAGAAGGGGAAGAGGTGGGAAAAAGATGGGGCAACGGAGGAAACCGCCTTCTCGTCAGCCTTCTTTGATGTCTTTGCTAAAATCCCAGCTACAGAGAGATCTAATTGCAAATGAACTAATTAAGTAAACCTCTGACGAAGCGTGAAAACAATTTGTTTGACCCTGATGCTGCAAGGGTCTGGGAGACAGCAGAGTTAATCAGTCAGTGACAGAGCCTGGCATGGCTGTGGCAGCTGGCTGCCTGCTGCCAGCCGCCTGTCCACCTCCCGCCCTGCCTGTCCAGCAGCCCTGGCTCTAGGCCATCACTCTCAGGGGCTGAGCTGGGAAGCTGGAGCAGGGAAGGCTGGTGGGGGAGTCCTCGGCTTCTCCTCGTACCCCCACCTTGCTGGGAAGGGGGTAGGGAGGCTTGGGCCTAGAACAGACTGGGGGAGGGGGTGGGGGGATCGGAATGCTCAGGGAGTTGATGGGGGGGGGGAGGCAAGAAAGGAATAGGCCCTCCTGGGGTGAGAATGACAGGAAAGCTGGTGGCTGAAGGTCCAAGAAGGGGCAGACTGGATGGCAGGCTAGAGGGGTGAGGGGCCCTGTGGGGAAAGGCTGCCTCAGCGGGAGCAGGGCTAAGGGAAAGGAGAGGGAGTGACACCTACTTGATGAACTGGCCCAAGTCTTCACACAGGGTCTCACAGCCTGGCCACTTGCACTCTCCATGTCCGTAAAGGGGGTGGGAGCCAGGCGCCTCCTCATGGGAAGAACTAAGAGGGCAGGAGGAGGGTGGTGGTCAGAGCCCCTGAAGACCCCAGTGACCCTGAGTCCAGCTCAGCCTCAGCTCCTCTGCTGATAATGTTTTTTTGTTGTTGTCCCTAATAAGGTTTTCCTGAAGGCCAAACACAATTCTGGGTGCTCCCAGAGAGATAAACTGGGTTCCTGAGCACCACCCTCCCATTTGGCCCCCACCACATTGTTGTCCCTTGGGGTCCAGGTCTGCCCTTGGCCATTCTGCAGTGCCCCTTCCCAACCTGGGCTTATACCTGTCTCTCCGAGGTGTGAGCACAGTGGGCTGTCCGTTGGGCAGGGTGTGGTGGGAGAGGGGAGGTGAGACTTTGGGGGGGGCGGCAAACGAGGTAGCGGTGGTGGCCGTGCCAGTGAGGTCCAGCCCCTCCTGCTTGACGCTGTCCTCGGCGGGCTGCCCGGGGGCACCCTCGCCCTTCCACAGCTGGGGCAGGTCAGTCGGGCACACGGCTGCTGTGGGAAAGGGAGAAAGGGGCTGGCAGGGCCTGAAGGACACATGGGGCCTCCCCATCTCACCCCCAGGAGGAGAGGAGGGCCACTCACCTTGCGGGAGGGTCTGGAGAGGCCCAGAGGCTTGGTTGGGCTGCAGGCTGACCAGCCCTTGTCTCTGCAGGTTGAGCAGGTGCTGCTGCTGCAACTGTTGCATTTGCAGGAGCTGCTGCTGGAAGGCCAGCTGCTTGTTCCCCAGTGCCTGGTGGGAGGCCCGAGGGGGCGGGCAGAGAGGGGTGCCGTTGGCCTCAGGCGTGCCATCTGGCCCCCATCCTGCGGCCACCCCCTCCCACGGCCTGTCAGTCCCTGGAGCTGTCGTTGCTGCGTCCGCAGCTGCGGCTTCTCTGCTCCCGGCCCAGCTTCCATAGGGCTGCATGCCTCCTCGCAGTAAACACACGCATGCACGCACGCACGCGCGCGCACACACACACACAGCCAGCCCCAGACACGCAGCACGACGCCAGCCTGCTCCCGCCTCCCTCCTTCCGCTCCTCAGCTCCCGCACCGCAGCTGTGCGCACGCCTGGGGGGGCGCTCATCAGGATGATCGATGAGCCTGTCAGCCTCTGGGGGCCACTCCCGCCTGGCAGGCACCCTTCCCACATGCCCGGGGTGCCCCCCTTCTGCTGAGGTGGGGCCACCTACCCACCCCCCACCCCCCCCTAAGCTCCTCTCCTCTTCTGCCTCTTAGATACAGAGAATAAGGAGTCCCATGGACTTTGAAAGATCAGCATCGGCTGGTGATGGGGACCAAGCTCAGGGACTAGCCAGGCAGGCCACTGCCGGGGCTGCACTTGCTCACTCCTGCACTGGGTCACTCTCTCCCAGACTGAGTTCTTCACACAGGCACTGACAAGTCAGGCTGTCAGCAAGTCTTTTCTGAGCTCTGGGAGTCAAGCACGTCCTGGGTGCTTGGGAGGCAGAGATGCCTCTGCCTGCCTGCCTGGAGGGTGGGGTGGGGGCAAGGGGGGGGTGGCAATATCCACCCCCCCCCTCCCCGGCCTAGAGATAATGCATTGATTACAAGGCCACTGAGGGGGAGACTGGGTCAGCAGGGCGGCCTTCTGGGAAAGATGTAACTTGGAACTTGGCTGTGGCTGGGCTAGCAGGAAGGAGGTGCATGTCTGGGATGTGGGGTGGGGCTGAAGGGTTGATATGAAGCTCAGGAGGCTCTGTGGCCCATGGGGCAGGGCGCGTAGGCTGGGGAGCTCTGAGCACACTGTGGGATAGCTGGAGGGGCTGGGCAGGATGTTACAGGAAAGGGCAGAAGCTGGGGTGGGGCTGGAGGGTGTGTGTGGTTTGCTGAGGGACTGAAAGATTCTCAGGACCAGAGTGGAAGGCTGAGGGGCTGGGTTACCAAGACAGGGGGCAGGAGAGGGCTGAGGACAAGGCTGCCCTCTGGCACCCACATAGCACTGTGCACATGTGCATGCAAGGCTCAGCCTCCCAGGGCGGTAGTCCAACAACATGAGGCAAGAAGAGTAGCGGATGGGATGAGGCAAGAGAGACGTGAGCCCACTCCCCGTCTCCCCACACTGCCAGATCCCCTCCCTCTCCTTGTCCTCATTTTTCTACTCTTCCCACAGGCATTTCTCTCTGGCCACTGTGGAACTCCTGGCCAGGGGAGGCTACGCTGTAGGCAGTGGGGCAGGGGTCCTCTGTGGGGGAACACCCAGACCTGCCAGACCCTTACCTCTTTGGGTGGCTGCTTCCCAGCCTGCTGTTGGGTGAGGAGTTGTAAGTGGAGCTGCTCTTGCTGCTTCTTGTAATATTCCTGCAGCTGAAGGGAGTGGGGACAGCAGGGGTAGGAGTGGATTGCCCATCCAGGACACTACTGGCCCCAGAACCACCACCACCACCACCACTACCACCACCCCCCACCCTCCCCAGTCATGACTGGGCTCCTGGAGGTAAGAGTGGGCTGGCGGGGAGATATCTACTCTAAAAGGGGGTCCCAGCAGGGCCTGGCTGGGGAGGGAGTAGAGATTTCCTCCTATAGTTCTGAATCCCTGGGGTCTCTTGGGGGGGGTCCCCATTCAGGACAAGGTGCCACGATGTTATAGTCCTATGAATTTCCTTGGGGTTCTGGAGATAGTGGTGGGGTCAGCACACAAGGAGGAAGTAGGGGGCGCTGCTGTGGGAAAGGCCTGGGCCTCTGATCCGTCCCCAGCAGCCCTGGAGGAATGCAGATCAGGCCGGCCAAGACAGCACCTCTGGTTGCTGCCACTGCTTTGGCCCTTGGTGATGTTGGTAGTAAACAGGGTGGGAGGAGGGAGGCCAGTTCCTACCTGCCCCCCTTTTCCCTCACTTCCCAGCTACCCTGGGGCCAGACTCACCTGCTGGAGCATGAGTGCCTGTTGCTGCTGAAGCAAGGCCTGCAGCTGGGGGGGCGACAGGATCTGCTGCATCTGCTGGGGAGTAAGCATCTGCGGGGACATCATGGCCACCGACACTGGCACCTGTGGGATTGGGCGTTAGCCTGCTCACCTCAGGGAGGGCCGCAACCAAGGCCCCACCCACAACATGGGGGAGAGGCTCAGGAGTGCGACTGCCTGGGTTCAAGTTCTGATTCTATCACCCATTAGTTTCAGACAAGTGACTCTCCTGCCTGTTCTGTATTCTGGTCTCTGAAACAGAAGTAGCAATGGTGCCTGCCTCTCAAGGTTCTCAGAGTTCACACTCAGAATACAGCCTGCCATACAATAAGTGCTCAGAACCTGGCATTATTGCGGATGTGCCATCTCTGCAGGGCATGCACATCGGACCCTAGTGATGCTGCTCAGAAGTCAGTGCTGTGGAGGAGGCCCCCAGGGATGCAGAGGGCCGGCAGGGGCCAGACCCAGCTCTTGCTTAGTCTGTTCTGCAAACACCATCTACAAGGTGGCCTGGCTGGGAGGGGAGCCTGTACCTAGGGAAGTGGCCCCGTGGTGGGAGTGAGCCTGCACTTTGTCTCTGCTCACGTCCATGTCACATCTACATACCTGTTAATGGCACACACAACATACCTGTTAGATGGCTGAAGCCCAGGGGATGCTGTTGGTGCCAAGTGAGAGAGGGGTGTGTGTGTGTCTGTGTGTGTGTGTGTGTGTGTACTCTAGCAAGTCACTTGCCCTCTCTGGGTGTCAGTTTCCTTGACTATAAAGTGGGGACTGATTGAATGATAACAGATGACTCCTTTCAGATGCAACCTGCAGAATTCTCAGAGTAGAGCAGCTTTCTGTCCTGGGTTAGACCTCTGTAGAAGGCCAGTGAAATCTAGCTACAGGTAAAAGGTTCAGGGGAAAGCAGTAATACTGTTCTTTTCCCAGCCCCACCTTCCCTGAATCCCCCGGGCCTGTGCAGTCATAGGCAAGGAGGACCAGGGGAGGGGCCTGTGTGAGCACGACAGGCCCCAATGGGGACATCTGCCACCGAAATCACATGTAGTCTTCTCTAATCTCCCCTCTTACCCCCAAGCCCGAGCTAGTGCCCAGCACACAGCAGGCACTTACTACATGTCCTTCACTCCCCTGAGCCAGGAAATGCCTTCCCCAGCAGATCAGAGGCCCCTCTGCCAGCCCTGGGCCAGGGAGGGAGGTGAGTCCTGCAGGGACTTGTCCTGGGCAGGATGTGACCGGTTAGGTCCACCAGTGGTGCAGGGCAGGAATGGTTGCCTTCCGGATCCCTGGCAGGGGCAGGACTGTCTTAAGGTACCAGTTAGGGAATTACCCCACAGCAGAGCAACCAAGGAAGTGCAGTGGGTTCAGGGCCATGGGGAAGCCCCACACCCCCAACCTTCTCCAGATGAACGGAATGAATATTGAGCCCAGTCCTCGGCCGGCTTTCCTGCTGTATCCCAGCCGTCTCTGTGCAAATCTCCCAGGAGGAGCCCGACCCAGCTTTTTAGACACGGCAAAGCCAGGTGAATGAAGGGGCCTCTAAAGAGGAGCTCTAAGTGGCACAGCTGGGATTGAAACCCAGGCCTGTGTTGACTACAGGTTTCAGGGACATGCTTCTGCGCCCTATATGGCCTCCCTCATCTCAAAAGCAGGTCTTGAGAAGGAACCAGGAGTGTGTGTGGAAACCAAATCATCCAGGAGGTTGAAGGTGGATGAGACCAGCATCCCCAAAGGCCAACTGCCCTCTTTACAACTACACCTAAGGAAGATTCTGGAAAGCCAGGTCCTCACTCTGGGAGAGGCCTGGGTTGGGGGCAGAAAATGGCACCGACTGCCCCCCTTGCAGAGCTGTCCCCGTGCCCACTGTTGGAGGCCCCAGAGGCAGGTGGGTGGCTGATCAACTCTCCCTTCTCTCCTCCTCTTGCAGGGTACCCAGCATGGTGAGGCTGAGCTCAGAGCCCTGTATTTCTGAGTCAGGTGACCTAGATTCTTGCCTCTGACGTTGACTTTTATTTGAAATCAGCAACCTCAACTTTCCCCATCTGCTAACGGGGGTTCAGAATACCTGCCCTCCCTGCTTTACAGGACTACACAAGAGGATACTGGTGATTGCTATTCAGATGTCTGACACAGCTTTATGGGTATTCTCACTGAATCTTCCCCACAGGCCTGGGAGGAGGGCATCATTTCACAGAAGAGAAAACTGAGGTCTAAGGAAGTTAGACCTCAGTCTTGCCCTCCAAGACACAGTGGAAGAAGGGATACGTGAAAGTGATTTTTATGCCTTGAAATTCTATACAGATGTAGAGAAAATCACATTTTAAAACATTCTGGATTTTCTTTCCCCCTCTTTTCTATTCTCCTTTCCTCTCCCCTCTCCACTCTTGTGCCTACACTGCACCGCGGCCTCAGAGGGCAATATGGCCAGGCCACTTGGCCCACGGCAGCAGACCACTTCTCCTCACTTCATGGAGGGTGGAAACACGCCTGGTCCACGGCTGAACTAGAAACACGCCAGGTCCACGGCTGGGAGACTGAGACTAGACACCCGGGAGAACTTTCCAGGCACCAGCAGTGAGTCACCGTGAGAGACATGCAAGAGAGGATGTGGCTTTTCCTTCCTTGGGGCTTTCCTACTCAGAGGCAGGGGAATGGCAGAGATGGCCCTGGAAGGCCTCCTGGCCCCCGCAGGTTTCTGCCAGCTGGCGGAGGAGCTGCTGGAGAGGCAACTTTGGAGATGTGGATGGATTAGCCTGGCTGTACTTGTCTCTGAGGTGGCCCAATGGGGTCAAGAAAGGTCAGTGAGGTGTCTGCAACATGCTGACCTCTTGAGCTGGTGGACCCCATCCACTCCCCACCCCACCCTTTGAGGTTCTTGAGAATGGAGTTGGAGTCCCCGGTGTCCCAGTTCACCCCTCACCAGGCTAGGATATGTTAGGATGGGCACTGTTGGCAAGTTGGCTCAGCAAGGCCCGTGAGTCACTGTCTGGAGAGCGGCCAGGGCAGCTAAATGCTTACTAAAGCCCTGGCAGTATGAGCCCAGGGCTGGATGCCGACAGCTGCCTCCAGCCCCTCCCTCAGGACCCCATCCTCCCCCACCCATTAATACAGTGTGCTGGGCTGTCAGGGAGGAAGTTTATTACAGGGCTTAGGGTTGTGATGCATACAATTGGGTGTCAGAATCAAGGACCCAAACTCAACCTCTTTGTTATGGAGCTTGCGGTCCCTGGGTGAGTAGGGAGCCTGGCTAAAGCTTGGTGAAGGTTAAACTCCTTTGCAAATGAACAGAAGAAAGTCCTCAGACTAGCTCTGGGCTGGAGTTGCAGCAAGAACATGGTGGTAAGATACCAAGATCTTCTAGAAATACTAGAAGGGTAGGCCTGAAGGGAGCTGAAGTGAGACAAAGGCTGGACAGAACTAAAAAGCCACATCCCAGTTCCCCCTGCCCAAACTGCCAGCCACCTGCACTGCCTTCTAGGATAGCCCTTGTCCAGCCTGAGCACAAACCAAGCAACCTCTAGGCTGCAGCTGGAGGTCTAATATGGTTTTACAAACTCCTCTGATGTTGGCTCTAGGACCAGGATGGTGAGCATAGCGGGGAGGTAGGTGGGGAGGCAATTTTGCCTCAAGTTTGGGGAGCAGGCCAGAACCCTGGGGTGCCATGGGGAAGGGGCTTCCATTCATCTTGCTTCCTACCCTTTGTACTCAACCCCCAAGTCCACAAAGAACATGTTTCTACAGGGCAAAGGAGAAACCCAGCCCTCACTCTCCATCCCTGTCAGCCTACAGTTTATAAAAAAGGTATTTCTAGACCTTGGACCCCACTTGGGGACAGAAGTCTCACCTTCCTGGAGATTTTAAACTTGAATGATGAGGCTGGGATGTGAGGCAAGGAAGATATCTAAGGTTGGGAGATGAAGATCAACAGTTGGGGCTCCAGGGGGAGTTTAGACATAGACCAGAGAATCCCATCTCCCTGAGGGCAGAGAACCTCCAGTCAGGGCTCTGAACCCAGGGGCTGCTGGTGTTCATTACTGTGCTAAGCACATGGGCAATGTCACAGGGTAGCCAGTGTGTCTTCTGGAGCTAGCTGTTTGATTCCAAAGCCTGGCTCTCCTCCTTATTAGCTGTGTGAATTTGCACACAAGTTTACTTCTCTCAGCCTCAATTTGCTCATCTGCAAGATGGTACTAATAACAGCATCTACCCTATAGGATTGTGAGGATGAAATGAGATGATACTTGCAAAGCACTTCGTGTATGCCCCACGGTAAACAAACACTCTGAGAATTTGGTTGCATATGAAGTACTGGTAAGTATTTGCTAAATGAATGAAAGTATGAATTTATTGGGAAGTGAAGAAGTGAGGAGAGAGAAGACCTGAGAAAAGGGTCATTTCATCTGTCCCTTGGACCAAAACTTTCAGTTTTAAGCCATCCAGAGACCTCTTTGGTTTGGAGGGAGAGGATCCGCAGCCTCCTTGCCTTTCTCAATTTCACATCTCCAAGGCCTCGTACCCAACTGCAAAATCCTTGGTCCCTGACCTGAGCTCTCCAGCCACCAATAAGTTTCTTCCTTTTTTGCCTTGGGTCAGCAAGCCCTTTCAGGTTTGGGGGAGCATTTCTGTTTCCCAGTCTGTCCCTCCCTGTTCTTAGAAAGCTGGTGTCAAAGAACTCAAAAGAGTAGCCCAATGGCCACTTCAGACCCAGGGAGTACACATGTGGGTCCGTAATCGAAGAGACCCAGTCTGGACATGATACAACATGAGAAACTTGTACAACATTCTAGCATGAGAACTTTCCTTCTTCCCATTATTCACTTTCCAGATTTTGTCCCTCTCTCTGCCACCCGGGTCGAACTGTGAAGGACTGTGTATCATTAGGTTCAAGACTTAAGGTACTTAAGACTTAGGTTCAAGGGGCTAAGGCACCTTGAACTTCTTCAAGGCTCTTTCAGAATATGGGCCTGTTTTACGTAAAACCCAGATACTCTGCAAAGTCAGAGCACTGGGGTCACCGCCTCCCATCCCCCCACGCCCCCACCTCAGGACAAAGTCCAGCTCTGGGTCCTTCTCCCAGCACCAGGCACCTCATTCCTACCCTCCACTTCACTTCCCTCCTTTCCTCAGCACCTGCCCCCTCAACCCCCGCCCCCCCCCAGCTTCTGGCCCAGGATCTAGCCCACCCTTCCTCCCTTAGATAAACTTCCTTTCAAAGCCTAGCTTAATCCTCTCCCCAATTCTGAGCCTCCCAGGCTGCTGCCGGGAGGTGTGGGGGGAGTGAGGAAGCTTGGCTGATGAGGGGGAGGGGAGCAGGCTGCCCCAGTTGTGACCCAACCCGGACTCAGACTGCAATTCTCCCAAGTTCTTTGTGACACAAAAGGTAAACAGAAGGCTTACCCCCGCCCACCCCCCACAGATCTCCCCTCCCCCAGACAGCCAGATGGGCCGGCAAGCTGGGGGAAGGGAGAGGGGGGAAAAAGGGCAGATTGTCCAAAGGAAAACAAAAGAGACAGAGAGACAGCAAGAGACAGGAAGCTCGGGGAGCCTGGAGAGTTGGTGGGGGAAAGGTAAGGTGGGGGGGGGGGGGTTGCGGTGACCTCAGCAACCGAGAGCAGAGAGCAGAGGGTCTGGAAGGGGAACAGAGGGACAGGCACTGTGACCCACAGAGGTGGAGAAATGCAAACCCTGGAGAGAGCTTGAGGGCAGAGACCCTGAGGGGAGAGCCAGGGAAGAGGCCGCAGGCACAGGTACAGAGACTGAGAGCCCAGGCAGGCGGAGACAAAGACCAAGCTGAGGAAGGCCTAGGGGATCAAATGAAGACAGAAAGTGGAAGCCCCTTTGCTCTCTGCCTGTACCAACTGCATTTCCTTCTGGAAAAATGCCCACTTTCTGGCAGTGGGGACTGGCAAGAGCAACTGGGTTGTTTCCTCCCTCTGTGCCAAGCCCACCCTTCCGACCTGGGGCCTGGACCCAGCCCAATGCCAGCCAAGGGCCCTCCTCCTCACCTGCACGGCAGAGGCCGACTGCTTGCTCTCATTGTTCCCAGGGGAGCTCAGGCCTGAGGCCTGCTGCAGCAGGAACTGGCGGGCCACCTGGAGAGCCTGTAAGATAGGGGCTGAGTCAGCGGTACCCAGGCCTGGGTGGGAGGTCAGGAGTCAGCAGGATCCAGGGTTCAGAAAGATTTTGATGGCTGTGAAGGGTAGGTGGTCAGGGAAAGCTGGAAGGTCTTGGGGGGTGAGTTATAAGGTGACAAGGTCCACCTGGCTTGAGGCAAGGATAAAGGTGGCAGGAGGGTGTCACTGAGAGGAGCAACCAGGGTTTGTGGACCAGAGCCTATAGGAACTCACTCTGGTTGCTGGCAGCCCCATAGCATATGGAAGAGCCAATGGCCAAAAAGGAAAGCAGTGCAGTTGGTGGACTCGGTATTATCAATAGGTACTACTGCTAAGGGTTGTACTTCACAGGCGAGATCTTATTGAAACCTTCCTGGTGAGGCTGTGAGGTAAGGATTGTCAACCCAGTCTCCAGGAAGTTAAATAACTTGCTAGGAGCCATCTGCCAGGATTTGAGGTCAGCAAGTCTGACTCCAAGGCCACCTGCCCTACTAGGTGGCCAGTATGGGGCTGAGGGCGTGCCATTCCCTGAAGTCAGAACACAGAGCTGGGGATAAGGGTACAGCCTCAGGGTCTGAGCATGGTGTGGTTTCTGAACCCAGGGGGTCACATGCAGGGTCTTAAGGTGCTTGGGGAGTTTCATCAAGTCCTGAGGAGTGTGTTTGGGCTTGGAGGCCATAATGATTTGGTCTGGAATCTGAGCTGGCACTGTAGAAGTGGAAAGTGTGTAGAGTTTACATAAGGAGCTGTTCTGACATGTGAGTGGTCCTGGGATGTGGATGAGTGGGCAGTGAGAATTGGGTTAGTTAGTAGAGTGAGGAAGCTCTCCAGGAAGCTCTCCATAGGTCAGTCAAGACCTCTGCCCCCCTACTCAGGGCCATCTGGGGCTCAAATTCAAGGGATGTGCACTGAATCTACATTCTAGGCACACAAAAACCATCTGCCTCCAGGCTCCCCAAAGGCCTCCTGGGGAGCAAGAGCAGGAGGCAGCCTGTCCCAAAGGGCTCTGGTATCAGGTAGACCTAGCTTTATAGGCCAGTAGTGCCACCTATCAGCATGGTGACCTTGGCACAGTATTCCATATTCTGTCTGTGGTCCCATCTCCTGGTCTACAACACTGGGCCATGGCCCATCTCGGAAACACCTGGGGGTCAAGACCAATGCCTGGCATTTAGCAGACTTTCCCTAAGGCCTATTCTTTCCCTTCTCTTGAGCTGGATGGTTCCCTCCTTCGCCTCCTTCAGCCTCTCCCCAAAACGGCCCCATGCCTGATGCACTTATGTGGGGACCTGTGTCTGCTCTGGCCCCTCACATCTGTCCACACACCGTGTCCTTGAGTGGACTCCCTCCTCCCCGCCCCAAGCACTGCCAAGGCAGAGCTTCGGCCCTCGTGCACTCGCACATGCTCGCCACTCAGCAAACACTTGCGGAGTGTCTGCTGTGTACCGAGCACACACTCATGCCCCCTCCGCAGCCCTCTCATCGCCCTCGTTGACCAGCTAAGCCTCCCTTGAGGCTGAAAGCGGGTTTACCTTAGGAGGGTAACCAAATACACACTGGTGTATCTATGGGAACGTGTCCCACAGCAAACCTGGACTTCAGATTAGCCTGCTCTCCCCAGCCCCCAGCCCCCCTTCTCCTGGACCTCACAGCTGGACAATGGCCTGGGATTTCTTCTCTGTGAGATTCACTTCAGAAAGTAGAAATCTGACCTTTCTGAGACAAGAGACTCTGAGAGGCTGTGGCCAGGGGGGTGGGGTGAGGAGAGGGAGGTGGGGAAGTGGTCACCAGGAAGGGATCCATGCTTCTATCTGTCCTATGTGTAGTGACTCCCTCCAGGCAAATACTCTGTCTTCCAAAGGTAGAGGCAGGGTGAGGCAGAGAGAGGTCAGAGGTCAGGTGGTAAGAGGATGGCTAGGAGCAGCTGGTCCGCTCCGGAGACCCAGAGTGGAGAGATGAACCCCAGATCGCTGGTGTGGGGAGGGAAGCAGCAAGGGGAAGAGCCCCCACAGTCTCATGGTGGGGGGAGTGGCCCAGGAGTTGAATTCACTCCCTACAGACATTCTTACTTTGTGGTCCCCTGGAGCATGAAATTATAAGATTTACAGGAAAAAAAAATGACACGGCCTTGCATTCTCATTCCTGGGAGACCTCCTATGACAGGCCCTTTGCCTCCCTGCCTACCTCTCCCCTCACTCTGGCCTTTCCTCCTGGCCTGATCCAGGACTACCCCTTCAGGCCAGATGACAGGGAGCTAGGTAGGTCCCAAGGCCTGGCTAAGGATGTCCCCTGCTCTGGCTTCTCCCTGTCCCCCACTCACTCCTTCCTGATTCACATTTGCTGAGTGCCTACTGTGCACAGGGTCCATGCTGGGGATGCACAAAGAAACAGAACATGGTGCTTCCCTGGAGCTCACGGCTTGGATGCTATTCTGACAAAGAGGTGGGCACCAGGCTCTAGAGCTCACAGAAGGGCGGCCTCATCGCGGAAGTCTGGGAAGGCCTCCCAGAGAAGGTGGCACTGACTGGAGTTCACTGGGTTGACAAGGATGATGATGGTGTCCCTGGTAGAGACTCCTACACCACAGAGCATACATGCTGGCCATATATATTTTGATTACTGCTATGGGCCCCCTTTCAAAACTAACCACTAAACAGATTCTACGTCTTGATGTATGTCACACGTATAGTTACATTTCTGTGAAATGTATGACCCAGGGGGACCAGGGACCTCAAAACCATTCCCAGGCGTAGAAAATCTGGTTGTATTGGGGGTATTAGCAAGGGAGACTGGAGAAGCCCGCAGGTGATGAAGGTCTGATCCAAGCTCCTCAGGGCCCTCTCTCATTCATTCTTTCCTTCCTTCACTCATTCTGGGCCACCTGCTGTGCACTGACCCTGTGCCTGGAGATTGCAGGCCACAGTGGACAACACAGTCAGTTCATGTAATTTATTTGTTGCCCAGGGGTGGGAGTAATGGTCAGACCCTGGGGTCTGGTCCAAGCTCCCCCTTCCAGATGCCCTGGACCTGTCACTGCTCTGCCCTCCACTCCCTACCACCACTTTCACCTGGGTAAGGGCATGATGGAAGCCCTTTCACCCAGGATGCCCCAAAAGATCTGAGACTTTCCAGAGTCCCACCACTCTGACACACCAGGTGTCAAAGGCTACACTGCCTGCTGGCTCTAGGTCCTGATGCGTCACTGGACTGCCCACCGAGAGGCATGGGAAAATGACAGCCCTCACCTCTGACAGATCCAGCCCCTCTTTCAGTGATGATGGCCACCAGGTGGTAACCTCCTTGAAACATCATTGCGGTGTATCCATCATTGGGCCACGCCCCGGCCACTAGCATAGAGCAGATATGTGGTGAAATTCATGTTATCTAGGCCGAGTGTGGGAGGCAGGCACAGGCTGAGGGAGCTGGGGAGTTAACATATGTACAGTGCCTTGCAGTTTTCAAAACACATCTACACACGTCTAATTGAAGCTTTATAATCTTGGGCTAGGCAGGGCAGGTGTCACAGTCTCCGTCTTACAGACAAGAAAACTGAGGCTCAAGGTCCACAGCTGGGGGTGGAGTCCAGACACCTGGGTCTGCCCAGTCTCCCTGCACCCCACTGAGGGGCTGTGAAGACCTCACGCATGGGCAAGTAAACCAAGTGAATCCACCTCCCCCCAGGGCCTGTGTGCTTTCAGCCATCTGAGTGCAAAGGGAGATGAAGCTGGTTGAGAGGGGGAAAAAAGACCAAGAAAAGCATCATTAGGAGAATGAGGGGCTCGGTTTCCTTTCCCGGAGGTACCCAAATGTAGCCTTGGGTGGGAAAAGGTATTTAGGTATTTTTCCCTTACCAGGGAAAAGTCATCACAGAAAACTGGGGGGAGGGACAGACAGAGAAGGAACTCAGGGAAGAACAGAAACTGGGAGCCACTTGGCCTCATAAACCTCGTTTTCCTCCTCCTCCTACCCCTTGGACCGAAAACCAAATGCCCAGCTCAGGGATTTGGGGGATAAGGTTTAGGGTCCCTGTAAGAGCCCTAAGTTTGCCCTCCACATACCAAATGACCTTAGGTGGGTCACTTTACCTCTTGGAGCCTTTTTCCCTCTGCAAAACAGGAGCCTGTACTTAGCTGGCAGAGCTACTGTGAAGGGTACATGGACAGTGCACATGGAGTACCCAGCAGTGACTGGCACCCAGGGGGTCCTAATGGACATTAGCTATTGTTACTATTATTAATCTTTCACATTCCCAGACAGCTCCTGGTCATCTGTCCAGTACCAGCCAGTACTAGCCAAACTCTTCCAGCCCACTCCTCCCCACTCCCCCTCAAGACTAAGAACTGAGTCTTGCTAATGAAGCTGAGCTCTCCTCCCCCCATTGCCCATTCAAAAGTCATTAGCGGGATCTCCACAATTAGGAACAAATGGCTTATAACGGATGGCATCCAGGGAGGGCAGCTGGGATGGAGGGAATGAAGCCAGAGTTCTGAGGGCAATAGGGAGCTGCTGGGCAAAAGGAAAAAAAAAAAACAAAACACATCTTATGATGGTAGGGTCTCTCATCCCCACCCCTCATGCCTGTCTTGACAATTCAGGGGGAAGGCACCTCTGCGCAGAGGCCAGGCGCAGGTCCTTTCTCCAGGTCCCAGTCTTACTTGTGTGTCTGGGAGGGTGTATGATGGGGTGATCAGGGAGACAAGCTTGAAGGGCTGAACTTGAGAGGATGGAGCAGTGGAGTCCCCCAGAGCACAGACCTGGTGAGCAGCAGTGTTAGTGTTTCTAATTTTCAAATTCTTATAATGACCTAATGGTGGATCATAATATCAACTTACTGGGTCAAAAAATAGCCATAAATAAACACACCTAAAAAACATAGGCATTCCTGGGTAAGTGTCAGCATCTTTTCATGAAACTGTGCCGGGGTTCCAAGTCAGATGTATTTCTTACTCTAGATCTCCAGCAAAGATTGATTTGCTTCATCAATGGAGAAATGGAGGTTGTAGAGATGCTTGCCTCCAATCATACAAGTGGCAGAATCAGAAGTGGACCCCCTTCGGCCAATGTGGGGCTCTGCAGAGGGACCAGGAGCCAGGAGCTGCCCAGGCAGGAGGGAGGACCCTGAGTACATTAGGGTTTAATTTGGATGTAGTGAGGGACAGCCAAAACAAGCAACCACCAAATTTTGTCAGCATCTAGCTAATTCTGACAAAACTGGGTCTAAATTGTCTTGCTGACTGATTTTAATTGGGTATTGGCTAGATTCAGGGTAAGGAAGGTAAGTGAGGGATGCTGGCCCATCCCAACCTGAAAAGCACCCCCAAAAAAGTCCCATCACCTGTACCCCAGGATCATACAAGGCATGACTGCTCACGTCTCAGTAATCTGTGAAGTATTTCAGAAGCCCCGAAGGACACTTGCACTAGATATGGGGGACCTGTGGATCTGCTTTAAGAGGGCCCCCCAGTAATGGGAGAGACAGCTCTGTGACACAGAGAGGGGCCAGCTCTGAGAGGATGGGGGGCTCTGCAGAGACCATGGGTGGGAGGCCACTGGCTACTTAGGCTGTATGGCCAAGGGAGACCTCCTGGGGAGACATTTAGGATGAGAGGACAAGATCCAACAGAAAAGGCCAGTGTGAGGGCCTCCCTGGAAGAGCAGGCGGTTGAGCGCTGGGCTGCGAAACTGCCCGCAGCCTCTGCAGCGCCGGTTCGATCCCCGGCTGCCGGTGAGGGTCCCACATGGCGCGGCAGACCTCTCCTGCCACTCCCGCTGCTCCCCTCAGCAGTGTATTTCGTCAGTCTGCCTGTTCTGTTCCCTGCTCTGGTGAATTCTCTCACCCTCCCGCGCTTCTGACTGTTCCCAGTGCTTGTATAAATAAATAAATAAATCTTTAAAAAGAAAAGAAAAAAAAGAAAAGGCCAGTGTGAGGCTTGAGAGAAGTCCCAGGGTATGGGAAGCCAGCTAACCAAGGAACAATGAATTTTTTTACTTTATTCTACCCTTGAAGACAAATCTTTGAGCGATCTGCAGCAGTGGCATAATCTCTGAGAATAGATACCTAACTCACAGTTAGTAAACATAGGTACCCAGGAAGTACTTATTGATTTGAATTCAACAGGCAAATTTTCTCCATATACTCCTGGCTCCGAGCAGAGATTGGAGGGAAGGGGTGAAGAGAGAAGGGTGAGGTCAGCGGCTCCAACCACTGAGGGTACTGACCCAGGGACATCAGGTTCTCCACCAGCCAGGCTTTGTCCTCCAGCAAAGAGACATAAAAATGAAATTACACAGAGAAGGGGGGTAAGGAGGGTGGGTGAGAGCAGACCATAAAAACCCCGAAGTGATTCTACACCTTTTTTCCTCGGGAAAAAAAAAAAAAAAGCTTTTTGGAAAAGGCTGTAAATTTTTTTTACACCAACCTCGTAAAAATGACATCGGCGCATTCTCAAATTAGAACCATTAAAATGAAAACCAGCAATGCACAGATACAGACAGGCCCACGTGGGTGGGAGACTCACATAGAGGGTGCACGGCTCTGTTTGGGACCTGTTCCCCACCAAGTGTCAAAAAATGCCTCCGTTCCACAAGGAACCCACCTCTCGCCCACGGAAGAGGAGTTAACAAATGACCTGGCAGAGCTGAAAAGGAAGAGCTGCTGCTTCTTCGTTTTCTCTGTTCCCTGTGCCCCCAGTAGCAGCACCTCGCTAATATTAGGGTGTAGCCCTAGCCCCTCTGGCCTCTCTAGGCCCAAATCAGCTCCATGGAGGGGGCTGGGAGAGGTAATGCCTAGGGGTTCAGAGAACCTGGAAGCAGGATGGCTAGGAGGGAGCTAAAATAGAGCAGGGTAGGATTGCAAGTGGTGGTGGGGGTCCACTGTAGGTCCCCCAGGGGTGCTTCCCTGCTCTCTACTGGGCCTGTAGACATCAGAAGTGGAAGTAGGTCTACTCCAGGGTCAGGGTCAGAGCTTCCTGCCCCCCCGCCACTAGCCACTTCTGCAGGTGATCTTGAGTGTGGGATGCAATTGGTGGGCATGAAATTCCCTTCGAAGGACTCCCACTGGGATTTCTCACAATGAAGGAGAAAAAGTAGCTCAGCCACTGAGGTTCCAGGCTGAGTTCTGCCCTGATGGGGTGGCCCTCGGATGCCACCTTCTTACGTCAATCCTTTGTGCTAAATCCTTTATCCGCAGAAGAAAAACACCCTTGCCTCCCTCCTCTCCTCTTGTCCCCCCAAATCCTAATCAGTAAGGACAAGAAAGTGGGCATAAAATGGGTTGTGAGGGGGAAGGAAAAGGGCTGGCCTCAGAATTCCTTGCCAGAGAAGTCAGTAAACGGTTAGCTCCTTCCAAGTACCAAGAAAACAAGTCTGGGGTCCCTTTCATGCCGCTGGCCCTCTCCTCTACCTTCTGCCCGCTCTCCCTTGGCACAGCTCCCCCTCCAGGGGAACTTTCTTTTTTGTTGGACTAGGAGGCAAACAGTCTTTGGCTTAGTGGCCCAGGAGAGGTACAAAAATGGGGGGTTAAGGTCCTCTCCCAACACAACCTGATCCCTCAACCCCACCTGGGTCACCTTGCTCCCCTGCCCCAGGGCTCACCCACCCAATTGGCTCCCAGAGGAGGGAGGAGCACTTTCTAAATACTACCCTGCAGTGGCTGAAGTCAGGGACTTCACTGATGGAAGTAGGAAGACCCAACTCTCTCTCTAGGCCCCCAGCACCTCCTAGAAAGGGGCTCTTCGACAGAAGAATCCAGAAGGTGTGGGACCAGAGATAACAGACAACTGTTGACAGCATGTGAAAGGGGTGCATGGACCATTTTACCTCTGAAACCTCCCCTTTCCACTCCCCCCCCCCCCGCCACCGCCCCCCATCACCAAGTAGCTTGGGCAGAGGAGAGCCAGATGGGGGAGGAAAACAGAAATCTCTTCCATTCTTCTTCTCCCCCTCCACCAGACTCCCGGACTCCCCCCCCCCCATTTCTTTGGAGGGGGGTGAGGTAAAAATCCATTAATGTGCAGAGCCCCCCCCCCCACCCTTTTGAATCTCCTCACAGGATGTGAACAGGGTGGGATTTGGCCCCATTGCCATGGCAACTGCAGTGGGAGTTCCCAGCCGCTAGGCAACCCTCCTGTGACCCTCACTGACCTGTCACCCCTGAAACCAAAGGACAATGGGAATGCGCGCTCCAGAGGCCCTGGATGCCTCTTAATGCCGCCAGCAGTTCTGCCTGCCCTGCCCCCATGCCTGGCCCCAAGGTCTTGCCATGTCCTCTACCTCCCAAAGCTGGCACACGCTTCTCCCAGCCCTCATTGCCCGGCACTGAAAGCCCGTGGGATATCCATGGAGTCCCTGGGGGAAGCCCACACACTGGGAACTCAGGCTAGGATAAAATGCAAGGCAACTTTCGGAGGGAAAATGGCCATCACAGAGGGGAAATGAGTGGGAGGGGGCAATAAGGAAGTAGACCTTGCCGTGGTGAAGGATGGGCCTGGGGGGCAGCTGGCATGTCTACTGGGCCCAGGGTATTCTTTACCAGCAGCTGGGGACCACAACTCCAGCTGGCCAGCAGGATACCCTGTGCAAAATAAGGCTCAATGCATGTCTGCTGAGTGCAGCATGCTCCAAGGCCTACTATTCTCCAGAGCCTTTCCTCAGGGTAGAGAGAAAGCCCCAGTGAAAGCCCCAAGGACAGCGTGGAGGTGGTGTACCTCCCTCCCTCACAATGAGGGGGTTGGGAGGAGGGAGTCAGAAGCTGGGGTGCTGAATGGTGAAATGGGGCAGCTGGCCAAGGACCCTCTCTCTCTAGTCAGCCATGTCACCCCCACCCCCACCTCTGTTTAAACAAGCTCAGGGCCTGCTGTTGCATGGAAACGGGCGCCTGCTCTTGTTCCAAAGTGACGTGGCTGCCCTCTTCAGCACTGTTTGTTTCAGCCGAAAGTCCTGTCACCGGCCTGACTTCTGACTCGCCCTGTTTATCTCTTGCTCCCCTCTGTCAACTCATTACTCCCAAAGGCCAAGATTGCATTTCTAGGGTTGTTTACCCAGAGCAGAGGGACAGGGCGGACAGGCAGACAGACAGACAGACAAAGGGAGAGGGGCCTGAGTAACCCAAGAAGGCATGAGGAGGAGGAGGAGGAGTTCACAGCCAGCAGACCCGCCCCCATCTCCTTTCTCCAGAGTGGCTGCTTAGGGCCAGCAGGCAGTGTAGCTTTTGTCTGTTTTAAGAGCCCCTTTAGGTTGAGAATGGAGTGTTCTCATTCACTCACCAACAGATGTTTATTTAGCACCTACTATGTCCTAGGCCTTGCTCTGTCCATTTCCCATAGGGGACTGTGTGAATGTGATTAGGGCAAAAGGAGGCTGCGTTGAGCCCTGACCTAGGAACTAGGAGACTGGAGGTCCAGCTGCAGCCTTTCCATGTCACCTGGACAAGTCACTGGTCTCTCTGGCTGGCCCCTCACCTGCAAAATAGAAATGTCTACCTCCCAGGGATGGGGAGGAGATTAAATGACACAGCATATGTGAACAAACCAAAGCACCGAACAGATGCAAGGTATTTGTTTGTCCTCGAAGGACTTCCTGGTTGGGGTTGAGAGGGAGGAGGAACCCGTTGGACCAGGCTCTCTGGCCTATACTTGCCCTACCCTACAAATGGTCAGGAACATTTCTTGATGGGGATACCATGAAGTGTGACCCCACAGCTTCATTCGTATATTGGGGGTGGAAGGATGGTCCACAGACTATTTCATTTTAATTGACAATTTTGTAATTTTAATTTTGCAGGGTTCTTTTCAGAGTTTGGCGCCAACAAAACCTTTCTTAAGTCTCAAATATTTTCCTTGGCCCTGGGCACTACGCCCATAGTGAGCCCAAATGGATAAAACAGTCCTCTGCAGGCCTCCAGCTCTCCACCCCAGTTTATTTGTGAAACAGATATAGGATTTTCCAGGACTTTGGGATATTCCCCAAAACAAACAGGAATAACTGGAATGTGGAATATAGACGGTAAAACACGCTGTGTGCATGCAGGGCGGAGAAACCTGATCAGCTCAGACAGTTCTGTCTCTCTCTGCCCCACACATCTCCCCAGTTAACCAGACATCTATATCACTCTTCTCTTTTTATTTCCCTCCATGCAACCCCTACACCCATTTCAAAATTTTTCATAGCTCTGTCTACACAGAGGTGTGGCTGGGGAAGCGTAGGCCATACAAAATGGGTGGCCTTGGAGATTTCTGGTGGGGTGTGTTTTGTTATTATTTTGAGAAAAGGTAGGATTTTTGCCTTTTGACCTTCTGTCCTCGGTAGACAGTCTGTATAGACTCCGAAGGTCTCTTCTCCAGAGACAGCAATGCTTAGAAAAGCTTGGGAGATGCCAGCAAATTCCCAAAGATCATCTCCCTGAGGACAGGACTCAAGCCCTTCCTGTTTCAGTCTCCACCATTTGCAAGAGAAGGTGAATTTTAAAGTTGGAAGTTCTGTTCATGTCTACATCAACCAGTCAGTATATACAGAGATTCCAGACCCAAATTGCACCCGATCCTAACAACCCTGTACTTTCATTTATTTTTTAAAATTTTTATGTATTTATGCATATAAGAACTGGGGTACAGGCCAGAAGTGCGGGGGGGGGGGAGGGGTAAAAGGATTCACCAGAGACAGAGGTGGGATCAAAACAGGCATTTCTACTGAAATACACTGCTAAGGGGAGCAGCGGAAGAGAAAGGAGAGGTCTGCTGCGCCATGTGGGTTAGCTCCCTGGCTAGAGATCGGACTCATGCTGCAGTGGCTGCTGATAGCTTGATAGCGCTGTGTTTTCAACCCTGCACCACCAGGGAGGCCCCACAACCCTGTACTTTTAGCACCAAGAAGGCCAAAGCTCAGTGAGGCCCATGACTTGGCCAAGGTCACACCATTGGCAAGCAGCTGGCTGAGACTTAACCAGCCTCTAGGGACTCCTGGAATTAGGTTCAATTCCTGTTAATGAAGGCTGACCAATGCAGTGCAGAGTGCCGGGCTTCTGACAGTCCTGCTTCTAGT
The DNA here is from genome assembly GCF_964194135.1 of Talpa europaea. Lineage (NCBI taxonomy): Eukaryota > Metazoa > Chordata > Mammalia > Eulipotyphla > Talpidae > Talpa > Talpa europaea. The sequence continues at coordinate 89,658,338 of NC_140068.1, forward strand.
CTGACTTCTAGCTCCAAGGACTGTGGTGGGAAACGTCCCCTTTGGGGCTATGGAGGGAGGAGCCCAGAGTGAAGTTGGGAGACCAGAGCTATGAGGGCAATGTGGGAAATGCCTCTGTGAGCATGAGACAGGGATAGGGAGGACTGTGCAGGACCCTACTTTTTCCCTCTCCTCAGCAGAACCCAGCCACTGTCAGTGATGTGAGAAACAGAGTCAAATAAGAGAAGAATCCGAAGGCCAGGGCTGGATGGGCCGGTTTTTTGAACTTGTCAAGCACAGATTCTCCCTTTTCTCTGGGTGGGGCCAAGACCTGGGCCCCTGTCATCACCCAATCAGGCTCCCCGCCCTCGGGCTTCTCAATCCTTACAGAGAGGCTGGTCTTTCCTGAACTCCCAAACTCTGCAGTTCTGGAGGAGAATGGTGGAGATGAGGAGGGAGAAGGAGAGGGAATATAGACAGGGATTCCCAGTCTGAGCCCTAAAAACAAAGGGCTTCCTTTTCCCAACTGCGTTGGCCACTAGTACCTGAAAGTTTCATCTATTCGCAGCTTGGGTCGGGGGCCCAGAGAGAGGTGGGAAAAGGTTTACAATACAAAGTAAAGCTACTCCTGTGTGCAAGCAGGCCTCCCTCTCCCAATCCTGTTAACCTGGCTGGTGTACAAGAGAATACAAGCAACCACCCACCCAAGACACACACCTTCAAGCCTGCTGCCCAGGGCATTTCTGGGACTGTCCTAAACTCCAAGATCTCAGCTCTCCTTCACCCACTCAGTTCTAGTTCTCCTTCTTGAAAGCAGGGCTCTCCCCCAGTTTTAGGGTGGCCACTAGATTGGGAGGGCACAGATGAAATCCCTATAGGCTGGACATTCAAGAATGTTCAAGTGAGGATGCACAGTGGGACCAGCACATCCGGATGGAGTGGGAAGAGACCCGCTGGCCGGGGAGGGGCGCCAGTTCCTACCTGTTGCTGCTGGAAGTGCAGCAGCTCCGCAGGGCTCATCTCACCGTTGCTGTCTGCGCCTGCAGCCGCGTCTCTGCCAGCACTGCCTCCAGCTGTGCCGGTAGCTCCAGCCCCACCGCCGCCATCAGCCTGCCCCGAGAGGCTGCCCACTCCGTTCTGACCAGATGGAGCCGACCTGATTGTCTCCGAGGCAGATTCCACCATCATGTCGCTCTAGCGGGACCTTGAAGGGGAGGAGAAACACAGGGGAGGGGCTGAGGCACGAGGCTGGGAGGGCAGGAAGGGCAGCAACTGATGCCCCTCAAGGCACCCCCCCCACCCTCCGTCCCGGGCACCTTTTCCTCAACTTCTTTTACGCAGTTTCAGGGACCTCTTTCCTAATGTAACCCTTTCCTAGGCCAGGGGGTAAGGGGCTGTTGCAAACTGAAGCCAAGGCCACACAATTGCCCCCCTCCCACACTTCCTCCAGGGGAGGAGCAGATGCCTTCAGCCTGCCCTCTGCATCCGAAGCCTGTTCTGGTTCTGGCCTCTTCTAGGCCAGGGCTTTGGGAAGAGGAGAGGAGGGATATTGAAAGGACTTGAAAACAGGTAAGCTATTTATTGGGACCTCACTAGTACTCCCCTAAACACCTGTAATGAACTTCATGTTGACTCTGGTGTCCCCCAAGGCAGGGCCTTCTTAAAGGGTCTCCCTCCTCAGGACACGGAAAGGCTCCAATCAATGCTTTTTTTCCACAGCAAAAATGGCTGCCATTTGCCCAGCACATGCTGGGAGCAAGACACTCAGCTGGGCAAGGCCCTGTGCATGCAGGCAGCTACACGCCCCCCTACTCTGACCTTCCCCTTAAAACCCTCAGCCCAGTCCCTGGCCAAAAGTAGACAGTTGATGTTTACTGTCTTTTCAGGCACTGTGATTTCATCTCACAAGAGCTTTGAGAGAGAAAAATGTAAATGCCCAAAGCCGATGTGGGGTGAGTGGATAAAGGACATGTGGTATAGACACAATGGACTACTACCCAGCTACAATAAAATAACATGAAGTCCTGGCACTCGAGACAACATGGACAGACCTCGAGGACATTATGTTAAGTGATACGAAGTCAGACTGAGAAAGACAAACACCACAGTTTTACTCGTATGTGGGAATTAGTGGTACTGATGTTTTTGGAGTTGCTGGGTTCATTCTGGATAAGGTTTCGCCAGAGCTCCCCTTTCACCAGCACCAGTGAGTTTCTCCACAACACAGAGACGTTAGTTATATCCAAAAGGACAGGTTTATTAAAAAGGGGGCAGGAAGGGCTGCCCCAAAGGGACAGGCTTGCTGAGAAGGCCTGCATGGTTGCAGGTGGGCGGCCTTGAGGAGAGCTGCCTCCGCTGAGGGAGGTCAGTGAGAAGTCCCTGCTTGGTACAGGTCACAGGCAGGAAAGAAGGCCGCTGCCCTGTGGAGGGAGAGAGAGTGGCAAAAAGGAGCACCTGCATTGGCACAGGTGGGCAGAAGGGCTGTTGCCCCCTGCCAGTGCCGAGATTGCAAGGACACAGTCTTCCTCTCTGGGAGGGACTCACTCCTTCTAGGAGTGGCTTGTTCTTGATTTTGAACAAACTATGTAGAATTTGAAAGGGGCCAGATTTCTACAATGGCCCTCAATCTGCATATCTTCACTTTCAGGTCTGCACTCCTGTCACCACCTACTGCAGTCTGATACCTGCAGGGGTCTTGTGCTTTGTGATCTAGGCCTTTGCACAGAAGGATCTCAGTTCCTATGGCTGGGTTAATGGCTGTGTTAATCCCTTCTACCCCACCTCCAGCTCTTGGCATTGTGAGCCAGGTTTCTGATCCTGTGGCACCTCCTTTCTAGTTTTTCTATCCTTATCCTCCATCAGTACCAGAAGGGAAGGGGTTAAGAGGGCAGTGAGGCAAATATAAGGGGTTAACTGTGTGAATGCAGAACTGGACCTCCACATGGTATGTGCATTGATTTATAATGACACCCCCCCACACTCATGTTGTAATGCAATGTCACTTCAATTAAAATTTTTTTTAAAGGAATAAAACAAAATATAAACTCTCAGACTTTAAGAACAGTGGTTACCAGAAAGGAAGCGGGTAGATGAGAGAATCAGTTAAAAGGGTTCCATTATACGATGGAGGACTGAGCTGGACTTCCGGGGCAGTCATCACGTAACACGTATACCTTGTGACGTTATAAATCAGTGTTACTTCAGTTTTAAAAACTGTGAGATGGTTACTGTTACGCTCACTTTACAGAAGGGAAAACTGAGGATTCAGAATTAGGGGCTTTAACCCAAACCCAAAGCAGAGTCAAGGCCAGAAATCCTGTGCCCCTCATGTCCTCCCCACCCCCATGGCAGAGAGAGAGAGAGAGAGAGAGAGAGAGAGAGAGGGAAGGAGGGAGGGAGAGAGAGAGAGAGAGAGAGAGAGAGAGAGAGAGAGAGAGAGAGAGAAAACATCTTGGATGGTGCAGGATGGTAAGAAGAAAGCGGTCTGATCCTCCCAGAGTCTCTGATCCTCCCAGAGTCGTGGCAGTATCTCAGGGGGGTGGACACAGACTGTGATGCAGATGGGGGAACTGAGCAGTTGTGGTTCTCAAAGTCAGGGGTGACCCCAAACTATCCTCTTAAGCCACAGCCTCCTGAGAGGAACATGAATTTCAAACAGGACAAGGACCGTGTTCACCACTGACACTTGACACACAGTCAACTCCCTGAGCCTCAGTTTCCTTGTCTGTAGAATTAACCCCAGTCTCCTAATAGTCCTGTGAGGAGTAAATAAACAGCACATACAAACCACCCACCAGGCAGAGCGATAGTCAGCACCTCCTCCGCCTGGCCTACAGGTGAGGGTGAAGCCCTGAGGTGTAGAGAGGCCAGTCTCAGCCCACATAACACAGAGGTCACTGGGCCAAAGCTGAGTGTTCCTTCTTCTGTCTCAGTCCCCTTTTGGCCGAGGCAGGCCCGCAACCCCATGGTCACCTCGTCCCAGTGGCAGATAAGGGCCTCATAGGTAGCATATTAGAGAAACTCCTGGAAACTGGAAGATCTCCCTAGTTCCTTCCCCATAGCAGCAGCTCCCAAGAACATCTCTTTCCCGTTCCCAAATTCTCTCTCTCTGGAAACACTCTTTCTGGCTTACTCTACTAGATCACTGCTGGTTTTGTCCCTACTATTAGTAGAGAAGGAAGGAGTGCGCGGATAGAGGGCTGGGGTCCTGGGGAGCCACATGTGGCCCCTCTCACTCTTTGTCTCTGACCCAGTGGCTCTGTGTGGCCTCTGTGTGGGGACCCTGACTGCTAGAGTGTCCACGCTTGTGTATTTTTCTGTATGTTCCCAAGGGCTCCCCTTAACTCCCCCAGCTGGCTCTCTCACTCCTGGGTTCTGGGAGAGGAGTTAGGCCAGGGGTAAGGGTGAAGCTGGGGGCGACGGTTTGGAAGAGATTGAGCACTCAGTCTTGGGCCTTAATGGCCGTGTCAGCCCGAGGGCCAGTGGCTGCCAAATGATGGATGGGGTGGGCACCATCCTCCACCCACCAGAGCACAGGGTACCGCACCGCCCGCCCACCCCAACCACCCACCCAGATCCCTCTGCTTCTTCCACTGAGGTCTTGCCACTGCTATTTGAGGGGGAGGGGAAGATATCAGGGGCCCACTCTCCTCTCCCTCTCCCCAACCCTGGCCCTGCTGGGGGTGGAGAGCAGCTGCCTTGATTCCAAGTCTAGCTTCTCTGAGATCTGAGAACTCCTGGGCCCCAGGGGACAAAGACCAGAGCCTCAGGGGGGGTTGTGTGTGCACCAGAGAAAGGAAAGGGAATTCAGCAGTTACTTCCTCAGGGTAAGGGAGAGCTCCCTCTTCTCTCTGTCTCACACACACATACACACAAACCCATAAAGTTGCAGATCAGACAAGTTTGGGAAAAGGAAGAAAAAAGGAAGGAAGATGCAAACAGAGGTGTCCTTTTCTGTCTTTATTGAGGGGGGGTACAGAACAACATAATTGCCGCAATGTGGTGTGTAATAGCTATTCAAGGACTGATCATTCATATTAAACAGGGTGAAGCAAGCCTCTCATTTGCATGCTTGAGATTATATGCATTTTCATTTCCGCAGGGTGCATGAATGACATTAATTCCCATGTGGCATGCTCTGCCCCTTCCCGGGACTTTCACCTCTTTCCATGCTTCCATCCACTCACCAACACCCACCCAAACCTGCATGGCAGTGCTCCCAGGAGATCTCTGTACCCTCTCCTCTGCCCTGGGACACCTGCCCTTCAAGGATAAGCACACCAGCAGCTTCCCGCCTCACTGCTAGGTGTTTCAAGGGCACTGGGGAGCTCCCTGCACTGTGGGGAAGCAGGCTTTGGGTACCTGGGGCTAGCTGGATAGGGACTGGCCAGGATGGGGTGGGGTGCTGGAGGCAGGCCTCCATATAAAGGTCCTGTATCTACAAGGGGTGAGGTGTGGGGTGTTCATTGGAACTGGCACTCCTGCCTAGGGCAGAGGGCAGATGGCCTGGGCTCAGTCACAAACCAGTTGTGAATCCTTCACCTTCCTCCATTTCTGGACTTCATTTTCTCCATCTCTACAAGGAGCAGTTGTCTTGAAAGTCTCTTGTGACTTGGAAGGTCCAGGGATAAAATTCCCAAGTCTAGTGCGTGGACATGTAGCCACAGTGGCTGATGGGATCTGCTGAGAGTCCATTTGAGTCACAGCTGTGGTCCCTTTCCCAAAGGACTCTCCCAGTGTAGACCTGCTGCCTGCTCTAGTACTGGGGGTGCACCCTGCAAGAATCCTCTCCTCCCTTCATTCCCACCCTTAGGTCTATTCCACACACTCCCCAGGCACCCACTTCCTTAGCAAAGAGCAGAGACACGCCTGTGGAAGAGAGGGGGAGCAGCTCTGAGACCAGCTGTGTGATCCTGAGCAAATCACTGCCCCTTGCCCACATCACTGGACTGCTTTCTTCCTCCACACAAGGAAGGAAGGCGAAATGAGAAGGTCTTTCTAGAATTTGGTAAAATTAAGGTTCTCATCATCTACCCCTGCTGGCCCAGGCCATCTCCTACCATGTGTTGGTATCACAGAGGAATCTCCATAAAAGGGGAAGTCCAGGTTCTCTGCGCCATCCAAGGGGCAGAGCTGAGTGGCCAGGTGAAGATCTAGAACACGTGGGGGGCCACAGGAGGGGCACCAGCTAGGAGCTGAGAGACATGTGAAGGAGCGTGTAAGAGGGCACCCTTGCTTCTCAGCTTTGGACTTGTACCAGGGACTTGGGGGACATGGAAGGAGACAGAGAGTCAGGGCATGCAGAGACACGTGGAAGAGAGGTCAGTGAGAGACCCGTGGGGAGGCTGACATGGCAGCAGTTACCTTGATTTGTACTTTGATCTTGCGCCTTTCATCCCAGACTTGCCTGGCCCCTTTGCCCCTTTTCTTATGTTCCCCCCCTCACCCCTCTCCTGCCCGAAGGTGCGTTAGACTCTTGGCAACCTTTCAGGCCTCAGTGGCCCCACTTTGAGCCACCCCTGTTTGTCTGGCTGGGCATTTACCCAAGAGGGAATGGGTAACTTTGGGTGTTTCATTGGGAAACTCTATCCTTTCTCTTCCTCCCTCTCCATGCACACTAAGAGTATGCTTTGTCTTTGTGCAGCTTGATGGCAGAATCCCTTTAGAGAGTGCAAGTTTAGGGGTCCTGGGGTACCCCTGGATCTGCCTGCTAACAGTGGGGAGCCAGGGAGAACACCCCTGAAGACAGATATTTTAGACCATCTAGGATTTCTGTCTAGAGCCCCAGTCCTGCCCTTAGGCAGGACCAAGGCTCGCATTTCTAAGGGTTCCCCTTGGGAAGCCAGGGCACCTTTGAGCAGGTCCTCTAGCTCCAGGCAGAGACCACCATCTGAAGGAAGGAAGGGCGAGTGGGCACTGGATCAAAGCCACAGCTGCCTCTTCCACTCTGGGGGCGTCTATGGGCCACTTGAGGCTCCCACATCCCTCGAGGCTCCTGGCCCTTAGAAGAACCCTGGCCGGGGAGCCATGACGGATGCCTAAGAACTCTGAGTCTGCTCTGCCCCCTTCGGAGAGTGAAGAATTCACCTCCCTGCTAAAGGGAGGACCCCGTAGGCTGGGGTGCTTGTGGGGAGGGAAGAGACTGGGAGCCCCACACGCTGAGAAACCTTTTGTGCCTTTTCACGAACCCATATGGTGTAGGGAGTATTAATTACCGTAGCTTTTTAATTAACAATCACTTAATCTGAGCCGTAACATTTGCCACGACACTCTGCGCCTCGCCGCGAACCCGCGCCGCTCGCCCTGCCAACTCATCAATTAATTTTTATTGACGTTTTCTTCCCCAAACAGGCACAATACCAGGGTTTTCCAATTAACACCTCCACGATCTCTAATTAGTGCAATTAACAGACTGATGGATGCCCGGAGTTTACCCGCGAGGGAGAAAGGGAGGGAAGGGGCGGAGCAGCCCCCAGCGTTCTCAAGGCAAGCGGCCCGCGGGTCCTGCAGTCCTGGAGCGCGGGGCGCACGGTGCATGCGCACAACGAAGAGGGGACCCCCCACCCCCGCCACCCCCGCCACCCCCCCATGGCCTTAAGAGAGCACCAAGACTGCGGGTTGTCAGCCATACCCAAAAGCAATGGTGGTGGTTCGTGTGGAAGTAAGAAGACAGCCATGCGGCTCTTGGGAAACCTGGCGCGCAGCTCCAGACCTTTCACCAACTTACTGGGTGACCTGGGACAAGTTAACCCCTCCCCGCCTTGCCTTTCTCCTCTGTATAAGGAGGGCAGGGCGGGGCGGGGCGGGGCGGGGGTGGGGGGTGGGGGACTGGACTAGACGTAGCTGTCCATTTATAATGTATACCCCTATCAACTTCCAAGAAAGATAAGGAAGCAGAGTGAAATTAAAAAATATAAATATAAATATAATATCATCATGGGGCAGGGAAACTAAATGGACCCAAACCTTAAGCCGGGGAACTCAAACTTGAGGGCATGACAATCACCTTAGAGAGCTTATTAAAACATTGCTGTGCCCTAGGCCCAGAGTTTCTGATTCAGTAGGTCTGGAATGGGCCTAAGAATCTTCATTTCTAAAAAATTCACTTATTTATGTTGACAGTTTAGCCAGGAGAACTTTGGCCAAGAACAAAGTCAGTCATCTTCCTCCATGAATGGCTGGGCAGAAGCATATTTTACTACTAATGACCCTTCATCCATCCATTGGTTCAACAAATATTTAAGCACCTACTGTGTACCAAGCTCCGTGTACGCAGACCTGAGCAAAACTGGCACAGGCCCTGTTCCCTTGAGCTTATATTCTCATGAGGGGAGGCAGGCAATAAAGAAGGACACAAATAAATAAGCGTAAATAAACTAAACTTATCAAATGGGGGGGCTGGCCAAAGTATACATTAAATATAGGAGAAACATGCAAATCCCCCAATTCACAGCACCTTTTCTCTTTTTTTTTTTTTTAAGCAGAGGTCCCTAAGTCCTTGAAATGGATACTTTTCTAGGGTATATTAAAAAAAAAAAAACACATGTGAGTACAACATAGAACAGAGCCTAAGGAAGCCCGATAGATCTTTCTTCTAAGCTATCCTGCTCTTATGTCTTATTTGCCAGGGACATAAAGCAGAGGGCTTTCCATAGCAATCAGCACTGGCACTACAAATACTGTGGGATGGTTTCCTATCCGTCATCCAGAGGTCCAGGGACCTTCCTTCCCATTCAGCTCAGGCCCCAGAGGCCTGCTGGCTTCAGGTTGCCAGATGTGAGAAGGGATCTGGGCAGCCTTCCTTAGCTGGTCACTCCTTTGCCATCCTACCCGAAGACCCTTCTCCGGTCTCTTCATACTTTTGTAATGCTAGGCAGTGAGGTTAGCAGTCTGAGCCTCGGTTTCCTTATCTGTCATATGGGGTTAGTACAACAGAACTTCCTTTCTGGGTGGCCTTATCAAATAAGATGCATTGCACAGAGAAGCTGTTCAGAAAAGGGTAGTTAGCTTAATTATCAAAGTCCAGAAAGTCCTGCTACAACCCGACTCTGAGTGGTCTATAAAATTGATCCCACCCCTTTATCCGTCCCTCAGATTAGCACTTGGGGGTTAGAATGTTTTATTGCTCCCAAAGGGTCACCCCTCCAAAAAAGAGTTCCCAAACCAGAGTAGGGTGATTTGAGTCACATGAGTGCCTGGCTCTCTAGTGGGCCAGCAGTCTCTTACCCCCAAGTAGATAGGGGCTCTGGGAGTTTCAGAAAAAAAGCTTCACTTCTCTCCACCCTCCCTGTACCTGGGACTCTCCCTATGGTGCCTCAGAGGATGGTGCTCTAGGTTTCTTTCCTACTCCCACTCCTGCCCACTCCTCCCTCGGCCAGAGATCCCCCTCAAATGACATCCTGAAGCCATCTGTCCCATCACACCTTTAGGGATCACTCAAAGCCTTCCTTAGCACAAAAAAGCAGGGCCCAGGAGGTCAGTGCAAGTGGCAGGGTGAGGACACGCACTCCTGAGGTTGCCGCAAGCCCAGCATTTGGAAGGTGAGCCACCATCCAGGGCTGTCTGTCCAGGTTCTTTCGTAAGTTTCAAATAGTCATAAAAGTAGCAGACCTCTCCTCTTGGTACATTTTGAAGAAAAAGAAGTACAAAGGCAAAAAACAGATCCTATAAACCTATCACCCGGAGAGCTGGCCTTTTGGGATAGCCCTCTTCCAGTCAGTCCATTTTCACTCTCTTGGCATATAAACATTTAAAAAGTGAAACTGGGGTCATAATTTGAACATGGTTTGAATTTTCCTATTTTTCCATCCACCACTTACTATCATAACCATTTCCATATGACATCAAATATTTTAAGCAACAGTCTTTAGTGGTCAATAGTTCCTTGAATGGGTTGCATGCTCCAGAACTGATTTAGCCAATCCCCTAGAGTTGGACATCCAGACTATTACCTATTTTTTACTATGACTCTGCAATAAACACCCTTATGTGAACAGAATACTCAACATTTCTACATTCTTAGGATGCATGTTTAGAAGATGGAATTGCTATTTTTAAGGCTAAGATACATTTATCCCTACCTAACTGACGTCCATAAAACTTGTACCAAATTTGCCTTTCCTTCAGCAATGTGGCTCACATCCCAGAAGACTCACAAGTCCTCTACCTTTTTAGTGATTTTCCCACTACCTTCTCAGCTCCTTCTCCAGAAGATTCTCAGATCCCACATAAGGCATTCAAAATTCAACAGTTCAGACCCTGTCAAATCTGAACTAACTACTACTGAACACGGGTGTGGGGATGGGGAGGTGGGGGCTGTACTGGGGTCTTGGCTCCTGAGGTGAATGGAACATAGTCTTGCTCTGGGAGGGCAGCTTACAACTCAGAGAAGAAAGATACACAGGCAAACACAAACATCTGAAAAAATACTCAAGCCTAGGTCCTGCCCTAAAACAATTAAATTGGACTCTCTGAGGAGTGGAACCCAGACATGGATAATTTAAAAAGTCTTCCAAGTATTCTAAACTTGGACATATACAACTTTTCAAATATACGTTAAGTAGACGGGGAAGGCAGGCATTAGAGAGTGGGGGTACTGTGGGAAGGCTTCCTGTAGGAAGTGACTTCTGAGCAGAGTAATAAGGAAGGGAAGCCTGGGCACAACGTGTGTGAATTATTTTATTCTTAATTACAACCATTCCACTCAGAGAGTTCTTGAAAGTCCTTTCCCATAACCTGTCCCCCTCTCCTCTTTTCCACACAACCTGGCACTGACTGACAGATGAAGGCACCACATTTCCAAGATGCCTAGTGACTTGACAAGGTCAGCTGGCTGCTAAGAGGCTGAGCCAAAATGAAACCGGATGGTTCTTCTGAATCCCAAAACTGTGCTCTCCCCCGCACTTCCACCAAAGAGGTGGCAAGGCCCCGGGGGGTGCGCTCTCTGGAATTTCCCTGGGTTCCGAACCTTTCCTCACCAAGGCCACCACCCCCAGTTCACTTTTCATTGGCCCAGAGCCCATAATGCTCCCACTAGGCCCTAGCAAGGTGGCCTCCCTCACACTCCCTTCATAGACCAAAAGGAAGAATCAACAATAAGAAAAAAAAAGGAAAAGGAAAAAGAGAACCAAAGATCCCACTCCATCTCATTAAGAAAGTAAACATAAGAGCCATCTAAGTGTCTAATTAAGCTTCTAATTAGTCCCTGCTTGTTACTAATGCAAATTAGATTACTCCGCTTAACTACAGCATGTCCACAACACCCTTGTTAATTGCGGCCTTTTGAAATTAAATTACTCCCTAATTAGCATATCAAAGCCATTGATTCGGAGCTGGGAAAGATGAGGGCAAGAGGAGCCGAATGCCAAGTTTGGTTAATCAGAGATGGCTAATTAAATAGCGACATCTTACGTGGGGGGCCTGCTGGTTAAGGGGTGGGGGCGACCCACCCAGGGCCTGAGTGGCCATCTGGAGTCTGGTTCTGGTAGTGCACATGGCGCCAGGGGGCTCCTGTGGGCCCAGGAGGGGCTCCAGCCAGCAAGGCCACTGGATCTGGCCCTCCTTGGGGCCCTGTCTCTACCCAGTCTGTCCTGTTCCCTTCCGGTCTCCCGATGATATCCAGGTATGGTTTTCCCAGGGACCTCCAGCACCAACTTAAGGGCATCCCAAAACACAAGCATATCTAAATATTCAATATTCAGCATTCCTCTCCCTGTAAAAACATTAAGTTCCAGAAAAGTGACTTCTGTCCAGTTCTCTGTCAGGGTGCACGTAAAGGTCTTCTCTGCAGAGTCTCCCAGATCCCAGGTTCCCCAAATTCCAGCTTTCTCTTGAAGAATACTGAGCACAGGGGAAATCTCCCTGATGGTGCTGCTAACCAAAATGCCAGCAGGGGCCGGGCTGGTCCCCTAGGAGGCCAGGTGAGACGTGGAGGCCATCCAATCCCAGTCTGTCCTTACCACCCAGAAATGCAGGGTTTGGGTTTCTCAAAAGTCGAGATGAGAATAATATTTATGTGAAATCTACCATTGTAACAAACTTAGCGTGTCAACGAAACTCATAAAGGATGAAGTTAATCAAGTTGTGACCTCAGCCCTGATGGGCAGCTTTCCAGAGAGGGAGGCTGCAGTGAGCTGTGTGATGCTGGGCAAGTTATCTCATCTCTCTGGGCCTGCGTCCCTCACCTGTCAATTGAGAGTAACAATTATCACTACCTGGAGAATCTCTCAGGGTTGCCGTGAGGATTAGAATAAGGTGGTGTGTGAAATAGCAAAGCACAGTTCGCTACTTAGGGTCTGTTGACCACCTGTCCTGCCTTGTACCTGCCACAATCCTCTCCCAGATAGGGGATATCTTCTAGAACATTCCTTCTCCACACAGGAGATAGAGTATGGGCTTCCAAGTGTACTTGGAAATACTGAGGACTTGTTTCTGCAGATGCCTGACCTCTCTGACTGTTGGGCAGCTAACCACACACCTCTGCCCCCTACACTTCATGGATCAGTCCTGTCAGGGGCTAAAAGATGTGCTTTCATAAGGAAAAAGACCTGATGGCTGGGAGGTCCCTAGCCTGGTCTTTCAGGGTCTCCCTCCCCCAACGTGTGTGTGTGTGTGTGTGTGTGTGTGTGTGTGTGTGTGTGTAGCATGGGGGAGGTTCCTAGAAGCCTGTCTCTAGCCTTCCCTCCCCCAGTTGTCCTCTCCAAGTTTCTAACCAGCAGCCCCTAGAGCACACAGGTCAGGGTCAGGACCAAATTCCCAAGGGATAAGGTTTTGTTGATTTAAGGAGGGGTCAAATGGGTCCAGGGGAGAGGAAGCCTCCACCCCCACCCCGGCTCAGAAAGGGTGAATCCCAGGCAGTGCCCAGCCAGTCTACAGGTATCCATCCAAGGGCCCACAGCAGTGGTTCTACTTTGGAAAATATATGAAATAAAAAGCAAGGCAGAGAAAGAAATGGGGAAGGGGGTGAGGCTGTCCTAGTGTGAGGGGGAGGGTGGAACAGCAGTGCACAAGGGCCAAGCGCAGCCTGCCTGGCTGAGCTCTCTCTCCCAACGAGATTCAATTAATTGATAACAAGAGGCATCAAATTAATTTCTTGAGGATGTGAGATTCTGATGAAGGGAAATCTCCTCGATGGGGATCTGCGGAGGGGGCAGGCAGCGCCCCCTTTTAATCAGGCTCAGCGGCCTAATTGGGGAGACTTGCTAGGTAGCAGGGTAGCCTGCCCGGTGCTCCAGAGCGCCCCTTTAGGGAAGGCCCAGTGGAGTCAGCAGACTTCCTACGCAGCAGAACAAAGGGGCAAGTGCTCAGACTTTGTGCTGACAGGCAGCGACAAGAAGAGGAAACCAGGATAGTGAGTTGAGAAGACCGAGGTCCAGAGTGAAGTCAGTCATACCTAAGTCATAGAAGGAATCTAGGACTAGTAACAGTATAATGGGGCCCCCTCACAGTCTGGCCCTTGTTTGCGACCGACACCTGCAGCATCAGACCCAAGCGTGAGCAGTGCAGCCAGGGGTGTGGGTGGCCCTCCCTGTGGCTAAAAGACAGAGGCTGCACTGCCCAAGCCAAGCAGCCCCTTCTTCCAGCATTCTCTGGACCCCCAGGCAGAGGGCTGACTGAGACCAGCAAGCCCAGCATCCACTGCCCGCCCCCCCCCCCCCACTCTTCACTTTCGCCACTCTCTGGGGTAGGGCCACAAACACCCAAAGCTGCAACCTCTGAGCTGCGCGCAGGTCTCAGAGACCAAGGAACTTCCAGCAAATTGCACTGATGCGCTCCTGGAGGCTTGGACAGACGCTGGCAGGGGTGGCTACTCAGAATGGGGTGGGAAAACAGCTAGCCCAGCATCTCTAGGGAAATCCTGGAGGCTTCCTAAAGGGGAGGTTCTCCCAAGGACACCCTCAGCACACAGGATCCCATCCGACTTTCCCTGAACTGACCCTTCCTTTGAAAGCACCTCTGCTTACGCAGCATACACTCAGGGCTGCAGAAGCTAGGGCGCTTCTCCAAGCACCGAGCTTCGCTCCCCAAGCGCTTACAGCAGGTGCTATTCCCTGGGTCTCCTACAAATCCACCCTTTTCTTCCAGGGTGCAGATGCACATCTGCCCAGGGAACCCCTCAAGGAAGACATACAGGGCTATATCCTCTTTTGGACCAACTTCTTTCCACCTGGATCTCCTCAAAGTATGAGCTGTAGAACTGGGACACCAAATCCAAGGAAGCCCACAGAGTGGGCCTTATCTGCCCATCCCCCACTTCCCTTTCTCACAGCACATCTCCCCAAGGGCTCTCTGGGGCATCCTGAACTGACTGGGGAGCCTCAGGGCTAGAGGGCACCTTTAGTCACTAGTTTCTATCCCAAAGAGCTCAGGCACTTGCTCCACTTCTGATTTTCCAAGTTGCAAGCAAGCCGCCTCTTAAAACCTCTTCACCTTGACCCTCACAGGCCCAATGCACACGGCAAACACTCCCCATGCTTGTGGAACTGAGACGAGGAAGGGTCCGGGTCTTCATTTTCTGAGCCACCCTGCCCTAGGTAGCCAGCATTTGTCCCTTCTTCCCTGGCGGGAATCATGGCTAACTCTCGGGGCCTCCCTCCCACTCTGGACAAATGCCAGAGCATCGCATCACTATTTTGTATACCACACTTTGTTACCGGGTGGAAAAAAATCACTCCATCTGGTCCCCTCCCCCAATGGCATGGCAGCCTGGGTCAGGTACCATCAGAACCAAACCCAAAAGTGGAAAGACAATGTCCTGCACCACCAACGACCCCACTCACCCGCAGGTTCCAGCTGAGCAGAAAGGGGCCTGGAGGTGGGCACAGCTTCTGGGATTCGGGTCATAGGTCACGTGTCTATGGCCAGGGTTGGCCAGGAAAGGTGCAGGGCTGCACACAAACAAGGCAAAGCCCTGCAAAGACCCCAGGAGGAGGCGGAATCCTGAGACAGCAGTCAAGGGCCTGGCTGGCTCCCTGGAGGCCCAGTGCCCTGTGGCCCTGTTCAAACGTGCACCTTTGTTCTGGGAACTCTCAATTCCTAGCTCAGGCAGGCGTGCCTCGGACAAGGCTCCACTCAGAGCTCACTGAGCACCATCTCACAAGACCACTGCAGCCATAAGGTTTGGAGTAAAGCGGGTTCCGGCCTGGCAGAATTGGTAGTGGGCAAAGGTATGCATTTCCATCGAGGATCTGGGAAGGCGATGTTGAAAGAGCCAGCAACTTCACGCTCAAGGGAAATTTCCTTTTTGCTTCTTTGAGATGATCCATCCAGGGAGAGGTCCCAAATTGAGCTGAGACTGGCAGCCGAACTTGTCTTCTGTAAGGCTGTGTAGACTCAGGTTCCAAACCCTAGAAATCTCCCTTTTTGGAGAGACACGGTGCCAACCATTTTCCCTCTCATTCTGGGGAATTACCCCTCCCATTTATAGTTGTTTCCATGAGCACCTTTGAAGGGTTGGGGGTGGATCGGACATTCCACGGTCCTGTGAAGGCGAAAAACACCGGGTTTGGAACCCAGTGTTACAGGGAAGACAGGAAGAGAAGACACAGCCTTGTCACTGGAAGGCAGAGGGGTGGTCCAGATCAGAGTCTAAGAAGTAGGGAGGGGGAGGAGGCTGGTGGGTCCTCCCTCCCCCGCTCCTTGCCCCCTCCCCACCAGCAAAGGCTCATGCCCTGCTGGTTACACTGGGAGTTAGGAGGCCCACATTTTAGTCCCAGCTCTACCACTAACTAGCTGGGTAACCTCAGACAAGTTGCTTCTCTCTGGTCTTCACCTTCCCAGCTCATAAAATGGAGGTTAATACCACAGCATTTCTAGTAACAAGTCCAACATGTGGCCTGTCAGTGCTGGGACTTTAATGGTAAAAGCCACCTCTTGGTCAGCACTGCATGTGCCAGGCACTGTACTGGGTCCTGCTCTGCCATTCAACTCCCAAACCGCCTCTGTAAGATGGGTATTACTGACCTACTTGACACATAAGAAAACTGAGGCTCCAAGAGCTAAATTAAGTTTCCCAGAGTTCCATCACTACTGGCAAGCTCCAAAGCCTTTTCTGCTCTGACCCATGTTCTGCCCCTGGGAGGATCAGGTTCCCTTGTCCTGGGTTCCACAGTTCTGGAACTAAGTTCGAGAAAGCCATTTCAGCTGGTGGAACCTCAGAATTTTGTCAAAAATAGTACCTGCTCTGCCTTGGTCTGGGGAAGCCAGGACAGTTCTAAGTTTGTGAAGAGAAACTGCGGAATTCTTTGAATGGAAGAAACTATTTTTGCAGAGTTTGGGCTATTAGAAAAGTATAGATACTATGATTCACTGGGATGATTGTGGAGAAGCTTGCATTTCAGATGGAGGAACAGAAAACCACCAAGGCAGTGGGGTGGCGGGGATTTAGAGTATGGGGTAGGAGGGTACAGCTAGGCCAGGGGTGATGGAGACAGGAAGGCTTCTTCTGGAGATTACCCTGCCCTCCCTTGTACCTCACATCTGTCCTCTTAATTGGACATGCAGCTCCCACCCTCCACTCCCTTATATGTCTCTCCTATCCTGGCAATGTGGGGTCTAGAGAAGACCCCAACTTTCATTGCATGGGTACTCAGTCTGGGACCTGCTCAGAATAAGGGTTCAGCAAACATTTGGAGAGTTAATGGATCAAAAGAAACCCCCCTGCCCCCCATAGTCCCCCTGCTTTCACCTATTTAAGGAAGAGGTGTGTTTAGAGTAGAGGCCCCCCAACCCCCCAGGCAGGATATGCACATTCCTGGCAAGAAGGGATCTACCTTCCAGAGAGTTAGAAAGGAAACTTCTGGCCAAAGTTAAGGAAAGGATGTAGGGTAGGGGTGTCTAGGGCAAAAAGAGAGGCAAATCCTTTTGCAAGTTGGGCCCACCTGCCCTGCCTGACCCCCCTCTCCCCAGCATTGATGTCAGCACTTTCTCTCCTCAGGACTTAGGGTCTCCCCAACTCTAATTCCTGGGAAAGCTGCATAGGATTGGAAAGAGGACAGAAAACCCCACTCAGACTCCCAGAGTCTCCTTCAACTTGGTGCCAAGGCTGGGCCAGGGCAAGATAGTGGTCAGAGAGCCAAGGTGGAGAGATTCAGATCTTACTGGGGTCTTGGGTGTGGGGGGGGGGGAGAAAGGGGGCCCAGAGGGACCCTTCACTGCATTCCACCTTGCTCCAGTGACAAGAGTGGGACAACACAAGATGGGGAGCCCTCCAAGGCACAGCCCTGCTTTTGAGAAGCTCAGATCTAAGAGCCCTGAAATGAACAAGCAAGCTGTCCAGGTGCCGGCGGCATATTCTAAGACCCTCCCAACAGCCTGCCTGGCAAGAATAAGTTTCTCAAAAAAAAAAAAAAAGACCCAAGCCGCCCGCAGACTTCCCCTTCTCTGAAGCGGGTTTTCGGCTGTGTTAGGTAGAGCTGTCTGGGGCTGCAGCCCTCCAAGGCCAGCCGCTCCCCTTTGGGCAGCTAGGGATGGCCGGCCAGGCCTTCTGCCACTGCACCGACCCGCTGGCTCAACAGCAGCCTCTGGAATTGAAACGCCCGGCACCAACAGGGCCATTCTCCGCAGAAAATGGGTTTCTGGGTTCAAATTCTCTGGGTGTGGGTCTCATCACCCGCTGTGCTCCTGCTGGCAGACCCTCCCGCAGCTGGAGGCCCGGCAGTGTAGACCACCGTGCTGCTTTTTCTAGTGGAAAACTGGGAACTAGGGTCAGTCTCTTGTTCCACCCTAACTGCCCCTTCTCGAGTTGCACTCAATCCCAGAGCCAACACAGTACTTGTGGGACAATCCAGGCGGGTGCTTTAAAACAGGGCACGAAGACGCAGAAGTTCAAGTAAAAACCCGCATTGGCCAAAATGTTCCTGGGCTTTCTCAGAACCGCTGGGATGACCGCGTCGGATTTGGGTTTGCTCCTACAGGCCAGGCCCCCCTCCTCCACTCCCGCTTCAGGCCGGGTGGTCAACCTGTAGAGAGAATTCGGCGCTGAGGTGCAGACAAGCGGGACTCTCCGGAGACCTTAACCCCAGGCGCCGAAAGTGCTACGAAAAGGCGCTATGAAACAGGCAAGAAAGGCCCGGGGTGCAAAGAGGCGAGCGGGTGTTCTAGGGGCTCCAGGTCTTCGCCTTCCCATACTCTCTTCCCGCAGCCTAGAGAGTCCTGGCGCGGTGCGGCTGGGTGCACTAGGTGGCCCGGGTTGGAGGAGAGATGGATTCCGCGGCCCTAAGGGCCTCTGCTTCAGAATCCGCGTCCGGCGAAATCACACCGTCTTTTGGCGGGGTAGCCTGAACCCCACTTCGCTCAGGGCATCCGGAAGTTTGTTCGGCGTTGATGGGGCGCGTCGCCGGGGTGGTCACGGCTCCAAGTGTCTTTGGGGGTCTGTCTAGAGGAGACACTAGAATCCTCAATCTGAGGCGGGGGTGTCCTGCTTCGTCACTCCAGGGCGCTCTTCCCAGGTGGCATCCGCGCCCTGCTGCCGCCCTCCCTTTTCCCCTCACAGGACAGGGACTTTACCCAAAGGGGATGAATAAAGGTATCGGCCAGATCAGTCCCCCCCCAACCTCCAGCGCCGGCGCAAAAAAACAAAAACAAAAACAAAAAACAAAAAAAAACCCAACCAACCAACCAACCAGGCACACAAGCAAAACACACACACCAACAACAAAAAACCCCACACACACACAAAAAAAAAACAAACCCACAGGCGCAGGTTTCAGACGCTCTTAAGTCCCCAAGAAGTTTTCCGCTCGCTCTCTCCAAGCTGACCAAGGACGGGGGATACGGCTGACTGGCCTCGAGCCGCCGAGGTGCGACCCCAACAAAACGAGTCCCCCGCACACCCGGGGGGACGCGCCGCGCCGGGTGGGACCGCGGTGCCCCCATCTGTCCCCAGCTCGTCTTGGGGGATCCTGGACAGACGGGGGCTGGGGGAGCCAACTTCATCACTTCCCTCCCCAGTTCAGAAAACTCCGCGCCGAGTATTCTTTGTCTGACTCGGGGCGCCGTGGGGGGTGTCGCGCCCCCTTGCACCCCATTCCCTGCGGCCAGGCCGGGAGGGGGCGGGGCTCGGATTCTTGGGGAAGGGCGGGCCTCCAAAGCCTTTCCAGCCCCCCCACCCCGGCGGACCGCCGCCCCCCCACCCCCGCGCCGCGCCGCACCGGAGCCCCCACCTGTTCCCCAGGCCGCGCCGGCCGCGGGGGCCCGGGCCGGGGGCGGGGTGGCGCGGCCGCGCGGGGTCAGGGCGCCGCGGCCGGCCCTGCTGGAACAAAGTGCGCCGGCCTGGGCCCGGCTCCTCCCGGCGCCCGGCGCGTCTCCGGCGGGCAGTTTGCAAACACAAAGTGAGCCAGGGCGCAGGGCGCGAGTGCGCGAGCGAGGGAGTTGGTCTGGCCGCCGGCCCAGCCCCCACCCGCGTCCCCGGGCTCGGCCCGCCACCTACCTGTCCGGCCCGGCCGCTCCGCGCGGGCTCCGGCCCGTCAGCCCGCGCGGGGCATGAGGCTCCTTCGGGGCGCAGCCCGGCCCGCCGCCGCCCGTGGGGCTGCCCCTCTGCGCCGCCCGGCGCCGCGCACTCCCGGGCGTGCTCCCCGCGCGCCGCGCCGCGCCGGCCGCCGCTCGCCCTAGCCCCGGCGGGGCATCGCACTTTGTGGGCGCCCGACTCGCTCCCGCCGCGCTCCGGCGTCCCCGTCCTCCCGCGACGCTCGCTCGCTCGCTCCGGCTCCGGGGCTCCGGGACCCCGGCGTCCCCGCCCCCGGCCCAGCCCTGGTTCCGGCCCGGGCTCCTCCCCGCCGCGCCGCCGCCGCCTGCGCCGCGCCCTCCCGGCGGGCTGGGGGCTCCGTCCCGGCCGCCGGCCGCGCAGTCCGGCCCGCAGGGGCGGCCGGCTCCGGACTCCGAGGGGCTGCGACTGAGCCGGGCTGCGAGTGGCTGCGCGCGGGCGGCGCGCGGGCGGGGCGCGCGGGCGGGGGAGGGGGCGGGGAAGGAGGGAGCGCCGGGGACGCGGGAGGAGGGAGCGGGCGGGCGAGCGGGCGGCGGAGGGAGGGCGCCCAACTTCTAGCGCTACCATAATTCGCCTAAAGCAGGTGCAGCCGCTTTCGCCGCGCGAGGCGCCGGCTTGAGCGAGAGAAGACCACGTGGACCAAACTTTAGGGGGGAGAAAAGTGGGGGCTTGGGGCTGCCGACCTGAAAAGGGGGGAGGGAGGTGGAGGGACCCCCCGGGATTCACCCCACCTCGGGGATCCTACGGCGCGCGTTGCAAACCCCAGCTTTTCCCTGGAGTCTGGAGGTACGGCCAAGCCCTGCTCCCACACGGTTCATTGGTTCCCGGCGGGCTGCGCTCGGCTCGGGGAGTGGCCGGGGGCCCGGAGCCCGGAGCCGGTGTCCCGCCCGGGGCCGTCCTCGCGCCTCTGCAGCTCCCCACTGCGTGGGAGTGGGGGTGGGCATGCTGAAGCGAGGTGGGGGAGGTGGGAAGGCTCCTCTGGGGCTTTGTGAACTGTCCCTGGGGCGCGCGCTGCCTTCCTCTCCGGAAGGGGAATTTCCCTTAAAGTGCTTTGCGAACCAGTGAAGAAGGGACCAGAACCGGATCCACGCGGGCAAAGCGAAATGCAAAGTCGAGACTATTAAGCGGATAGATTCGATTGTAAACAAAACTCGATGTCTTTTGCGCGCGGTTGGGGTGGGGGGGCGGGGACTGGAGGACTGTGGTGGCAGCTGCGGTGTGTGTTTGGGTTGGGAGGGGAAGTCCAGAAGAGGAAAGGCCCAGGTTCCGTCGGGAGGGCTATGTCTGGGTAGGCAGACGCTCCACTGAGAGATCTCTGGAAATCTGAATAAACCCTCCGAGACCGTCCACCCCAACTGTCTCCCACCTGTGCCTCTGTGTTGTGGTGCCCTCAAGGATCCTCAAGGAGTGGCCATGACCCTCGGAAGGCCCTGCTGTTCCGGATGAGGGCGGGAAGGCGGTGGCTCTTGAAGTCTCTCCTGGCCCAACTCACCTGAGACAGGTGGAGACTGGCAGACTCCTAATGTATAATGTGAGGTGGGTGTCCTTCAGGAATTGGTGCTTAGGGTGAGTCCATGTAGTCACCTGGGAGAGAGGATTGCTTGGAAGAAAGGTTTTCTGGCGAGGAGAACCCTCTTGAACTGCGCATCACTTATTCATTTCCCTTCCTGAGGGTGCAGATAGCCAGAAGTCACTGGAATGTTAGTGATGCCTGTCCAGGCCCAGATCCTGTGTGTGCCCTACTGGGCAAGTGTGACAGGCCTACTAGGTCCTGCTGAAGCCTGTCCCATATCTTGGTATGTGATTATGGGGGCTTAGGGGGACACAGTGCCATTTGTTTGGATACCACAGTGTCCTTTCTGGTATAGCCATAGCAGTGGCACTAAGAATAAAACAATAGCTGACATTTGAGTCATCCAGTGTGCTGGGCATAGGACTCATTTCATCTTTGCAATAACCCAATGAGGCAGAGCATACTCTTATCTCCATTTCACAGAAGAGGAAACTGAGGCACAGAAAGATGAAGTCTCCTGCTCAGGCTGGTAAGTGACAAAGCATGACTCCAACCTGAGCCACTTCAGTGAGAACAGGAAAGAAGCTCCTAGAGTACATTTTGAGAGAAAGGATGCCTATGCTGGTGGGATTTTATTTTCTCCTATGGAGAGCTAGCCATGGCAGGGGTCAGGGTGTTTGGACTGGTGTAGGCCAGGTCTGCAGTTGGCAGGTCCTGCTTAGCCATGCCCATGGCCCATAGGTCCCCTTCCTACCCTTCTAATGGAGGCTCAGGGTGGGGTAAGATCTAAGGATTTTTGAACCGGAAGAGGGGATTTCTGCAAGAGGGAGGTGGAATGGGTTCCCCTGGGCTGTTCCAGTCTTTTATGGCTGCCTCTCCTACCCAATGAATCCCTTCCCAGTCACCTTCCTGCTGCAGCCCTCCAGACCTCTCTCTCCTGGGCTCCCTTGCCCAAATGGCTACCCTTCATTTCAAAGCCAACTCAGTTCCCAGCATCCTTGTAGATCATGTCTTGTCCTCACCTGAAGGGTATTTTAGTGCAGAAAACAAGACCTCCCCAAAGAAAGATAAAGAGCAGATATCCCCAAATCAAAGCTACACTTCTTCTGGTGTAAGAGCTCTGTGAGAAGGTTCCAAGAGTTGCCATTGGCTCTCAAGGCAGAGTGACTGAAAATGGGCAGGGGAGTCCTTCATCTGTCCTTGTTCCTTCACAGGGGCTAGACTAGTGAGTCTGGCTGTGGCAGGAACCATGGCCCAGGGGCTGCCACTACTAGGGAGACCACAGTTACAAGCCCAGGGCAGGAGGGAGGCAGCCTTGGATTGAACTTCAATCTCTGTCACTTACCACCAATATGAACTGGACACGTTACATGAGGTTTGAACCTCAGTTTCATTATCTACAAAATTGGGAGAATACTTCCTGGGGAAGTTGGGGGGATAGCATGAAAAAGCATGGGAAAATTACTTAGCTTGGTGACCTAAACATTGAATGCTTTCCATAAATGCTGCTTTCCCCTTTTGTGAACCCCAGTTTCCTCACCAAGTATGAGGCATACCAACCTCACAAAACTGCAGTTTCCTCCTCTGTAGTTGATGCTTATCAAATGCCTGCTGTGTGCCAGGACTTGACTCATGCTCTTCAACTTCATTACCCCAGGCAGGTGGCTCTTGGCATTTTAGAGATGAGGAGCTCAAGTCTCAGAGAGGGTAGGCAACTGGTGCCAGGTCACACAGCTGGTAGGAGATGCAGCAAGGACTAGGGGGTGGACTTATTCCTACTACTGGTCTGACACTTGGAGAGGGGGGTTCTGATTCCAGAAATATTCATCTCCTTGCTTGCATGATCCCAACACAAGTAGGCCCACATGTTTTACGTTTCCATTCATTGCCTTGAACCTTACTCCCCCCACCTAAAGAAACTCCTTTAAAAAATGTTTTACCAGCATAATACTGCTTAATATATACCAACAAAACTGCTTACATATATGTGTTCAGGAAAGGCATACACTAGAATGTTCTTCGCAGCACTATTCATAAGAGCTATTAACTGTGGAATAAATTCTGGTGTTCTCATATATGGTCTAGTTCTGGGCAATGGTGGTGAGCAAACCATCGGGGTACATAGCAACAGGGGGAAATCTCACAGACAGGGTGATGAACCTGAAAGTCTGGCACAAAAGAAAACTCACAGTATGGTTCCATTTATCTGAAACTCAAAAATTGCTTCAACTAATTGTTGGTCTTAGAGCTCAGAGGAGAGGCTCCTTTGGGTGGGGGCATGACTGGGAGGGGAACTAGGAGTTCCTGGGGGGTCTGGGAATGTTTTGGAATTTGGTTGTATGGGTGTGTTCTCTTGGAGAAAATTTATTGCAGTGAAGTACACTAATGATTAGTGCATCTTTCTTTATGCTGAAAAATAGTTACTGATACTGAGGTCTTTCTGTATCTTTTCCCTTTCTCCATCCCTGCCTTGTCAGAGGTGACCAGCATCCTGAAGTTAGGAAACAGCCTCCCCAAGTAAGTTTTTTTGTTTTTTTTTAAGATTTATTTATTTTACATACAAGAACTGGGGCGTAGGCCAGAGGTGTGGGTGGTGAGAGGATTCACCAGAGACAGAGTGGGGAACAGAACAGGCGGATCTACTGAAATACACTGCTGAGGGGAGCAGCCGTGAGAGAGGAAAGGTCCTGCTTTGCCATGTGGGTCACCTCCCTGGCTGGGATTAAATTCATGCTGCAATGGCTGGTGATAGCTTGATAGCACTGTGTCTTTAACACCTGCGCCACCAGGGAGGCCTTCCCCAAGTAAGTTTTTTTTTTTAAGATTTATTTATGCATACAAGAACTGGTGTATAGGCCAGAGGTGTGGGGGAGGGGGTGAGAGGATTCACCAGAGACAGAGTGGGGAACAGAACAGGCAGATGGGCTGAAACACACTGCTGAGGGGAGCAGCGGGCGAGGCAGGAGAAGTCTGCTGTGCCATGTGGGTATCTCCCTGGCCAGGGATTGAACTTGTATTGCAGTGGCTGCAGATAGCTTCATAGGTTGCATCTTAACCCCTTGTGCCACCAGGGAGGCCCTTCCCAAGTAAATTTTATACTCTTAATCAGTTGGGATTGCTCAATATCCTGAAATTTTAAATAAAAGGCATCCTGCTACTTGCTTTTACTTTTTGTTGGTGGTGTTTTTTACTCAACTTCAGGTTGCTGAGTTTACTTTGGATTTGCTCCATGTATCTCTCCTGGTCATTAAATGAAAAGGCCACCTGAGATCCAGCATCCTATGGTCAGTGTGCTGGGTATCTGGTCACAGCTTCCCCTCCATGGACAATCGGGTCACTTCTGGCTGCAGTGGGCCATTGTGCTCAAGCTGTGGTGGGCTCCCGTCCCTGCCTGCCCCTCCACCCCCCCACCCCTCCACCCCACCCCCCACCTTGGGCCTTCTCTTTCTCTCTCCTACTTTGCCTCCTGCTCAGTCAAGTTGTCCCTCTTTCCCCCTGTGGATCTTCCATTCTGGAATCTGTCCCCCCATCCCCCATATCACAACTGTTTCTCCCCACCCTGCATCCCGATCTTTCTAACTCAGAAAGACCCAGGGGCTATGCGGGGTGGAAGTAGAGGAGAGCTGGAAGGGGGCCTTTTCCTTTGCCACGAAGGCCCCTGTTCCCCAAGATAAATGACGACTTAAACAAAGAAATATTTCATTAAGGGTTGATATCTTAATGAACTGTGCCAGGAACCTTCAAGGCATTCTCCAGACTCCCCCCTTTTTAAGGGGGGCTCCTAACCCTGGGGAGGCTTATCAGCTTACCATATTGTCCTGAGTAGACGACCATGCCATGTGGGAAGCTGTCCCGGGTGCTGTGAAGGGAAGGGCACCCAGGACTGAGGGTGGGTCAGGGCTGCCCTCTTGGTGCCAGGCTGGCTGGGTGCCTGAACCCTGGGAGAAGTTTGCAGAGCCCTCTGCAGGCACTTTTGGAGACCCAGGCCTTGTTCACGGGCCGGTGGGCCCGGGACTCCAGGCTGATTGGTGGAAAATCAGTCATTAAGGATCAGGAAGTGAAAAATAACCTGACAAGCGGTGGACAATTTTCCATCAATTAGAATAAGTGTCTTTGGGCTCAAAACCCCCTCTGTGGTGGGGTTTGCATGCAGGGAGAGAGCAGGACACACAGGCATGGGCCAGGAGAGCAGACCCAGAGCCCTTCCCCTCTCTTATGCTTTGCATCCAGCCATTCCCCCTGGGGTGGGCAAAGGACCAAGGAAAGGCCCAGCAATGGTCAGAGAAAAGAACCCTCTCCTTTCCTTTAATTTTTTCTCCCTTCAAGGGCTACTCCCATACCATCCTCCCTTATAAAGACACTGGGATTTAAATCCTAATTCTCTGTGACTTTTTAGCCTGAACTCCTAAAACAAGGGACTTCATCTCTGTTGCTTGGGCTGCAGAATGGGGAGAAAGATGAGGGTCTGGCAGAGAGATGGTGAGGAGTGGTGCCGTGGTGGTGTTCCCAGTGCAGCCCTGCGTAGATTGGGGTGACTATCATCACTCTTGACAAGCCCCGCCCACTTCCACCTTTCTCTTCTTTAGGCTCATGTTGGTGTTACAGTGTATTGGTGGCAACTTACTTAATAAGCGCCCAGTAACTTTAAACACAGTATCTTGTTTGTGAACAGTCTAGCCATTTATGCCTCCTCTCTCCTCCAACTAGATGGTGAATTCCTAAGGTCAGGCACCATGATTTCATTCATTTTGTGATTTCCCGGTGCACCCAGCTTAATGTGCTTTGTACAGTAGATGCACGATAAATGTGCCTTGGTTCGATTTGATTATGGTTTGATAGTCAGTCACCAGTCCCCAGGGTCCCCTGCAGATATCAGCTGGGGCTGGAGAACATATGCAGTAACTTGTGTCTTCAGTGATTAGAGGGAAAGAGTTGGGGATCAAGGGAGGTCTTAGACAGAAAGTGAGACAAGGCGGCAGCTGGCCGTGGTGTCCTCCAGTGGGCTGTGCTCTGCATTGTTCCTATCATTCCTCCCTGCTCCCTTTCTGCTTGTTCGCTAGGGGTGCCTTTGGAACTCTGTGCTTAGCAGGGCGAATTCTTTCCTCTGTGGAACCTGGAAGTCCTGGGGGTTGGGGTCTCAGTCACTCCCACTGGAGGGTGAGGTGGATGTGAAAGAGGAAAATCAAAGACAAGGTAGCTCACAACTAAAATATCTGCCGCCTAGTAAGTGTCTACTGTCTGCCAGGCACTTTTCATATCTCTCTCTGATACCCACATGGTCCTAATATTTTGTTTTGTTTTTATTAGAGAAGGCAGAGCTCTAAATGGCAGAGGTGATGTATGGGGAACGGCTATAAAGACAGAGGAGAGTCTATGTGAGTCCCCATTACCTGTGTCATCGGCTGGCCCCATGGAGTGGGGAGCATGTGTTTTTCTGCGACTTCCACACCATGGTCTGAGTCCCATTTCATCCTGGCCCAAATGCCAGGATCCACCTCCATTTCTCCTGCACCCCCTTTTTCTTTGTGCCCTTCAGTCCCTTGTGCTCTTGACCCTCAGCCCTCTGGCCCCTCACAGTTGTTGTACAGTAAGAAGTCCCTGAAGCCAGGCTTCTAAAGGCTGAAGTTGGATCTTGACTAGAGAAGAAGCAACTGTGGATCAGGCTGTGTTTCCATGCAAGCTATGATTCCGCATTTCCCCTCCCAACAGCCCACTGAAGTGGGATTAACAGATGCTATTGGTGCCCCGTCTGCTTGCCCTCACGCTGACCACTTATATCCCTAAGGTTTCCAATCACCAGTGCCTGCCTGTCCTTCCTGAGTCCCGCCTCTGGGTGTGGGAACCATGCTGGCACTGTGCGAGAGGCCAGAAGTGCCAGGGAACAGGCCCCTGCTAGGAGAGCCCTCCACCCATGAGATGGGGGTCAGTGTATAAATGCCCCCACCCCTGCCACTCTAGGGGGATAATGGTGCTTCAGTGCACATCCTGGTTTCCCAGCTGGCATGAACCCACACTGGTATCAGGCTTGGTCCCACCCTTCATTGCCTCTTCCTTCCCTTGACTTACTTCCCCGCCTCTCTACAGATTCTTCCTTTACCCCCTAAACAACCATGTGTGCTAGAATCTTTGTCTCAGGACCTACACCTGGGGGGACCCAAATTAGGGGTCCCCTACCTGCTATCCTCATTTTGTAAATGGCAACATTGAAGCTCAGAGAGGCTGAAACTTGTGCAAGCTTCCACACTTATATCAGCAAAGTGCTTCTGTTCACACTCCAGCTTGTTGCACATCAGTGTTCACTTCATTGCTCTACTCTGTGGCATCTGAAGACTTTCCCTGCCCCCTGCCATCCCAGAGATCTGATTCCAAGTTATTCTCCTTGGTTTCTTGCCTTGAGAAATAAGAGGTGAGGAGCAGGGCTGATCAGGGGTCATTGGCTAGAAGTGGGAGGTGTTTCCAGGCCATGAAGCCCTCCCTGCTTCCCTGAAGGCCACTGGCTATGGGAACCAGTCTCTGGATCTCAGACAAAAAGAGAAGTGATGAACGGCTATAGGGCATAGGACAAATGGAAAAGGTGAAATCCACTCAGAGTGATAGAAACGAGAGCACTGAGTGAGGGGTACAAGGAGAGGGTGGATTTGGGGGCTTAGGAATCCCTCTAAGCTTTTGCATTATATAAAGAGCTGTTACCAGACTTCTTTGGACTTAGTAACCCCCATAAAAGCAGGGGAACCGAGGTGAGAGACAGGAAAGGATTTCTTGATAGTGAAGTTTGCTCAGCCTGTGAATGTGGAAAGTCCCCTGCAGAGCAGCTCAGGACCAGGGGAGAAATTGGCCTGCCTTTTTTATGCATGTGGACACCATACACGGAGCAGGCAAGACCTGATTCCCCCAAAATGAAAGTTACCTAGAGAGAACATCTTGCAAGTTTTCACTTGTCTGGTTTCATGACACCATTGTCTTAGTTTAGGTTTTCCCACAAGAAGACTCTGAGAAAACGACTCAAGCACAAGTAGTTTTTGGAGAAGTGATCCCAGGAAATACCAGAAAGGGAGTAGAAAATTGAGACAGGCTTGGGGATGGGAAGCCAATACAGGGGGGGTGTTATCAAGTAAGTCATGCTACTCCTATGAGCAAGAGCAGTGCAGTCCTGCTGGGGAACTCCAGAAAAGGTGTGAGACAGGCCTCTAGCTGTCCATTCCACTGGGCAAGAAAGCTGGGGTATTTATCCACCCCTTCCTTCTTTGCCATTGGTTGAAGGCTGGCCCATTCACTCCCCAGGACTTCCGGCTTGCCCTGAACTGGAGCCAAGGGTGTTTCCATGGCCAGGAAAAAGCCCTCAGGCGAAGAGCAGGTGTTGGCAGTAAGCAGCCTTCTCCATTTTGAGGTAAGTGCCAAGAGATATGGGCAGGGCGCCAGTGCCTGCCACACTCTGCCCTCCTAGTCTTCTCCCTGACATTTCCTTTCCATGTTCATGTTTCTCTCCCAGTGTCCCCTCTTGAATGCTGGGTGTTCTCAAGGCTTCAACTGTGATCCCTTGTCCCCTTAATCCACATGTCCTCTTGGATAATCCCACCTACGCTCCTGGTTTATCCACCTCTGCGTTGATGGCTCCCAGTACCGTGATGATCTTGGCCCTCTCCCACTGCCATGTCTGGGAGCCTCAGTGACGGTGTAGTCAACCTTTCCCAGATCCGTATTATCACCTTTATCCCCAAACATTCCCTCTCCCTGCATTTTCTCCCCCATGGTGGCCTCGTGATCCACCCGCATTCTAGGAACTAGGAATCACTCCGTGATTCTCCTGACCTCTTTCTTTTCACGCCCAATCAGTCACCAACTCCTGTGGATGTGGCTTCCAAATATTTCTCAGTCATTCCCTCCACTTTGCCTCCCACTGCTGTTAAGGCCTTCATCCTCCTCTGTGGGGTATTCTGGTAGCTTCCAGTCATACCCTCTCCCTGCATCTTGTTCCGGTCCATCCTCTATATGGTCAAAAAGTTCTATCTAAAATGCTAACCCAAACTTGTCACATGCCTTCCTCGAGATCTGTGGCCTGGTGCACCAGGGCGCAGGTGTCCTTTCTTGAGCCTCTGACACCTTCCCTGGCCACGCCCAGCTTGCCCCTTGGGACTTATGGTGTGTGCTGTGCTCTTTCTTCTGAGGCTGTTCCCTCTGCTTGGAGTGCTATTTCTTCCTCTCGCTTTCAGGGCTGACTCTGAGACCCAGCTATGATGACACCTCCTCTTGGAAGTTTTTCTTAAATGACCTAAGCTAGATTAAATACTCTGCATTTGATACTTCACTAGATACTTCTTGTATCTGTGCAGGTGTCAGAGAACTCACTTCAAACGGGTTTAAATAATAATGGAAATTGATTGGCTCCTATAGCTGAAAAGTCAAGGAATTCGTCTGCTGCAGTTGATGTGTGATCTGGGGACTTAAGACCATACAGTTGGGGGGCCTCCCTGGTGGCCTAGTGGTTAAATTTTAGCGCCATCACCACTATAGCCTGAGTTTGATCCCTGGCCAGGGAGCAACCCACATGGCGCAGCAGACCTCTCCTGTCTCTCCCGCTGCTCCCCTCAGCAATGTATTTCAGTAGATCTGCCTGTTCTGCTCCCCACTCTCTGGTGAAGCTTCTTACACCTCTGATCTACACCCCAGTTCTTCTACCCCCCCCCAAAAAAAAACCATACAGGTGGGTTCTTTACATTGCTTAGCTCTGCCTTTTCCTGGGTGGACTTCATTCCCAGAGTCCTTGGAGTCCCATCGGCTTCAGACTCACATTTGCTGATTCAGTAGAGTGAACTATTCAGGCAAACACTGGCTTGTTGGGAATGGACTACAGACTGACTTGCCCATCTCCAAAACAATCAAAATGGTCAGCATATTCTACTTCAGGGCTTGACCACTTATGGCCCACCTGTTTCCGTAATGGCAGAATTTAATAGTGGAGGAAGAGACCAGCAAACTTTTACTGTGAAGGGACAGAGAATAAATATTTTTGGCTTTGTGGCCAAGAGACAAAATCAAGGATAAAGCAAAATGAGTAGATGCCTATTTACCAGAGAAAAACAAATTTCCATAAATAATTATTGGCAGAATTACTATGACAATAATAAGTATGGTGCAGTTTTTTTGTACCATAGGTCCACTAATGAGAAGAATGGGGTTGGGGGGGGGAGGAGGAAACATTTTGCTCAATTGGGGTTCAAAGTGAATGCTCCCTATCATAAACTCGATGGCAAATATTCATTATACAAATCATTCTTAGCTCATAGGCTGCATAAAAACAGGCAGGATTTTGGGGCCACCGTTTATGCACCCAGGAATTAAATCAAGCCATTATAGAGCTAAGAGAAGAAAGTGTGGGAAGCTGGAAACAGAGATAGCAAACTACTCTGGGGGCAGGGATATCAATACAATAGTCTTTGTATGTGGGGCTACCTCTATGATGTGTCATTCACAGAGCTGGTCAAGTTCATGTCCACTAGACCCCTTAATCCTAATGTGTGCTAAAGCAGCCAGGGCAAGAGTGTTTGTGCCTTTTTCACAGCAGGGAAACTGAGGCTTAGAGAGCTGTGATTTGCCTGAGGTTTCACAGTGGGGACTCTCTGAAGGATTCTAAGATGTGTGTTGTGTTGAGTAGTTGAACAGTTGTGGTGTCCCCTGAGAGGCAGCAGAGGCTAAGTCAGACAGAAGATAGGCTGCTCTTGACGTGGCCCTGGAAGCCAGGCCTGTGACATCCAATGGTTGATGGGAATGAGCCCGGTCAACACAGCTGCTCAGGGTCCCAGTTCTGCTTCAAATCTCTGGGGCTAGGTCTCTCTCCCCTGTGACTTCCCAGGTGGGACAGGTGGTGCCGGTTCAGTAGCCCTCAGCTAGAGAGAAATCAGACCTGGGGCAAGAGTGAGTGCACAGGACCACAAACAAGCAGCATGACCCCTCACCTTATGCCTCCCGCCTCAGGGCCTGGCCTCATCTGGGTCTCTGATGAACACTGGGTGTTGCAGGACAGGGTAGAGTTTAAATCTTGATGCTGGGATGACCCAGGGCTGGGGCTGGCTGTGAGCAACCCTCAGCAGAACTGTCTCAGCTCTTGTCCAGGGCTGACCTGGCTGCAGGCAGGGGCGCCCAAGGTCCGGGCAGGGTTTTGAGGCATGTAGAGGCAGCTGAAGGTGAAGGATGGCAGCTGGGTTTCTTTCCAGGATGACGGGATGTGTGTCCATCCTGAGTGTGTGTGCTGGTATGGCAATCACATGTTCCCTAGCCTCACACATATATTTACACACTCTCTAGACAGTCACACTCATCCCAATGCCAGGTCTCACACTCATGTGCAGCATCCATGGTTTATCACACTCATCGCTCCCAAGTTCACATGACACATGCATCCACACCAGTGTTAGTTTCCTAGGGCTGCTGTAACAAAGTCACACATGCCAGGTGGCTGAAAACAATAGAATTTTATTGTTTCACAGTTTTGAAGGCTCAAAGTCCAAATTCAAGCTTCTTTCTGAGACCCGTGGGGGAGGATCCTGCCTTGCCTCCTGCTGGCTTCTTGTGCACTTGTTCTTGCAAGCCCCAGGGGTGGCTGGCATATGGGTGCCTCTCTCCCATCCCTGCCTCCATCTTCACATGGACATCTTTTTATTAGGACACCGTCACATGGGTTAGGGGGGCCACCCTACTCCAGTACAACCCCATCTTAACTCATGACATCTGGAACCACCCTGGTTCCAAATATGAGCCTATTCCGAGGTGCTGAGGGCTAGGACTTCAACATTTCTGGGAGCAGGAGCACAGTTCAACATCTGATGGCCATAAAATTTCCCACACACCTACCATCCTCGTCTAGTGGTGTGTATGCTGCTGAAGTTGCACAGACACACACCACACGGTCAAGTCCCACAGACACACACCACACAGCCACACATCCCCATAGTCACAAAACTGCCCATCTAACACTCTCCCTCCTCACGGTACTCACTGCCCTACAGATAGCAACAGTCTCACACCTTTACAAGCCCTAGTGTCCCCAACCCACTCCCACGGCCACCCAGGGGTGTCATGCTCCAGACCTGGCACCTTGACAGCTCACACAGCCTCCCACCTCTCACATCCTCTCCCACCCACACAGTCTCTCCCCTTCTGACTTCTCCATCCAGCACCCCATCCCCAACCACCCCTTGGGGTGGGCACCAGGTGGAAAGCCCCTGGAGACTGCCTGGAAGGCGGTGCCGTCCACGAGCCATCTCCTCCTCAGTTCCAGTCTTCCCACTCAGGAGCAGACAGACCGACAGACACACGCACAGGCTCTCACACTCACACCGCGCCCCTCCGGCAGCCCCACGGCAGCAGTCTGTTCCTCATTATGGGCCAATGCGCCTGTTTACTCACCCAGCTGGAGATGGTTAGAGAGTGATAAATAATGAAAGAGAAAACAGGCTTTTCCCCTCTGCGGCTTCTATTTATGTAACATGTGTCACAGCTCACTCACAGACTTTGTTTCGGAGCTGGTTGCAGGAAATAGTTTATTTTTTCCGGACGGTGGCTTGGGGAGGTGGGGTGGGGGGCCGGGGTTCGGGTTTCTGGTCTCACGCCCATGGGAGTTTCGGGATTTGCCTCCCAGAGTCCTCCTCCCCCAGTGCCACTCCTCCCTGCCTCCCTCCCCACCCCGGGGCAGACATCATGGCTCAAGGCTGCTTTCGAAAGGGGCTCTCCCACTCCTGCAATTTGGAAGGAGTTGGGGGCCCCTCCCAGCTGCCTCTGAAACCCCCCAAACAGATGGGCTTGTTTTAAGAGCCAGACAGCTTGAGGCTAGGACTCCCTAAGAGGAGGCAGTTGGACAAGGGGCTTCCTAGGTAGCCTGCACCTGTTAGGGGGGAGGGCACAAAAGGATTCATTCTATGAAATATGAATAAAAAGATCCATACTTTGTGTTCACCTGACACGTTTATGTCCATGGTCTCCCTGAGGCCTCCCAGCCTTCAGCTGCTGCCTCCCAGGTGGGGCCATTAAGGAGCAGGGACCGCGAGGGACCTGCCACAAGGGTTGCTCAACTGGCTGTGATGAGCCAGGACTTCAAAGTCACACAGCCACTGCCTCTTTCTCCCAGGGACACCTGCCTTGGCGGAGCTCTGGTCAACTCAAGGTACAGGAGAGCAGGTGGGGGCTGGAATGTGGGGGAATGAGCAGTCAGGCCCTGTCCTCCCTGCCCTTCCCTAGACACTAAGATAGGTTTCCTTTGGTGGGCGTGTGAGGGTAGGAAAACCCAGTAGAAAGCTGCCCTGCTCACACCCAGTGCAGGGAGGTTCTTGGGTCATTTGAGACAACCCCCACACTGATCCTGTCTTCTTGAACCTCGGGCAGGAAGCCTGTGACTTCCTTTGACAAGGAGCTCCAGTGGGGTTCCAGGCCACCTGCTGGAGGAACCCACTGGAATGCAGAGCCCACTGTGGAGGAGGGGCCTGGAAGCCCACAATCCCGCAGGTTGTGGGCAGGTACAGTCAGGCAGCACAGGGACCATGGATCAGCCTGCCCAGTGGTTTCAGGGGCTCTCACGGGGACTGTCCATGCAGATCTCCTGAGTGCTGGGAGAAGGGACCCACAGTAAGGGCTTTAGACGTGTCTGTCAAGCGTAAGAACGCACTGGATCCGGTGCAAAAGAAGGCGTGCCACGGAGGTGCTTTTCAAATGTAGAGGTGACAGAACTTACTAAATGCTGATCCCAGCTTAGCCCCCTGGGTGCTAGTTCAGCAGGTGAAGAGTGTCCAGGAATGGACATAGCTCACGGTTCCAGAGCTGAGACTGGTGGCTTCCCAAGGACTTGGAAATAGTATTGTCCTAAGTGGGCCCTGGAGATACCCCGTTCCCCCAAAGATGAGACAGAAGCATTACAGTTAGATCAGGAGGGCATTAGACTCTCCCCAAAGAGCAGAAATGAACCAGTCAAAAAAAAAAAAAAAAAAAAAAGACAGAATTGTTTTGTTGGAAGGAAGGAAAGAGGGAGGAAGGAGGGAAAGAAAAGAGAATTTGCCAACACCCATTAAGTGCCCAGCATAGTGATTAAGTGCCCAGCATAGTTTAATAACATTTTTTTTATAGAGGCATGTTTTTATTTATTTATTTATTTATTTATTTATTATATTTGTTTGTTTGTTTTGTTTATATAAGCACTGGGTACAGTCAGAAGCGCGGGAGGGTGAGAGAATTCACCAGAGCCAGAGCAGGGAGCAGAGCAGGCAGAAGGACCGAAGTACACTCTGAGGGGAGCAGCGGGCGGCAGGAGAGGTCTGCGCGCCATGTGGGACCCTCCTCTGGTGGCCGGGGAGCAGCCGGGGATCGAACCGGCGCCACAGAGGCTGCGGGCAGCTTCGCAACCCAGCGCTCAACTGCTGCGCCACCGGGGAGGCCCTAGTTTAATAACATTTTGATGTCCATCATGTCCACCTCACCCTGAGTCACAGCTCTCTGTGTCAGCTGGAGCATTTGCACACCTTGGAGCACTTACTATGTGCCAGGTGCTGGTATAAGCGCTTTAGACGGAATATGTATTAATTCTGACCACACCACAACATCGACATGCTGTAAGATTCCCATTTTACTGATGGGGACACTGAGGCTCAGAGAGGTTTAATAACTTGTCTTAGACCACTCAGCTATGTAAATCCTGGTAACGGGAAGAGCCAGTGCTCCTCCCTCCTTCCAATCCAGGGAGGAACCATATCGGGGAGAGAAGAATTAGATCCAGACCTGACTTGCAGCCCTCTCTCCAGACACGCTGCCTCCCACTTGTGGAATTGGGGGTGGGGTAGCTTCTCTGCCACTCACTGAGCCCCTTACTATTGGGACCCCATGGACCTCATAAGGCCCACCCTGCTTGCATTCTGATCTCAGAGCTCTTGGCCTGACAGCAAATGCCCAAGTCAGGAAGCCAATCACCTAGGGAATTTGGTCCTACCTTCTAATTTAGTCCCCAGAACATGTGTGACTCTGAAGGGGTGAGAGGGAAACCATGTCATAGGGGTTCAAGGAACACCCCTTCCTGAGTCTCCAAGAGCCCTCTGCATCCCTGTCCCCTTGGCAGGATGGGCATGTCACAAGGTGGAGGATGGGCACGTGTTGGGGGGAGGGCTGGCTAGAGCCACTGCCCTGGACATTTGTTCAGGTTGCAGACTGAGCTTAATTTCAAACTTAGGGACTCAGCCCCTTCGCAGGGCACTGCCAGAACCCCCATGGACACTCACCTGTGCACACACATGCTCACACAGAACTCCCCAGGTGCAGAGCCCCTTTCATGAAGACACAGACATAATTCTGGACAATAATATCCCCATGGACAGGGACATGAAAAGTGAAAATCACCCAAACCTTAGGTGCTCTGTCACTTGTCTCTAAATGTCCCATTGGTCCTGCAAGGAAGCTTTTCTTGGAACACTCCCACTGCCATGTAGATGAGAAAAGTGGGGCTCAAAATAGCCAAGTGACTGGAGTGAAGGCACAGAACTACCAGTGGCAGAGCTGGGTCGGAATCTGGACCTGTCCCTGTCACCCTCATACTTCATCCTTTCACCTGACCACATTCCCTGTTTCTCTCCCAGTACCCAGTAGGTGTTCAGGAGTCAATTGACTAATGTGCACATGTGGATTTTCTTTTATATAAACCCAGCCCTGGCCCCAGGTGCCTCTTTTCCCAGATCACCCTGAGTTGTGATCTCCCAGAAGATGAAGAAATTGCAGACAACTCTGCTTCCTCCACAGCCAGCACGAGTCCAGCCTCAATCCCCTGGACTCTGGCCTCAGTATCCCCCGAGGTTCAGGCCACACACCTGAGTGAGACTGCCCGTTTTGAGGAGCCCGGCAGCACTGGCTAGGCCCCTGCCCCAGGTCTGACCCTCACTCTGGAAGCCTCTGGGGTCCAGCCACCTCCATTCTCTCCTCTTCCTCTGAAACGTCAGGCTTGGCACTGCCCCCCCCCTTACAGCCCCCTCTCCCAGAGGCCCCCTGGGGAGCCCAGGCTTTGCTTGAGGGCAGCGAGTGAAGCCGGCTGTAACAGAGAAACCTCCGGCTCCTCTTTAGAAGTCCCCGGAGGAGGCAGATCTGAGGAAAGGCTGCCGAGAAGGCGCCTGCAGCAATGTCAGCTTGAGAACAACCGGGCTGACAGGATGCTGAGCGGGGATTAAGGTCGGGATCAGGGAAGCCGGGGAAATGAAGGCAAGTTCCCTGCTCCCCGCGCTGCCACTGCTGCCTGCTGCCGCCACTGCTGGGTTTGTCTTCTTGTTTGTTCTCGCTCTGGGAAAGTGGGTGGGGAGTGAAATTGGCAGGAGAGAGTCTGGGAGGTGGTGGTGGGGGCGGAGAGACAGGGAGAGGTAGAGAAGGGCAGGCTGGGGTAGAGGGCCATGGAGAGGAGGAGAGGAGGGGATGCCAGGACTCTGGTTCTCAGGGCTTAGTGGGCATCCTTTCCCAGTGATTATCTCCCCTCAGCCAGAGGCCAGCCAGCCAGCCCTACCTCCCCACCCCCTTGAGTCCTCCCCCCGTGTGCTTTCTGTCCGAGTGTTGGTGGCAGAAGCACTGAGTACAAACTTGACCTCACCTTGAGATAGAGGCTTGCAGGCCAACGTGGCAGACGCCACGCACCCGCCAGAAAGGGGATGAGGGAGATGAACCTGTTTCCACCTGTCGACAAATGCAAGATCCCTGTTCTGGGGAAAGGCCATGACCCCACCCTGCCTCGGCACTGAAATGTCACAAGAGCCCAGCCAAATGGGTCATTGAGTTCCAGGTCATCCAGTGCAAGGAAAGTCTAGTGAAACCTCAAACCCTTACACTGTCACTGATAGGGTGGTTAAGAGCGTGGTTTCTGATCTAAGACTTTGTGAGTTGGAATTCTTGCCATGCCACGGATGCGCTGTGTGATTTTGGGCTAGCTGGCTAACTTCTCTGTGCCTAATGGGATAAAATAGCCTTAAAAGGTTGTTGAAAAGATGAAGGATGTGAACACATGAAAAGTGCTGGGAGTGGGGCCTGCTAGCACAGGATGTGAACCATGAGGGTAGTTTTATTTATACTTGGGGGGAGGAGTTCGATCTCTGGCCAGGGAGAAATATGTTTTCTGGTTTAAAAGTCGAGTGAAGGCCTCCTTGGTGGCACAAGGGGTTAAGCATCAGCACTATGAAGCTATTTGCAGCCTCTGTGGTGTGAATTCTATCCCTGGCCAGGGAGCTACCCACATGGCACAGGAGACCTCTCCTGTCTCGCCTGCTACTCCCCTCAGCAGTGTATTTCAGTAGATCCATCTGTTCTGCTCCTCACTCTGTCTCCAAAAACTGTTTCTCTGGTGAATCCTCTTACCACCACCACACCCCACCACCCTGCAGCTTTGGCCTGGACCCCAGTTCTTGTATGCATAAATAAATAAAATAAATATTTTTTAAAAAAGAAATGAACTGGGAATGAGGGACAGGGCTCCCATTGCTGGGTGAGTGTGGGGTGTGAGAGGGGCAGGTATGTAAAGATGTGTCTGGTAAGAGGTGGAAAGGATTCATTTCCTGGGCACCCCACTCTTAGTCTGTCTTTCTAACTAGGGGTAACATGACTACTATCTCCAAGTCCTGTGAAGGGCAAGCCAAAGACCAAAGACCAAGGACAATGCTGCTCTACTCCAGAAACTCAAGTGATTCAGACAGGATTCCAGTTGCAACTGGGTTTTCTGGTCCTGGTGAAGGATGAGGCAGTAGAAAAGGGTGCAGAGGCTATAAACCTGGAGACAAATGGTCCCTTGGTTTGGGGAACCTACCAGATGTGTGACTTGGTACAAATCGATTATTCTCTCTGGGCCTTAGTTGCCTGGTCTGTGAAATGGGATCAAGAGTCAAACAGGAACCAGTGAGGGGGTTTCTTGGTCTCCAGGGCTACATAATTCGGGATCTGTCCAAACTGGCCCACTCAACAGACCCTCTTGGGGTTACTGAGCTCCTCCTCCCAACACTGGTCACCCTGGCTGAGAGTGGATAAGGTCTGGGTGGGAGTGAGAGTCTGGGATGGGGAAAAGTCAGCTGAGTCTGATTTGTGGGCAAAAGCGATGTGTATGGGGATTCCATGGCTAGGGATTTTATCTGTAGGGGCTGGTTTCTGGAGAAGATAACAGCAAAAGCACCCTTTAAAAACCTGTCAATAAAAGTTTTTGTCTTCCTTCGCACTTGCTCTTCCAAAGGACACCGACCACCCTGGGACCTCTCCCTGGGTGTTCAAAATTTTATTCTATCTCTACATGAACTTTGCTTTTGCTTCTGCTAAAAAAAATACAAAGAAAAGAAAAATATGGAAAACAGAAAAGCACAAAAAAAAGGAAATAAAAGTTCAATTATAATGCCACTTCTCAGAGATAATTCATGCTAAAGTTTTACTGTATCTTCTAGTTCTTTTTAAAGTACAACTCACTCTCTCTCTCTCTCTCTCTCTCTCTCTCTCTCTCTCTCTCTCACACACGTATAACTTTATTACCGAATGACATACTTAATGTACCTCTATCTCAAAAAATTTAGAAACAGGGTCATATCATCATAAACACATTACACTTTTTCATTAAACAACATATGGAGAACCTTCCCCCCAGGTCATTAAATATTCATCTCCAACATAATTTAAAATGACTGTAAGTTTCCATCTTTGGGGTATATCACAAAGCACATACTATCAGCCCTCCATGGTTGGTCATCCAAATTGTTTCTAGATTTTTGCTATTATAAATAATACCAGGATGAACATCTTTGTATAGAAATGGGCAACTAACTTTGCAGTTGTTTGTTTCTATGTCTGGCAGGACAACCTTGGCTCCTGGTACCCTGTGACATCAGTCTGTGCTCTTGACTGAGGAACAGAATGGTCGGCTGGTCAGGAAGGAGCCACCTTCCCTGCTAGAACACTCAGGAGTTCCTGGTACGTGTACGTTGGGCTGCAGATTCTTCAGGAAAAGAACATTCCCAAGCCTAGAGCCACTGACCAGTCCTGAAGTCTCCTTGCACTGCCTCCCTTTATCTCTTACCTTCCTGGGCAAAGCAAACATTGCCTCCCCCTGCCAGGCCCTGTCCTTGGGCACCCTCCCCACCCCCCCACCTCTGACTCATGGAGCTCTTTGGTTGTGTCTCAAGCTGAAGTCTCAGCCCATAGAGCCCTTTCACCTGCAGGTTACCTCTGAGCAATGTTGTGGCAGCTCTGGGCTCCCTTGGAAGCAGTCCCCACTGAGGCTCCCAGTTCTGACAGCATGGACGCCTGCCCCCGGGGGCGGGGGCGTCCCCACACTGCACACCTCAACCTGCCACCTCCTGTAGCACCAAGGAGCCTTTGTCTCTGCAGTCCCTCCCCCTATGCAGATACTGTCATTCCTTCTAACCCAGATTTGTAGAATCAAGGATTTCTGAGCTGAGATGTAGCTTCTAATTTCTCAGTGGGTCTTTTAAAACAGTAAGAGGTAAGAGACAAAAACTGATATGTAAAACTTACTAAGTTAAAGTCCCCTCTCAAGCATCCATACTCCGATCTTCTGCCATTTTCTCTTTTTAATTTTTCTCTTTTTTTCCCTCTCCTTTGCTTCTTCTCGCCTTTCTCTCCTCTCCTTCTCTCCTTTCTCTTTCTCCTTCTCTCTTCTCTCAGCTCCGACACACTCTCCCGCCCTCCTGTCCTTAGTTCCCCTCCTCTCCCCTTCTTTTTTAAGTTTTTTTTTTTCTTTTAACTTTCAAGGTCATTCCGGACTCCTGACAACGCCAGTCCCTCGGTGAGACATGAGCGCCATTGGCGTCCGTGGCCTCTGTTTCCGTGGCAACCCAGTAACCATTAATTTTCAATTAAAGGAGACAAAAAGCTCGATGACAGC
Organism: Talpa europaea; assembly: GCF_964194135.1. Taxonomy (NCBI): domain Eukaryota; kingdom Metazoa; phylum Chordata; class Mammalia; order Eulipotyphla; family Talpidae; genus Talpa; species Talpa europaea. The sequence continues at coordinate 89,698,187 of NC_140068.1, forward strand.
TCCAGGTCTGCTGAAGATGTCAAGAATCTGTATTAATATACAGCAAGAGAGCATAATTGTGTGTCCATCTTCCAGAGCAGCGAAAAATGGAGGGATAATTACCAGCTCGAAAGCCACTCTGTAATTTAGTTCTTACTGTCACCACAGCCCTACACATTAGCATAAATTAAAAGCAGAGTTTATTGTTATCAAAGTGCATTGATATCGCCAGACCTGCTTTCTTCCTTTTAACTGTTTGTCGTGGGTGAGTGACTCCCGACTCGACTCTCGAGGGTTCTCCCTGGGGTGGGGAGAGGAGTGAGTGCAGGGGCTGCTCAAGTTGGGAAGCTGGATCTGGAAGGTCTTCGCCATTTCTGCCATCTTCCCTGAGGGCCGATGGGGACAAGGGTCAAGGTGTTGCCCCTCTGAAGGGGTGTGGGGTTGTGGTGTTGGGGGTTGGATGTGAATTTACCTTTCCCTTGTGAGGGCTTTTGTTTTGCCCAAGAAGCCTCCAGCTCTTTCCAGATGCAGCTGCTGCTCACCTGGGGTCCTCTTCTGTGCCTGGTACAGCGCAGAGCAGGTGATGGGCACTCAAAGCCAACCTGCTAAACAAAGGAATGAGTGGATGTTGAGGGGTCTCCTTTCCTCTCCTGAGGTGGATATCCATGGAGGACCCTCTGGCTTTCCCCATTCAGGGAGCGCCTGGATTTGCATGGAGATACTCTTGTCTCACCAGTTCCCCAGTTCCCGCCAGGCCACTGGGCCCCCAACCCCAGAGTGAACCCTCTGGCTCCCCCTCTCCTTGTGGCTTGGCCGTCCACCACACCCCTCCCCTGTCTGGGACCTGCCACCCTGCAGACTCACCTCCTGCCTGGTAGTAGGAGCGCTGCCTCGAAGTGTCTAGCTGCCCGGGTGCCAGTGACAGGCACAGAAATCATGAATTTCAGTGAATGGGGGATGCGGGGTTTTCTTGTATTCTATCCAGAGAGAGCTGTCCTTCAGAGGGGAATTTAGTGTAATTACCCTTAAGGGAGCGATCCTTACACAGTCAGTCACAACACTGACCTCCTGGCTGAGATCTGACAGCAAAATTACAGGCTGTGTACTCAACAGAAGGGGCATCCTCCTTTTGGGGGGGGGGGAGGCGGGAAGGAAGGAGGAGGAGGGGAAGGAGATGCAGAGGCTTTGAAAAGAAAAGTGCTGGCTTCCAGCTGCCAGGCGAGCAGGCTCCCCTTGGCAAGACATCTGTGGGACAGGGAGACGGTGCCCAGAGATGCCACCCTGGTACTTTGGCTGATTCCTGAGAAGGGTCCAGGGCAAGGGCAGGTCCTCTGGCCCTTTAAACCTCTGAATCCAGTATGGGATCTTAGCTAAAGTTAATCTCGTTGTAGCAGGCTTTGGAGGGCACTAGGAACTATTGGATAAATACTCAGGCACATTACCCCCAACCTGTCTGCCTCCTTGGTTTCTCCCACAGTGCCTGAGATTCCACCATTCCTCATATCTCTGTTTTAGCACATTCTAGACCCTGTTAAACTATACCTGGGTTACCTGGCAGCACTCACATAATCTGTGACCACTCCAAGTTTAGCAAGGTCTTATCTGTTAGACGTGCTGGTCTGTCACATGGCAGAGCCCTAAGGACACAGGTCAGGCAAGTTTTCACAAGATAATCAAGAAAGTCTGGTGTGGGGGCAGATCTGGATGGACTGTGGCAGCTGAGAAGTAAATCCCCAAATCTTGCAGCTGGGAGGGACCCCAAGCCAGCAGGTCCAGACTCTTCCCAGAGCAGGGGTTCCTCAGGGGTCCCCCCTACTCAACCTCCATCCAAACCTCTGCTCATATAATTCCCACCAGCAGGACCATGCTGCCTGTACAGATACCCACCCTGCTGCTAACAGCACTGACCACTGGAAAATGCTTTCTGAGCTGGAGTGAAAATCTGTTTCCCTGAAATTTCACCTTCTGCTTTGAAGGCAAAATCTAAATGTTTTCCAATGGGACGGCATTCCATCCACAAACACAACGGTCCTGGGTCTAATGTCTCCAGTTCTGGGACCTGATGGGCCCTCACTGTCCAGCTCACCCTCCTGTGGAAGAGCTGAAAAGGAAGGGCCTGAAACACAATCTGCATTTACTGAGCATCTACTACGTTCCACACACAAACACCCCATACTTCCTTTCTGACCATCCAGTGAGGGGAGGCCTTCTTAGTCCCATTTTACTGTAGAGGAAAGACAGAACCAGGAACTGCTAGTCACTTGTTTCAGCTGCCCCAGCGGGTGAGGGCGAGAGCTGGGATCGGAGTCTATTGAGTCCCAGCTGCCTTTGCCCTCAGACTTCTCAGGAACCATCAGGCTTAACGACCCCTGTCATTGGCCTGCCAGAGTCTCACCTCCTGGATGCCTTCTCTCCTCTCCACTTGTCGGGCAGAAGGAATTCCAGGGGAAACCCAGCTCAAGTCCTGGTTCCTCTCCCAAGGAGCTTCTGCCCTCTGTGACTCTATGAAGACAACATCAGTGATTCTTTTTTTTTTTTTTAAGATTTTATTTTTATTTATCTATGCATACAAGAACTGGGGTGTAGGACACAAAGGTGGGGGGAGAGGGGCGAGAACATTCACCAGAGACAGAGTGGGGAACAGAACAGGTGGACTGACTGAAGTATACTACTGAGGGGAGCATCAAGCCAGAGAGGAGAGGTCTGCTGTGCCATGTGGGTCAGCTCCCTGGCCAGGAATCAAACTCCTGCTGCAGTGGCTGGGGAAAGCTTGATAGCGCTGTGTCTTTAACCCCTGTGCCACCAGGGCAGCCCCATCATCAGCTCTTCTTTTTTTTTTTCCCCCAATTTTTTTTTAAATTTTTTTTTCACTTTTTTTTTTTAAGATTTATTTATTTATACAAGCACTGGGCACAGTCAGAAGCGTGGGAGGGCGAGAGAATTCACCAGAGCCAGAGGGGAGAGCAGAGCAGGCAGACTGACGAAGTACACTGCTGAGGGGAGCAGCGGACGGCAGGAAGGTCTGAGTGCCATGTGGGACCCTCACCGGGGCAGCCAGGAATCTAACCAGCGCTGCAGCGGCTGTGGGCAGCCTCGCAACCCAGCGCTCAACTGCTGCGCCACAGGGGAGGCCCAACATCAGCTCTTCTTTTCTGGCCTCAGGACCTACCAAATTCCATGCCCTTCTCTAGGCATTTGCCCTGCTGGAGGGTTCTATCTGGACCCCTCACTCCTCAGAGATGTGTATTTGCTTCAAAGTCCCCTTCTCAGTGAGGTCAAACCTAACCACCTTGACCTAGTCCTTGTACCTGCTCTGATTGTTCCTGCATCTCTGCTCACCTACCAGCACAGTACAGTTGATACTTGAACAAGGTGGGGGGCGGGGGGCGAGGCCCTGGCCCTGTGCAGCTGAAAATCCCTGTTTCGCTTTTGACTCCCCCGAAACTTAACTATAGTTGTCCTTTGGTATCTGAGGGAGATTGATTTCAGGTCTCTTCTAGTCGCCCCCCAATCCCCATCTGTGGATACTCAGATCTGAAGGTGCTCAAGTCCCATGCTGGCACTCAGTCCAGCCTCTGTATTCTTGGGCTCCACATCCAGGGTCAGCTGAAACTGTGGATGGAAGCCCATGTGCTCGGAGGGCCAACATATTTATTGCAATGCATAAAAGTGGACACACAGTTCAAATCCATGTTATTCAAAAGCAGCTGCTCAAATTTACTCGTTATGCTTATTGTCTATTTCTCTCTACTTTAGGCTCCACAAGGGCAGACTTTATTTTATTCACTGCTGTCTCCCAAACATGTTGAACAGTGACTTGTATACAGCAGGTGCTCAATGCGTATTTGTCAAATGGAAAGAAGAGTTCTTCTTTTTTTTTTTTCCAAATAGAGGCATGTTTTATTTTATTTATTTGTTTTGCTGGTTTGTTTGTTTGTTTTGTTTATACATGCACTGGGTACAGTCAGAAGCGCGGGAGGGTGAGAGAATTCACCAGAGCCAGAGCGGGGAGCAGAGCAGGCAGAAGGACCGAAGTACACTGCTGAGGGCAGCAGCGGGCGGCAGGAGAGGTCTGCGCGCCATGTGGGACCCTCCTCTGGTGGCCGGGGAGCAGCCGGGGATCGAACCAGCGCCGCAGAGGCCGCGGGCAGCTTTGCAACCCAGCGCTCAACCGCTGTGCCACCGGGGAGGCCCAAGAAGAGTTCTTAAAACCCCTTAAAGCAGGCGTGTTCTTTTCACAGCAGAGAGGAACTAGGGCTGTAGTGAAGGGATAGGCATGATGGCCAAGGCCACAGAGCTGGCAATACCTGGACTCAAGCCTTCATTTATTTGGGGCTGCTGAATATGAGGCCATGTGGGTGGACCCTGAGCTGGGCCTGTTCTGAACTTGGTTTTAGGGGGTACAGTGGGGCTCCCTGGGGGATTTCTGCCTATAAGCCAAACAGCAGGTTATCTGGACACCCCTCCCCCCCATAAGAGGGCAAGGAGAGTTCCTTGCCTTCATACACCTCCTTTCAGCCCCCCTTCCTGTTCCCAGCTTGGGAGGGGCCCATAGGTACAGTCCAGCTCACCTCCCTCCCCTGCACTGGAGTCCACACCCAAGGGGCCTGGTGCCCCTGGGAGGCCCCCACCTTGGGCTCTGAGTGGCTCCTCTCCCCTTAGATGTAAATCCGGGCCCCAGAGTGGCCACACAGAACATACATCTTAAACAAACACTTCTCCTTGCTGTTTATCTCCCTGGCCTTTAAACAAACTCTTTCAAAGGTTTCTGCTGATAGGAGAGATTTACTGAAAACCATTCCTTGCTTAAAAGCCCTGGGTTTATGCTGGCGGAGTGGGGGCAGTGGGGCCTTCAAGCCTGGGGTTTCTCTGCCTTCGGACCACATGTTTATCCTTCAGGCCTTGATAGAAAAGCAACTTGGACTAATCTCTATGGAAAAGAAAATAAGAATGGCAGGAAAGGGAGGAGGGGAGGCTGGGGGAGAGGTTTGGCTTTTTCATGAACTCCTTGGAACGCTGGCAGGCCCAGGTATGACAGGACCCACCAAATGGCAGCCCAAAGGGGCAGGTGCAGCACCTGGGAAGGGTGGGGTTCCCTTGAACTTTGGACAGAAGGCCCTTGGACAGGTGAGCCTCTTCTTGAGCTCTTACCCCCAGAAAGAGTCCAAAGCAGGTCTCTCCTAGAAGATGGGGTGGGGGTGGAGGGGCAGGGCAGTGTCATATGACAATATTTATTCCTTTATTTATTCGACCAACATTTAGGAAGCATCTAGTGTGTGCCAGGACCTGGAGTATAGAGTTGAGTAATCCTTAACATTTACTTTAGCATTCCTGTGGGCCCAGGCCCTGTTCTATCACTTTACATAAATTAATTCATTTAATACAACAGTCCCAGAAGTAGATTCTATAATTATCCCAGTTTTGCAGATGAGGAAACCATGGCCCAGAGAGATTACCATACCACACCCCAGAGATTTGGTTGAACTGGGGTGCGGTCTGCTTCATATTCTAAAAAGCTTCTCAAGTAGAGAATTATTGCTGTAGAGATTAATGTTCTTGTGTCCTTTCCAGCACTCACATCCTCCCAATAACACCATATTTCATCAGTTCCAAGGTGCACACCTCTGTGAAACCCAAGATCTAGCTCACAGTGGTGCTTCTTTCTTAGAGAAACATAAAATAATGGTGCGTCTTATGATTCTGAATTCCAGGAAATAGATAATAGAAAACTAACCTCTAGCACCTGTGAAGTGGTGTTATTTAATTCACCTCCTGCAGCACTGAGGTAGGTCATGTCATGTGGCACCTCTGATGAGAAAATTGAGGGACCAAGAATTTAGTAACTTGCCCAAGCCCACCTAGCTAGTGGGAGGTGGAAGTGGGGTTTGAACCCACGATCAAATGGCCTAATATTTATTCCCAACCCTTGAAGGGTGCTTTGTCATTCCAAGTTGTCTTCACACTGATTTTGTCCTTTGAGGAAAACACTGAAGTCCAGAAAGTTTCAGTGACCTGTTCTAAGTTACACACCTGACAATTCAACCCACGAATGGAGGAGACCTGTGGGTGGTTTTAGTGTTTTTGTTTATTTCACACCCACCTGGGGTTTTGTAGCTGAATGCTGCTAAGGAGAGATGGGGCCTGGGAAGTAGGCCAGGGCAGAAGCCTTGGAGAGTTGGGGGCTGTCCTGGCCCCGCCCCAATGTCCCCACCCCCAGCTGAAGATTGGAGCCAAGGCCAGTGGAGGGAGAAGGGGGGGAGATATGGGGGGGGGGAACCTCCCGTGGACTGGGCAGGGACAGATCATCAGGAAGATGCCACTGACTTCCTTCTGTGCTTTGTTTGTGAAGGGGCTGTGGCGGCAGGTGGGAAAGGGAGTGGAGGCAGGTAGGAATTCCTGTTCCTTCCTGCCCACAGCTCAGGCCGGAAGCCACTGCCCCTCCTCAGTGTTTACACTCAGTCAGCCAGCCGCACCCCTCATGGTGGCACAGACTGAGAAGCCCTCCCTAGTCCCCCAGCTCCAGGCCAAATACCCCTCCCCTCACCCTGAAAGCACCTTTCAGCACCTGGACCCAGAGCTGGGCGGGGCTTCCAGGGAAGAAAGGGGGAGAGTGTGAGGAGGAGTTTGGGGGTGGAGGGTGGAGCAAGGAGGGAGCTTTAGTCCAGTCTGGGGCAGTTACATAATTGACTTGTGCTAATCACTTTTCTTTTACTTTTTTTACAAAGTTACACCCAGTTTCCAAAACCTTTCCTCACCCCTAGCAGCTCTTGCTCCTAGATACTTCATTCACACCAAAGTAAACATGACTGATAACAATTTCTAAAGTGACCCTTTCAAGAGAGGAGTGCATTTTGGCAGTGACCTCATTGTCCATTCATTCTTTGATTTACTCAACAGTTTCCTTTGGCTTTCCTGGAGGCCCTCTGTGCCATCTGAAAGCCTTACCTGGGACATCTTTAAGCTGTTTGGTGGGCTGCTCTCCAACTTTGGACTTTGCTGGTGATGACACCCCCACCCTCTTGCACAACATTAGGTATCTTGGCAGCACTCCAAGCTGCTTTTTTTTTTTCAAAGATTTATTTATCTATGCATACAAGAACTAGGGTATAGGCCAGAGGTGTTGGGGGTGGGGGGCGGTGAGAAGATTCACCAGAGACAGAGTGGGGAGCAGAACAGGCAGATCTACTGAAATACACTGCTTAGGGGAGCAGCAGTTGAGTCAGAAGAGGTCTGCTGCGCCATGTGGGTAGCTCCCTGAGTGCCCTGGGATTGAAATTGTGCTGCAGTGGCTGTGGATAGCTTCATAGGTTACATCTTAATCCCTTGCACCACCAGGGAGGCCCATAAACTGGCTTTTTTTTTTTTTTCCCACAGTTTAGTGGAAGGAAAGGTAATTCATCTTCATGGCAAAAAAGTTAGGGGGGCTTTGCCAAATGAAAAGGAAGGGTTGTGGTCTAATAGTGGGTTTTCAGGTATCAATTGATCAGCTTCTTTTAGTAGGCCACGGGCTTAGCTACTCAGGGTCAATGGGCAAGAGGAAATCCAGAACATCAGACCTTGGGTGGAATTTCCAAAGGGGACCACTGGCCATCGGGTTCTGGGTTTGTTGTTTTTCTTTGTGTCCTTCTCTGTAAAGAGAAGCTGATTGTGTGCTAGTAGGAGAAGACTTAGTTCAGAGTTGGAAGGGACACAAGCAATCATCGAGTCCAGTAGCTGACAGGGTAGAATGGCTAAAAGTAGTACAATCTTTTAATAAACTTAATTTATATTAAACTTATTTACCTCTGAAATGGTCTACATCTCCCCTTGGGGATGCCAAAGCTCTAAGGCCATAGTAGAATCCACTGAGCTAGTTCAATGATTCATTTTATAGACAAGGAAACTGAGTCAGAACATGCGGGGGAGGATGGTGGTCCTCAGGACCTCCTGCCCACCTGTAGTCTGCTTTGGGTTCATATTCATTCCTTGGACTCGTGATGTGTCTTCCTTTCCAGCTTGACCTGCAAAATCTCTCCAGCCTTCAGGCTCATCTCACATGCCAGTCCTCTGGGGCATCCCCCAGTTCCCTCATCTGGTTCTGGCCCATGTCCATTCCCTTCAGGGTTCCCAAGGCTTGTTGCCTTTGCCCCTCTACTAGATTAAACTTCACTTGCATTTCTGCTCACCCCGAGCAGGTCTTTTCTCCCTCACTGGACCCTTTTCATCTCAAGTGTCCAGCCCAGGAGTAGTTGTGGTCACAGTGAAGCAAGTGACAGGCTTCCGGAGATGAAGATGAGATGTTTTGCCCAAGGGGGCAGGGCAGGGGGGGGTCTACCTATGGGACAACCTTAGTTCTCATCAAGTCAGCTGGGGAAGGCACTGGGTTTGATTGGACAGTTACTTGGAGACCTGAAGTAGGGGAGGGGACACAGCCTTTAGTGCCTGGGGGGAGGGACCTTTCAGTCCTCAACCAGCCCCTCCCCCAACCCTAAGATGAAGCAGAGAGTGAGGTAGAGAAAGTGTAGCCAATGCCTCTATACCTCCCACCATCACTGATTTCCCTCTTCTCTGGCATTTTAAGAGCTCAGACTCAAATCCTTCAAGGGCTTTTGAAACAATTAGATTTGCAAGTGCCCAGTGCTCAGTCTAATTGCTTAAAAGCCACTTCAGGCTCCAACTGACCCAGAGTAAAGCCTGGGGGGTGGGGAGGGAGGGGAGACCCGAGACAGTCTGTCGCCTAGTTTCTCAGGCCTTTTTTGGTGACCAAGGCCTGGGCCAGAGGTGATGCCAAAAAGGAGCCTTTGATTGTCCCCAGTTGGCAGAGCCACCATAATCTCCCCGTGCCTTCCCCAGCCTTTGCCCCTAGGGAGCTCTCCTGTCTAACCCTTGTCTCACACACCTTCTCATGCAAATCCCAGCATCCTGGTGGGGTGGGGGAGTGGGAGGGGCAGGTCAACCCACAGGTCCAGAAGTGTCAGAAGGCAAGCCTTGGGGCATCTGTTCCACCACTAGCTTCTGCAGTGGGGCATGAGGAGTTTCAGCAATCTGGAAGCCAGTTCCCCCTCCCTCTCCTGATTCTTCTTCTCTCGAGTTCTAGTTTCTATATAATTTTTTTTCCCTCTGGCCCAAGACTTTGCAAGTCTCCATATCAGACAAAGTCAAGTCTTCCCCCATAGCCTTTGAACTCTTCCATGATTTGCCTCACCCCCACCTCCAGCCCACCTCCGTGCCTGTCTGTATGCTGTGCTCCTGCCTCTATCCTCCACCATCTGAACAAAGGCAACCACATATGCACTAGCAGGCTAAGCAGTGGGGACACTGGGAAGAAAAGGCCATGGGTCCTGCTTTCACAGTGACATGTTCTAGGTGGAACGCAGAAATATAAACAGATTAATTTCTTTGCCAAATATTTCTTGAGCACCTGCTACATGCTCAACACTGTTCTAGGCCCTAGGAACATTGAGGTAAGCAGACGGGTGAAGTCCATACTCATGGAACTTGTATGGTGGAAGGAGAAACTGCTGGCAACACGTAAGCAAAGAAATACATGATTTGCCAGGTGGAGGTTAGTGAAGGGGAGTGGGGCGAGAAGGATCTTGGAGGTGAAGATGTTTGAACAGATACCTGAGTCTCTGTGCAGTTTGTGCAAAGGTCCTGGGGGCAGGGATACCTGTGTGTTCAGGGAGGAGCAAGAGGTCAGTGTGACTTGACTAAAGCAGAACGAATGAGGGAAGAGATGAGCTGTCAGAGGGGACAAGCAGCCAGATCATGATGGGGCTGTAGAGTTGGCTGGGTCTTTGGATTCTGGAGTGAGATGGAAACCACATAGATATGGAGCAAAGATTGACACGAGCAAATATATGCTTTGAAAGGCTTACCCTGGCTACTGGAGGAGGGTAGCCTGGAGTGGGGAAAGAGTGGAAGCAGGAAGCCTAATTAGGAGACAACACTCACTAAAAGAGAGATGGTGAGATCTCGTAGGTCGTGGCTGGGATTTTGGGAAGGGGTCAGATTAGAGATACTTTTAATAGAGTTTAGATACTTTATTATGAGAGCACAAGTCAAGGATCCCCTGACGGAGCTGGACTGTTGGCAGGAAAGGGTTGCTGGAGGTTTGATGACAGAGCTGAATCTTAAGAGGGGGAATTGGTCCAGACGGGAGATGGGCGATGGGAGATGGGAGAGGATGGCAAGCCTGAGGTGCATACTTCACAGGTCACGGGGCTGGGAGCAGTGTAGCCAAGCCAGCGCATCACCTGGTGGCAGGGGTAGTGTAGATTTGGGACTGGAAAGGATGTCGGGGCTGATGCCAACGGTGGGAAGCTATGAAGTTGAAAGGTTTGGGTTTTGTTCTGTGGGCAGAGGGCTGCAGGTCTGATGGAGACTCAATTCAATTCGTGCTGGAGATAGAGCACTCTGGCTATAGAAAAGGGGAAGCAGCATGAAGGGGGGGGGTGGTGAAGGGGGAAGGAGGAGGACAGAGGAGCATGGCCTGGGCCACAGGAGCTGTGATAGGGCTTGAAAAACTGTTTAGAAAGGAAAGTCACTTGGGGGGGCCTCCCTGGTGGCGCAAAGGGTTAAGCATCCGCACTATGAAGCTATCCGCAGCCACTGCAGCATGAGCTTGATCCCCAGCCAGAGAGGTGAACCACAGGTGCAGCAGACCTCTCCTGACTCGCCCACTGCTCCCTTCAGCAGTGTATTTCAGTCAGTCTGCCTGTTCTGTTCCCACTCTGTCTCTGGTGAATCCTCTCACACACCGCACCTCTGGTTTGTACCCCAGTTCTTATATGCATAAATAAATAAATCTTTAAAAAAAAAAAAAGGAAGGAAAGTCACTGGGATGTATAGTTGGTAGTTGGAGAAGAGAGATTAGAAAACAGGAATAAAGACTGACCTGTTCCGCTCCAGTGCCCTTAGCCTGAGGACAAGGGCAGGTCAGGGCTTCCTCATAGGGTAAGGAGCTTGCATAGCTCACCCCGAGGTGCTGTTTTTCCAGATTACTGTGCAGACACCCAGAGCCCTGGAATTTTTGCTGTAAGAACCTACAACCTGCCTGCAAGCCTGGTGCTGGCTTCAGGCTCCAGGGTGAAGACTTTCTGTGCTTCAAGCTGAGTGCAAGGGCACATAAGCAATATGTGGCCTATAGATTGGGATGTTATTTGACAGCTGATCTTGACCCCTCACAATGAAAGTGAAGTTAGGGTTTGGAGGGAGAGGGAAGCAGGCTGGAGGCTGAGCTCGGGGAAGCAGAGAGGCAACTTTTCCCTGCACTGCCCTGTGCAAAACTCCAAGAAGCCTGAGAACTCTGAAGTTGAACCTGGTCTTCCCAATCTTTAGAAGGTATATATGTCAGCATAGGAGAATAGAGCATTTTTATTTAACAGTTTGTTAGCTTGATTTATAACTTTTAAATATTTAGACATATGGTATGTGGGCCTCCATTTGTACTTTTGCCAGACCCAGAAGGGGTGAGTGGAAAACTCTCCAGGGTCATGTCATGTCTTCTTTGCTAGTTCACCTCCCACCCCCACCCGTGCCCTGGCTCCCCACCCTGAATCCCTGGGCCTTGGTAATTTCCATCCCTGGAAAGAGAATTCGATCCCAGCCTGAGAGTGGGAAATGTAGACTTGATGTGGACCCAGGGGGACAGCTTGGCCAGAATGTTACAGGGCAGGGAGAGGGGCACCCTAGGACTCCCAAATTGGCCCACTCTAAATAGGTTCTGCCATCTGCTGCATTAAGACAAATTACTCTAGTGCATAAGACCTTCAATGGAAAGGAAATTTAATACAAATAGTGTGCAATACAGAAAAAGGGGGAGAATGGGGAAGAATAAAGTTTCCAAATCAAGCACCTGAAGTTACCCATACCCTCGTGGGTAAATACCTAGCCAAATAGGTTGGCCCAAAGCAAGGCCCGAAAGCCTGCCATAAGTCTAAAGCACCTTCTAGTGGGGACCCATAGGAAAGGGGCAAAAGGGGACCAGCATGTCTGCAAATAAAAGAGCAAAATTGGGGCCTCCTTTGGTGGTGCAGGGATTAAAGACAGAGCTATCATACTGTGGGCCAGCCACTGCAGCATGCCTTTGATCCCTAGCTGGCCAGAGGGCTAACCCACGTGGCGCAGCAGACCTCTCCTGACTCTCCCGCTGCTCCCCTCAGCAGTGTATTTCAGTCAGTCTGCCTGTTCAGCTCCCCACTCTCTCTGGTGAATCCTTTCACCCCACCCCCACCTCTGGCCTGGACCCCAGTTCTTATATGCATAAATAAATACATCTTTAAAAAAACAAAAGAGCAAAATCAAAATCAAGATGAAAGCTGCCACTGTTAACCTCCCCACAGGCTTCTCACCCACATCTGTTTCAATCAGTCCAAGACCAAAAAGCAAGTGCAGCTTCTTCACGTGTCTCTCTGTTCCATGAGCTCCTCCAGCTCTCCTGTGGCTCCCCATCCTTCTCCCTCCTTTCTCTAAGTCCCCTCTCCAGGTTCTTCTTCTCCCTGCTCAGCTCCACCTTCCCTTGGGTGGGGCAGGGAACCTGGAACCTCCCCTCCCCTGGGGACCACCCTGTTACAAGGCTGCTGGACTGCAGAGGCTTTCGGATAAAGTGACCTGGCAGGGGCAACAGAAAAAGCAGGCCCAGGATCCAGGGGTTAGAAGCAGAGACCCCAAACAGAGAATGCAACGTTCAAAGTCAGCTCTGTCTTTAAGATGGCGTGGCCTGCCAGGTGGCTTAGTCCCTCAGTGCTTTGGTCACAGTGCCTAATTACCCCCCCACCCCCCCCACACCCCCCACACCCCCCCCCCCCCCCCCCCGCCTCCTAGGGTATAGGGGGAGGATGCAGAGTGTCTGGCATTTACTTAGGGGCTAAAAAACATTTGTTATTACGATTACATAAAATGACCCCTTTGAGGCAATTTTTAAACCAAGCTAAGGGGCAGCTCCTGGCAAATCAAGGAAGGAGTTGAAGTTGGTTTTGATACTAGATCTTTCTCCTCCTGCTTTCAGGGTTCTCTGTGGGGAGGGGGAGGTTACTCAGGGATCAGGCTGTCCCTCCTCCTGATCCCCTCCAGGGGCCCTCCTCACCCAGGGCTGTCTGTTGTTTGGGGGCACTCCCCTGTTTCCTGTCTCTTGGAGCAACCTGGCTGACATCCTCTCATTCCCTGGAAGCCTTGGGAAGCACCCACTTGCACATTCCTGAGGTCCCTTTTCACCAGGAGATAGGAGTGGGGAGAACATGCTGGAGATAGTGGGGAGCCCTGTGCTGAGTGCCTTATACATCCTTCCCATCCAGGCCTTTTAATGGTCCTCTGAGCACCATTCCAGATGCTGTCATCCTTGTTTGTGCATGGGGAGAGGAGAGCAGAGACAGGTTAAGTGATTTGCCCAGCAGGTAAGTTTTAGATCCAGGACTGGAGCAGCTTGCAGCTGCAGGGCTGTGCTCCACCTGCCCTGAGGAATTCAGCCTGGTTCAGTCCCATGTGTGACACTTCTGCCTCACCCTTAGACCTGCAGGAGACAAGACCTGTAGCAAAGGTGCCTGGGTGGGGGTGGCAGGCATTTAGCAGACTGATGGTGGGTGATATTCCTGTTTGTCAGCAAGAGGAAGTTCTTTTGGTTTCCTTCAGATTATAGCTGAAGACCTCCAGGCAACAAATAAACCAACAAAGAAGACAACCTTCCCTTTTCTTTCTTTCTTTTTTTAATTTTATTTATTTATGCATACAAGAATTAGGGCACAGGTCAGAGGTTTGGGTGGTGAGAGAATTCACCAGAGACAGAGTAGACAGATCTATTGAACAGGCAGATCTACTGAAATACACTGCAGAGGGGAGCAGCAGGAGAGTCAGGAGAGGTCTGCTGCACCATGTGGGTAGCTCCCTGGCCAGGGATCAAACTCATGCTGCAGTGGCTGCAGATAGCTTGATAGCACTGTCTTTAACCCCTGCGCCACCAGGGACGCCCAACCTTCTCTTTTCAAGGGACAGGGGCTATGGGTGGAACTGGAAAGGAAGGTACTTTGTGTGTTGGAAATTCTGAGAGAATCCTCTCTGGCAGTGGAGGTTTCAGAGCAGGGGATTCTTTGGCTGTTGTCCAGCTCAAAACCTTTATTTTGAATGATATCAAATTTACAGGAAATTGCAATGGTACAGAAGTGTGGAATTCTTTGCGATGTTGTGTGTCTTTCTTGTGTTGGGGCCATGTTAATCTTTGTCTCTTTCCAATATTCATATTTGTGCTGCTGAAGTTTTCACTCAGGGCAGGGGATTCTGAGGGACAAGAGGCTGCTCTCACCTAGGGGAGGGGACAGCAAGATGTTGCCCCTTGGACTGATATTCAGGCCTTCACAGCATGTTCTCAACCTGCTCCAGTTCCCAGACACATACCTGGGCCCCACAGCATGTCTCTAGGGGGGCCATGGTGGCAAGTGGGTGACACAGGCTCCTTGGAAGCTTGCCTGTCCTGGGGAGCAAAGTCTTGTGAAATGACGTTCAGCTAATGCTGGTTTTCTGAGTGAAGACAGAAACCTGTGGTTCTTGCCCCTGTGGTTCTCGCCCTTGGGAGCTTACATTCTCACAGGAAGATGAACACGCACCGTGGGAGAGCCTCGTGTGGAAAGAGCACATGCAAAGCACATAGCAGGCTTCAGAGGGGGTGGTGGTCTTCCTGGCCTACCCTCTGACCCAGACCTGACGCCCTGTGTGACCTGGGGCAAGCTGTGTGCCCTCTCTGATACTGGCTTCTCATCCATAAAATGAAGTTAGGATTGATCACTGAGTTAAATCTTGTTTTTCCTCTTAACAATGGGACCTGCCATTCTAAGGAAACCCAACAAGGACTCTGCCACAAAAAATAGAGCCACTCTGCTTCGGGGGGTGGGGGATCCCATAGATAATTTCTAAGGGCAGCTCTAAATGAGTCTCATTGGCCTCCCTGGTGGCACGGGGTTAAAGACAGCGCTATCAAGCTATTGCCAGCCACTGCAACACAAGTTGGATCCCCAGATGGCCAGGGAGCAACCCACATGGCAAAGCAGACCTCTCCTGTCTCTCCTGTCTCCTGTTCCCCTCAGCGGTATATTTCAGTCAATCTGCCTGTTCTGCTCCACACTCTGTCTCTGGTGAATCCTCTCACCAACCCCCACCCCTGCATCTCTGGGTTATACCCCAGTTCTTGTATGCATAAATAAATACATCTAAAAATAAGTCTCATTATAAGGCCTGAACCACATCAAGAAAGCTCAGAATGGCCTCCTGGAGGAAGTCAGGATGGACTTGAAAGCTCAGAGGATTTTGATGTGTGCAGGTGTGGAGAGGGTCCATCAGGCAGGTGGGGGATAGTGAGAAGAGATGCAGACACAGGAGTTGTTGAGGTCCATGCAGGCACAGAGCTGGCACAGCTGAGATGGAGGAGTCTTGTGGGAGACAATGTGGAAAGAACCCAAGAAAAGGGTACCCAGGGGATTTCTACAGAAACTTCATGGCAGCAGCAAGGTGCAAAGATGATTCTTGCTACTCCTAGGAGCCCGCCACTGTCCTGTCTTACAGAAGAAGGGTGGGTTAGACCCTGCTGTCGGGAGAGGGAAAGAACCAGCATCGAGGAAAGAGTAACAGCAACAGCACCCACTCCCAGGGGTTGTTCAGCGAACAGAGCTACAGCCTCAGAACCATGTCTGGCACACGAGGAATGCTGTATAAGCCTTTGTGAAGAATGTTCAGGCCAGAGTAGGCCCTAGGGTGGCCAAAGCTCTGGGCCCTTCCTGGCCTTTGGCCTTGCATGGTAGCAATGGCTTGCCATTTCACTGCTTCTATGCTCAACAATTATGGTGATAGCGACTTGTGTGCTGCTGCCTACACACACACACACAAATACACACACATACACACACACGGCCCTCCCTTTCTCTGGTGCTGGTGCACTCCTGACCATCCTCACTCTCCAGAGTCGACCCTCCCATTTCCTTCCCCCTCCTGCCCCAAACCCACACCTTGCTCTCAGCCTCCCCTTTCCCCTCTCCCTGAGCCCCTGGACCTCCCACTCACCATAAATCTGTAACTCTGGAGTGTGTATGTTAGGGGGAGGGGGCTGTGGTGGAAAAGCAGCAAACCAAACCAACCCCAGCTAATGAAAACGGTGATAAATCTCTGTCTATCAGGTTTGTTGTGAGCACAAACATTGCCAAACAAGGGCCCAGATGGCCTGCAGGCCCTCCTCCCTATGGGCTGAAGAGCTTTAAATGGAAATGGCTGCTTTATGCACCTACTTGGAAATGGGGATGGCTGAGTCCAGGGGTGCTTGGCCATGAAACAGGAGGTAGGCCAGGTGGGGAGAAGTCTCCTCTGTTCCTGCTCTTGGGGGAACACAGCTCAGGATGAGACAGGTCAGGAGGGGGGAGAGGACAGGAAGAGGCCACTTTCCTCTCTGATATTCAGACCTTGATAGCTGGTTTTCAACCTGCTCCCATTCCCAGGGTTCCTCACCCCCACTCCAGAACTTTCCTTCTTTTCTACCTAGGCCAGTGGAAGCCTACCTAGTCCTTTAAGCCTAAATGAAACCCCACCTCCTCCAGAAAGTCTCCTCAACCAGAGTCCTCATAACCTCTCTGGGCTCCATTCCTACCTCACAGCCACTGGGGAGCCCAATGTGCTCCTGGGCTTGGGGGGGGTGGGGTGGAGGGGACACGTCTGGGTGCACAGCTGGGCTTTATCACTAAGCTGAGGGACCTAGGGCAGGTGCATCTGTCCACCTGCTTTCTCCTCTGTAAAATGGGCATAGTTGCGGTACCTGCCACATGGGGTAGTTGGGAAGAGTTAAGTGACAAGTGTAGAATGCATTGAGTAAAATGAAGGCAGAGTCTAAGAGCTCCATCCATGTCTGCACTTCCTATTAGTCGTGACTGGGCAGCCTGCTTCCCTGGGCCCTAAATGAAACCCCTGGTGGGCGTGCATATCTGTGTGTGCATCATGCATGTTTGGGTTCCCCTGAAAACAGACTCTAAGAAAAGAACTTTGGTGCAAGAAGTTCATTTGGGAGATGGTCCTGGAAGTGGAGGGAGGGTTTGGAGAAAGGATGACAGGATAGGAAGGGAGGAAAGCCTAGGAAGGGTGACAGAGTTACACTGTGGGCAGTGGGGGTTGGCAGAAGCACTGTAAGAACACATCAGAGAGTTGCCCTGGGAAATGCAGACAGCCAGGGTATTAATACACCCACTCCTGTCCCTCATTAGTTGAGGTGTGCCCCTGGGGCCATCTGTCTCTGGCACTTCCCAGCTGCCCTGTGGACTGGGTCAAGCTCCCATGGGCCCAGCACTGAAGAAACTGCAGGTTGAGAAGTAGAAATGTCATGTGGAGTGGACAATTCCCATTCCCAGCCCCTTGCCCCCTTGCCATAACACCTGCACATGAACTAAGAGGGAGGCCTGGGGCTTTGGGGTGAGGCATCAATAGCATCCTTTATGGAATCCTTAATTTTATTTTTTTTTAGATTTATTCATTTATGCATACAAGAGCTGGGGTACAGGCTTGAGGTGCAGGTGGGGTGAGAGGATTCACCAGGGACAGAGTGGGGAACAGAACAGGTGGAGTGACTGAAACACACTGCTGAGGGGAGCAGTGGGAGAGTCAGGAGAGGTCTGCCGCGCCATGTGGGTCAGCTCCATGGCTGGCCTGCTGGGATTGAACTCATGCTGCAGCAGTTGCGGACAGCTTCATAGTACCCAAATGCCCAAAAATAGATGACTGGATCAAGAAGATGTGGTACATATACACCATGGAATATTACTCAGCATTCAAAAAAGATAAACACATGCAATTTGCAGCAACATGGATGGCGCTGGAAGGGATCATGCTCAGCGAAATAAGCCAAAAAGAAAAAGAAAAATACCGGATGGTCTCACTCATAGCAGGAATCTAGAAAACCTAAATAAGGGACCAGGAAAATGAATAACTATAAGAAAGTGAAAATCAAAATCAATAAACAACTATGAACCAGAGACACTCTGGGGGGGGGTAGGGGCGGGGAGGGGAGGGATTGGGGTCAAAATAAGGGGGTTGCAATTGTATGGGGAATATAAAAATAAAATTTATTTTAAAAAAAAACAAAACAAAACATAGTGCTGACGTTTAACCCCTTGCGCCACCAGGGAGGCCCAGAATCCTTCATTTTCTATCCCTACAGTTTCCAGCACAGAATCATGCACACAGTAGGCATATCATAATCAATTGTTAACCAAGAAGAGATTTGGGTTAATTGCTGGGAGAAACTAGCTTCTTCCACTGCTCAGTTTAATTTATTGTGACGCGGAGCAAGACATAGAGCCACTCTGGGCTTTATCTGCTGTTGGAAAATCAGGACATTGCACCTTCTCTGCTTATCCCATCGTCCTATCATAAGTTGGAATGGTCTTTGGGGATGGGGTGCTCAGAACATGGAAGATACGGCTTGAAATGATGTTGGGCCCCAGGTGGCGGGGTAGGGTGGGGGGGGGTGGTTCCCTATCCAGGTATATCCAAGCTTGAGGTGCCAGTGACACATGATTCATACATGCTTTGTGGTCAAAGCACAAAGGCGTGTTCTCCAGGCCCCGCTGGGATGCCTCCTGCCTTTTCCTATCATGTGACAACTTCAGAGGTCTGATCAAGAAAGAAAAGGCCAAATGCATTTGTATTGCGGACACTTTAGTAGAAAGAATCCTAGAGGGAATCAAAGGATTCCAAAAAAGGATTCTTTCTTTCTAGGTCAGCAGTGGAGTTTGCAATGATGGGTGATTGTAGAAATGGTTAGTGCAGAAATTCTTAACTTGGGGATTTTGGGTTCCCTAGGATGCCCATACATGAGCTTTGGGAGTCTCTATATCTTGAATATAAATGCAAAACTGAGTGTGTAGTATATGCACGGTGTATGTATGTGAACTGCTCTAAGTTTGTGACCAGGAGCTTCCAGTAAATTCTCAAAAGGGTCTGTAACCAGGCGCCCCCCACCCCCAATTGATTTGCTCTACCCCAAATTTCCCAACTCAAAGGGGAAATACTGAGGCCAAGAGAGGAGATGTGAACTACTGGGGCAAATCTTAGGAGCTAGATGAAACCTAAGGCCCTAACCTGCAACCCTGCATGGTTAGTTGGTTACGTGGTCAGTTGGGTCTGCACAACCAGTAAAGCAGGCTTGGCAGCCCTGGGGGGTGTGCGCTCCAGTGCAGAGCACCTCTTCTTGCTGGCAGAGAACACTTTCAAGGCA
Organism: Talpa europaea; assembly: GCF_964194135.1. Lineage (NCBI taxonomy): Eukaryota > Metazoa > Chordata > Mammalia > Eulipotyphla > Talpidae > Talpa > Talpa europaea. Next base: position 89,717,382 of record NC_140068.1, read on the forward strand.
TGAAGGAGTCACTATTCCCTGGGGACCAAGGTGGGTGCGGCGGTCTGTTTCCATGGGAAAAAGAACAGGAGAATAGCAGAGCCGGAACTGAAGACTGTCCCTGTTTTGGGGAAGCTTGGGTCTATTAGTGGGTCTCAGTTTCCAGATGTGGAGGTGGAAATGATGAAAATGTTTACATCCCTAAGTTGTGGTCAGGATTAAAGGAGACTGGGCCTCCCTGGTAGTGCAGGGGTTAGTCAGCCCTATCAAGCCATATTCACCAGACAAGGAGCTGACCCACAGGGAGCTGACCCACATGGCACAGCAGACCTCTCCTGCCTCACCCACTGCTCCCCTCAGCAGTGTATTTCAGTAGATCTGCCTATTCTGCTCCCCACTCTGTCTCTGGTGAATCTTCTCATTCCCCACACCTCTGGCCTACACCCTAGCTCTTGTATGCATAAATAAATAAATCTTAAAAAAAAATATTAAAGGAGACCAAGTGAGTGGAAATGGCTTATGAAAGGAAAGCAGTACACAAATGTTAGTACTGATTATTACAGAGGCCTGACGAAGGCTTGTTTTGCTGCTGGTGGGAAAGTATGTACCACCTGATGCCAATTTCCCAATTCTGGACGACCATGAAATTCTCCTGCGGGTGCTTGCATCCCCTTGTCAGAGTGAAGAGGCCTGGCTTTATAGTCAAGTCTGAATTTGGCCTCAGTTCCACTATCTGTGAATGTGTGTGACCTTGGACAAATCACTTAACCTCTCTGGGTCTGACTGTCTATCTGCATAGTGGAGGCCACACCTACCTAATGGGTACATTATGAGGATTTGATGTGTTTTCATTTCATGGAAATAAAAGTCCTGAACCAGAGACTAGCACCTAATAAGCACTCAATAAACATTAGCTAGTTTTCTTGCTGTTGCTTGACAGTGGGTAACTATGGATAAATTTTATCTGCTATGAATTCTCTGTCACCCCCACATCTCTGCCTTCTCCAGGCAAATGTAACCTCTACTTTCTAAGGACTTACCAGTCTTGTTTCGAGCTGTATTTCCCAAATCTGGTACACAGTGTGCAACAGCTAGGCTCAGTTTAAAGGAAGGGAGGGAGGGAGCTCTGACAGTGTGAGAGTACTCAGTCTGGACCAGCCCCAGCAGGGACCTGTAGTTGTGCCAAAAGCCGGATCAGGGGTCAAGAGAGTTGATCTCTGCTCCTAGTTCCACTGCCTAACTGCTGAGCCACCTCCATCAAGTTGCTGTCCCTCTCTGGGTCTCTGCGTGCTTTCTCCAAATCTGGGAGCCCTGAGATACCAAAGCTTTCTCCTCAGAGGCTGGCCTCCAAGGAGCTCTGACAGGGAGGGGAGTGTGGGGTCATTCAACCACTTAATTAATGAAGAGGAAGGAGAGGTGGAGAGGGTGTGGAGGCGGGAAGGGAGGGAAGCAATTCTGGGAGAAAAGTCAGCTAGAAGCAGAGGCAACTGACAGCTTTGGGGAAAGTCACTCTCTGGGCCAAAGCGCCTAGTTCCCGTGCGCGCCCCGGGAGCCGGTATCCTCCGTGGCGAGGACGCCCAGGCTTTGGGTCTGCCCCTCCCTCCCTGGTGCGCCTCGCCAGTTCCCGCCGCCACTGACTTTCTGACTTCTTAACTTGTCAGCAAATCCCAGAGTTAAAAATGCACACGCACCCCGGCCAGCCGCCAGCAGGGCCGTCTGGCCGCGGCTCCAGATGTGGGGCCACCGCGCGGGCCGCCCGCCCCGCCGCGCAGACTAAACAATCGGCCTTGGCCGTGAGCGTAGCGCAATTCCAGATGCCGCGTCCCTCGCGCCGCGCGCTAATTGGGCCGCGGGCGCGAGGCTCTGTCAGCACCGGCAGGGCCCTGCCTCGGGCGGCCTTGGCCCAGCGCCCGTCCGCTGAACCACCTAAGGCGGGGGCGAGGTGGGGAGACGGGGGGGGGGGGGGGAAGGAGGGGAAAGCGGGCGGGCGAGCGAGGAGAGACCTAGAGAGGCTGACGAAGGGACAGAGACCAACTGAAATAGAGACCGAGCTGCAGAGACAAAGGGAGAATCAGAAAAACTGAGTGGTATTCAGATATATAAAGAGAGCCAGAAAACAAGGAGGAGGGAAAGAGAAGGCGAGGCAGGCTGACCCACCCGGGAGGAGAGCCGAGAAGCGCGGAGCCCAGGCGCAGAGCAGCCCAGCGCGCCCGGGCGGCCGCCGGCCCGCGGGACCACACGTTGACGGACCGGTCACTACTGGGTTGCAGGGTCCACCCCTCTAATTTTTCGGAAACTCTTTTCTCACATTCTCACTTTTTATAATTCTCACTTTAATAATTTATAAAGCCCACAAGGCGACTCAGTCCTGGGGTGAGAAGCCTCAGTGAGGACCAGCGCTTTCCCCCAAAAGAAGCCGAGCCCTCGAGAGCTCACCGTCAAACCTGGCTTGGAGATTTGCACGCTACGGATGGGTGCGGACTGGGGGTCAGAGGGGCTGTGGAGAGGCAGGGGAAGCGCCCCCCGCCCTCCCCCCGAGACTCCAGCAGAGCCCCTCCTCCACCAGGGAGCCCCTCGAGCTGCACCTTCCTTTCCCTTGCGCTCCGCGGCCTCCTCCATCCCACGGATGGGGGATCTAGGTCCAGTGCAGGGGAGCCCACCGGGGACCACCCGGAGGAGCTCCCCCAGCCTCTGGTTCCGCCCCCGCCGGGAGGCCCGGGCGCCCCGGGGGTGATCTCCGAGGGCAGCGCGGCGGCCCTGGCGGCTCTTGGCGGCCCCTCTCTGACAATCTTTCCTTTGTTTGTTTTCTTAAATCTGGGAGGCCCGAATTCCTGCCGGATTCCGTAGGTTTCACTCAGGAAGGAGGCACCCCCACCCCACCCCCTCTCACGTCGGGCCCGGCTGCAGGGGGAATGGCAGGTTGTTCCCGGAGGCCTGGGCGCGCACAGCCCCGCGGCCCCAGGCTGGGCAGGCGGGCGCTGGGCGCGGCGGAGAGTCCCGGGCTCCCTGCCCGCGCGCACCACCGCGCAGCCCCGCCGCAGGGCTACCGGCGAGCTCCGCTGAGGAAAAAAAAAAAAAAAATCAAACCACGAAAGTTTTAAAAGACACAAAGAGCAGCCCTCACCACCATCGCAGCCTCATTCCACACCCCTCCACCTCTCACACTCCCCTCTCTTTTTTTATTTTGGTCTCCAAACTTGAGCCTCATTAATTTCCAAAAAAAATTTCCCCCAATAAAAGGCAAACATGGAAAGAAAAACAAACTATTAGAAAATAGAGGAGGGAGGAAATGTTATTTAAAAGGTTAGCAGACCGCATCATTTTCCAATGATATTATATACTCCCAGCAGTATCCAAAATATATATGGGCCCAGGGCCAAGAATGTAAAAAAAAAAAAGAATCTTGAAAAAAAAAAAAACCCCTCACTTAGACACAACATCTGGACCTGGGAGCGAACAAACCCCCCATTTATCACACTTAATCCTCCAATGAAGCAATCGACAGTTGACTTCTGTTTTGCTAATTTAGCTGCTTTCAAGCGCCGGCCCAGTCCAGACCGGGAATTAAGTGTCACTTGTGGAGGGCTGGCCCTGCCCCCGCCCCACTTCGCTCCTAGCCAGGGCCCTCCAATAGGGAAAAAAGACCATTAAAGAAGAAAGAAACTTTTTATGAATTCCCTCTCCCCTGCCCACTCTGGTCAGTGAAAACCTCCACTCTGACCTTCCTCTGTCCCTCACCCAGCACCCTGACACCCACTTTCTTGGTGACTGGCCACCCTTTCCCAGTCACCCCTCAGAAGCCCTAGCAATGGTATCAGCCCTCACAAATACCAGCAGCTACAGGCGACACGGGGCTCACCCGCTGCTCCTCAGGTTGACTAGGTGCTGCCAGCCTCGTGCTTGGCACTGCCTGGCGGCTTAGTAGCTTCACCCTCAGGCAGGGAGAACGCAGCAGAGGGCCATCATTCCTGCCCCCCCTCCAACCCCCCCCCCCCCCCACACACACACACATACAAGTGAATGGAAGGCAGGAGGCCTGAGGTGGAGGCCCTGGGCCAGCAGTATCTGGAGACAATGGGATCTTGTGAGGGCGCAAGCCCGAGAGAGAATAAATCAGGAGGAGTGTATCATTTGAGGATTAGTCAATAAATCCCTGGGACCCTGACCCAGTGGGGCTGGTGCCAGAGTCCTGGCTGGCCGGGAGAGCAGACTTCCTCAGTAAACTTCTCTTCCTTTCCCCTCCCCAGAGGCTCACAGGGCTCTCTCTCTTCACCTCTCTGTCACTCTTTTAGTCTGTGGCTCCTTACCTAGACTTCAGAGCTCACAGAACAGCCTTTCATCGTTCCCCTCCTGTGGCCGGGGACAATTGTACAAGTGTGCAGTGAAGGCTGCAGGCTCAGGGTACTCTTCACAGACACCTGCAAACAGAAGGAGCTAGAGGCACGGTGCCTCAGCTCCAGCCTGTCTGTCCACCCAGCTTCACTGATTTCCTTCTTGCTCCAGGTCCTTAGCTCTGAATCCTGGCGGAGTCCTCAGGAATAACTCATCCTCCTAGAAGAAGCCCCTAGCACCTTGAAGTCTTCTGCAGGCTTTCCTGGTGGCCTCACTGTGCATTGGGGAAAGAACCTGAGTTCAGGTACCAATTTGGGTCCAGTCCCAAACCAAGCAACCCCGCTCTCCAGGGACCCCGGAAGCTTCAAGTCTGGAGCATCCTCCATAAGGACTTTCTCCTTCCACAGCCATTTATGAGCATCAGGCAGTGTGCTAGACTCATGATATGGAGATAATGGCACTCCCAGGGGCCTTAAGCCTCTGCTGGGCCTGTCTGTCCCTATAGAGGTGTCGTATTACCCAGCTGCACTTCTTTAAAACCCATTATTGAGGACTAAGCACTGTTTTAGGCACCAGGGAGTTCAGTGATGATGAAAGGGCATTTCTGTCCTTCAATTTGCCAGGGAAATAGACATGGCAACAATTGATTCTAAGACAAAACAGAAAATACAGGCCCAAGTGAGATCTGTATAAAAACTTCAGGAGGGGGCCTCCCTGGTGGCACAGTGGTTGAGCGTTGGGTTGCGAGGCTGCCTGCAGCCTCTGCAGCGCTGGTTCGATCCCTGGCCACCGGTGAGGGCCACCCCCACCCCCACACAAAACCAAAAACAAACAAACAAACAAAAACTTCAGGAGGGGCTAACTCACACTGGCTGGGATAGAAGAAGGGGTGCAATGGATGCGAAGGTGATGGAGGCAGCTCAATGTTCCAGCTCTTGTAGTACAACCTGGGGATAACATACCTAGTGGTTAAGAGCAAGGGCTCTGGAGTGAGATGGTGTGCCACATCAGCCCTCGGGGCCAGGGCTTCTGAGCCTCTTTGAGCCTCAGTTTCCTTATCTGAAAGGCAGGACTGAACTTGTAACTGCTTTGTGAGGACCCATGGGATGATACACAGGGCAAGCAGCTGGCAGATGGCATGTTTTGAATCAATGCCCACCTTCATTGTCTTCCAAATGATATGGACAGAACACCTCACAGCCTTCCTGCCACCGTCCTCTCATCTTCTCTCCCCAACCAGAGGATCTGGCTCAGTGCTGGGCACATAGAGCAAGTGGTGGAATAAATGGGGGTGGGGCAAGTAGAGGAAACCTGTCAAACTCCTGCCTAGTGACACAGACACTGCTGTGCATGGTGGGTGGGGGCCTGAGTGTGCTTCTGCTCCCTCTGACACCTGGCTGCAGGTGAGCCAGGGTGGCTGTTCTTTTTGCCCTCACATTTCCAGAAGTCAAGCAGAGCAGGACTCACTGAAGTCCTCTTTCCTGGCTTAACAGAAAGTCAAGAAAGGTTTTGCTGGCCAGTGGCCACTATTCTGTGCCTCTCATTTGGACTGAGTTTTGATTTGCTGTGTGTCATGGGGCAAGACATGCCCCCTTTCTGGGCCTTGGGCTCCTCACAGAGCAAATGAGTAGGTTGGACTGGATGGTCTCCAAGTTCTGTGGCAGCCTTTGTGGTTTTTGTCTGTTTCTCTCATGAGCTGGGGGAGCCTCATCTTCCTTTCTGGAGCCTGCTCATCTTGGGGTGCGGTTGTCTGCTTTCTCATTTCTTACCTGCCTCTTGGCTTTTCTCTGTGGTCTCCCCCTCTTCCTCCCTTCTTGCTCCCCGTACTCTCCCCTTCTCTGTCACTGCCCCCAGGTGTGGGGATGGACTGCTGCTTCACTCCTTTCCTAGGCAGCTGCCCACTCCCCCGCCCCCACCAGACTTCTTGAACTCCAAACAGAACTTGGGCCTGAGGAGCCAGACTTCTCCATCTGTCCTTTTGGCTGGGAGTCTGTCCCTGAAGGCGTTGGTGGTGCCCTGGCCCTTGACCTCTGACTTCTGAGACAGTGGGAGAATGGCATCCCAACCGGACCAAGAGAGCGCCTAATATGGGTCTTCTGTCCCCAGGGACTGGCGGTCTCTGAATTCCCACGCTGCCCTCCCCTCTTGCTCACAATCCCAGGCCCAGGGAAGGGGCAGGAAAGGAAGTTTTTTCTAAGTCAAGCTGACACACAGCCCCCTGCCCACCTCCTTCACAATGCTGCCTCTCACGGCTGAAGCTGGAGAAGCCCTTCCTTCTCAGAGGCTCATGTGCCTGGAGGTTATTATTGTCACCAAGGAACCACTTATTGTCAGAGACCATTTCCAGAGAGTCCACTGTGTGCCAGAGACTGTGCTAGGAGCCAAGAGGAGGTTTCTATGCTGGGGCAGAGGAAAGGGATAGGACAAAGGCTGGGGGAGAGTCCCCAGGGAAGTGTGACACCACCAAGCCCCGGCTCATGGGCAGAGGGCTTGGCAGTGCCAGCGCGTGGGCCCAGCTGGAGTGGCACCTGAGATGGAGCCAGGTCCCAGAGGCCGGTAAACAGGATGCTGTGTGCAGGGTGTGGTGGAGGGGGAGGGGGACGCATGGAAGGGGCACAATGGGCCATTGTGTGTGTTGGAGTCACTGTCACGTCTGGACTCTGGGCTTCCCTAGCAGCACCATCACCCTCATGCTGGGCTGCGCGAATACCATGATACATGGAAGATGCAGCCATTGACATCTGCTTTGGGCCCCTGTACTCATGGCTAGAACAAGACAGTATGACCAAGTAAGACCAAGACAGTATGGCAGGCACTGCTTGGTCCAAGCCTTATATTAATTCCCCAGGCAGCAGAAAACATGGAGGGATGTGATGGTTCCTGGGATGTGACTGACAGAGATCTAAGTCTGGCCTCAAGTGGGCTACTAGCTAACTGTGCCCATCTTTTGGAAAGTCACATAACCCTCAGTTTACTCAACTGCCAAGTGGGCTACGGCTGACCCTTGCTGTAATGGAGCCTCGGACAGGGTCAAGGGCTGTATACAGGCCGAATGGGTTGGTCCTGCTTCTGTTGTAACTCTGTGTAAGACCCTTTCTGCCAGGCAAAACCCCCTTCTTTGGGGCAGGAGTAGGCAAAATTGGTGAGTACTCTATCGAGAGAGAAAGGACAGGAGCCAGGATTCAAATTCTCAAGACCATTCAGCCAACTAACCTGCATTTATTCACCACTCATTTGAACTATTTTTACATTTCCTCTTTATGCCAAGCACTTTGAATCCATAGGCCTTCAAAGATGTGTCCATTTCAAGGTGTGTTGACTGCCCTCAGGGGAGTGCTGCACACACAATTGGCATATAATTAACATTATAATTAGCTATAATAACAACTAGCTTATATAATAGTTACTATTGATTGAGCATTTACTATGTGCCAAGAATTGTTTAAGCACGTTATTTGTTCATATAGTCATTCCCACCTTGAAGATAAGGAAACAAAAGCCAGAGAAGGTAAGCAACTTGCCCAGAGTCACACAGCTAGTAAGTAACAGAGCCAGGATTTGATCTGGACAGTTTGTTTAGAGCTTGAGTTCTTACCCAGTGCATAGTATGTGCAACATATGTGAACCTATATCAACAAGAGCAGAAAATAGTGAAGAGAAGATTGGGTTGAGTATCTGAGAAAAGAGAAAAGCAGATGAGGGTTTGTTTCTGTCCAGCTTCTACTGGTGCAGGACAAGGTGAAATGGGCTTGAGTTGCAGCTGGAAAGACTTACAGTGTCTCTGAGAGGATTCTGGATTGTGTTTCCACAGCAGGAGGCTGAGTCAGTCTTCCTTGAAGACAGCAGAGTTCTTCAATTGCAATAGATTCCCTGTCACCCCTGTGCCTGGGGTCCTTTCCAGCTTGAAATTCTGTGGAGGATCCTCAGGAAGTTGTTGCCACATTGCCACACTTATGCCACATTTAAATGGAACTTCCCCAACTGCAAAGCTCTTGGGCCCTTACTCCTTCTCTTGCTTGCAGGTGAATTGGAAGGAATGAATAGGACTGAATGTTCCAGGAGGTATTGCCCAGGGGTCAGGTGATAGAAACCCACATCTGAGTAGTTTACCCCAAAGGAAGTTGAGTTATTTTTTCAAAAAGATTTATTTATGCATACATGAACTGGGGTATAAGCCAGAGGTGTGGGGGATGAGAAGGTTCACCAGAGACAGAGTGGGGAGTAGAACAGGTGGAACTATTGAAGTACACTGCTGAGGAGAGCAGCAGGCAAGACAGAGGAGAATCTGCTGCACCACGTGGGTAGCTCACTAGCTGGGGATAGAACTCTTGCTGCAGTGGCTGCTGGAGCATCATAGTGCTGAGACTTAACCCCTTGCACAATCAGGGAGCCCCCTGGAAGGTGAGTTATTGACTAAAATAACAGGGAGGTGTTAGGGTGGGGGATGAGAATGGGGATTCAAATGAGAGTGCCGTGATTCAAAAGAAGGCAGCATCCACTTTCTTGTATCCTTTCTTGGGGTCATCCATTTCTGGGCTATGTTTTTTGGGTGGGTGACAGCCTCATATAATTTTCCCCCAACTGCCGGGGGAGAATCTTCTCAACTGCAGTGGGATACGGGAAGGTAGAGAGGACAGGGCTCCCCTCCTGAGAGGGCATGAAGAGGTCGGTGGAACAGCATGGCAGCAGTTTTGTGTTGATGTAGAAGAGGAAAGAGAGCCTCTGCCACTTCCAACACCTTCTGTCTATAAAACCCCACAGGAGGATTCCTATTGGCCTAGCTTGGGTCACTTGCTAGGTGGCTGGGAGCATGGAGTGCAATGGCAATTGGCTAGGGCTGGCCTGTGGGCCTGCCCTGAGGCCAGAGGATCAGGGAATTCTCATTGGTAGCTCCACACAGTGGGATGGAATGGAGGAGCACCAGTGAGGGTAAAGGGGGGCAGTCACCCAAAGTGGACAAGGCTGCCTGCCACACTCGAACAACAAATATTCCCACCCACTCCCAGGGGAGAGAGGAAGCAACAGAATAAACGTGGAGCTTCAAATTTTAGTACAAGATTTTTTTGGGGAAGTTTTTAATGCCATTTGAAAACATTTATTTATTTATTTGTTTGTTTGTTTATTATTTTTAATATAATTTTATGATTTTTAATTTTTTATTAAGATTTATTTATTTATGCATACATGCAAGAAGTGGGGTACAGACCAGAGGTGGGTGAGAGGGTTCACCAGAGACAGAGTGGGGAACAAAACAGGCAGATCGACGGAAATACACTGCTGAGGGGAGCAGCGGGCGAGACAGGAGAGGTCTGTTGCGCCATGTGGGTAGCTCCCTGGTCAGGGATGCTGCAGTGGCTGTGGACAGCCTTATAGGTTGTGTCTTAACCCCTTGCGCTACCAGGGAGGCCCCTTATTTTTATTTATAATACCACCACTATATTATGGAATAAAATTCACAGTTCTTATAGACTTTTAAGATGAACATTTTGGGGTTTGTAGCCAGTTGTTTCCTTATCCAAAACCCTCCCTGTCCCTTGAATCATTATGCTTCAGGCTCCTATGATCTTAAGTATACTTAGGCAGGAATGGAGGTGGGGTTGGGAAGGTTAAGAGGCACTGGGAATAACATGGATTTGGAAGCCAGAGATATGTGGCTTCAAGTCTTATTCTGCTGTTGTCTAGCAGTGTGCTCTCAGGAGAGCACCTGCTCTCTCTGAACCTGTTTGCTGCCCTGTGAAATGGGTACAAATGGTATCTGCCTGGGTGAGGGGTGGTGATGAGGAGAGACTCAATCCTGAAACATCCAGTCAGTGCCTAAATGGAAGGAAGAACATATGATATATGTCACCGTCATGTCCCTCCCTCCTGTGCCTGCAAACTCCTCAGCCCTGGCCGTCCAGGACCTGGGAGCAGGAAGAGGGGCCGCCACCAGCTGAACCGCTGCTGCTCCTGGCTGACACCTTAAGACACTCCCCTCTCGGGAGCTATAACCATAGACATGAGCTTGGTGATAAGTGGCTTTGCCACCTTGTAGATACTGAAGAGACAATTAATCCTTTGCTAGTGTAGACACAGTATCACCCACCGACGGGGAATGGATTGTCCCATTTTCCCAAAGCCCTTTGTACTAACTTCTCTTATGACTCATGTTACCAGGGCTGCTGGGACGCATGGACTGCTTACGTGTCTCTGGCTGCCATCAGCTTGTGAACTCTTAGAGGCAGGGGTTGTTTTCTCCGCCCTCTCTCTATCTTACCACGAGCTTTGGCATGGAGTGGGGGGCTGGGTGATGGCTCAAGGGCTTAATGAATGGATAGAACTGCTACCTTGGGCTGTTTTTTGTTCAAGTAACAACAGTTCCCACCCTGCCGATTGAGCCATTAAAATATATCAGGTGAATCTCATTTGTTCTTTAATATAATCCTTAAAACAACCTTATGTCATAGGGACTCTAATATGCCTCCATTTTAGAGATGAGAAATGGAAGTTCGGAAGGTTAAGGAACTTGCCCGCGTCACCCCGTCTGTCCATGGTGGCTCTGGAATGTAAATCCAATTCTGTCAGATGTCAAAGTTGGGACTAAACCTCTAAGTACTTCTTCTGTTTTCCACCCCGGGTTACACTCAGGTATGCGGAGAATAGGGCTGAGGCGCAGAGAAACTCCTACAAATCAAGCTGAAAATGGGGGTCCATTAGTGAGAGAAAGGTTGGTGATCAGAGAGGCTGCTGGGTGGGGCGGTGGGAGGGGGCGGGGCAGGGGGCTGCCTGGGAGCTGGAGGTCGTGGGGGAAATTCAAGGGGATTTGGGGTGTGGGGAGGTGGAGGGGGTGGTCAAGTCCTGTAGGAGGAGGTGTCAGGGCAGGGTCTCCCCCTTGAAACTGGCTGGGGCTGAGAGTCAGCCCTGCAGGTTGTTTTCTAGCTGGATTGGGGGGTGTTTAATATTAATAGTAATGACTGTGGCGGGAAGATAATAGGCCTCAGTCAGATTAGAAGGGGGTAAGCGCTTATCTCTGGCTGCTGAAGACACATGTCTTTCACCTGCTCCTTTAATATCCCCCCTCTTTCATTCCACCGCCCACCCCCTCCCACCAGTCTAGAACAAAAGGGGTATTATGGGCCGGGGTGTTTTCAGGCTGCAGCCAAGGAGACCTCCCCTTCCCCCTCTGCCTCCACTCCCCCCACCCCACCCCCCCTCAGTTTGAATGAGGCTTTTTCCTCCAGCAAGAGATTAGCTCCGTTTGACAAGGCAGTGAACTTTGGGAGGGGTGAGTGGGGGTCTCCTCCGGGAGCCTCCAAAGTGCAGCCCTAACCAATACTGCTAGAGAGAGACCCCCCCTGAGAGACAGCCCGGAAGACAGACACAAGGAGTCAGCGGCAGACAGACAGACATGCACACAGGCACACAGACACAGGGCAGGAAAGGTATTGAGGTAGAGACAGACTGAGACACAGACACTCAGACACACACGCACACACACACACACACACACACGCACACACACAAGCACACACCAGGATGTGGGGGAAAAGGGAGAGACAGACAGACACACAGACATCCACAAAGAACAAAGAAACAGAAACACACACATCACCAGACAGACTGACCCAGGGAGACAAAAGCGAAAGAGAGATTGGGGGGTGGGGAGGACAGAAGGCATAAAGGCAAGACTCCAAAGAGACAAATAAGGAGGGAGAGGAGATAGAGGGAGAAAAAAGGATATGAGAAGGTGAAATTGGCAAGAGACAGAAAAAAAAGAAGGAAAACTGCAGGAAGGCTGCTGGGCTCGTGACCTTCTGGGGCTGGCATCCGCTGACCCTGGCATGGGCCCGCTGGGAGTCAGGCAGCTCTGGAGCTGGTGTTCTCCCAGCTTGGAGGACTAGGGGTGGAGATGGAGGCCGGTGGGGGTGGGGAGGCAGGAGGGAAAGAGGGAAAGAGAAACAGACTGGGACACCAGTGCAGAGACACCAGTAGGGGAGGTGGAGAAAAGGTGGACAGACAGCGCCAGAGCAAAACGTGCATTTCCTTGACAAGCTAGTTCTCGGCCACTGGAGGGACAGTGTGGCCCAGCTGAGCAGATATGGAGTTAATGGGCAGAGGGCCAGGGCTCTGACTTATTTTGGGGGGTCATATGGGAAGAGGATCCAATACTTCTGCATGTGCCAAGATGGAAAACCCAAGCCCATTTCAACCATTATTCAGATCCCAGCCCCACTCTGGGGTCAGAGTCCCAATTTAGGCCACTACAGTCCAGAGTTCAAATCCCTGCTCTGGCACCACCTGACTTCAGGCAAAGGATGCATACATCGTGGCCTCACTTTCCCCTTCTACAGGATGGGAAAAGCAACACACCATCCTTCCAGGGTGGTGTGAGGCTCAAATTAGGACAAGGCATTTTAGCATCCATCCCCAGAGCTGCGTTGTAAAGACCAACATCTATTGGCCGCTTACTGTTTACAGGTCTTGCTCCAACACCTCTTTCAAATATCACCTCACTTAAATCCTAGAACAACCTCCCCAAGATCTAATTGGAGAACACTGTAATTCACAGTTGGTTCAGCGAGGGCAGTGCTTTGAGCCTGGACAATTGAGATGGAATCATCACTGCCTTTCGCACTGGGTGCTCTTATTAGTGAGACACATGGTCCCATCCTGACTGGCCCCACAGCTTTTTCAGGAGGAAACACTAACTTTTATATATCTGAAGGAGCTTGTGGTCTAGCAGGGGAGGAGCAGTGAGGCAGAGGTCTGCTGGGGAATGGTCAGCAGCTGGCTCTCTAGGAGAAAACAAGCATTGGCCCATTTCCATGGTGTAAATACTCCCAGTGTGGTGATGCCAAGCTCCCACGGGGCAGGACTGGCAAGTCCATGTGAAACGGCTCCCATACGTCATGGAGCATGTCTGGCCTGAGTTAACTGTGCAGAGATGACCTCAGTGGGCCCCATTCCCCCCCGCCTCCCCGCGATCTTCCAGCCTCACTCAGGAGAGCAGGGATACCTGGCCCCTACACTCAGCACCAGTGCCAGGTGCTGCACAGAAAGGTCCAAACCAGTGGCACATGCTGTGGAATTTGCACAGTTCACAAGTGGGAAGGGAGTGGGGGTGGCATCTGTTTTGTGTATCCCTCTGGTCTTCTGCAGCTGGGAACCCCCAGAGGACAGGAACTGCCTCTTCGCCATCCCTGTCCTTGGTCAGTCCCTGTACCCCCTTACCCTACCAAGTGCCCAGAACTTCCTTCTAAGTGCTATGAACTCCTACTGTGTGATCACAGCAGTACTGCTGGCGGTGGAGAGACTCCAAAGGCTGTGCCCCCATTCCTCTGGGGCCCCCAAGTGCCTTTTCTGAAACCAAATACTCCCCAATCGCCCACCCGGACACCTGACTCCCCCCTGGGGCCCACTCTGGGCGCAAGCCGTTTCCTGTCTGGGTCTTGGTAACCCCCTGAAATCCCGGCCTCCCTCCCCCGATCCCTTCCAAATGCTTATTAAGCCGTTTGCAAATCCAGGGCTGAACTGAGCGGCGTGAGTTTAATAAAGCAGAAGACAGATGCCATCCATCAAGGCCCCGGGTGGGGCCAGCGAGCTGATGGGCTGATGGACTCACACCCTTCTGGCTGCTTCTAGGTCAGTCAGCCACATGGCTGAACAGCCCGCTCTGTGCCCACTCTGGCCATAGTTTCCAGGACCACCTCCTGGCTGCATGTGGCTACCCTGGATGTCATGTTCCTGCCACGGATCCCACTTGGAAGCCACTGGCTTATTGTGGGCAAAATGTGTGGGAATTAAGAGGCCAGCCCAGGTCCCACGTTCTTTGTGGATATCTGGAACAGGCAGGGCTGAGGTTAGGATACACAATTTAAGCAGGGCCCTCCAAATCTCAGTAATCAAAATAAATCATATTTTAAAAAATAAACATATTGGCCAAAAAATACACAACTTTAAATGAAGATAGGATCAGTCTTACTCATGGCTTGGGGTGCCTCAGTCTCCAAAAGGACCACCTCAAATTCAGTGGGTTCCAAAGTGAATTCCTGATCTGCCCCCTAACCTGCGTCTTCTGCAGTCTCCCCATCCTAGGAAATGAAACTCCATCTTTCCCTTTGCTTAGTCCAAAAAAATGGATTCACACTTGGTTATTCTCTTTCTCTCATACCCTATACCAAATTCTAGAAAACCGGATTGGTACTAATTCCATACATCCAACATCTGACCACTTCTCCCTGTTCCCTGCCAGTACTGCCTTTCTGGACCCATGTCCTCTCTCTGCTCAGAATCCCCCGTGGTGCCTATTGCACTGGGAGTAAGAGCCAGGCACTTAGAGTACCCTTGAGACCTGTGTTAGCTGCCCTCCAGTTCTCTGAATGGCTTCCTATTATTTTCTCCCTTGCTCCCTGTACTCTGGATACTTTCACAGGCTAAACATGCTTCTGCCTCAGGACCTTTGCACTGGCTGCTCCCAATGCCTGCAACATTCTTGCACCAGCTGTCCTCATCTCTTTTGGGGTTGGCTCAAACTTCACCTTGCCTCTGTATCTGAAACACATACCTTGTCCCCCATGGCGTGCCCTATCCCGCCTGCCCCATTTTTCTGTTTGTTCTCTGGAACAGTGGCTCCTTTGTGACCCCAGTGCCAGACAGTAGAGACCCAGTCAGTACTATCAGTGAGCCCCACCCTGGTGGGACCCTCCACACACATGGGGCTTTGAACAGCAGGCTCTCCATTGAAAGAGCTTCCCTCTGCCTTCTGCCAGTCCATGATCCTCATCTTGTTGTCAGCCCTACAAAAGACACCTCTTCCAGGAAGCCTGGCACCTGGCCAAGGGTGTGTGTACCAGGGTGAGAACTGTGGTGCTGTAGGAAGGTTCTGAGCAGGCCCAGGCCCTGCTGAGTCCCGCTCACTGTGTGTGCTGGTTCATGCCACTTCTCTCTGCACCTCTGCTCCTTTAGAAAAAGGTTTGCACTAGGCTCCTTCTAACTCTGATCTTTGGAGGTGGTAAAGTCTTTACGGAGACCCTAACATGGTCTCTGGAATCTGACTGGGTTCAAGTCTGTACCACACCTTCTAGATGAGCCAATTAGATGTGTTAGGTGCAAGGCCTCTTTTGGAACATCTGTAAAATGGGGACATCATGGTCCCTACCTCATAGGAGTGTTATAAAAATTAGAAGAGGGCCTCCCTGGTGGCACAAGAGGTTAAGTCTCAGCACTAAAAAGCTATCTGCAGCCTCTGCAGCTGTTTGATCCCCACCCAGGGAGGTGACCCACATGGCGCAGCAGACCTGTCTTGCCTGCTGCTCCCCTCAGCAGTGTATTTCAGTCAGTCTGCCTGTTCTGTTCCCCACTCTGTCTCTGGTGAATCCTCTCACTTCCCACACCTCTGGCCTGTAACCCAGTTCTCTCATGCATAAATAAAATAAATCTTCAAAAAAAAAAGAAAATTAAAAGAGAGAATGGGTTAATTCATGTACAGTGATTCAGAAAGTCAGGCATGTTTGCTGATTTCATCAGCAGTAGAGTAGTTATGAGAATGCCAATGTTTTAATTGACTTTTTGTATTTTACCAAACCCATGTATTTATAAACAATAGCAGTGGTAAACCTTTTACCCCCAGGAAATAAAATAGCTGACAGGAGGCCAAGGGAAGGCCCTGCTCTTAGTCTTGCCTCTGGGCTGACCTGGCTTCTCTCATCCCAGCCAACCTGTTGGGCAACCACCTTCCTCTGAGGAAATCCTACACCCTGACTCCCTAAGCCCTCAATGCCTTAGTCCTCTCCCACCTCTCCCTCCTGCAGCCCAGGACCCAGCCCTCCCCACTACATCCCCTGAGTCTGGGCTTCTGATCCCACCCAGACCCGGGCCTGGGCCGCAGCTCCCCTTTCACACCCAGCTGCAGGAGCCGGGGGAGCCTGCCTGGGGCTGGGCTGGGGGCCAGCTCGACATCTGGCATCCATTACCAACGGTGGCTGCGGAGTGGACTCCTCTGCCTGCCACTCACCTATCTGCCGGGGTGACAGAGGAGATGGGAAAAAGGTTTTCACAGCTGGAATAAATTGAGGGGAAGTGGAGGGGGAGGGTCTCAAAAAGACAAAAAACAACATTGAACTCAAGATGGAAGAAAGACAGTATTAGAGGAGGTAATGAAGAAAATATGTGTGCGTGTGCCTGTGTGTGTGTGTGCACATGTGTGTCTGGGATAAGTGTGTGTGTCTGTGTGTGTGTGTGTGCGCACGCACGCATGCTCTGGCAAGTCAGCTGGGACATTTTTAGTGTTAGTATCTTATTTATTTGGGGGGCTGCCCTCTCCTACTGACCACTGAGCAGGATCCCCCTGTCTGGTCTCCCAGGTCTACACTCTTTGAGGAATAAAGGGAAAAGGTCGCTGGGAGGGGGGTGCAGGGAGGTAGAGGGGAGAAGGGACAGGACTAGGATGGGCAAGGAGGTACCAAATGGGCAAGAAAGGGAATGACAGAGGAAGAGAGGAAAAGGAGAAAAACACAGCTCTTGAAAGAGGAGAAGAAAAAAAGCCAAGTGGTCCTGGAAACATGGTGGCCTTGGCCCTAGCCCACAGCGTGCGTGCTCCCTGCTCTTGCTGTGACCTGGATCTGGGCCTCAGAGTGTGTTCCTCTGTGGGTGACAGCAGTGGCCAGGCCTCCTGCGGGCCTCTTCTCCCCTGCCTCTCCCCTCCCCCACCTGCTGATTCCACAAGGCTCCCCCTATCTTCCCTTCCTCCCAGCCACCCACACCTCTGAGGCCAGGCCTCAGGAATTCCCCTCCTTCCCCATCTGCTCCCCATTGACACGATGGAGCTTTCAATTGCCTGCTCATTAGTCACCAAGATATTTCCCCTGGACCAACCCCCCCACTTGTCTAGCTTCAATCGAGCCAGGGCCGCAGGGTCCCAACCTCCCACTAGGTCCCTGTTTGCCACGAACTGTTCTGTAACAACCTTGTGAGAACACAGAGGAGCCGGCTGGCCAGGGATCTTGGTGTGGGGAGCTAGTGGCTCTCTCATGGATGGGGGGCCCTCGGAGGCCCCTGAAGTGTGTGTGAGGGGCTCAGGGCGGGTGGCCCACTGTGAACAGCCTACTTCAGCCGGCTAAGGCCCCTTCATAATATTATCCCTGTTGAGTCCATAAAAGCCCCCTCTAGCGTTACAGCATTTGAGAGACTATTAAGTTTTAAGGCCTTGGACCTCCGGGGAGGAGGCACGTTGACACAAGTGTTTTGTGGGCTCTGGGTTTATGTGGCAGTTAGGAGGGAGATTGACTAGGCTGATGATGAGGGCGAAGGCCTTAGAAAGTGCTGGTCAGAGGCATGGGAGAGGGTTGGGGGCCAGCCCAGGGCCCAAGATCTCTTTCTCCCAGTGCTGATCAGTGGCTTTCAGACTATTGAAGACCACAGACTAGTGAGGTTGGCTGAGCAGGGAGGAGAAAGGGGCTGTTTCCATGAGTCTAGAAGAGCCAAGGAGCTTGGGGCCTTAGTGAATGACATGCCATCTCCCATAAGCTGTTGGGCGAACTTGTGGTCCCTCAGGATGGCCCCCTCTCTAGCCTCCTTGCCAGGCATCTTCTATGTGGCAGCAATGTCCCCCCAGGCTTTGTTCTCTCTCCTAGAAACTGGGGCCTTGGCACCCTCCCTATCTCTTCTGGACCCCGATACATCCTCAGGTCATCTCCTGAGAGCAGCCAGAGCAGGAAGTCCATGTTTGAATCCAGACCCTGTATCTACCACCTGAGTGATCTTGTCCTATTCTTTTTTTAATTTTATTTTTAAAGATTTATTTATTTATGCATGCAAGAACTGGGGATAGGCCAGAGTTGTGTGTGTGGGGCGGGGGGAGGTGAGAAGACTCACCAGAGACAGTGGGGAACAGAACAGGCAGACAGACTGATGCACTGTTGAGGGGAGCAGTGGGTGTGACAGGAGAGGTCTACTGCGCCATGTGGGTGTCTCCCTGGCCAGGGATCGAACTCACGCTGCAGTGGCTGCAGATAGCTTCATAGTGCTGTGCTTAATCCCTTGCACCACCAGGGAGGCCCCCTTGACCTATTCTTGAGGCCTCACTTTTCTTACCCATTACCTGAGAGGGCTGGACTTGTTAATTTCTTTCTTTTTTTTTTTTTTTAAAGAGGCATGTTTATTTATTTATTTGTTTGTTTGTTTGTTCTGTTTACACATGCACTGGGTACAGTCAGAAGCGCGGGAGGGTGAGAGAATTCACCAGAGCCAGAGCAGGGAGCAGAGCAGGCAGAAGGACCGAAGTACACTGCTGAGGGGAGCAGCGGGCGGCAGGAGAGGTCTGCGCGCCATGTGGGACCCTCCTCTGGTGGCCGGGGAGCAGCCGGGGATCGAACCGGCGCCGCAGAGGCCGCGGACAGCTTCGCAACCCAGCGCTCAACCGCTGCGCCACCGGGGAGGCCCTGGACTTGTTAATTTCTAAACTTATGCCAGTTCTCTGAGTCTAATTTGTGAGAGGGGGAGTGAATATTGGATAAAAGTGAAAACTCAGCACAGTGATAATAATAACTAGCATATTTGAGTGCTTGCTGTGGACTAGGCCTTTACACATACCCTTTGCCAGTGGGAGGTGTAGTGCCTAGGTCAGGGCTGATGGGTTCTAGAGCCTGCCACAGACAGACGCTGTCCGCTGTGTGGCCATGACCTCCTGTTAACCGGTTATGTGCTGACATCCTGCAGGAGGACTCGAGAGAGAGAGAAATGGCAGAACAAGTTCAGCCTTAGGTCCACAATTGTTCTCAATAAGCACCCCTCACCACCTCCCCCCCCATTCTCTTGATCAACACCTCTGAGCCTCGGTTTTCTCTTCTGCACACAGGAACACTCATGATAAAGTGAGCCCTAGCTCATTGGCTGCTTTAGGAGGAGTGACGGAGAGCAGGCAAGCAGAGCTCTTAGCCCAGGGTCAGTCCTTAGCAGAGGGCTCCCGCATGTTAGTTACCACTGTCATTGTCACTGTCACCCTCACAGGTGGCAAGGTCCCGGCTTCAACCAGCTTGGGAGGGAAACCTCACAGAATGAGGACACATGAGCAAGTCACTGCAGTGTGGTCAGGAGGTGAAAGGGGGTAACTAGACCTTCACGGGCTCTCTACCTGCTTCTTTTACTAAGACCTGCAATTTGGAGATAATAGTAATGATAACACTTCACATTTATAGAGCACCCTCTTTAGCATTTCAATTCAATTCTGCAAATATTTACTATGTGCTGACCATGTGAGGAAACTTCAATCCATTACTTTCTCCTAATTGGGAATCCCTTCCCTTGGCTTGGAAGCACACAAGCACCCACACACAAATCCACACATACATGCACGCACCCATGAGCACATGCTTGCAATAAATGTGAGGCGGGCACAGAAGCACATATGCTCATATAAACTCTCACGCACATGCACTTGCATGCAAATGTGAGCACAGGGACAAATGCACACACACTCACACACTCAAAAATACACACACATAGACAAACACTCAGGGATAAATACACACGCACACACTCAAAAATACACCCACACACAAACTCACAGCTGCTGCCCGCCCTCTCCCACCTTCATCAAACTTCATGTATGCGTTACCCTTAAATTAGTGAGTTCAACTTGAATTCTAAGACTCCAAGAGGCTGGGGACCCTGATCACCTAAGAGGCTGGTGACCCTGCCGAGGCCGTCTATGAGGAGGATATTTTTTCTTTTTTTAAAAAAGATTTATTTATTTATGCATACAAGAACTGGGGTATAGACTAGAGGTGGTGAGAGGATTCACCAGAGACAGAGTGTGGAGCAGAACAGGCAGATTGACTGAAATACACTGCTGAGGGGAGCAGCAGGCAAGACAGGAGAGGTCTGCTGTACCATATGAGTCACCTCCCTGTCTGGGGATCGAACTCCTGCTGCAGTGGCTGGTTATAGCTTGATAGTGCTGTGTCTTTAACCCCTGCAGCACCGGGGACATGGCACACGCATGGTGTATCAGATGTAGGACCCTCAACGAGCCCCAGTGCCAGAGGCCCCTACAAGGAGGATTTCTGATGGGTCCCGGAAAGGCACTGAGCTGGGTGATTAGCACTTGGCTCGCCAGTAGGCCAGGCTTGATTCAAGTCCTCACTCTGTTACTTAGCACTTCTGTGTCTCTGCACAAACTGCTTAATCTTTTTGTGCTTCTGCTTCCTTATCTGTAAAATGGGACTGGGGACAGTAGTCACCTCCTGGGGTCATTGCCTGGCCCTGAGTCTGGTGTAACAAGGGTGGTGATGATACGATGATGAATGTGTAGACCGGCCTCCCACAGAGACTGTTCCCCATCCAGTGACATCTGAGCATCACTATGAGAGATGCTGGCTAAAATATACTTCCCCTCATCAGCCTATGACCAATGCCACTATCAATCCCTTGGCGGAGATATTTTTCTCCATTTAACCATCCCTGGACTTCAATAGCTTCTCTTCTCCATGCGAATGAGCTAGCTGAGCCCTCACCATTTGATTGTGGGCCAGTTCCTCCCTTACTGGCCTTTCTTCAGGAAACATTTGCTCAGCACCTCTCTGTGCTGGTGCCAAAGACACTAAGGTGAATAAGAAGCAGAACCTGCTCTAAGAGTCTCACTTCTGGAGAGGAGTGAGATCCCTGCAGTGAGAAGGGCCAGGACAGTGGTCAATGCCTGCAGAGGGGATTCCCAACTGCAGATGGAGGGGAATGAGTCTGAGAAGAACCTGGTGCTCAGGCTTACCAGAAGGAGGTGAAGGAGAACATTCCAGCTGAAGGGCAGGGGCGCAGCTGGGTTGTGCACATAGGGTGAAGCTGGTGGGGCTGAGGGGCACAAGGAGGTTGGGAAGGTGTTGAAGTCACAACTGTGGGAGGACAAGCTGCATGCACTCTGAGGTTTTCTAGAGCTCTCTCTGCTGCTCCATCCCAGAATAGATGGCCACACCTGCCATTAAGGCCAGAAGAAGCAGCTGGCTTCCCTTTAGGGGTCTCAATTATTGAAATAATGTCTCTTTCAAATATGAGAGTCCCCAATGATACTGTGAGGATGCTCAGCCCTGAGAGATTTTTTGGGCTGACAGGAAGGAAGGGCAGGTGGACATCAGATGATGTCCTTCATCCTAGCTCACTTGGGGCGCATGCTCACCACCAGGCCTAAATTGTCTTTCTCTTTTTCTTGCTGTTTGGATATTTTTGAGTGAATGCTCCTGTGCTGTCACTTGTCTGCCATTCCACCTGGTGCAGCCTCTTTGGTGGTCTGGGTCATTCCCTGTGTGGTGGGAGTGCTCCTTGCTAACAGCCAGCACAGCCTTTCCGTTGTCTTAAGGAGGCTGGGAGAGGTGATGTGTATTGTAGTAATGGCAGGAGGCTGGGAGAGGTGATGTGCATTGCAGTAACGGCAGCGCTGGGACATGGCACACGCACGGTGTCTCAGATGTAGGACCCTCAGGAGCCTCAGTGCCAGAGGACAAAAGACCAGGTTTTATAGAAGAGGCAAGTTCAGAACTCCATCCCATCTCATCCCTCTACCTGAGTCATCCTCCCCTTCTTGGTTGCATGCCTTCCTCGCTCCAGGTTTCCCCAGGCCAACACTTCTATTAAAATAATATTCTTATTGATGTGTAATATGCACATAGACAAGTACGTAAATCATAAGTGTACAGCTTGATGAATTTTTGCAAACTGAATACAGCTGTGTAACCAACACTCAGATGAAGAAACAAGGCATTCCCTAGCTAGCACCTTGAAATATTGCATGGTGCCCTTTGCCAGTTACTATGGCAAAGTTACCTTTGCCCCACGCCCTCCCCCCCAAAAGCGATCACTGTACTAGCTTCTAATACTGTAGATTTGTTTTACCTGCTTTTGAACTTCATGTAAATGGACTCTTCCAGTACGTAAGCTTTTTGTGTTTGGCTCCTTTCACTTAATAGTATGCTTGTAAGGTTTGTTTACATTGTTGCCTGTAACAACATTCTTTCTCATTACTTTGTAATAATGAGTAAGTAAGGTATAGTAATGACTATAACTCCATTTATTTCTGCATTCTACTGCTGAGTTATTTGTACAGAATTTTGCTATTAAAAATAACAGTGTCATGAACATTTACTGATGAGTAGAATTGCTGGGTCATAGAGCATGCACATGTTCAGTTTTATTAAATAATGCCAACAGGTTCTCAGTAATTGTTGAACTAATGTATAGTCCCACCAGCATCAGAGTTCCAGTTGCTCTTCATCTTCATCAACATTTGGTATTCTCTTTTTTATTTCAACCACTTTGCAGGATGCATGGTATTGTATTATGCAGTTTTTTCCCATTTCTCTGATAATCGATAATATTAAATCCCCTTTTATTATATTTATTAGCTATTTGGGCACTCATGAAATGCTTAGTCAAGCCATTTGTCCATTTTTAAAAAATATTTATTTATTTTTGCATACAAGAACTGGGGTGTAAGCAGAGGTGGGGGTGTGAGAGGATTCACCAGAGAATGGGGGCAGAACAGGCAGATCTGTGGAAATACACTGCTGAGGGGAGCAGTGGGTGAGGCAGGAGAGGTCTGCTGCGCCATGTGGGTTGCTCCCTGGCCAGCCAGGGATTGAACTTGTGCTGCAGTGGCTGGCGATAGCTTGATAGCACTGTCTTTAACCCCTGCACCACCAGTGAGGCCCCCCATTTGTCCATTTTTTCTATTGGTCTTCTTAACCCCTTGTGCCATCAGGGAGGCTCCCCAGGGCAGAACACTTAATGTGTGCATTTCTGAGATTTACTTGACCCACCTGTCCCAGGAAGTGGCCTAGTAAATGAGGAAAAGAGGGACAATAAGATGGAACATAACCCCCGGTTCCTTCTTTCAGCTGGGATTCTATCACCCACTGAACTTCTGTGATAGGATTTAAAGATGTTCTGTGGAGTCCTAACTCTAATATTCTAATTCAGAACTTTAGAACTTTCTACATTTTCTACCCACATTTCTCCATTCAGCAGATATTAGATTGCCTTCTCTGTACTAGTAACTGATCACTGGGGATACAGTAATAGATAACCCAGCATCATGGACCTCACATTCTGGTGGAGGGAGAAAGGCAATCGGGATACAAATAATTAAAATGCATCAAGAAAAGCATGAAGGAAGATGATAATTGTTATGGAGAAAAATAAAACAGGAAAGAGGGACAGCAAGTGTTATGTGTGTGGTAAATTTTAAGTTGGATGGTTCAGAGAGGGAGGCATTACTGAGAAGGTGACATTTGAACACACACCTAAAGAGCCTCGTGGCATTCTGGGTGTGAAGAACTTCCTAAGTAGAAGGAACAGAAAATAGGATCCCAGAGGCAGGAAATGGCCACATGGGTGATGAAGGCCTGAGAAACCAAAGAGATATTGGTGAAGCCATTTAGTGGAAGACACTACCACACCAAGGCTAGGAAGACAAACAGGAGGAACTGGTGATTTTGGGCTCGGGCGTGCTTACCCTGTAGAAGCTGCACCTGTGGTGTGGGTGTGTAGACCAAGACTAGAGTCATGGAGATGTGACTGGGAACTCCACCAGTCATAGAAATATCCTTTTCCTCCTCTAATCTCCTGACAGCACCTCCTGTTGGCTGAACCTGGTCAGTTGAGTTAGGAGCTGTTAGGAGCTGAGGTAAGAGCTGGTAAAAGCCTGCAAGGGCAGCTCCTGAGATACAGAAAAGAGCAGGAGAGAAGAGAACTGGACTTGAAAATGGACCTTCCAATGGTGACACTTTCCTACACTCACTGAATGGCTAAAATGAAAAATACTGATCATAGCAATGTTGGCAAGGATAAGGAGCAACTGGAACTCTCTTACATTGCTAATGATGTGTAGGAGAGTAAAATTTCTTTGGAAAACTATTTGGCAGTTTCTAATATGGTAGGATATATCCCCTAGCCTCTGACCCAGCAATTCTACTCTCAAAGGTATGAGCACCCAGGTCCACAAAATAACTTACACTGGAATGTTCATAGCAGCACTGTCAGTAAGAGCCCAAACACTGTAAACAGCCCAACATGTCCACCAACAGAAAAGTAGATGAAATTGTGGTAAATTTATACAATGCAGTATCTATTACAATAAAAATAGACTAATTACTACTACATGCAATGACATGGATGAATCTTCAAGATGTTATGCTAAGTGTAATAAGCCAGATACAAAGGATGTGATTCTGTTTATGTAAAGTACAAAGACAGGCAGAACTAATCTATGTTAAGTCCCAAAACTGGTCGCCTTGGGGAAGTAGGATGCTTGACTGTCAACCCAGCTCTTAGCAACTGGCTAGGAAGAGGCATGTGGGAAACTTTCTGGGATGATGGAAATGTTTTCTACCTTGGGTTTTGACAACACAGGCGCATTCCAAAAAGCTCATCAACTGAAGATCTGTGCATTTTTACTCCATGAAAACTACCTCAATAAAGGGGAAAATTAACAAAAATAAAAACTTAGACCTGTATTTCCCCTTCTCTGCCACCAGCCTAGCTCGCTCTTCCTCGTAGGGTTGGGACTGCTGCCTCATCTCTTGGCCATCAGCCCGCTGCAGCCTCTCATGGCTCCTCCTCCTCCAGCTGCACGGCTGCAGCTCAGCTGTGGAGGAGAACCAGAAGCTCTAGACTCGAGTCCAAGCACCCCAGTTTAAATCTCGGCTCCATCTCTTTCCAGCTGTCTCATTTGGTGAAGCCACGTCACTTCTCTGTCTCTTTTCATCATGTGAAAAACAGAACAACACCACCTCCTTTCGAAGAGAGCTGGGAAGATAAAAATGGCATTTTGTCTGTGAAAGACCTTCAAGAACTGAGGAATTCATGGGCCTCCCTGGTGGCACAAGGGTTTGAGGCTAAGCCTGTGAGGCTGTCTGCAGCCTCGGCGGCATGAGTTCGATCTCCAGCCGGCCAGGGAGCAACCCACACAGCGCGGCAGACCTCTCCTGCCTTGCCTGCTGCTCCTCTCAGCAGTGTACTTTGGTTGATCTGCCTGTTCTGTTCCCTGCTTTGTCTCTAGTGAATCCTCTTATCCCCCACAACTCTGGCCCATACGCCAGCTCTTGTGTGCATAAACACATAAATCTTAAAAAAAAAAAAGTATTTCAATCTTGAAAAGAAAAAAAAGCTGAGGAATTCAGCAACCATAGGGTATCGCACATACCACTCAACTGCTTCAGCCAGTCCAGGCTCTCCAGGCTACTGCAACAACACTGATGCAGATTGGATGTTGGCCCCCATTCTTGGCTTCTGGTGGCAGGGTTCTACTCCCACACCCTTTGTCACTGGACTACTTTCCCAGCAGGCTTGGTCACTTGGTTTCCTTTGGCCCCTGTCATGGCAGTGGATGTGACCAGTACATAGGATTACAAATGTTTGTGTCCTTTGGTTTGGTCGGATCTCTTGTGCTCCCATGACTACCATGCTGGTCCGGAGAGATTGTGGAGTAGTCTTGAGCCCAACCCATAGTGTGTGAGTGAGAAAAACAAAGGCCTGTTGTAAACTTGCTAGAGTGTTCATGTGATTTGCTAGACAGCATTACTGTAGTCATGGCTGACTAATACGGCCTCAAGGTCATCTCCAGGCCTCCAGGTCTTCACTTGCCTCCCTCTCCAGTCCTGTTTCCAACAGTTCAGCTCCAGCCAAACCAGTCAGCTCAACATCCTTTGAAACGTAGCCTTCCATCACACTCCCACCTGCCTCACTTAATGTGTTGTTTTCCATCCCAGCCTTCTCTCTGGAATGCCAACTTATTTCTCCTGCCAATACACCAGTCTGTATCGGCCATACCTATCCTTCCAAAGTCCACTGAAGTACCACATCCCTTTGGAAGCTTTCCTTTCCTGCCCACCCCCTTCCCGCCCCAGTGCAACCTCCCTCAGCTGAGCAGCAGCCCTGCCAGTGCATGCCCTTCATGGGATGCTGAGCACACTCTGACCAGCTTCACCACTAGCTTAATCTTTTCAAATGAATGATGATGTCCTTCATCTGTCTCTGCCCTATGAGTTTCCTGCTAAGCATGGAATTGCTGCTTGGGAAATACCTGTTGAATGAACGAAGAAATGAATCAGCAATAGGCCCTGTGTAACTTGCTGCAAAACACCTAATTTCCTTGAAATTGTGAGTTGCAAGTCTAGAAGTTATGATTAGGGAGACTCCCTGGTGATCCAGGGGTTACATCTCAGTGCTATCACTGCTACTGCCTGAGTTTGCTCCCCAGCCAGGAAGCTAACCCACATGGTGCAGCAGACCTCTCCAGTCTCGTCTGCTGCACCCCTCAGCAGTGTACTTCAGTAGATCCACCTGTTCTGCTCCCCACCTCTGTTTCTGGTGAATCCTCTTACCCCCTGCAACTGGCTTACACCCCAGTTCTTCTATGCAATAAATAAACAAATAAATAGAAGTTATGATTAGGTTGGAGAAAAAGGCAGTGAGTGTAACCCACCCAGACAGAGAGAGCACATATATGCCCCATTGGGGTCCTTTTCCCATCTGTGTGGCCATCTTCTGAATGGCTGTGATTTGCTGGATTATAAGCTACCAACCACATAGCTGGAATCTTGATGGTCTTGCTTATCTTTTTTTTTTTTTTAAGATTTATTTGTTTATTCATACAAGAGCTAGGGTACAGGCCAGAGGTGCCGTGAGAGACTCACCGGAGATAGAGTACAGAACAGGCAGACTGACTGAAATACACTGCTGAGGGGAGCAGCAGGCAAGATAGGAGAGGTCTGCTGCACCATGTGGGTAGCTCCCTGGCTGGGGATCAAACTCATGCTACAGAGGCTACCGATAGCTTCATAGTACTGAGACTTTTCCTCTGAGCCACCAGGGAGTCCCTCCCTGTAGATGCTTAGGCCTAGACCCCTACTTCCTTAGTGTGGTGGGGAGGCCTGTTCAGGGGGTAGGAGAGACCACTCTGTCCTGGCTGTGAAAGCCTTAAAGGATGGGGATGGGAAGGGCCAGTTGAAAGGGAGTCTAGGAGAGGAGTGAGGGGGAGATGGGACCTGAGAAAGCAAGTTTCAACATCTTTGTGTCTTCAGTCCACTCTTCAGTGAAGGCGCTCTCCCCCCTCCCCCCAGGACACAGTGGCAGGGGTCCAAGACTAAGCCTTTAGTGTGGGATGAAACTGGGCAGCGGGTAAAGGGGTGGGGGGGCGAAGGAGGAGGCAAGTGTTGAATTAAGGAGTCATTACTCCCAGGGAGTGACCTGGGTGCTCTGTGGGGCCTACCTGAGCCCCACATCTTCAGGATTTATGCAGTTGCTATGCCTCCTTGGGGCCCTGCCTCCTAACTCAAGTCATGGGATTATTTATTCCTGCTGGTGTCAGCTGAGAGGGCTGAAATCAACTCCAGCTCGCCAGAGCACACAGGGAGAGTGGGGGGCTGGGACAGGGTAAGAGAACAGTTCAGACAGACAGACAGACACACAGACACACAGAATAGCCAGTAACAGCCCCCTCTACACACATACAGTACAAACCCCACAAGCCCCAAGCTAGACCCCAGTGCCCAGTCCCTGCAGTGCCTAGGGAGTTGTGGAGGTTATTTTAAGGTTGTTTCCATGTCCTTATCTCCCCCGCCCCCCATCCAACAAACAGTCCCACAGAAAAACAAACAGGCCAGCATGCCTGGGCTGTTCTCACGGAATGACAGACCCCCTCCGCCCCTCCCCACCCCCAGACTCTTCCCAACCAAATTCCTCTAGGCAGGGCCCCAGTGCTTCTGTTCATCTCATCTCAAGGGGACAACCCAGCTGTCCATTCCGAAAGGCTGATACCCCCAGCTGCTGTTTTCCTCCTGTGTTTCCAAGAGGGCACTAGTAGAACCTGGGATAGGATATAATAGGGCACTTGCTGGCCACGTGGGCCCCAGCACCTCTGGCTGAGCCCCCATCCTGGTCATGTGGGTCAGCGATCCCAAGTGAACTTTTTTATTTTTGCTGCAGGGTAACTGTGGCTGCTGTAGGAGACCCTCCCAGAAACAATCAATTCCGGTCTCTGCAGAGAAGGAAGCATTACAAAAGTAGGAAGAGCTAAAGCAGGATATAGGGGTCCATAAAGGGAGGGGCCTTCTGTGTGTGCCAGGCCCAGCTTGAGGGGGGGGGTGGCTTGCAGAAACAGAGTTGCAAGATACTGATTTTTTGATCAACAAATGTCTGCTCAGTGGTGACATGCTCCAGCTAGCATCCTGCAAAAGTGAACCTGGCAGCCTGGTCTGGTCCTCTGGGAGCTTCGTTTCTAGCTGGGGAAAGACCCAAAAGACCTGGAGATGTGGCTGGAGCAGAGTGAGGAGGGAAGGGCAGATGAGATGGAATGACAGGGCCGGGGCACAGTGGACCTTGGAGGCTCTTAGCAGTTCAGATTTTATTCTAAACAAAATGGGAAGGACAGGCGAGAGGGTGCCTGCTTAGACAGGGCCTGGAGGCTACAACCTTGTACAGGGAGTAAGGGAACATCTGAAATGTAGGAACCACACCCTAAAGGTCTCCTAGGAGCCGGGGATCTTTTTGAGCAATGCAGTGTCTCATTTAAGGGCAGGAGACAGGCACTTCAGAGGCAATCTGTAGGTCTGGCCTGGCCTTCCTTCTAGGATCTCATCTCTTTAGTTCACCCTTCTGTTCAGTGCCTCCACTTTCCCCCCTCTTCCCACCTTCTTTCCACACTCCCCATCTGGCCTTCCAGGTGCCAGGCAGCCTCTCTGCCTCTGACTGCTCTGACATGTCAGAGCCCTAAGAGTTCTGGATCAGGGTTTTTGGGCCCTTTGGGTACCCACACTGCCAAGGCAGCCCTGGCATAATCAAACATGGCCCCAAGTCTCATGGGTCAGCTGGAGCCCTGGTCTCAGAAGGGCCTACCCCCTCACCTCTGCCTCATTGCACACCAGTGAATCTCCAGCTGCTCCAAGTCGCAGTTCCTTCTTTATCTGGGTGCAGGCTGGACAGTCTCAGGACAGCATTCTAAGCTGTAACAGGAACCACAGAGACCCACTAGATAAGTAATCAACCAAGAGTCAATTATTTGTGGGCCAGGGACAAAGCTCCAATTGAGAGGTTCATGAACTTGAAGAACTTGTGGATGTTTAATCAAAATGGAAACTCTGCCTTGCTCTGGCTGGGGGAGAGTCCTTCAGGGCATCATTTGGTGACTTGTGTTTTCCCATAGGGAGGGGCAGGAGGCAGGGTCTTGTAGCTTCATCATCTGGGGTGATGAGTGACTGAGCTGGGTGTAGAGGGATGTCTTTGCCTTCTTCATCATCCATAGCTTTCTATGGGAGAGGTGCAGGGCAAGGCCAGGTCTTAGGGGGTGACCCTAAGTGTTGGCAGCTGGGATCTGCCTTGGGAGGGGGACCCAGTGAGTCCTGGAGGAAGTCCAGCCTGCTCCTTCTCATCAACTCCATCCCCTTCCCTTGGTTTCCTCCAGCACTCCCTCCATTCTCCCAGATCCTCCCCACCCCATGGACCACAGCTGCTGGGGAAAGTGAGGTCATCCTCAGTACCCTGGGGGCCCAGGGAGAACAGACAGGGGCTGGTATCGAAGGGGAGCAGGGATCCAAGTGTCCCTGGGCTCCACTCAGCTTTTCTTGAACTGGCTCTGGAGTGGACACCCCCACTGTGCTGAACAGAACTGGGGGCCGGTCCTTCTCGAAAAACCTCCTCAAAAGCCCCGCGGGGTTTCCACTTGACCCTCCCTCCAGCTTCGTCCGGGTTGCCCTTTCTTCCCAGCTTGCGCCAAGTCACAAGTCCCTCTTCTGCCTCCCTGCCCCACCTCTTGCGGAAGCTCGCAGTTCTGTTCACGTTTTCCGAAGGTCCAGCTTCTCCTGCCTAGTGACTAATCCCGCAGGTTGAGCAACAAGCTGGCTCTGGCGCCCGGGAGACCGCGGTCATTGCCCCTCCGCGCAGAGCAGTGCCCTGGCCTTGAACTTCCCCTGCCGGGCGCCTACCCGCCGGCGCACGCCGCCCTGCCCGGCTTTGCACCCCAAGTCCGGGTGCCCTGCGCCTCTCTAGTGGCTGGAGGACGCCCGCCAGGCCTTGCAGTCCCTGAGGATTCGGGCGCCGCGTGGCACTCAGGGATCCCCGCGCCCCCCAGGTCAGCAAAGGAGGGTGTGTCTTCCAGGCCCAGCTCTTGAGGGAGGTTGTGGGGAGAGAGGATCCATGAAATGCTGGGGCCTCTCTGCCTTCTAAACTCCGTGTCTGCAAACATTCGAAGTTGGGGACGTGCTTGTGCAATGCTGTTTGCGTCTCCCTTGGAGTTGAGGTGTTGGAGGGATTCGCCCCAGAACGCGCGCTCGGGCACGCACACCTCCCCAGCCCCAGGCCAGGGCTGACTCTGGAGGATGTCACTTTTCTCCCCTCACGTGCGCTTTCCCGGGGTCCTCCGGGTTTCCCCACCTCTCACCCTAGCGCCTAGCGCCCTCTTTGTCTGTCTGTCTGTCTCTCGTCCCTGGTCTCCCTCTCTCGGGGTGTTTATTTAATTGTTTTCTTGAGCTCGGCGGGCTCTCCTGCCGTCAAACTCTGCCATCCCCACTCTGCCTGTGTAATTTAAAGCTATAGTTAAATTATGACTTCTCCGGACCTGTTGTGGCACCTACGCCTAAGCCTAATTAAATGATCACATCCATTCTGAAGGCAGCTCTCTTCTCCCCTCCAACGTTAATTACAACATAAGAGGCTTTAATGGCCCGCCTCACCTCCAGCTCCTGGAAAGAAAGGTCAGGCGATTAATTTTCGTCATTAATCTTTTCCCAATGTGGACACTGTGCTGTCACTGGAGCCTATTAAACCCCCTTTGTCCCCGCTTCCAGCCTCCCTCGCCCCTCACCCCCTCCTCCCTGAGTGACTGCAGAGAAGGAAAATATTTAAGAATCACTTTGTCTTTCTGTTTTCTCCCCCTTTCCTAGAGACAGCTTCTCCTTAGGGGTCTTGGGGGTGGGGTTGGCTTCCCTGCGGCTGCAGGCTGCACCTCCGAAGTCCCTAGTGCTGTGAATCCCAGAGTCAGCCTGGGGAGCAGAGAGGCTGGGTCTGTGGCATTCCGTCACTCCTAGGGTGTGGGGGGGAGGTGGGGGGAGAGAGGAGCCGCCACCCTAGTGTGGAGGGAGAGCTGAGACCTGGCTGCCACTTGTCCATCCTTCACTTGGATCCTCATAATAAAAAACTAAGGAATGTGTTGATACCTGGGGTTTTATGGTCTGGTATGAAAATTTTTTTCCTGTGGTGGTCTAGATTCCTTCCCCCATCGCCTCCCACCATGCCTTTGCACCTTCCTCCCTCACCCTGCAACTGCAGCCCTTGAAGTGGGCACAGAATCTAGAGTCCTGCAGTGACAGGGGGCTGAGCATTGGCAGCTCCCTCTGGGGAAGCCACTCCAGATCCAGCCTTAGCACTGGGTGTCCCCCAGCATTGAGTGGAGAGGGGCGGTTGAGAGGGGGCTTGTGGGGTTAAGGGGACTGAGGAGGCCCTGACAGTGTGTTTGCCAAGTGCCCCGAATTCTAGCAGCAGTCCAAAATGAGGGAGAAGGAGAAGTGTGAATAGGTTCTCTGCAGACTGCTTTTCTTCCGATCCCAGAATTTATTTGATTTAAAATTCTAATCTGGAAGAGAGTTCTTGGGAACTGGAGAGGGTGAGACTAGGCCAGGAGGCCCTTAGGACTGACAGGAGCAGAATGAGGGGTGCAGGTGTGAGCTATCCCCAAAGACTCAGGAGTAGCTCTGAGCCTGGCCCTGCCACTGCTCTTGGTGGGGCTCTGGGTGGTCTCACCGGGAAGGTTCTAGGGGCCAAGGGGCAGTCAATGAGGTGATGATTAGAAAAGGACAAAACTGGAAGGGTGGGGTTTGCATGGAGCTGGAAGTTTTGCACCTGAGCTCATGAGCCCAGACTGGCAGTATAATTCAACCCACAGTCCAGAACACACAGACCACACCTCCCTCCCTGCAGCGCTTCCTGGCACAGACACAGCATCTGTCAAGGAGACCAAGTCAAACTTACTCTCTGTGTCCAAAGACATTCAAGAACCCCTGGAGTGCCTCTGTTTAGAACACAGGCCCATCACTTCAATGAAAGCTGGATTAGAATCCCTCAAGCCCAGAACTCCAGGCCTGCAGTAATTTCTAGAATTTCTGGCCCAAGGTAGAAAGATGCTCTGTGTGTGTGTGTGTGTGTGTGTGTGTGTGTGTGTGTGTGAGAGAGAGAGAGAGAGAGAGAGAGAGAGAGAGAGAGAGAGAGAACATGGGTACGCTGGGACACCCTAGCCAGGGAGAAAGGTCAGCTTGGCCATAACATTCACTGACCCTGAATGTGCAAGGACAGAGTGTAGAGAGGACTTTTTGGGAATTCAGGCAAACCTGGGCAAGACCTTCCAGTTTGACTCTGTGGTATGTGGAGGGGTTGGGCTCTAAGGGGTGGTGGGGAGAGCCCTATCTGTGCCAAGAATTATTTGTGTCCAGCAAGGTTGTTTGTGCCCAAATCACTGACTTATGGAAAGAAGAAACTTCTAGGAAAGTTGAGAAGAGTTGGCCAGGACCCAGGAGGTTTATGTTCCTTCAAAGGAGGTTTCTTTCTAGGAAGGTGTCTCCTCTCACCTCCACCTGCCCAAGCCTGCTCCTGCTGGCTTTGCACGAGGTGGGCATCTGCACCTTCCGTGGCCCAAGCGCAAACCTCCCCAACCCAAACCAGCCCCTCCCCCCCAACTCCACCCCAAGGACATTGGGGACATCACGTCCATAGAGCCCTGCACAGCCGGATAATAATAATTAATAACCATTAGGAACAATAAGGAGAATACCAGTGCCCAGTCAGCCCAATGTGCAGCCTCGGCTTTTTTCTTTCTTCCTTTTTTTTCCCCACTTTAATGAAAACAATGATTTGACTTTGAAGAAAGTGACTTTTTTAAAGTGAAAGCTGGATTGAGTTCCTCATTCGCCCCCACCCCCTCTTTCTTGCCGTCCCCCTTCCCTTCCGAGCTCCTCCTCCCATCTTGCCCCCCTCCATTTTTCTCTCTCCCTTTTTTCTTTTTCTTTTAATACTCTGCGTTCTATCATGCAAATCCCCTTTCAAATTATGAGAGTATTAGAGCCATCAACGGTAATGTCACCGCCACAAAATGAGAGTGGGGACTTAAGCACCTAACGAACAATGAAATGTGCGAGCCCTGGGACAGGACAATTAAGAACTGGGCTTAGCCAGCCAGGGAAATTTATTGCTATCAAATCCATATTTCTATTTTCCCCCTGAACAGTAACCTATTTGAATATGATTAAAGGGTTTCATTACGGCAGAGAGAAAGGCCTGTGTCCCGCGGTTCCTGGTGAGCTCACAAACACAGGCTTGGAGCTAGGGTGCTCCTGGGAGGATAGGGGTGGGACGTGGGGGGTCATGGAGGACCCAGGGGTCCTGAAATTGAACACGGGGGTGCTGGCTGTAGAGATGGCCTGCAGAGATGGGTCTGGCGAAGGAAGCGGTTGACTGGAAATGGAGTCTGAGCGTCTCTGGTTTTCTGATTCTGCAGAAGGTACTGGAAGGTTCCTTAGTAGATGGGGAGACTGAGGCACTGCTTCCTGATGGCCGCTGAAATCAGTGAGCGTGGAAGACCCAGGATTGGATCAAAAGCCCTGCTCCCTCCCCCTGTGTCCTCCTTCCCTCCCCACTGCACCTCCTTTTTTCCTTTTGCCCCTCTTTTTTTCTCTTCACACGTTGTGCCCCCTCCGGAGCCAAACGCTATAAAGATATACTAGAAACACAAGAAGCCATCCCAGCCAGGGAAGATTTATAGTCTGGTGGAGGAGATGAGACTAGACAGAAGAGGCTGACAGCCGCTGGAGACAGTGGCCGGTGAATGTCAAGATGAGTGGTGCTGATGCCGGGTCCTGAGGGGTTCAGGGTGGGTTCAGAGGGGCCGGGTGGGCCAGGGGAGCTGCAAACGGCTCTGCTCTAATACAAATAGATGGCAAGGAATTTTCTCCCCTAGAAGCCTGCACAGCATCACTCTGCTCCACGCCAGAAGCTTCATGAGATCAGGCCATCGCCCCTTCCTGTGCTCTGCTGCCCCTAAACCAGTAAGAATCATGGTAAGGACACGGATGCCAACCACCCTGCTCCTGTGCATTGTGTGTCATTTTAGTTGTAGAGTTTCACACCCCTGTTTGCATTAAATTCTCCAAACAGCCCTTTAATGGGGGGCAGGGCTGATGAGTGAGATACAGAGAGATTAAATAACTTGTAGGTAGGAAGCCTTATTAGCAGATCGGGAGACTGAAGCACTAAGAGGTGGAGCAACTTCCTA
Source organism: Talpa europaea (assembly GCF_964194135.1). Lineage (NCBI taxonomy): Eukaryota > Metazoa > Chordata > Mammalia > Eulipotyphla > Talpidae > Talpa > Talpa europaea. The sequence goes on from NC_140068.1 coordinate 89,751,967, forward strand.
ACTTGTCCACAGAAGCTATCTAAATGGCCATCTATAGAAGACTGGACCGGAAAGATGTCGCACATGCAGACTCTGGAATACTATTTGGCTGTAAGAAAAGATGAAATTGTCATTTCCAGCACAGTGAAAGGAGGTGGAGGGAGCTCTGTAGTCAGGCAAGTCAAAAGGACAAGGGCAAATACTGGCCGTTTACGTAGTGGACAATATGACAAAATAAAATATTTAAATTAATTAGTGATCATCAGTAAATGAAGTGAGGTTTCTGAGGTTGGGGGCATGGAGGAGAAAGGGATGGTGGTGTGCAACAAATAAAGAAATAACTTGTCCGGGGGGCCTCCCTGGTGGTGCAAGGAGTTAAGACGCAGCACTGTGAAGCTATTGCCAGCCACTGCAGCACAAGTTCAATGCCCGGCCAGGGAGGTGACCCATGTGGTGCAGCAGACCTCTCCTGTCTTCGCCTGCTGCTCCCCTAGGCAGTGTATTTTAGTCGTTCTACCTGTTCTGTTCTCCACTCTGTCTCTGGTGAATCCTCTCACCCCCCTCCCACCTCTGGCCTGTACCCCAGTTCTTGTATGCATAAATAAAGAAATCTTTTTTTTTTTAAAAGAAAAAACCAAAATAACTTGTCCAAATTCATATGGATAATAAATGACAGAGCTGGAATTTGAACGCAGGTTGGTCTGACTCTAAAATCCATTCTCATATGCATGTGATTTCTGGAAGGGGGCACACACACACACACACACACACACACATACTTCTGCCCTGCTCTTCCCCAACCCCCTAACTTGTGGCAGCTTCCTTCCTGCTGGCCGCCCTGAAGAAAAGAACAGTGACCTAGTCAGACAGGTCAGCTGCCTGACCCTGGCAGCTGGAGGGGGACAGATGTTGTGGGCACAGATCTGAGGTGTGGTGCAGCCTCACACCTTCAAGTGGAGAATTACACAAGATGGGAAATAAGTGAGCACTGGTTTGTGTGGTTCTGAGCTGGGAGAAGGTCAAGGTCATGTAGGAAGATTTTTCCAGAGCATGGACCCTTGCTGGCAGATCCCTGGCCTTTCAGCTAGCCCTGGACAAGAGCCTGAACTGAGAAGGGGCAAATGGCAGGCCAGGGCCAGGTATAAGGGTCTGAGAAGGGACAGGTTTAGTGACGTGACTCGGGAGTGAAAGTCAGTGTTTGCGTTCCGACCGGGATGTGCTCTTGAGCTCCCTTAGGTTTTCCAGTTTCATGTGTCACTCTGACAGCTCCCCAACTCTCCACTGGGGTACCCCCTTTCTTACCTGGAGCTTCTGGACAAAGAATGCCTCCATGAGTCCCGGGAGGCTGGATAAAGTGTCATTACTAACGCTAGGACATGCCCTGTGCCATTTGAGACTTACTCTTTGGCAACATACACTGGCCTGGTACACCGGAAGCCTGGGCATCACCAGGGCAGGCGGTGGCATTTGAGGGGAAGGCCAAGGCCAAGGTCCCTTCTGCTACTTTGCAGCACCACCCCCAGGTTTCTCTTCTTCACGATCCATCTGGTAATAACTTTCCCTTCCCGTTAACATTCTTTGGAGTCTGCTCCTCTCATTCACTCCTTCATTACTCCTGCATCCATCCATTCAACAAACATTTACCCAGCATGTGCTGGGATATAAAGATGTTTTACATAGTCTCCATGTTTCTAGGAGCTCATCATCTATTAGAGAATTGGGCATGTGCGCAACAAAGCATAATGACCAGGGGATTGACGGACAGCTCCCTCTGGGCACCATTACCCTCTAAGGCAGGCAGGGCAGATATTGTCCTCACTCAAGAGGCAAGTAAACCGAGGCTCAGACAGCCCAACTGAATAGCCCAAGGGGGTGGCCACCTGATAAGCTAGTTGGCATTTCTGTCCCTCCCAACTTCCCTCCAGTCCTTTCTTTCCTAAAATCCTTCGATCTCAGTAATCAGTCTTGGCTTCTGGTCATCTACCCCAAGGGTGTTGGTTAAAATAAACCCATAAGCTGACCAATAGAATGGACACTGGTCATAGCATCGGAGCAGGGTCCTGAGGCCCCCTGCTGGGCCAGGCGCTAATATTTGGTTTCTGAATCTGAGGCGGTCCAGCAAGTCCCAGGGCGGTGATTAGGGTGGTAGAGAGTGCAGCATTCAGTGGGCTAGGGGTAATGATCGTCTATTTACCAGAACAGAAATTTTAGAAAACAGCACCAGCATGTTGGTGTATACCACCTAACTATCAACTTTGCTTCCGTCCATCTGTTCACCCACCTATCCATCTATCATCCATCCCTCCATCACCCACCCACCCATCCATTCCACCCCAGCCCTACCACCAGTGTGCTCTGAGCACTGCTGGAAACATCTTTGAAGAAAAGACAAGCTTCCTTCTCTTTAGATGCTTATCCTGGACTTGGGGAGCCAGGGTAGACCCACCCAAATGTTAGCAACTGTCCAAATTTTGTATTGGAGTAGCACAGGGCGGGGTTCCTCGTGCCTGACAAGTGTCTAAAGGTTCAGAACAGACAAAGATCACATGTGTGTGGGCAGCCAGTGAGGCTGCCAGGGCACGGCAAGCCTTCGAGCTGGAGCTTTGCATGCATGAAGGTAAATCTGCTGGCTTCTGCTTGGCCCAACCTCCTGGGGGCATCACTTGTTCCTTCTCCATCCCCAAAGTCCTACACTGCCTGGGACACTAGAGAGAGGGACCGAGAGATGCTGCCAGCTCCCACCCAGACCCCTCACTTTGGCAGGTGCATTGCCTCCTGCAGGGAAGGAGCCAGCCTGCCGTTGGGTTCCCAGCTCTCCCCCTCTCTCTTTCTCCCCCTCTTTTTCCTTCCTGGGGCTGTCAGTTTAATGGACAGGTGTTTAATTCCAGCCTGTCAGGCGCCTAGAAATGCCAGCATCACTGCACATCAGTTTGCGGAGTTTGCTCTTAAAAGAACAGCGAGGAGCTGAACTCTGCTATCTACAGCTTGGCCCGCTCTCTCTTTGTCTCCATCTCATCCGGCAAATGTGGATGCACCTTTCTCACCAACATTTTCCACGGGGATGGCTGAAGCTCCGGGAGCCTGGCAGACGAGGTGAAGAGCCTCTCCAAACGTCTCCAGTGGAGATTGGGCTCCCAAGTGTGAGGTGTCATCAATTTTGTCCCTGGCACACGCTGGGACTGTTTTTAACTATTAAAATCTTATAAGAGCAAAAGCACGCTGCTTCTACCATCCCTGGGGCAGGGAAATGGCTGTCAGGTTCTCTAGGGGGTACAAGCAGCTGCTCTCCCCTGACCAGCAGGCCTGAGCTGCATACGTATGGAACTGCATACACCCCTCTGACTGGAAAACACATGGAGCCAGCCCCAGGAATGTGCCAGAGATTGCAGACTTGGACCTGGGGTTAGAGTGTGGTCCAGAGTTCACTGTGCATGCTACCCCCAGAAGGACGGTATCTGGCTAAGCTTCTGTTGGATTTTGGGAGAGACTCCGGACTATGGGACAAGGAAGGAACAGGCCAAAGGTCTGAAAGGAGGACCTAGCTTTGGGGTGAGGGACAAGACTTGAGGAATTGGGGCATATCAAGTCAGCCAGAGGGCAGAGCTGGGACAGCTCAGCCCAGCAGTGAAGGTACTTGAATGGCATCTCGGAAGATTGTTGGGCTCACCCTGGCACATAGCTTTCCTTCTGGTCCCTTTCCTGCCCACCCATGCCCGTGTCCCTCCTGCTAGCTTGTCTATTTCTTTTTGCTTTGAAACCTCCTACCTGTCCCCCTCACCGCACCTCCACCCACCCACATACCCCAACCAGGCATCACGGTTCCTAACGAAACGGAACCACTGCCAGATGAAATATATTACTATTAAATACTTAATTCTTCTAGTGAGCAGAGAGCAGGCAGTATGAATACGATTATTAAAGAAAATTACTTTGGCTGATCAGATATTTCTGCATACTAATTTCTGACCCCTCTTCCCTCACTCCCGCTTCTCATTCCTCAGAGACCAGGACAGATAAAATTCCATCACAAATAGCTGATTACCGAGGCTTGCATTAAAAATCACATTTTCCTCTGCCTTTCTCTCTCTGGTGTCTTCTCTACGCTGATGTCCTTGCTGGAGAAGGGGTGTCGCTAGACAGCAGCAGCCTTTGGACGACGTCTAGGAAGACCCTAGGCCCTCCTTCTCCTCCTCGCCGCATACTCTTCAGTATCAGCACATCCATTATTCCAACCACACCCCTAAATGGGCAGAAGACCCTGCAAACACAGGAGGTCCTGCTCTCAGCTCCTCAGACACCTTATCCCAGGCCCCAGCCCCAGTGCTCTGTACTCAAGAACACAATGCAGCTGCCAGTTAACAAGATGGCTGACTCTGCTCTTTCGTGGGGAGCTCTGGCTCTTAGTGAGGAACAGAAAGTGTGGCCAGAGGCCTCACCCCCAAGGACAGGAACTGTCTCACTTCCCCAGCTTCTGATTGGTAGAGTTTTAGGCCTCTCTGTAAGCACCTAGGGAATCCAGAGTGAAAGAATTCATTCATTCACCCATTAAAGTCAACAAACTTTGACGTGTGTGTGTATATTTGTATGCATGTGTCTCCAGTGTCTAACTCTAACACTTAAATGGCCTATGCCTTTGTTTTCATACCTGCAAAGTGGGGATAATAGCAGTACCTACTTCATGTGATTGTTGTGAGGATTAATGAGTTAATGTATAAAAAACACATGGAACACACTAGCACTTGAAAAGTGCCATATAAGGGCCTCCCTGGTGGTGCAAGGGTTAAGATTCAACCTACGAAGCTATCTGCAGCCACTGGAGTACAAATTTGATTCCCAGCCAGGGAGCTACCCACATGGCAGCAGACCTCTCCTGTCTTGCCCGCTGCTCCCCTCAGCAGTGTATTTCAGTCAATCCACCTGTTCTGATCCCTACTCTGTCTCTGGTGAATCCTCTCGGCCTCCACACCTCTGGCCTGTACCCCAGTGCTTGTATGCACAAATAAATCTTTAAAAAAAAGAAGTGCCATATAAGGATTAGTTATCACTACCATTACACATATATATATATATGTGTCTATACATATGCATATATAATTAAAAAAAAATATTCCTCCCCTGTTTATGAGTGACTTGAGGAACTGGGGCATATCAACTACAGCCAGGGGCTATAATTCTCGTGTAGAGGGAGCTTCTCCAGGCTTCTTTCCTAGATTCTTGCCTCAGTTAACTAGGTCCTCAGTGCTTCTCAGACCCCCTTCTCAGTGACCCCTAACCTCTACTCTGAGCCCCCCAGCCTCAGTTTAGGCCACTGGTGCCAAAGCAATTACCAGTGTTCTGGCAATCAGCGGCAGTGAGGGGAGCATGCTAAAAATACACTCATTCCCCCACAATCCCATAAGCCTTCAATTTACCTGCTTTTATAAAAAGATGCTTCCTTAGGTGTCACCCGAGGAAGGTATAATTACAGCCTGGGAATGTTAATTCTCTTGCTCCTGATATGTGGATCACTGCTCTGCGGGGCTCCTGTCCTCCTCAGCACCTTGGTAGGGAGATGGGCAGGAGAGAGTCAGGCTCACAGGCAATGCCAGGCCTAGCAGTCTGCAGGGACGCATCCTTGAGCCAGAAGACACTGGCGAGACCAGTGAGCTGGAGGAAACCTGGAAGGGGTGTCCTTTCATACCTGGTTACCTCCAGAAACTTCCAGGGGCCTGAGATAGGAGGGGGGGTGGACCCCTTCAGACAGAGACCTTCACAGCTTTGTGGGGAAGTGGGAAGAAGTGGGAACCCTGAGTTCCTGTGCCCCTCCCCCAACTCCCACCCTGTCCACCTTCATTCTATTTTTCAACACAGCTGCCAGAGGGGTGCGTACTCCCTATCTCACAGTGGCCTCAAGACCCTCCACTTACTTTTCCCTGCTTACTTACTCCCCAGCACTCAACAGCACCTCCTATTGTCTATGTGTCTATTTAAGTCTCATTTTGGTAACAATTCCTCACTAGGATATAAACTGCTTGAGGTCAAGGATCTTCATCTGTTTTCTTCCCTGAGCTCAGTGCAGTGCTAGGCACACAGTGGGTGTGCATGAAGAACTTGTAGATAGGGCCTCCCTGGTGGCACAAGATGTCAAGTGCTTCTGTACACTCTGCAGCACCCTGGGCTTCTCCTCGTGGCTCTTCACAACTGTAAATATTTAGCCAATTGCAGCGTGATGGAGGACTGTGTCTTCCACACTGGGCAGCAAGCACCCTGAGAGCAGGGGCCGGCATAGCCTGCATCAGGGCTTGACATAGTTATAGCTGCTAAATAAATATGTGCCAGATGAGTCACTTGTGAATTATTAAACACTCAGCACATCGAATTCAACTGAAACTAAGATGCCAAAGAAGAGAGAATCCTAATGGAGCCAGATCCATCATGGCTCTTCCTGGGAATTCTAGTCTCCTACGGGAGCTCAGACAGAGTGCACTTCCTCCAGGGTGGCAGGCAGAGTGACCCCCAGGAGGCAGGTGGGTGGGGCTATTTCGGCACACCCATTCCTAGAAGGAAGACACCTTCAGACAGAGGTGGCAGTGAGCTTTGAGCCCTCAGTCTGGCCCCATCCAGTCAGCAGAGTGACCTGACTGAGGCCATATTGGGGTGGCTGCCTCACCTCCACCCCAGACTCTGATGGAGGACGGTGGGATGAGAGGCAGGGTGGGGCTCAGCCTGCCGGACCCTCTGCGAAGCTGGCAGGCTTGAGTCTCCACAAGCTCTAGTCCCAAGGCTGTATATACACAGGGCCAGGAATGTTTATTTTTCCTTATTGACTTTCTCCAAATAAACCCCTGGCCAGCAGAAAGGGGCTCCCAGCAGCAGCTGTTTACCCAGTGTTTGTGATAAAGAGGCTTCTCCATAGCAACAGGTGGCAATGCACTGCGCTCCGGGAACATGGCGGGGCCTTGCAATGGGGCTATGTTTACTCAAAGGGGAAGAAAAAGAGGCAGAGAGAAAGGAAGGAAGGAAAGAAGGAAGGGAGGAAGGAGAGAGAGAGAAAGTCAAAGGTCAAAGCAGGAGACAGGCTGAGAAGTGAATAGCAGGCCGGAAGCCCTGGAAGGAGTTTGGAGTGTGTCTGTCCTCAGGGAGACTTATGTTCGGGCTGTGGGGCCCGTGGAGGGAGAGGCCTTCCTAGGAGGGTACAGGGAAGCGTGGACCTGCTGGGTGTGGGGTAACTGTGAGCAGAGGCCTTTGCACAGCAGCTGCTCAACATTCACCTGCATGACCTGGTCAAAGCATGAAAGGACGTTACGGGGTGTGTGTGTGTGTGTGTGTGTGTGTGTGTGTGTGTGTCTGCTGTGCATGCACACTGTCCTCCCACATATGTGTGTCTCTCTGCACTGGGGGAAAAAGTGTGTGTCAATTTCCTAATGCTGTGTATCACCCCAGACTCAGTGGCATAGAAACACAAGAGTCTATTTTCTCACAGGTCTAGAGTGTTCCAGGCCAGTCTCCTAGCCTCTGGGGACTGCCAACCCTCCCTGGTGCTCTTTGGCTTGTAGACACTTTGCTCCATCTCTGCTCCCATCACTGGAGGTGTTCTCCCCTGTGTGTCTCTGTGCCTGCAGCTAAACCTCCCTCTTCTCACAAGGCATTTGATTTAGGGTCCACCCTACTCCAGCAGGACCTTGCCTTCATGTGACTATATCTGCAAGACTCTTTCCTAGTCCCAGGGGTGAAGACTTAACACACTTTAAAAAAATATTTATTATATATATTTTACATCATTGTTCATTAAAAAAAATTTTTTTAGTAATTTATTTCTTAAGATTTATTTATTTATTTATACAAGAACTGGGGTGTAGGCCAGATGCATGGGAGGGTGAGAGAATTCACCAGAGACAGAGCGGGGAACAGAACAGGCAGACTGACGAAATACACTGCTGAGGGTAGCAGCAGGCGCAACAGGAGAGGTCTGCAGCGCCATGTGGGACACTCGCCAGCTGGCCGGGATCGAACCAGCACTGCAGAGACTGCGGATAGCTTCACAGTGTGGCGCTCAACTGTCTGCGCCACCAGGCGAGGCCCTCATTTTTTAAAAGAAGATGTACCTCATTCATTTATGCATACAAGAACTGGGGTATAGGCCAGAGGTGTGGGGGGTGAGAGGACCCACCAGAGACAGAGTGGGGAGCAGAACAGGCAGACTGACTGAAATACACTGCTGAGGGGAGCAGCTGGTGGGACAGGAGAGGTCTGCTGTGGGTTAGCTCCCTGCCCAGGGATTGAACTCATGCCACAGTGGCTGTAAACAGCTCCATAGTGCTTAGACTTAACCTCTTGCGCTACCAGGGAAGCCACCATTGTTTATTTTTGTACAATATTTGCTTTCTCCTCTCAGTTAGGACTTAACACACTTTAGGGGGGACATGACTGTGCTCACATTGGGGGTGTATGCATGAGGGTGGTGATGGCTATCAGAAAAGCTTGGGGGATGAACCCATATACAAGGCTCTTAGAAAGCAGACAGCTCCTTGATGCCTTTACTGTTCCTTCTCCACAAAAGGGGGTGGTGGATTGGGATGAGAGCAGGACCCCACTGTCTCATCTGGTGAAGTCCTCAGGCAGCAGGGGCAGTGTCATGTCCTGAACCCATGTCTCATGTAGCTGTGTGGCCTTGCACAAGTTACTTCTCCCCTCAGTGCCTCCCTTCTCTCCTGTGCCCCAGGAATACCCACCTCGCAGTCTGCCAGGATCACAAGGCACCTGGGAAGAATGCCTGGCACAAAGCAGGCACCACATGAAGTATGGGCCATTTTTATGATTTTTCATGAGCCTTGGTTTTTCTATCAGGAGTGCTCAGAAACCCACTTGAGAATGACACACCAGGGGTGCCCATGCCCACAGAGAGCAGCCTCTACTCCAAAAGTTGGCACAGTGAACCAGATGCCAAGGGGCATAAATGACATGGACACACTTGGGTGGAGTCTGTCCTGGTCTAGACCTGGTCCAGATCTGGTCTAGACCAGGGCATCAGCAGGAATATTCTAGCTAGACATAGGGCGCCTGCCTGCATGGGCAGCCTGCAGCAATGCCATCCGCCTGCTCACTGTTCCCAATTTAGGCTAGCACTGAGCCCCGGCAACAGGGCTGAAGTGTATGAAGGAAGTCGGGGACCAAGGGCACTTGCACATGCGTGTGCGCACATGCATGCCACACTTCATAGACACAGTACACGTATCATACAGACACACCTCACAGATACTTCACACACTCGTATACTTCATACACAATCTGACACATACCCCCTCAAAGATGCACATACATGCATCTTACAGACACACACCCCTCACAGATGCACACACACACATTACATACACCTCACACACACACACCTCACAGACTTCCTCCTCACATAGGCGTAAACACAGATTTCAGCCCCATGGCCATAGGCCAGACCTATGGCACTAGGAGGTCACACCGCACATGGAAACCCAATTTATTTGTTCATGGACACCCCCATGCTCTAGACACTTCTAGTTACTGGAGAAACAGGAGGGGGCAAAACATGCAGATTACATTTTATTTAGGGAGACAGACAGTAAGAAGAAGAATAAGGAAATGATGCTGTGCATTAGAAGGAGTTCAGTGCGATGGGGAAAAATGAAGGGGAAAAGGCGCGTGAGGAGCCTACGGTTTTCGGTTTTCAGTGCCTCCTCTTCTCCTTCCCTCTCACCCCCAAGGCCAGGCCTGTGCCAGAGCCCTGCAGGCCCCAGCCCCACTCTCTACTCCAGTGGAGTGGGTGGGGGCCAGAGCAGAGCAGGCGGCTGCCCAGTGGCTCCAGCTGTCACGTCCCGGCAGCTGGCGTCCCCACGCGGGGTGGGCCTCCCCTGAGATCTGTTGCTCTCTAACTACAGCGTGTCATCCTCCTCGTTACTATTCTAATCCTCATTACAGGGAAATGTCCTCACGCTCAAACACAACAAACATGCAGCGTTGTTACAAGGCCCCGTGGGGGAGGCATGGGGAGGAAGAGTTGATGGCTCCTGGCGCTTCTGGGGGAGGGCGGGGAGAGCAGCCCCTTCAGGATGTCAACTTTTTCTCTCCTTTCTGTCCTGTGAGCTCCCATTATCGTCCTTACCAATGAGAGCACAGCTTAGTTTACTCCAGGCTTGTGCCTGCCACCCACTCATCATGGGGACTTCAGAGCCCAGCCCTGCCCTTTGCCTCATTTATCTTTGCAGCAACTGTGCCAGCCACACAGTAGGTGCTCCATAAATGCTATCTAGGTAAACACTGAGGAAAAGCTGGGCAAGAGGGGAACAAAAATAAATGCAATGTTGAGTAGGGGAGAATCCTGGCCTATTGCCCCAGGGCCCTGGGTGGGCAACAGGACCCAGGAAGCTTGAGCCACAAGGAGCTACCCAACCCCAGCCCCAAGGAGCTGTGCTCTTCCAGAATCTTCTCCTGCAAGTTCCACCATCACAGTTACTCCTTTGTGCTAAATATGATCCCTTCCCTTCCTTACACTTAAAAGACAAATTTACTCCCTGTGAAAGGAGAGTGTATTTGGTGACCAATCAAGTTGAATGACCTTGGGTGAGTCCTTGAGTTTTTTCTGAGCCTCAGCATCTTGGTCTGTAAATTGGGGCCATGACACGAGCCTTCTTCAGGGCTGTTGTGTGGGTGAAATGAACTACTCTTTACAAAGCATTCTGCGTGATGCCTAGCTCTCGGGACAGCCAGGAACGGCAGACTGTCAGTGTGTCTGTCTGGCATACTCCACCAGGACACATCCCTGGGCTGGGCAGGTGAAGGAGAACCCTGGGAAATGATCATTCTCCCGGGGCCACTGACCTTGGCATTGCTGAAGCGATTTGGGTGAGAGAGAGGACCCGAGAGATTGAACATCTCTGGTAGCTGGGTGGGCACAGGCCCCAGGGAGCAGGATATTGTGAAGGTAAGGAACAGGGTCTGTGTTTGGGGTCCTGAGTTGGGGAGATGTGTGACTGCAAAGAAGGAAGAAGGTGAGGAATGGGGGACTAGCAGGTTTACTTCCAGCCCTGAGCGATGAGCACAGGGGAGACAGCTAGAGAACAGAGCCCTCAGAAAGTTTCCAGCACATTCCTGCTAAAATTAGCCCCGTCTTGCGTACGCAACTCTATATTTAAACCAGCGGCCTGTCAGAGTCACTGTGCTGTGCCGCCGGCACACGCCAGCGGGTTTGGGGCCCAGGGCTGATGCTGGGGTGCAGGCAGCAGCCCCAAGCAAGGGCAAGGCGCCCAGGGCCTAGGGGAGCCCACCATGTGTCACACTTGTTTGTAGAGATTTGCAGGGGGTGTGTGAGTGTGTGCGGCAGTGTGAGACCTCCTGCCTCTTGTCTTGGGGGCAGGAAGCCCAGCTGGGCAGTCAGACAAAAACACAGTTAGAGATGTGGGCACATGCAAAAGGGATGGGGGCAGACAGGTGGAAAAAACACCAAGAGAAAAGGAGAAAGGTGTCAGGGAGTGGGGCCGGATGGTAGCAGCGTGAATGAGGAGGGAGGGCAGGAGGCAGACAGAGCGCCAGAGACAACGTAACACTAGGTGGTCCCCCCCTCACCCTGTACTTGGGGACAGTGGAGTGTGACCAGGGGTACTCAGCCTCCTCCCTGACTACCAGGCACCCCCACTCTGAGGGTAGGGAGCCCACGCTGTACCTGCCATCCCCGCCTGTGCCCAGCCTTCTCCAGGGAGAACGCTAGCTGATAAGAAGCCGGTTTTACCCGAGGCCTGGAATATTAACTTTGACACGGCAAAGGGGATGTTTTATTACCCAGGAATATTTCTGCATCTCTTCAGAGATCTTCTCGCTCAACACCCACCCCCCAAGCTGCAAGCCTCTTTAGACAAAACTGGTTGTACAGTTAACCCTTGTGACCAGCCCTGCTACCGGCCTCAAAGAGGGGATTTTACATGCGAACGAGTGTCTATTCTGTGCAGCTAGCTGATCCCTTACCCTTACTCCACTGGGGTGTGCATGTGCATGTGTGTATGGTGGGCAAACTGGTGCAGGTGGGGTGACTCATGAACACTCCCACAAGGCCCTTCCCGCAGCCCCAGTCTCCTCTGGTTGCAGATCCTCAAGGGACCCCAGAGAGCCATCAGTCACCTCTTAGGGTGCAGATGGGGTAACTGGCTCTCCAAGAGGGGATGTGAGTAGCCCGGGTCATGCAGGGGACGGAGTCCCTACCTTTCTACCTCTCCATGTGCTCAGTGCCTTCTGCTGGTTAAGTCCCGGCTATTCTTAGTGTGTGCCTGCCTGCTCTGACATCACCTTCTCTCCATAAACTCAGCTCTGGCTTTCTAGGTAGAGTGGCCAATGGTCCAGTTGTCTTGAGACTGCCCTGGTTTTAGCATTGAACGTGAAGCCTCTAAGCTAGCATGGTGGATCTTCCTGTTTCCAAGTGAGAACAATTTCCTTTTTCTGTGCTTCCAAAAATATCCAACGATAATAGCTAACCCTTAATTGGCCCTTGTATTGTTGTTCAAAGCACTTGACATGGATTCACTTATTTAATCTTCTTCATAACCCTCTGAAGTGGATGTTATTATTCCCATTTTACAGATGAAAAAAATGAGGCCTAGCATGGTAATAGGCAAACCCAGGTGAGGAGGGCAGAGCCAAGCACACTCTGGCCCCAGAGGCAGGGCTCTGTGCCAGTAGGCTATCCAGCCCTCTCCTGGAGGGCACCTCTTGTGGCTGGGATGTAAGGCAGCTCCTTGCTCAACCAAACTCTCAGTGGAGTGAAGCCATGTCTCCTTAACCCCAGGGAAGGCGCAGTGCCAGGCACTAAGCAAAATTGTGCTGACAGAACCCACGCCTGCCTGCCTCCCTCCCCCGGCACTAATTCCTTCCCTTTGTCCCCCACCCTGGGCTCTGGGCTGGGGCCAGAGGGCCCTGCCAGCCATCTTCCTTGCTCCCACTCGTTGTCATTTCAGCAACTGAGCCCTCTATTCCAGAGTCTTGCAGAAACTACTTTCCTGTGAGCCAGCCAAGGTCAGAAGAAATCCGTCCACATGTTCTGAGCGGTTCCAGACTCAGTTTTTGGCCTGCGGCCACTGCAGACCCACCCTCTGCCTGTCTCCAAGATGGGAGCGCCCAGACTCCGGAAGCTGGACCCTGTTGGCGGCTTCTGGCTTCTGGGGCCTCTGCTGCAGCCACCCTGCTCCCGTGCAGATGTAATCCCCACATAGGGGTACGGGTGGTACAGCTCTTGCGGTTTACTCTGTTTCCAGAAACCCTTAGTGAAATTACAGCTTTAATTAAATACAGCTGGCTGTACGTTATACTCCATATAATTATCGTGTTATTATTATTATCACTTAGACAAAAGTTCAAACAAAGTTTATTGTAAATACTGTTTGACAGGAACAACTGGAAGAGCTGAGGGCTATCCGCCCGCCTGAGTGACAGAGAGGAGTGGCCACTGCTGCTCAGAGGCAGTGGAGGGAAGGGGCCCTTTGGGGGAGGAGGCAGGTGTGCTTGGGGGAAACTAGGAAGAGAGGGACCTGGGAAGGCATCAGCTTAAGTAGCCGTGTCCCATCTCAAGGCCTTGGTTCCCTACCCTGGGATAGAGACGTTTCATTTATCATACTGTGTGCTATTGATTGAGACCTACTGTGTGTCAGGCACTGGTTTGGGCCCTGGAGCTCAGTGGTCAAACAAGAAAACAAAATTCCTACCCTCATGAAACCTACATTCTAGTGGAAGAGAGAGAGAGACAATAAGTAAATGTATACTATCAGGTGGCAATAAGTCATCTGAGGAAGATAGCTCAAGGAAGGGGAGAAAAGAGTGTTGGAAGGACTGAGTTTGCTGCTTCAAGAAAAGGGCACCATTTGATCAGAGCCCTGAATGAAGTGAGTGAGCTGGGAGAAAGTAATTGGAAAGCAGTCCTAGCAAGGGGAACAGTACTAGCAAAGGTCCTGGGGCAGGAACACATTTGGCACATTCAGGGAATAGCTGGGAGACCAGCGTGCTAGGAGCAGAGGAAGAACAAAGTAATGAGATGAGGTTGGAGGAAGAAGGGGCCACAGTGTATGTAAGTCCTGGTAGATCTTAGAGGGAACTTTGGATTTTATTCATAATGTGAGGGGAAGCCATCGTGGGGTTAAGGGAAGGTGGGCAAGCTCGTGCTCTCAGTAGGATTAGATTCACACTAAGATCACCAAGGATCCTTACAACTTTGACTCACCCTGACTCCAAGATCCAGTCCTGGGCACTGAACTGCTCCAAAACTCAGTTGGTTAAAAATGAAAAATTATTGGGCCTCCCCGGTGGCACAGCGGTTGAGCACTGGGTTGCGAAGCTGCCCGCTGCCTCTGCAATGCCGGTTCGATCCCCGGCCACTGGGTGAGGGTGCCACATGGAGCGCAGACCTCTCCTGCCGTGCCCGCTGCTCCCCTCAGCAGAGTATTTTGTCATTCTGTCTGTTCTGCTCCCCTCTCTGGCTCTGGGAATTCTCTTACCCTCCTGCACTTCTGACTGTACCCAGTGCTTGTATAAATAAATAAATCTTTAAAAAAAGAAATGAAAATTTATTATTAACTTTCAAAGTTCTGTTGGTTGACTGGGCTCAGTTGGGTGGTTTTTGCTTGGGGTCTCTAGAGTCATATGACTAGATCCTCGGGTGGGTGCTGTGCTGAACATCTCCCCCTCACTTTCCTCATGGCCTCTCCCTGTGCCAGCTTGGGCTTCCTCACAGCATGGCTGGCTAAGCGGTATCTGATAGTGAAACTTTCTTTCTTTTTTTTTTTTTTTTTTTTTTTGTGGGACCCTCGCTGGTGGCCGGGGATCGAACTGGCGCTGCAGAGGCTGCAGGCAGCCCTGCAACCCAGTGCTCAACAGCTGCGCCACCAGGGGAGGCCCTGGTAGTGAAACTTTCAAGAGGCCCAGGCTTATCCTTGGGAGCCACACAGTATCACATTCACCACATTCTTTTTGTTACCCTGCATGTCCCAGATTTAATGGTGGGGGTAAGGATCTATACAAACACAATAGTGCAGGGAAGTATGGTTAATTGAGAGGTCACCTTAGGGAGCAGATGCCATAGGTTCCTATGGAATAGCCACTGAAATAATAATGATAGCTACTATTCTTTGAGTGCTTTCTATAGACTAGGTAATGTTCTGGTTTCCATATTTTAACCATTTCATCTTCATATCAACCCTAAGAGATGGTTACTACCGTTAACCCTATTTTACAATTGAAATCTGAAATATGGAGAGGTTAAACATCTGGCCCAAAGCCACCTAGCTTGTGAGTGGGGAGTGGGGATTGAAATGAGGTTGTCTGGCTCCAGAGTCTTTGCTCCCCCAGACTCAAGCTTCCTTGGTCTGGAGATGCACTGCAACAGCTGGAGACAAAGGGATTCTTCCTGGTGGTCCTGGGCATGGAAAGTATCAGATTGAATTGACCTGCTGACATGCACAGGAACTTTTCCAAATGGGAAAGAGTGGGCTTTTTGATGTGCCTGAACACATCCATGACCCTTGCAATTGGCAGTGTATGATCCACGGCATTTTTAAACCAAAAGGAATCTTCACTATAAGCCCAAGTCATATGGTCTAGACATGAGAATGGAGGTCCAGAGAGAGGCGGGGCCTTGCTTGAGACCACCCATTACCGGGCAGCTCATCGGTGAGATTTGCAGCCCACATCTCACCCCATGACCATGCACGTGGCCCCATATGTGTATGCAGTGTGCCGGAGCACCGAGTGGAGAGGCGGCCATGAACGTGGGTTCTGGGAAGGGTTCTGTGACAAAGTGGATGATACAGCGCATGAGGTGTAGCCTAGTGACCTTGAGTGTCCCATCCAACCCTCCCCAGTTCCAGAGTGCAATGGCCTTCAGCCCTAGCCACCAGGAGTGGCATGGTGCCCAGTGATTCTTATTCTCTGGTTTGGTTTCTGAAGCAGGTAGAGCAGTTTCTGGGCAGGTAGAGCAGGGGTTCCTGGCAGGGACTGGGTCCCTCACTGGCTGTGTGCAAAATGACTCTAAGATGGCTGTTGAAATCCCAGCTGGCAGTGGGAGGTGACTTGGAATGGCCTTCCATGTCTTATTCCTGGGTCTCATACCTGTGGCTGTTGGGGTTGGGGACGGGGCAGATTGTTCTGGGCGGCCAGGCTTCACGTGAGTCTGCTGTTTATCCTCCTTCCGGGCCCATCACCTGGTGTGGCGCGTGGAGCAGGTTGCTAACTTCTGCTGACACTGGCAGGGGCAGCCGCTCCAAGCCTGATACCTCATGGCAGCCACACTTGCACAAATCTTTAATTGTTTAGTTTAAAGAATTGTGTTTTGACCGCGAGGGGATTTTGGCTGGAGCTCAAGAAGTGATAATGATATTTCGCTGCCAAGACGTCTCCTTGGCTCTCTGTGTGTTAATGTGCACTTTCAAGACGCTCCAATTAACTGCATCAGCTCTCAGGGAGAGAAAGGGAGAGGGAGAGGAAGCAGGCAGGAGAGAGAAGGGAAGAAGAACGCTGGCGATGGGAGGCAGACAGGGGCCCCCCTCCATCTTTTTATTAGCAAACAAATGGGGGGGATGACAAAGTTCTTGAAGACAAGCTCCAAGTGAATTGGTGTCTCACACTTTGGAGGGAGACACTGGATGAGATCTGGAGAGGCCTGAAAGGGAGAGGCACAGCACAACCAGAGGCCCAGGCTCCAGGCCTAGAGTTGCCAGGGCAGCCTGCTTCATTTGCCTCCAGTATGGTCTCCCCCACGACCTCCCATCTATTTCCTCCATGCTGGCCTCTGTCGTTCAGTTTCCCCATTACACAGAGGGTGAGGACAAAGTCTACGCACACCCCAACTCTGACACTAACCTTAACCCCAACTCTCAGCCTGCTTCCTCTCCTCCTGCCCCCTATTCTCCCCCAGCCCCTCCGACCACATTAGTCTCTGCTGCTCCTTGAAATGAACATGCAGGGCATACCTGCACGGCAGGGGCTGTGCTGTTCCCTCTGCTTAGCGTGCTCTTCACCAAGATATCTGCTTGGCTGGCTTCCTCACCTCCTTGAGGTTTTGACACAAATGTCACCTTCTCGGGGAGGCCATATTTAAAATTGCAATACGTGCCCTGTCACTCTCTGTCCCCCTCCCCAGCTTTGTCTCTATAGCATTTACTGCCATCTAACATATGATTTATGCATGTTTTAATTTTATTATCTGCCTGCGCCACTGGCATGTAACCTGGGAGGGGGCAGAGTTTTGTGTTTTGCTCGCTGCTATATATTTCCAGCAAGTGGAAGAGCGCGTCTGGGAGGAGCTCAATTAATATTTGTTGATTGATAGCTGCAGGAACGAACTCTGTACTTAGCATTCTGCCTTGTCCCCACTTTTCCCTACTTGGATTTTAACTCCAGCTCCGTGTTCACCCCTCACTTCTGATCTGTTGCCACTCCCCTCTCCCCATTTCTTTATCCCCAATCTCACTCTCACTCTCTTACTCCTAATTCAACTGCGACCCCAGCCCTGCCTTCACCTCTGCTCCTCCCCTCCTCCCCACCAATCAAATCTGGACCCCTTATCCTCATTCATTCAGCTCCTTCTTCATCAAATGTCCTTTGCTGCTCTAGAGGCTTTGTGTTCCCATTGCTTCCAGACCCCACACCACACTGGGCTTGGAGCAGGGACCTCTCCCTGAAAACCCCAACAGGTGAAACCTCCAAAATGGGGCTGGGGCTCTGTCCTCCGTGGCTTCCTCAAGGTCACATTCCTGGGCATCCCGGGATCCCAGGATCCCAGGCATCTTAGAAGAGCCCTGGACAAGGACCCTGGGCTGGCAGACGTGCCCTCAGCGCCTCTCAGGCCAGGAGCGGCAGGGAAGGCTCCTCTCACGTGACTTTCCCCAGAGGGGGGGAGAAGGAGGAGGAGTCCTACCTGTCTCCCCATGTCTGTCTGCTCCGACTCAAACAGCAAAATGACTTTTCCACATGCTGAGGTGTGAGCTCACAACAGCTTCTCCCGTTCCCTCTCCCACACTCCTCACCCTCAGCTCAAGCTCAGAAGCATCTAGAATCACAAACACTCGGCAAAGGCTTCCCCTAAAGTAACAGGCTCTCTTGAGGGACACCCTCCCCCCAAAGTGGCCGGAAGGGGGCAGCGGGCTGGCGGTGGGCCCGGGGGCCTTCGGGCCCTGAAGGAATGGGCGAGGCCCGGCGGGACCGGCCCCAGAACCCTCCCTCGCCCCCCTTCCCGCCGCGGCCGCGGCCTCAGCCTCCCCCACCCGCTTCCCAGACCCTTCAGGCCTCCGAGGGAGGGTCAGCGCCGGCGGCTCAAGTTACAAGAAGTTGAAGACAGGAAGATTTAGCGCGGGAGCCGGGCCGGCACAGAGTGCTGTTTGTGCGCCTTTGAAACCAGAGGCTGAGCGGCGGGGTGGGAGCGGGCGGGAGGCCGCGGACACCCGGGTGAATTATCGCTCCGCTCGGGTTCGGACTTCCAAGGCTCTGGCCGCCCTCCCCCGGCCCCAGCTCCTGTTTCTCCAGGTGCTGGGGTGTTTTCCTATGTGTTAATTTGCCCCAGTTGACGCTCCCCTTCTTGGCCCCGGGCCCCCCAAGGGGAGGCCAACCAGCCCACCCTGGGGTGGGTCGAGGGCCTGGGGGGTGGGGAGAGCTGTGGGCTGCAGACTTGTGAGCACAGGCCCTCGCAGGGCTGAGACACAAGAGGTGGGGTGGGAGGTGCGTGTTGCGGAGGGGTGGGGGTGTTAGGGCCAGGACTCCACTTCGTCCTCTCGCGACCCGACAGCCCACTCCAGACGACCTCAGACGGTCCTGTTGGGCCCGAGCACTCACAGCGACCCCTACTGGCTCTTCAGCCCTTCCCAGCCACCTTCTCCAGGAAGCCCGCTAGGGTTTCCTCTCTATGGAAGAGTCCTGCTGAGGATGTCTGTGAGATGCTTTTGGCTTCCCAGACAGTCTGTCTCTGGGTGCTCACTAAGGCAGGGTGAGGTCAGTCTGGCTCCTTCACTTACGATTTCTAGAGAGGATATTTTAGAGATGGGGAGACAAGCTCTGAGAGCCTCAGTGCTTTGCCCAAGGCCACACAGCTTTGAGAAGCAAGGTGGGATTAGAAATGAGGTTTTCTGAGTCCAGTGTCCATGACCTTTCTCTTCGTGCCATGGGAAGAGGGTATGTGAAACAGGAAGGAGAGCAGATACACTCGAATACAGGTATTGGAGTGGGATGGTACCTCCACCCTGGGACAGGGGAAGGACCTAGCAAGGGGGAAAGCTGTCAAGGATGCCAGGGCCCTGACCTGGCCCCTGGATCTGGGACACTCTGGGTTTTCACTGGTGCTCTCCCAGACTGCGCTGGAACCAGGGTCTGAGGTTGGGCAGGAGCTTGAGACCAGCCCCAGCAGACCCCGAGGGGGGCCTGTGTTGGGAGTGCCCACACCTCCTACTGTCCCTGCCCTCCAGGTCTGAGGCCCAGCAAGGGAGAGTGGTGTGTGTGAATTCCTCTCAGGCCTGGGAGCTGGAGGCTGCTGCGGATTAGAGTTGGTTTATTCCATTGCGAAAAGCCATAGTACAAAGGGTCTCACTGCGACAGGGCCCCTTCCCACTTCCTTTCCCAAGCCTGGTGAAGAGGGAGGGAACCACCTCTCCTGACAGTTGTCCCTCTTAGGTGGGCCCTGCTCTTTCTTGCCAGAGCCTCTCCTCATCTGTCAGGCAGATGCCTGCCACCCCCACGCCCCACCCCCCACCCTAGGTTCTCATCCCTGACACTGCTGCACCCTCTCACCCCAGCTTGCCTCCTTCCTGGCAGTGAGCCCCTCACCTCACTCAGTCTCTTAAAGATGAATGGAACCACCTCTACTTAACCTTCCCCTCTTCTTTCAGCTCACAAACCCCATCTCCAACTATTCCTTTGCTTGTCAGCTGGGCTATGAGGGGGATTAACGGAGAAATCTCAGTCCTCTGGAGCAGACCTGTGTGACCAGCAAGGCGAGGAGACAGAGGCATTCAGAATTTGGGGTGCTTAAACCTCTCCATCTTTTCCTTCACCATCCTCCTTTCACACATGCCCTGAAACCAGGGTTCTGTCCACACCCAAGACCAAATCCTCTGTCTACCCCCATACACACCGTTTCCTTGACCTCACTTTCCCAGAGTGTCTAACTTTGAAGGTCTAGTTTCCTCACCTCCTGCTTCTGGAAGAACCCTAGGGCTGAAGGGCAAGGTGGAGTGGTGAGTTGGGCGAGCATGTTGCAGGGAGGGAGAGCTTCAAAACCAGGTGCAGTCTGCGCCCGATGTGATTCTAACTCACTGGTGTGGTCTAGGGCCAATTATGCAGCCTCCTTGGGCCGTGGTTCTTCATTTGGAAAAGAATCTAATTGGCCCTTTGGAGGTGACTGTGAGGACTAGTGTGCCTGGGTGCTTTATAAACGAGGCTTATTCCAGGCTTGTTGGTGAGTGACTGTGGATGCTGGGGGTGGAGGTGGGTTGGGGAGTGGGGAGAGTAGGAATCAGGATGTGCCTGGAGAGAGAAGAAGGGGGAGAGAGGACAGAGTTGTTAGGACAGGAAGCAGGCTAGAGCAAGCTCAAATATACTAAGGTACCCCTGGTGCTGAGGCCTTTGAAAAACTGGACATATTTGGGGGGTGGACAGAAGTGGGAACTAGATGGTCTCCTGAATTCTAGTGAGTTGGGCATGATGGAGGGTAGAGGAGGATTCATTTATTGGTGTAATACAGAAGTTTAGAAGACTTTTATATGCCAAGGCCTATGCTGGACCAATTGTGCTGAGGAGATGGCCACATTTCCCATCCTCGTGGTGCTTATAGTCCGGTGTGACACAGACTAAGAGCCCTGGACCTATCAACAATTGCAGAAGAACTGCAAGCAACTCTAAGCAAAATAGAAATTGACAAAGGGCCAAGATGGGTGGCCACTCAAGAACATGGCATAGAGATTATGTTGGCAAGCTGAGAAGGAAGAGGGGAGGAGCAGATCAGACAGAAGGGACAGATGGTGCACAGGTAAGAGGGCAGGGAAGAGCTTGGCCTAGTTACAGAACTGTAAAAGGAGAAAGAGAAAGAAGACAGTGCAGTGAGAGCCAGGGAATGAGGGGAGATGGGGGAGCTGGAGGAGAGCTGCGGTGGGAGGGGCCCTGAGCACACTGGGTGTGAAGGACACTGTTGGCCACAGGAGAAGGCGTGTTGGGCAAAGAGAAGAGTGATGCCGCTGGATGAACCTCTAAGATGGTCCTTGCTGCTCTGAGAGGGATGGATGAGGATAAGGGTGGAGATAAGGTGGCAGGGGTGGGGGGTGTGTGCAGGGGAGAGAGCCTGACTGGCCTTGGAAAGTGGTGAGAAGGGCTGTGTGTGACTACGAGGGACTGGCTGATGGGTTGGGAGGAGAGATGAGCATGAGGAGGGGGGAAGCCAAAGAGGATGCCTGTGCTTGAGGCTTGAGTGTTTGGTGGATGTAAGCACCCTTGCTGAGTGGGAAAGTCCAAAGGATGAGGCTTGGGGCAGAACGCCAGACTGTTTTTTTTTTAAAGACTTATTTATTTATATAAGAACCAGGGTACAGGCCAGATGCGCAGGAGGGTGAGAGGATTCACCAGAGACAGAGCGGGGAACAGAACAGGCAGACTAATGAAATACACTGCTGAGGGGAGCAGTGGGCGAGACAGGAGAGGTCTGCTGTGCCATGGGGGACCCTCGTCCGGCCAGCCAGGATCAAACTGGTGCTGCAGAGGCTGTGGACAGCTTCACAGTGC
This sequence comes from Talpa europaea, assembly GCF_964194135.1. Lineage (NCBI taxonomy): Eukaryota > Metazoa > Chordata > Mammalia > Eulipotyphla > Talpidae > Talpa > Talpa europaea. The sequence goes on from NC_140068.1 coordinate 89,773,687, forward strand.
TGCGCTCAACCGCCTGCCAGACTGTTTTGATTCTATCTGAGGTGTCTGTGAGGATGGGGAAGTGGGCAGGGAAGGACCAGTTGAAAAAATCAATCAGGAGGGAAGGTTAGGATTGGGGGTAAAATTTTAGGGCCTAAAGCAATAGGGCCTAAGTCTTTAAACCCATGGTCTTGGATGAGACTGCCTGTGTGAACATAGTGTGGAAAGTGTAAACATAGAAGAGGAAAGGGGTCCAGCCTGGGCAAGGAGGAAGTCTACCCTTTAGAGTTAAGGAGAAGCCAACAGCAGCCAGTGAGGAGTGACTCAACTTTGAGGGGAGAAGGGAGATGGGAGAGGGCTGGTGGGAGATTCAGGGGAGGAGAGAGTTTCAAGAGGAAGGTGCCTCCACCATGTCAAATGTTGCTGAGAAGTGGAGGGAGGTAAGGACAGAAAAATAACCCATGTGGGTCTTGGCCACCTGGGGGGTGTCAGTGAGCACTGAGTCCTGTGGTCACAAGCATAATGGCAGGAAGGAACGTACACTGGAGCTGCAGCTGTTGGGAAGACCTCCTGGGGGATGCTTCCTGAAGGAAGAAAAAGAGCAGAAGTCCAGTTGTGTTTCTTCTTTTTCCTTAAATTTTGTGACATGCTGCACTCTCTTCTTCCTGCTTCCTCAGCACCCCCAAATCCTGCAGCATGGGCCATTCCATTTGTGGCAGAAGTTTTTAGTAGTTGACCCTATATCTATTTTCATCCTTTTTTTTTTTTTAAAGATTTATTTATTTATTTTACATAAGCACTGGGTACAGTCAGAAGTGCGGAGGGTGAGAGAATCCACTAGAGCCAGAGCGGGGAACAGAACAGGCAGACTGATGAAATACACTGAGGGGAGCAGCAGGTGCAGCAAGAGAGGTCTGTGCGCCATGTGGGACCCTCACCGGCCGGCCAGGGATTGAACCGGCGCTGCAGAAGCTGTGGACAGCATCGCAGCCCAGCGCTCAACCGCTGCACCACAGGTGAGGCCCTTCATCCTCTTTTTTTAATGGAATCACTAATTCTTTTGCTGTATATGTTCCCATTCAGCGTAAAGACCATTTTCCAGTATCCTTTGCCAGCTTGGCATGGTCATGAGACAGACATCTGGCTCATGATATATCAATGGAAGTGTGTGCAGCCTCCAGGAATTCTTCCTAGATGAAGGGAGCATATTTTTTTTGTGTTTCCTTTTTGCTGTTTACTGGAATGTGTGATGGCTGGAGCTTGAGCAACCCTTTTGGGTATGAGTTGGAAGTCATGTACTGAGTAACACAGCAGTAGAAGGCAGATGGCGTCTGGATCTTGGATGACTTTTGTGAACCTACCCACCCCACTCTGAGCTTTCTATATATGAGACTATGTGTGAGAGAAATAACTTTAATGTTTTATAAGCAATCGTTACCTTGGATTTTCTGACATTTGCAAAAACGTAATCCTAACTGATGTACTAGCAAAGCAAGGTTGCCTGGGAATAGAGGAAACAGATGATCATAGCATCTCTTCACTTGTGCTTTGAGAAAGGAATGACTGACTGTAAAAATGCAGCTGAGACCTCCTACTCAGTTTCTCAGACACTGGTTTCCTGGAGGGTTTATGAGGGGCTTAGAAAACTGTCTTGAAGTTGATGACCAAGGGTTTGCTAAGCAGGCCTCTTAAGAGGGCACACAATATATTATTTATCCTGTTTGCTCTGCATCCCCTGCCCAGTCTGCGCTGGGCTTCCTGTTGGGTTTGGTCAATGGGAGTAGCCAGCAGGGAGGTGAAGGGTTGGGGGGAAGACTCAGTTCTCTGTCCCAAGTGTGGCCATATCTCCAAGGCTGCAGCTCCTTAGAGCAGTACCTCTCCGGGCTCCAGCCTTCCCTGGACTCATAAAGTACTTTTGCTCACCTAATCCCTCAGATTTAGGATGGTAATGGTTTCCTAGGGTGTTGGTCTCTAGTGTCTACATTCCTAGTCCCTCCCTTTAATTCTGGGGAAATCCCTTCCTTTAAGTCTGCTCATGTGAACCAACTGTGTATGTGGTGGGGGCGGGGGGCTTGGGGTGGTGTTGGGACCCTGCCTGACGCAGCACCTTCTGCTCAGGTCACAGAAACATCCCTGGGGAGAGAGCAGCAGAAACAGACAGAACAAAAGCGTGACAGACATGGTAGAAACAGAGAGTGGATGGAGCAGAGATGGAGCCAGAGATGGAGCCAGAGATGGAGCCAGAGATGGAGCAGAGAGAAACAGAGAGAAGAACCTCTTTAGTGTGCCCAGTGTATCCCTAGGGTCCTGCTCCAGGGGCTGCTGAGCAGTTAGTACAGGGAGTCAACAGGGATGGGAGGTAGGATGGAAAGCTGTGAGGGTGTGGGCCCGGCAGGGGAGAGAAGTGGTTCTACTGGACTGCTATTGGCAGAGCTGTGGGAAAGGGTGACACCTCCAGGACTGGGGGGCCTTCTGTGGGGAAGAACAGCCAGCCTCTTCCAACCCTGCTGTCCAGGGAGGATAGGGAGGATGCTGGGGGGGGCGGACAAACCCTGAGTTCTCTCTTCCATCCTTTGACCTTCTGCTGGTGCTTTCAGGGACCATGCCCAAGGGGAAGGCAGGGGCCAGAACTGAGTGATGAGGCCCTGAAGGGCCAGCCCCCAGGCACAGGAGGGGGAGCAGTTTGGGCAGTGGATGTGGAGGGGAGAATGGAGAGCCCTTAGCACACTGGACCCCTTTTCCATAGAGGGGTTCGGAAGGGACCAGCCCTGCCTGCTGGAAAGGCCCATGGTCAAGTGGGTACTGTGATTCTTGTCCTGCCTGTAAACCTAGGAGTTCAGGGTAAGAAAAATGTGTAATTCCCAGAGCTGTGTGAGGAGGAGTCACCTCAGATGGCATCTGTGAAAATGCCTGGCACAGTACATGCTAGGCTATACATGGCATGGCTGGCTGGCTGGTGCTGAGCACCCCCAGATGGGAACGCTACTGTGCAGCACCTTCTGAGGATCCCCCAGCCTCTGGCTGGCAGTGAGCAGAGATGCAGGACACCTGCAGAGCAGAGAGGAAGGGAACAGCCGGCTGCAGCAAGGAGCAGATACTGGGCCATGTGCAGTGATCAAGAACAGCTTCCAGAGGAGGCAACTGGGACTGGGTTTTGTTTTATTATTTTAAGTTTTTGACTCCAGACATTTGAAGCATATACTAAAGTAAACAGAATAGTATGGAGAGCCCCCATATACCCCATCAGCTAGTGTCAACAATGAGTAGCTATCCCCAGATTATCTTTTAAAACGGACCTTTTTTTTTTTTTTATATAGAGGCATGTTTTTCATTTATTTATTTATTTGTTTGTTTGTTGATACATGCACTGGGTACAGTCAGAAGCGCGGGAGGGTGAGAGAATTCACCAGAGCCAGAGCGGGGAGCAGAGCAGGCAGAAGGACCGAAGTACACTGCTGAGGGGAGCAGCGGGCGGCAGGAGAGGTCTGCGCGCCGTGTGGGACCCTCCTCCGGCGGCCGGGGAGCAGCCGGGGATCGAACCGGCGCTGCAGAGGCTGCGGGCAGCTTCGCAACCCAGCGCTCAACCGCTGCGCCACCGGGGAGGCCCTCCCCAGATTATCTTGAAGCAAATCAGATATATTATTTCAGCCATAAATATTTCATATGTATCTGGAAAACAGCTGAAGGCTCTAAAAAACAACTTTGATACCATTATCACGTAAAACATGGAAATTAGCACTGAAGCCCAGTAGCAAGGAACATTTTGTTCTAGTGTGGGGATCTAGGTCTCCAGTACCATTCTCTAATAGAAGGAACCAGCGTTTCTTGGAGAAATGGCTGATTCTAGGACTGGGGGCAAGAAAGATACAAGAGGAACTTGGAATCTCTTCAGAGTGCCAGAAAGCATGGAAGTGCTTGAAACAAAATAAACCAAAAGCAAAACAAAACTCTTACACAGATCGGGGTATGTCAAGGGGACACAGGAGCCAAGTGAATTAGTTCCCAATGGCCATAGTTGGAACAATTTGAGCAACAAAATAAATATAGTAGTATTGGATTATTACCCAAAGTATAAAATAAATATTCCCGAGTCCATGTTGACATAAATAATTGAACAAATAAATAAATGGGGGAGAAGAAAGAAATCTCCTTTGCAGAAGAATTCCAAATAATTTATGTAGCTACTCCAAGCTTAAGGGGGGCAGCATAACGCTCTAGCCCTGACACGTGGTTGAGTTCAAGGGCTTGAAGTTCCCTGAACTTCACTGTCCTGCCATTTAACTGCCTCCCAGCGGATATCAGGCTGGGGCTCAGAGACTCACATCTGAGTTGAAGTCTTCAAGGTGCCACTTTGGCAAGTTGCTTCACCTCTTTAAGCCTCAGTTTCCTGGGGTCTCCCTGGTGGTGCAAGGGGTTAAGGCTTCAGCACTATGAAGCTAGCTGCAGCCACTGCAGCATGAGTTCAATCCCCGGCCAGGTTTGCTGACCCACCTGGCGCAGCAGACCTCTCCTGACTCGCCGGCTGCTCCCCTCAGCAGTGTACCATTCTTGTATGCATAAATAAATCTTTGGGGAAAAAAATAAACCTCAGTTTTCTCATCTACAAAATCAAGACATCTCAACTTTTCAGGGCTAGTATGATGATCAAGTGAAACAACGCAATTGGAAGTGCCTGGAATTGGATTTCTCTGTTCTATGTTAGAACAGAAGAGTCACACTGTTGCTAATCTAACAAAAATTTTTATTTTGGAGAAAGTTGGGGTAAGGTGATGTCCTGTGTGCTTGGGGAGTGGGAGGTAGCTGGTGCCTGTCAGCCTTTGAGAAGTGAGTTCTCACTGGGGGTTTTTTTAATTGGGGGTTTTGTTAATAATCAGAAACCCAATTGGTACCAGGTTCAGCTGTTGCAGGATTGGGTCCCTCAGGGGAGGCCCATTATCTGGCCTGATGAGGAAGCCTTGGCCCTAGTTTGGGATTGTCATGTGGGAGTCTGAGTGAGGCTCCATCTGGGAATGTCCCCTTAAAGAGGTAGGCTCTGCCTTGGTGACAGGAGGGGAGGTTTATTTGGCAGAGCAGGAGGCTGGATGGGTCTTGGAGGAGAACCGGTTACTTTCATCCTCAGGCTGCACCCATAGAAGTAGGGCCCAGAAAGGGGGGGCACCACAAAGCCTGTCTCCTAGAGCATCTGGTCCAGCCCATCAGGTCCCAAGTGGACTCCTGCGGGGACATTCAGAGAGAGTCTTGTTCCTCAGCAAAGGGGGAAGCGAGGGTCAGATCAAGATGGAGACAGAGAGAGGAAGAGGAGAGACAATGGCAGAGATGGTGACTAGGACCCAGTGACTAAGGAATCTTACAGGCACAGAGGCTGAGATACCAGTCTGAGAGGAGATCAGGGCACAGACTAGGGTTGGAGGCGGTCAGAGGTGCAGTGACACAGCAAATGAGGCAAAAGGTAAGATGATGCCCTATCTCACACAGCATTTCTACCTTCTTTTTGCTACAAGTGTTCTTTGTTAGTGAAGGCTCAGACAGGTTTAAAGATGAAGTGTGCCAGTTTTCTTTAAAAAAAAAAAAAGTGAGGGCCTCCCTGGTGGTGCAAAGTGTTAAGACAAAACCTATGAAGTTATCTGCAGTCACTGCAGCATGAGTTCAATCCCTGGCCAGGGAGCTACCTACATGGCGCAGCAGACCTCTCCTGACTTGCCCACTGCTCCCCTTAGCAGTGTACTTCAGTCAGTCTGCCTGTTCTGCTCCCCACTCTGTCTCTGGTGAATCCTCTCACCCTCCTCCCCGACACCTCTGGCCTGTACCCCAGTTCTTGTATGCATAAATAAAGAAATCTTTAAGAAAAGTGAGAAGGGAGTTGTGGGGGACACTCCAGGATTGAGGGTGGATCCTGGGGTGGGAGGAGGAATTAGAAACCCTATTTCTTCCCATATCTCCCAGCTACCCACTTCATCCTAGGTTCCTGCTTGCCTACTATTGAGTGCTGTTCCCATCACTTGTCACAGATGAGGCAGTTGCCCCACTTTGTAATTCTTGTGATGGCAAGGAGTGTTAGGACCTGGAGCTAGGCAAGGGCATGGGCAGGAAGTATCCTTTACATACCTCTGGTTTCCGAAACCGTGTCCAGGCTGTACAGTGCTGGGAGGGGGAAGGCGCTTACCTGAGCACAACGCACCCAATGTCCCACTTGAGCAGGCAGCAAGTCTAAAGATAGAAAATCCAGAGGGTTGAGGCAAGGGGAGGTGAGACCTCTAGGGACTCTTGTTAGGCCCTTGGGACTCTGGGAATATAGCTTCTCTTGCAATCCCCTGGCTCGTCTTCGGCAGGTTCCCCCAGAAAACACCAAAAACTGCTTTCCATTTTCTTTCCTTTCTCAACAAGAACTCCCCTCCCCCCAATACAATGTATCTCTCCCTACCCCAGGAAACTGTCCTCACATGTAGCCCAGCTCCTTCTCCCCTGGAGATCAGCTACCTTGATGGTATTCTATCCTGAAATTGATGAGAAACATACACACTAACTCTGAATTCAATTTGATTATAAATAGGAACTACATTTGTACAGTAATGGAGATCGAATCCTAGGGTTGGAGTTGATTTCTAAACAAGTAAGTCAAAGGAGATCCAGAAATTTATTTGGCGCTACCCCTTGGTTGGGCCCCCTAAGGACAAAGCGGGACTGTGAGGGGAAGCCCAGTGCCCTGTGAGGTTGCCCATCTGCTGTAAAATAACCCAGAACCACTAGAATGTCTTCCTTCTACTGAATCACTCCTAGTGTGGTTCCTGGACTGCCATTATTGGGGTGTGTGTGTGCACAGAAGAAGCACTACTGGGCCTCCCTGGTGATGCAAGGGGTTAAGCACAGCACTCTGAAGCTATCCACAGCCTCTGAAGCAGCAGTTAGATCCCTGGTCAGGGAGCTACCCACATGGCTCAGCAGACCTCTCCTGCCTAAACGCTGCTCTCCTCAGCAGTGTGTTTCAGTCAGTCTGCCTGTTCCCCACTCTGTCTCTAGTGAATCCTCTCACCCTCTGCATCATCTCTGTCCTGTACCCCAGTTCTTGTATGCATAAACAAATAAATCTTAAAATAATAACAAGAGGCACTACTAAAACATAACCACTTTGCTTGAGAAAAATGTTTTTATTATGCAAAAAACTCAACAGCCAGCTTTCCTTTATACTGCCTGAGTTCTAGGTCTGACATGGAGGATCACAGAGAATGTATCCACGTGGGGCCTAGGGTTTGAAGAAGAGGAGAGGATAGGGAAGATTGAGAACAGAAGGAAGGAGGAACATGTGGGGCAGGGAGGTGATCTACAGGAAGGCCTGCAGGGGGAATGGAAGATCTTTGGACTGAAGAAAACTTGGAGTTGGCAAAGAAAAAAAGCAAACCTAGAGGTCATCCATTCACAAAAATCCCCAAGAAAGGGCCTTCTCTCCTCACAATCCTAGTTAAGTGACTGAGTCTCCCAGAGCCTCAGGATCTTCCTCTGGAAGCTGGGTATACTATTAGTACCACCTCCTCCGCTTGTTGTGGGGACTAAACCTAACAAATAGTGAAACAGTGCCTGCCCATACTAAGTATGTAATACAATGTAGTAATAATATATGATATATATAAATCAACACTGTATTACAAACAACATACCATTATTTACTCTTTTCTGAGCCCAATTCCCTTTCCAGCTTCAGAATCTGGGCTCCCCGTCAGCATCTGTTTAAGAAATCCGTTCCTCCCATGTTTGTGGTTCCTGCTGCCTGCTGCAGACAGCACCGTGGCTGGGTGGAGCAGGGCAGAGGCTCCCCTGTCCATTAGTCAGGCTTTCCAAAGCCCTGGCAGGGACTCCCTCCTCCTCCTCTCCAGGCAGCCCCAGGCTCCTAAGGGACAGGAAATGTGTACGTTTGGCGAGGGAGGGAGTTTTCCCCCAGTGATTGTACCCATAGTCAGCACTCCCAGAGCCAGGCCCTGGACCGCTGTCTGCTGTCTGTGCTGGCAGCGCTGGCCACCTGCACCAGCCACCTCACCCATGTCCCACAGGGGTCCTGATGACGGACAGGCAACCTGTGTGCCTGGGCTCTGGCACAAACTGGCTGTGTGACCTTGGGCAAGTCCCTTCTCTGCGTCTCAGTTTGCTCCTGGGATTAAAAAAAATGAGAAAATTAGAATTCCACGCTTCCATGATGTAAGTTATTCAGATGGGATAGGGAAAGGAAAGGAAAGCAGGTAATTCACCTAGCAGGGTGCGGGCGCTGGCCTTCAAGGAAAAGGAACTGGAGATATTATCTGAATGACTGTCTCCAATTGCCCAGGTCATTGCAGGAGGGGAGACCCAGTTTGGCCAGCTCTGAGACTCGACACGGAGAACACAAGCCTCGGCTTCGGCTCGGTTCCCGCCTGGTCTCGTCCAGGGGCTTTAACCCTGTTTACAGAAATGGGAATTTGCATGATGAAAATAACCCCAGCCGGACTGCGATTTTACTGCGCTTGGCACGGAGCTCGGAAAAAGCGGCTGCATAGCCAATTACTGGAATTTTAAAACACAAATAATATTTTATGGGATCAGTGGGCTGGCGCGGGGCCGCCGCACCCGGCGCGGCTCCTCCGCCCACAAACAAGCTCCGATTGTGCGGCGGGCGAGCGCGCCAGCCCTGGGGTGGGAGGTGGTGGTGGGGTGCGAGCGGCGGGCTGGGGTCCCAGCGCGCGCAGGTGCAGCGGGGGCTCGGCGGCCCCGGCGCCCCGCCGGCAGGGAGCGTCGGCGAGGCCCGAGCCCTTGGGTGGGGTGCGCCGGGCGCCCGGGCTCACCTTGCAGCGCCGCGCCTGGAAGCGTTTAGCGCGAGCGGGCGCGCCCAGCACTAGCTCCCCCGCCCCGCGGCCGCCCGCTGGGCTTGGCCCGGGCCCCGCGCCCTTGGCACGGCCGTGGCCGCCGCGCCGCCTCCGGAAGGCCGGCTTCCCGGAACGGCCCCAGGGCGGCAGGGAATCCACGCCGAGGCCCTGGAGCCACCCCTCGCCTTCCCTCTCCCTCCCGGGCCGCGCTGGCGCGCTGGATGTCGACTTCAGGGCTGCGGGGTGCGCCCCAGAGGCCAGTGCAGGGCGAGGGCACAGCCAAGGGTGCGGGGATAGGCATCCCCACTGTCCCGCCAGGGATCCCGAGAACGCCCGGCCTGGCCAGGGACCCAGAAACTGGCCACTAGGGCAGCGCGCAGTCCTGCTGCTGGGTCTCGTCCTCCGCCGCCCGCCCGCTCTCTGCCGAGCGCCGGGCCCCGGCACGCACAGGGTTAAGCGGGAGCAGGTGTGTAGCCAGATGCCGCTGACCACCCCCTCCCCCGCAGCCCCGTCGGCCTCCTCCCCCTCCGCCCACCCGCTCAGAACCAAACAGTCCCAAATAAAAGTGCTATTGTTGCCTTTCCCCACCCCCGTTGCTGCCCCGCCACCTGGAGCTGAGCCCGGTTCCCCTCTTCACCTGCCCCGGGGCCGGCCGGGGGGAGGGGTAGCCGGGCCTCGGAGCTGGGACATCCGCTCTCCCCGGCCGCCTGCTGCCCTCCCCCAGTGGCCCCAGAACTGACCCCTGGGCCCGCTGGTGGGGCTGTGACTTGAAGGGTGGGTGGGGGTGTCCTTTCTGGCCTGAACTTAGGGTTCTGGCATCCTGCTAACCCCTCCCTCTAGGCCCTCATCCTTTCTGGCTAGACAAGTGTCGGGGTGTACAAAGCTGGGAGAACAGTAGGCCCCATAGAAGGCGCCCAGCACAGTGCAGTCCCCGCCGGGGCGCTCAGTTGGCAGCTGCTGTATGTGTGGACGTGTGTGTGCACATGTGGATGTATGAACACATCTATCTCCCAGCAAGGCCAGGCAGGTAAGACTGAAGATTCTTTTTCACAGACGGAGAAAAGGCGACACGGAGAGCTAAGTGCCTGGCTCAAAGTTAAAACCTGGTAAATGTTGGGGTTTCGCTCAGAACTCAGGTCTGTCGACTCTCCTGGCAACGCGGGGCCCTTGCGCTCATTTGATGGCCAAGAAATGGGGGGGCCCCAGAAGCTGGCCGCCTGGCCCCGCCTGAGACTCACTTCGGGACCTTGGACAAGTGACTCCTCCCTCAGTTACCTCCTTCTTAAATCCAAGGGTGCCCTAACGTGATTTCTGAACGCGCTCGGAATCCACGGGGCTGGCTTGCCCCCCAAGTTCTGGGGGTCGAGGTAAGATCCCCACGAGTGAGCGAGACAGCCGTGGTTTGTGCAGAGGGAAGAAAAAGTTTCCCCTTTCGTTCCCCATCTACGCCAGCCTTCCCCGCCCAGCCTTCGTCTCTCCCAGCCGGCCCCTGGGAGGCTGATCTGCGAGGTTAAATAAATATCTGACGGTGGCTCAAGGAAACGCGTCAAGACCGCTGCCGAGAGAAGAAACCCAGACCTCCCGAAGATCCGCCCCCAAGCCGGAGCAGCCCCCGCTCCGCCTCAGATGCGAGCCGAGCCCTCGGGGCCCCCTCGGGTCTCACCCGGTTCCCCCAGAACCGCCAGCGCCCCTTCCTCCAGGCGCTGCCCCTCTCGACAGACCTCCCCCTGCTCTGGCTTGGGGCTGGGGGCGTGCGCTCAGGGTTACCGTATTTCCCCTCCATGCGCCCTAGGTTTTGAGCGCAGGTATTTAACTTTTCCAATTCAAGAGAGAGCCCACTCTTGAGTGTGCAAAGAGCTCTGTTGGGAGTCTAGGGACGGGAGATTTTGCTTTTGTTCTCTTAGCTGTACTGTACTCTGTCCTGACCTGCAGACCTGTAAATCTTGTTCCCTATTTCCACCTCCACGTCGAGCAGCGTATCAGACTTAACTCATACAGCTCTGAGCTGAGGATTAACCCCCACCCCCACCCCAGCACCTTCTCAGAAAAGACAACTTCGTCTTTCTGTTGCTTGGAAAGGCAATCTTGATGTTGTTCTCAATGCCTCTCTTTTTCTGTCCTCCTTCGTCCAAGTGCCTTAGCCAATGTGTTTTATTTTACCTTAAATTTACATCCAGCATCTGCTGCTCTTCCCCAAGAGATTTGTTCTTTCCCCACTTAGGAAATATTCATTGAATAAATGAGAAAGCAAAGGAATGAAGTAATCATTATCCCTTTCTGAATCTTACTTTCCCCACCTGAGTTGGATCCAATGCTAGTTGTCCTCTGCACACCCCTGCCCTGCAAGCTTTGGGAGTCTCCTGGTTCTTCCTAAACCTTATAAAGCTAATGTCCAGTTCAGCCTTGTACGACTCCCCGGGTGGGATGGGGAGAAGAGGAACCTGCAAGTATTTTATAGGAGGGGTTTTATAGGAGGTTTTGTAGGAGGGGAGATGTGAAGTTAGGCTTCCTTGGAGAAAATTGGTGAATAGGAGGGAATGCAAGGAGATGGCCTCTCCTACTGTGGAGCTGCCCACTTCTTTTCGTTCTGTGGACTGTTTCCCCTTCTGACCAGAAAGCCTTGGGTTATCTGGAGAAGATGATCCTGGGGGATGCCAGTCATATAAAATGTCCCCTTGTGGTGCCCAGAGCTGGTGGTTTAGAGGAGCAGGAGGCTGGGCGGGCTCTGAAAAATCTCCAGAAGAGTGATTGTCACCTTTCAGGTTGGTCGAGGGATCCAGAGAGGTAATAGGGGAGGAAAACACTAACCAGTCATTCATTTGTTCAGGACACATGCTGAAATCTTTTGTACAGAGGTCCCCAGGGCAGAGGCAAGGTGACTCCTCGTGCTGGAGAGAGGGGGAGGCAGTACCAAAGAGGAATCTTTGATGACTGAGCTGAGTTTTTGATACGCACTGGGGGGTCAGTTCCCACTCTGGAGAAGCTCAGACTAGCATCTAATAATTCTTAAATGATTGGTGTATTATAACCAGGTGGCTTGATTTGAGGCCAGACAGGGAATCATCCCCATTCTTCGCAGGGAGACCTCCTGGAGGAGACGAAGTATCCAAATAGATAAAGAAAGCAGGGCAGGGCTTTGGCAAGGATTGACAGAATTTCCTGATCCTGATCCTGATCCTGGAGGTGGTATGGTAAGAGATGAGCACTGTGGTTTGGCGAGGAGGTGGGGAAGGGGAAGAGAAGGAGAAAGAGAGACAGACAGACAGAGAGAAGAGAACCAAAGTGTCTACTGGCTCTGTTGACAGCAGACTGTTGGCCATGTGCTGTCACCCAGCAAAGGGTCCTCCCTCCTACTGCAGGAAGGAGCATCCTAGCCTAGGGGCCTTGATCATTCATTAAGAAGTTCCTTTGCATGACCAGCCTGGGGCAAGCCCTGGGGGAGGCAAGGGACTTGCTGAGCCAAACCTGGCTAGGAGACCAGGGCCACCAACAGTTCTGGTCCAGGTTGGCTGTGTGCCTGGAGTGAACCAGGGCCTCCCTCAGTGTCAATTCTCCCAACTGTAGAGGTGATAGACACTTCCACCTGCCTTGCACAATTCATGGAATAGACTGAGGCCAAAATGTGATTATCCCACCATATCACTTAAAAGTGATATGTGTTTGACAGAGTGACAAGAAATCACAAAAGCACAGTCATAGTCCTTCAGAAGCCTAGAGTCTGGTCTTTGTAACTTAGAGCCACCTCCTCGGGCCCACAGACCTTCTATTTTAATCCAGGTCCTAGGATACTTTGGGACTGGATGGCTCCTTCCCTGCCATACAGTGGGGTTAGCTTCCTTCCTGACCCCAGACTTCCAAATGAAGGCTCCCCCTCGTGGTACTTCCTGGAATAACAGGTCTTGGAGTCCAGAGAGATGGGGTGGTTGGTGGTCCACAAAAAGGGAGAAAGAAATGGGCAGAAGAGGGAGAATCTGAACGTCTGGGATAAGAAACAGGGAAAACCTGTGATAGAAGTGAGTTTTGAAACAGAATGTTAGACTGGCAGGCACCTGTATCTCCTCTCCCATTCCATCTTACAGATGAGAAAACTGAGGTCTGGGTCAAGGGCAGCTAGAGGCAGGACGATGCCTCAGGAAGACAGACTCATGCTGGTGTCCACACTGGTGTCTCATGCTGGTGTCATTGCCCCAAGCATTATGTGCATGTGCACAAACTCTGTACAGATTACATTGTCCCTTTGTGTCTGGTAGCACCCCCATTGGTCCCCTGAGTCTGCAGCAGTCTCTCCCAGGGCAAGATCCCCAAATGCTGAAGACTGTATCCAGAGTGGCTGGCAAAACCTCAGAGCTAATGTATTCTGGAGCCAGAGATCAGATGTACAGACTCACCTGGCCTTTTCTTCTTTTTGATGAGTTTGGTTGCAGGAATGAGGATCTGGGCAACTAAGTGACCAACTCAACCAGAGAGAGAGAGAGAGAGAGAGAGAGAGACAGAGAGAGAGAGAGAGAGAGAGAGAGACAGAGAGAGAGAGAGAGAGAGAGAGAGAGAGAATGTGTGTGTGTACAATGGACATATGGAGTGCTTTATCTGAAGTTTTTTTAGCTTGCATCTTGTAATTTAGTCCTTGCTGCTATTATTAGCCCATTTTATAGTTGAGAACAATGATTCACCAAGACCAGGTTCAAGAAGACCTTCAGGAAAGACCAACACCATGTATACAGAAGGCACTAACAGGTGCCATTTCTTGCCTGTGAGAATGCCTAGTTTTTATTGAACTGGTTCGAGGGGGAACTCTTCGCAAACTGTGGCTCCCTTCTAGCACAGGGGTGATTTCTTTGCCTGCCTTGGATCCAGCAGCCTGGAGAGACCTCTGGCTCTATGTTTTAAAATAAGGGGTGACATGGGGGATGGGCATAAAGAATGCAGCAGATGAAGAATGGTGCAATAGAGGCACCAAACAAGGAAGGGGGTACTTGTTTGCATTGAGCTAGGGGACTTTCAAATAGCCTCCCTGCTGACTGCCGAGGGGATGCCTGGTTTTCTGATCACTGCAGGGAAGCTGGGTAGCCACTGAAAGTGTACCATGTGGTCCAGGACCCAGCAGCAGACCCTGTTGCCCTGTCCCATTGGTACATCAGCAGGTGCTTAGTTTTTTTCAGCTGGAGGAAACCCGGGGCCACACTGGATCCCAATGCTGATGTTCAAGGGTTCTCTGATCCTGCCCAGTGTAGCCACTGGGAACACAGGCTCTGGAGCCCAGCTGCCTGGGTTCACATCCCAGCCTCCCCACTCCATAGAGTAAGTAAGATGGGGGATAACAGTACCTACTCAAAGATCATTGGAAGCATTAATGCATGAATCATGTTAGATGCTTAGGGAAATAAATGCCTGGCATATAATAGGTGCTCAGTAAATCTCACCTATTACTAGGAAAGACCCTCCTCTGACTTACAAGACCATTACCTGCACCATGTAAGGGGTTGGGGTAGTCACAGTTCTCTGGGGAAAGTTGTTGTTGTTTTAAATTTCAGGAGGAACAAACTACAGAAAATAAAACAAAAGTGGTGTGGCTTGCGGGAGATTGGAATCTGTCCCTGAGGGACACGAGCTCACAGGATAGATTTCAGGACAGAGCACTCCTAAAATCCCTGGCTCTGACCTTATTCTGTGCTTCTGGGCTTATCTTCTCAGTCTGGAGGTTGTGATGTCTGGGGGGTATTGTGCTGATGACTGGGGACCCCAAGCACAAAACTGGCAGTTAAGCCTTGGGGCCCAGAGGGACTCTTGGGATGAGTCTCAGGGAAGTGAGATTCCTGGATTGTCCTGCATCCAGCTCTCAGGGGTGAGGAGGTGGGTGGAGGAGGAGCAAGAAATCTTTTTGGGAGAAGGGCAGGCAGGGAAAGCTTGCCCATCGTGTTTACTGAACTGCACTGAATTATGACTAAACGCCAAGATCTGGCTTCAGGCAATTGCCTAAATCATTTAGGGGTTGACAGAGGAGGGAGGGAAGGGACATGGGGAGCTTGGGGGAGAATGTTCTTGTAATTCTTCAGACTGAGGTACATTAAGGAGCCATAAGCCATGTCAAGAGCTTGAATTACATTAGAGAGATTATCCTGTTACAGTTCATAATCCTGGATAATATACCGTCTTGGAGCACACCTGCCTGTGATAAATCTCACCCTGTAATGGCCTGACCCTGGGGACCTGGGGAGGCTGGGGCAGCTGGCAGGGGCTCTCGGCGTGGACACAGCCTCCCTCAGGAGAGGCACCTGTGAGTCCTCCTGACTCATCTTCGTGCCCCTACTCCTGCCCCAGCCCACAGGGAGGCATGTGCTGGGAGCTGCAGCCTTCTGCGTATCCAGTCAAGGTGCTTGGCTCCCAAAGGCCTCTCCAGCCTTAACCTGCACTCACTAGTCACCTTGTGCTTCTGTGGGTGAGGCCGTTTGCACCCTTTCTCCAGGCTCTCCTCTCCTGGAGTGCCTTCGCCTTAATCTTTCCAAACCCAGGTATTTCTTGCCCGTGAAGACTTCTCTGGGAACCTGTAATGACACCCCTCTGAGCTCCAGCCCACAACATCAACCCTTCCTTGTGAATGGGTATACCACCTGCCCCCTCAGGTGTCAGCAAACCTTTTCTGAACATCTGTCTCCAAGCTGGACTGCAAGTACATGAAACCAGGAACCACAACTATTGCCACAGTACATAGCCAGCGAGGCTAAGTAACTTGCCAAGGCACCTAATTAAAATGGCACAATTTGACCCCTACTCCCCTCACCTGGCTCCAGAGGCTGTGCTTTTGGCCACACTAGACTCTGGCCTGAGAGTTCTGTCCGGTGTCACCATGGGCCTGGCCTCATGTCCCATGAGCTGCTGAATCCTTACTGGATTCTATTTGCCTTACACTGGGCATCCTCACAAGCCAAAGGGATGAGGCCTGTGATGGACTGACATCCATGTAGCTCAGCTCACGGTCTCAGGGAGTCTTGGCACCTGAGCCTCCAAGACATATCCCAGTCTTTTCAAGCAGCCCACTGCATGGTGTGGCTTTGCAAGCATCCCCCTTAGCTTGGCAGCCCTACCCTGGCCCTAACACCACCTCCTCCACAACCTGTTACTCCATCCCCAGCTCCTAGCGGCCCCGGCGGTATCTGAGGACCAACCACGAGTCCCTGCTCAGTCTCTGCATGATACCCTAAGTCTTATTGGGTTCAGACTCTCTTTCCCCCCTCCCTCTCTCATCCCTGGGAGCACATGGAAGGCAGCCTTCTGGGCCTCCTTGGGTTAGCTGGGCCACTAGGACTAATCCAAGCTGATCTAAATCACTCTAGATTTCCTAAAAAGAAGCCACAGCAACCATTTATCAAAAGTTCACTAAGCACCAAGTACCCTATGTTGCTTTTCCACTGCATTGTCTCATTGATTCCATGATAGACAGGTATTACATAATATCCGAGGCTTGGAGAGGTTAAGAATTCGGTGACAGGCCAACACCTAATAGAGGGCAGAGTTGGAATTTGAACCTATGTCTGCTAGTCCTGGAGTACATGAGCTTTACCATGACGTCATTCTGCCTCCTCCCGGGGGCTGCCTCTCCAGCTCCAGCTCCAGCTCCAGCTCCAGCCAGGCCCACCGTTCTCCAATTCTTCTCCTCCCTGCAGGTTCCTCTACCACCTTCCCTCTACCTTCCTCTCGCCCAGCTCCAGAACTCTCCTGCATTCTGAGTCACTCTGTGTTTATGACTCTGTTTCCTGTCTAGGTACCTTCACATCATCCACCCAGAGGTGGGCAGCATGGCAGTTCCATCATCCACCCGGTCACTCATTCCCATCACTCATTTGTGGAATCCAGGAATGTCAGGGCCAGAAGGGGTCTTAGAGATGATCTGGTTCACTTGACTTCTATTTTATTTTTATTATTTTTTAAACATTTATTTTCATTTATTTATGCATATAAGAACTGGGGTATAGGCCAGAGGTGTGGGGGGTGAGAGGGTTCACCAGAGACAGAGTGGGGAGCAGAACAGGTGGATCTACTGAAATACACTGCTGAGGGGAGCAGCGGGCGAGACAGGAGAGGTCTGCTGCACCATGTGGGTCAGCTCCCTGGCTGGGATCGAACTCATGCTGCAGTGACTGGCAATAAATAGATTGATAGCCCTGAGACTTACCCCCTGCACCCCTAATGAGGATTGGGGGATGGGGTAGGCAGGGGCTTGTGGTGTACACAGTGCTGCCTTCTCAGCTCTTCCCTCCTCCACTGCGTGGCGTGTCCTCCATGAGGGGCAGCCTGTGTTTCGAAACCCCAGGCCTTGAGAACCTGTTGCTTTCAGTTACCAACCGAGGGTTTATTGTTGTAACCATTTCTTTTCCCCAAATTCCGAGTCACACAGACCTGCGCCTAACCTCAGTTCTCACTCTTCACTCACAAAGCTCCATGACCTTGGGCAAATTGATCATCTGACTTTTGTAGTCCTTCATCTATTTCTTTCTTTGAATAATGAGACTAAAGGTAAGAACTACTAGTTTAGTATTCTATTGATATATAAGGAACCCCCCAACACAGTGTCTTCAAACAACCCAATACTATTCCCCTAGTGTCAGCTCACTGACTCTTCTGCTGGTCTCTCTTGTAGCTGTGGTTTATGGTGACCGCGGCTGATTCAGTGGACCTGAATGTTGATGGTTGGGCCTCTTGCTCTCCAGGGTCCTCAGGACCTCTCCTCTCCACATGCTCTCTCCAGCTGGAGAATCAGACTTCCTACACTGCAGCTAAGAGCTCCCAAACACAAAGCAGAAGCTTCCAGGCTTCCTAAAGGCTAAGGCCCACTTCTGTTGCATCCTGTTGGTTAAAGTCAAGGAGAAGGGAAGCAAACTCCAGCTCTCAGTGGGGGAAAAGACCAAGAATTTGTAGTCATCTTCAACCTACCACAATCTGTGCAAAAAAATTTACTTAATATTTCTAATTTTCTGTCTGTGTTCTCATCTGTGAAGAATAAGCACATCTATCTGTGGAAGGTTCTTAGAACAGGGCCCGACACACTGTAAGCACTCATGACATGTTAGCTAGTGCTATTTTTACTTTTAACCCATATGCCTGGCTCTGTGCTAGGTAACCGCTGGTGGTGGGGAGGTTACAACAGTAATGGCAAAACCAGTTTATACTCCTGATAATAAATAATCTAGTTCATGAGATAAAATTAACACACACAGAGATCAAAGTAATAATTCAAGGCGTTGTGTAATTAAGGAGCCCATGAGAGGTACAGATAACATACTTGAGGAAGTTGGAGGACAAAGAGATTGGACGTGGGGGTTGGGTGACCGGGAAAGACTTCAAGGAGAACAGGGTGCCTTTGAGGAACGGGACAGTCTAATGGTTAAGCACAGACTGAGATGAACTCCGCGTTTTCAAGTCCTAGCTCTGTTGCTTTCTGCTTATGCTTATGTGACCTCTGCTTACTTTCTCTTTGCCTCAGTTTCTTTTCTGTAACATGTTTCTCTCTCAGGAAGCTCAAGTGAAGCGTAAATGATTTATTTCCTACAAAGGGCCTAGCACACTATTTGCCAATGGTAAGTACTCAGCAACTGGAGTTAACCTCACGGTCCCTAGAGAGAGGAGACTGGGTGGGTGGAGAAGAGGGACAGAGGCCTTAGGCGGGTGGAAACAGTGGCTGCGCGTGGAAAGCAGGGAGATGTGTGTGTCACGCTCAGGGCAGAGAGGACTGTGCCCAGGTGTAGATGTTTGGGGAGGAGGAGCAGCAGAAGCTACAGCAGAGAAGAGGATGAGGGGCCAACTGTGGAGCCTTCAAAGCCAGAGCCAGGGTCCTTTGGGCTTGATGTTATCGGCCAAGAGGAGCTGTGACAGGTTTCCAGTGAGGGAGGGATGCCATCCAGGATGTCTTAGAAAGAGAGACAGGCAGCAGTGGGAGGTGGGTGAAAGAGAGAGGTGGTTTAGGTCACTGTTGACCCACTTCAGCTATGAAATGGACATGTCCTGAACCTGGGTCAGACAGAGAGAAAGCGTGGACACTGAATTCCTGGAGGGGGACTTACTGTGGCTCTGGGAGAGCCCCTTCCTCCTCCATTGGGCCCCCAGACTTGGCTGCTGGCTTCTGCCCTTTCCAGAAGCCTGCATTCAGGGAGGGACAAGGCAATGGGGAGTCACAGGGTAGCTCCACCCCTAGAGAATGGATTGGACCCCACTTGACCTCACAGTGCGGCCCTGGAGTGAAAGGAGCAATTCCGGGAATGGGCAGTCACCCTATCCAGGCCTGTGGACACAGAATGGCAGACTGAGCAGTGACCCAGCATTGGCTGTGTGTGTGTGTGGGGGGGGGGTGTGTGTGTTTGAATGTATTTGCTGTTCATTTGTTGTATATGTGAGAGAGGCTCTATATATGTTGTTTGTATATTTGTTGTCTGTGTATATGAATGTGTATTTATTTGTTCGTGTGTGTGTGTGTGTGTGTGTCTGTGTGTGTGAGAGAGAGAGAGAGAGAGAGAGAGACTGAGTGTGTGACAGAGAGGGAAGAGGGAGGCCCATATGTCTATTTTCTTTGAGAAACAGATGTCTCCTCAAGTGGGTGAGGAAGGGACGTGTGGTTGGAGGATCAGTTCCACATTAGCAAGTAAATTGTCCGGTGGAGGGCCTCTGCGTTTGTTGATTTTTCTGATTTTTCAGAGATTTTCCTTGTTGCTCTCTCTATATCTTTCCTTTCTCGATGTTGTTTCTCTCTCCCGAGCTGCCTACTCATATATTCCTCTGTCTGTGGCCTCGGGTTCTGGCTAGTCCAGATGGCCAGGAGCCTGCTGCCTTTCCTTTGCTTGGGCTCAGAGTCCAGCTGGCAGGGGCATAGGGGGCTCGCACCAGGTAAATCTCTGTCTTGCTCTTGTTAGAATTTGCCTTGTGACCTTCTGTGACAAACATTTAATAAGCCCAACATTTAATAAGACAAACATTTAATAAGTCAGACACTGGTCTGGGCCCAGGACCCAAGGGCCAGTGATTCTAGAACCCCCTCACCCAGTGCCCTTGCTTTGGCAGAGTGAGATGGGAGACAGACGCCTTTTGCTTTACATCCGGGTGGGGAAGCCTCCCACAGTACTCTGCTCTGGCTTGCCCTTGCACCCACCTGTTCTGTCTCTAGGGTCCTACCCCTTCCCCTCATTTTTTGGTGAGAAAAGCAGAGACATGGAACCAGAGGGACCTGGGTTCAAATCCCAGTTGCATCTTTCAAGCTGTGAGTCTGCAGCAGGTGGCCTTGCCTCTCTGGCCTGTTTCCTCTCCGCACTATAAAGAGGAGGAGTCACTTCTGTTGCTGGATGCTCAGGAGAATTCAATGCAAAAATGAACCTTGGTGCCTAACAAAGGCAATCTCTCTCTCTCTTTTTTGTCTTGTTTCTTTTTCCTTATCCCTTTCCTTTTATTTAGTTAAGAAACATTTAACCTCCCACAGCTATACTGGAATGGTGGGAGTGAGGGCAGGAGTCATGGTCTCTCTGGGTACCCAGATTTCAGCCAGAATCTCCAGCCCTACTCCTAGTCTCTACCTTCACCCAGTCCCTTTGCCCAGTAGGAAGTGGAGAGCACGGGAGGTTTCTGAGCAGGGGAGTGAGTGCCGCATTGGCACCTGTGCCAAGGACAGGTGGTGCCTCTCGTGCTGGGGACCGGGAAGTGGGGCAACAGCCGGGCACCAAAGATCTCTCTGCCCCTTGCTGCTCCTTGACAATTCTTTCCTTCTCCTTCCCTGTGACACCCCTCTCTCCCTCTTTCTCCTCTCCTCTCCCTCCATTCCTCTCTCCCCTTCGGCTCCCCCTGCGGCTTGCCAGCTGCCAGCAGATGACATCTCCTTTCATGTTTGGGGCTGAGCACGGCTTTGAATGTTCGTTTGATTCCGTTAAGATAATAGCTGGTTCACTGTCAGATGCAGACTGATCAGTTAAAACCTTAATCACTGCCTGTCTCCTCACACGGCACTTATTTTTTAAGAGATTAATCCCCTCAGCCCTACTCCAGCTCACATTTGCCTTGGAAAAGAAAAGGCAAGGTTTGTGCTAGCTAGCCTTGTTATTATTATTGTTATTGTCATCTTCCTTACTCTGCAGATGAACTCCTTCCCTCGTTCTTTCCACTATTCATTTCTTTCCTTTTTTTCTCCTCTGGGTTCGCAGTTTCCCTCCCCAGCTCACTCTCACTTTCCCCCTCTCCCTCTCTCTCTCTCTCTCTCTCTCTCACACACACACACACACACACACACACACACACACGATGTGGCTCTGACACGGTGACCCTATACACCCTCTCCCTGCCTGCATGTGCACACCTGGTGTCCCGCCTCCCAGGACAGGGACAGGACATGGTCCAGGTGCATGCAGAACAGGGTGGCTGGAGGATGCAGCTCCATGTGATGGGCAGAGCTCAATCTTTAGAATCAGGCATGCTGTGTGACATTGAAGAGGAGCCTTAGTTTCCTCGTCTGTCAAATGGGCATGAGAAACTTATGTCAGAGAGGCCACGAACATTGCATAGAAGAAACTATGTAGGGTACCCACACAGTGCTATTCCTGATTGCTCCTGTTTCTACCTCTCAGATTCCATGGAAGTTTCCTACACAGTGGTTACCTAGTCCTTTCCTGCAGATGATGCGTCATCTTGAGGTCTCATTTTACAGATTACCTTACAGACAAGCCTTACCCAGGATCAGGGAAGGAGATTCTGTTTGATGCTGACCCATAAAGGAAACTGCATTAACAATCAAACCTGTAATTTTACAGAGGAAAGTAACCAAGGAACCATCTAGTCCCTCCCTCTGAAGTGCACGTGGAGGGCTCAGCGCATTGTAGCAGGAGGCACCTAGCTTTTTACAGGGCTTTGCACTCTCCCATCCAAGTAAACCAGCTGTGCTGTGGGTCCAGCCCAGGCCCTCAGAGAGAACAAGCAGCTTGAGTCACACTGGGTGGCACACAAGTTGGCTTAGACCCCTTCCTGCTCAGGCTGGTGCCGTAGGCACAGATAGGCTTTCTAGAAGGTGACAAGGGTTGGGCTTGGAACAGTAAAACTCCTAAACAGGGAGATGGAAATGAGCACCTGAGGGCCCCTGGGGACCCTGGCCCAGTTCCAGCAGGGTGCCCGTGCTTGGTGAGATGATCTTCCTGAGCCTCAGAGTTGTCTCCAAGCTCTACCTTCTGGGAGGTCGCAAAACAAAGCACAGGGTGGTGCTTGCAGTTGCAGAGATTCGTGTCAGGTACAAGGAAGAACTTTCTGACCCTGAGGCCTGGGGACAGGAAGCAGTACCATTGGCCCTGTCTTCCTTCCTTGAGCACCAGAGCTCAGGCTCTGGAACAGATCGCCTGCGTTTAAATCACTGGCTAGGAGGCTGGCACGGACAGTCACTTAACCTCTCTGGGACTCAGTTTTCTCCTCTTAAGTGGGGACTATGTCAGTACTCAGCCCTTCGTGCTTGGCATGTAGTAAATAAAGATGTATTCAGCATCTTAATGTATCAGGCCCTGTGACTAGTGCTAAGGACACAGAGTTAACAAGATGTGGCCCCTGCTGCCACCATGAGTTTGGCCTCATGGGGATGAAGACAAGCAAACCCACAATTACAGTCTTGTGTGGGACCTAGGCCAGCCTCAGGGCTGAGGGACAGCCTCTGGAGCAAGGAGCCTGTAGCTCTAGGGCGTGGAACGTCATCTGTTTGTCTGACTGCTGTATCCCCTGGAATGGAGACTGGCCAGGGTCAAGGTCAGGTTTTACTGTATGGACAACTGAAATGACAGCTAACAAAGGTCCTCTCCACCACATCACCTCCCCCAGCCCCCACTCAGTCTTCTCTTGTGCACAATGAGGGCTTAGAGTCCAAGGGTCCTTCCTTCTGGCTATTCTAGGAATCTGCAGCAACTGAAGGTGTAGGCATGAGGATGAGGATAAGCAGATGGAACAGGGGTGGGGGTGGGGAGGAAGAGGAGATTGGGGTAGAGGTTTCATGCCAACAGATGGAGGTAGGAATGGGGGATGGTGAAAATGGAGGTAGGGGTGGGTTCCATTCCTGTTTAGAGACAGGGGGCTGGAAAGGATTGGAGGGGGCCTGAGATGTCCTCCCCCACTTGCCTACCCCAGCAGGAAGCGGCCCAGGGTTAATGGCATGACATCCCCACAGCAGTCAGTCCAATGGGCTTCTGATGCCTTTTCTAATTTGGTGAGTGCTGAAGATTAGAAGGCAGGGAGAAGAGAGTTTTCCTCTCGCAGGTTATTATCCTGCCAACTCCCTGGCGCCCAAGGGAGGGAGTCAGCGTGTTCCAGGAGAAAAGGAAGCAGGGCCTGGCATTCTGGATCGAGTGCCCCTGGGGAGCGGGGAGGGAGCCAGGGCTGGTGCAAATAAAATTGATGCTATTAATGGATCTGGTGCTGGTTGAAATGGGAGCAGCAGCTGTCTCAGCAGCCCAGAACTGGTGGGAGGAGGGAAGGGGCTTCCTGGAAGTAGAACTCACGATGCTGAGAGCTAGAGGTCTTTGCTTGAAGAGACCCCGGATTTGCCTTTTGCTGAAAAAGAGTGACACCCTCACCATGGGAACACCCATTACTTCACCCCGCCCCCAGTCCACCCAGCCCTCCTCAATCTGGGACAAGTGTGCAGAGGTCAGGATTGGCACCAATCCCAGCTCCTCAGGGAAAGAAGTAGGTCTCCCGGCTGCAGGTCACTTGAACCCCAGTTTAGAGTGTTCCATCACACACCTGGCCTGCTCCCAGCTTACACTGGGGGAACGTGAGGTGGGGGTTAGGGGGGAAGAGAGGCAGGTTGGAGGCTTGACTATTCTGGTCTCAGAACGGGGTCCCAGGATGGCCCTCCTGGCCAGAAATAGCAGCTGCTGAGGCCTGCCTCTGTGACTCAAGTCCACCATGCTCCCACCCCGGTTAGGCCCAGGCTGATTGCTGTCATGGAAAGATCCCAGCCTGGAGGCCACAGATGCTGAGTCCTAGTTCTTCCTTGACCCACTAATGAGCTGGGTGACCTCAGGCTGCACATCGCCTCTGTTTGGGCTTCAGTTTCCTCAGTATGCTGCAAATCTGAATAGGATGCTTTCTTGGGTCTTTCTATGAGCTGTGGCCTATGTCCCTGTCACAGATCGCCTCTGAGAGGCTTCCCTGCCCACTGTGGAGAGGCTCACAGGGCCTAGAAGGGGAGGCTGAGGCAGGATGGGTGGCTCTGGGAGAGACTTAGGGCAGGACCCTTGAGAAGGCTTGTGGAAGGGAAGCAACAGCCCGGACGGCCTGCTGGGCTGCCAGCCAGGGGTGCCAGGCCTTGGTGGGCAGCCAGGAGAGCCTGGGAGAGCAGTCTCAGGAGTGCCCTTTCCAGACTAGTGGGAATTAGATGAGGCACCCCCAAATGAGTGATTCATTTTTTTTAACATGCCCCCCATGGTGAAATAGCACCATGATAATCATTAATACATAATAATAGCCAGAAAAGAAACTCAGTGAAAATGTTTTATTATACTTTGTATAATGTCACCAGTAAATTACTAACAAATAAAATTAATATGACAGTACAGAAAAAAGACAAAAACTATTGATTAATACTTAGAAATTATATTCATGTATTTTCTTTGGGAAGGGGAAGCAGGCAACATAGGAAGAAAAACTCCCAGAAGTGTGAACTCTGCTTCGAGAAGGACAGGAATGAAGGAACTTGAGTCTGTTACCTTGTCTTTGCCATCACGGTGTGTCATTTATTTTTGAATCTACTGTTTAAAGACGGGTGGCTAGAACTATTGTGGCTGAAGCCAGAGCAGGTGGCTGAATTGTCACACACTCACTCTTTATTTTTTAAAATTTTTATTTTTATATTCCCCATACAATTGCAACCCCCTTATTTTGACCCCAAGCCCTCCTTTTCCTGCCCCCCACCCCCCATAGTGTATCTCTGGTTCATAGCTGTTTGTTGATTTTGATTTTTTCTTTCTTATAGTTATTCTTTTTCCTGGTCCCTTATTTAGGTTTTCTAGATTCCTGCTATGAGTGAGACCATCCGGTATTTTTCTTTTTCTTTCTGGCTTATTTCGCTGAGCATGATCCCTTCCAGCGCCATCCATGTTGCTGCAAATGGCATGTGTTTATCTTTTTTGAATGCTGAGTAATATTCCATGGTATATATGTACCACATCTTCTTGATCCAGTCATCTATTTTTGGGCATTTGGGTTGTTTCCAAAGCTTAGCTATTGTAAATAGTGCTGCTGTAAACATAGGGGTGCAGCACACTCACTCTTGAAGTGAAGCATGTAGCTGAGTCAAGGACTAGTGGTCAGTCCCTCACAGCCCGGTGGGAGCTGATGGTAGCTGGAGCATTCTCGCATTCTCGGGTGAACTACCACGGAGTATGCCATCTTAAAGGACAAGCAAGAGAGGTGTGCTCATCTGAAGCTCACCTGTGTGTTATTGAAACTCAACAGTTACTGGAGTAATTGCTCTGAACATAGCCCAACAGAGTATTTTTTTTCAGGGAGGAGTATTTTATCACTGGCACAGAATAACTGCTACATGCTGATAAGAAAAAAGCAGGCCGACTTTTAGTTAATTTTATTATTGTTTTAAAGTTCTCCACAGACAATGAACCCTTTCATTGCCTGCATCCAAGGCAGACTGCTCCCACTGGCCCCCACCCTCATCATCCACCGGGTTTGACATCACAGCCCATTTTCCAGAAACTTTGGTGCCCAACCCTTCCCAAGTTAAGAAAACAGAGACCAAAAGCCATACAATTTCGTCAACAGCCATTGTTATTATTTTTTTTAACTTTATTTATTTTTTTTATAGAGGCATGTTTCATTTATTTATTTATTTATTTAGTTTGTTTGTTTATACATGCACTGGGTACAATCAGAAGCGCAGGAGGGTGAGAGAATTCACCAGAGCCAGAGCGGGGAGCAGAGCAGGCAGAAGGACCGAAGTACACTGCTGAGGGGAGCAGCGGGCGGCAGGAGAGGTCTGCGCGCCATGTGGGACCCTCCTCCGGTGGCCGGGGAGCAGCCGGGGATTGAACCAGTGCTGCAATGGCTGCGGGCAGCTTCGCAACCCAGCGCTCAACCACTGCGCCACCGGGGAGGCCCAGCCATTGTTATTATTTAATAAATGTAAGGAGTCTGGCAAATTTCTAAGACTGCCAATGGTATGGTCTAGGGGTTGAGTACAGAATTTCATAACCATTAGCCCATTCCATGCTCACAACCATCTTGGGAGGCACATCTTATTAAGCCCATTTTTCAAATGAGGAAACCGAGGCTCAGAGGAATTATATACATCCAGTTTACTTACCTGATAAATGTGAGAAATTGGATTCAAAATCCTAAGCCCATGCTCTTAACCTCTACCGAGTGAACATATAGAGCTGTGTGAGGATTAAATGAAATAGAGCACAGAAGTGGTTAGCATGTCGTCTGGTGCATAATAAACATAATAATAAAGGGTATAGTCATTCTGAAATTATGAAAAACATAATAAACTATATTCCTGGCACAAAGTAGGTAAGAAAAAAGAACAACACTACAGGGACTTATTTGATTCCACAGGGCAGGCAATGTTCTAGGCAGAGGATAGGGGAAGTTGCTGAGGTCCTCCCCAAGAGGGAGGAGTCGGGAGGGGAGAAGGAGGGTGTGTGTCTTAGGTTTTAAAGGTGCAGCACCATCACCCTTCTTCCTCCCACTCCGCCCTACAGGTACCACATGCTGACAGGGCCAGCTCCTAGTGTACCAGGATTCGAGGCCCAAATCTCTCTCTTCTTTTTCTCAAGACTCAGCCTCCCTGCTCAAGGCCACTCTGCCGCCCACAGAGTGTCATGGCATCTTCCAGCACCCTGCCTCTGACTAACCTTCACCTGATGCTGCCCTGTGATATACTTATTTGCAGACACTAAAATATCTCTTCTTACACTTCTACCCCTTACACAGACAGTGAAGGCTTTGTATTTTATTTATTTATTTATTTATTTATTTTAAAAATATTTATTTATTTATACAAGAGCTGGAGTACAGTCGAGAGGTGTGGGAGGGTGAGAGGATTCACCAGAGACAGAGTGGGGAACAGAACAGGCAGACTGACCGAAAGCACTGCTGAGGCGAGCCGTGGGCGAGACGGGAGAGGTCTGCTGCGCCATGTGGGTATCTCCCTGGTTGGCTGGGAATCAAACCAGCACTTCAGAGGCTGCGGACAGCTTCACAGTGTGGGCTCTACCAGCTGTGCCACCGGGGAGGCCCATATTCTATTTATTTAACGAACACTTATTGAGTGCTTGCTATGTGCCAGACCCATTATAAATACTTTCAGTTCATGAAATCTTCATGATAAGCCTATGAGGTAGTTACTGTTATTGCCTCCAGTGGGGAAACTGGGGTACAGATATTGGTTAGTAAATAGCTGCTGAGATTTAAACCCAGGCAGTTTGGCTGCAAATTCCTTGTGTTTAACCACCAAGCTTTGAGAGCAGGACGATTTGTTTAAAAGTTTTGAAGTTCACAGCCCCTGGGAACCCAGACCTACTGTTTTCCTCCTCTTACAGTGTCGGGTGATGTGCAAACTTTTCTTTGAATAAATTGAACTGAGTTCACGTGCCAGACACATGGCTCCCAACACCATGGGGCCAATTGGAATCAGTGGTTCTCAAGTAAAATCTGCTAAGCTTTCATGATACCAGTTCCGATGACAAAGACTTCTTAGCTGCTAGCTCCTCCAGAACCCAGCTCCATCAAAGCATGACCTGGATGACCACTTTCCTTTCCCAAGACATCAGGAAATAATAGGTTGTCATGGTCCTACCTCCATGGCCCCAAATACCCCACAGTGCCTATTGGATGGATACAAATTCCCAAATGCAGCAGGCTGCCGAGCCCCCTCATCTGTTGTTGCTTTATTTATTTTTAATTATTTATTTGCAGAAGAACTGGGGTGTAGGCCAAAGGTTTGTGTGTGTGTGGGGGTGTGATGGCGAAAGGATTCATTGGAGTAGGAAGCATAACAGGTAGATCTACTGAAATACACTGCTGAGGGGAGTAGTGGGCGAGACAGGAGAGGCCTGCTGCGCCATGTAGGTAGCTCCCTGGCTGGGAATTGAACCCTGGAGGTGATAGGGTGCTAACACTGAGACTTAAGCCCCCATACCCCTAGGGAAGCCAAACTGCCTCCCTCCCCCCATCTGTTGGATGAGAGGGCGGGGATTGGCGAAGTAGGTTCTAGCATCTCTGGCTGGCTCTGCTTCTTACCAGATACATGCAAAGGATATGTGACCTTATCCTTGCCCCCTCACCCCCCACCCCTGAAGCCTCAGTCTTCTCATCTCTAAAGTAGGGGTTAATGAGACCATCTTCATAGGCTTTGATGAGGACAACCAGGACAAAGGCCACAAAATAATTGCTATTGTGACTTCTAGGGTGGCAAATGTGGGACTTGGGGGTGAATCATCTAGCCTAGGCCTACTGGTTCCTCCTCCCTCCAGGAGAAGATATGGTTTGTGTTGCTGCGAGTGGGGCCAGATCTCTGGTTCCTTCCCACCCCTCTCCCCTCTCAGGGGACGGGAGGGAGGAAACGGGAAGTCCCACTGGAGTCTCAGGCCTGCAGGTCGAAGAAACAGTAGGCAGAAGTGCAAGGGGTCAGGGAGGCACTGGGGTGAGCCACGGGCCCAGCCGCCTGCAGACCCAGCTCTGTCCCACCAGGGCCTGGGAGCCACTTCCCCAGACAGTAGCAATTATCGCAATCAAACAGTTGACACCAATTACGTACCAGGCTGAGAGGAGACAGGGCTGCACGGTGCCTCGGCTTTGCATATCTTAATTCAGACTGACAGACCGCTGACCCTCAGGGGCACGGGCCTTGCCAGCTCTCAGCTGTTCCTGTGGCACCAATTTTCAGAACCAAATTACTGCTGGGGCCCACCTGATAGCAGCATAGAACTGTGTCTCGAATCAGAGTTATTCCCTCTTCAAGGCTTCCTAAAATCTGCAGCGCAAAGCACACTGGGGATGGTGGAACTGCCATTCCTCGGCTGGCCAGGCCTGAGGGGGCTAGGCAGCAGCACCCTGCAGGAAGCACCCCTCAGGCCCTGTGGCCCTGCTTAGAAGCCCCGGAGCCACACAGTCGCTGAGGGAGGGAGCATTGGGCTTCTACCTGCCCTGCCCTTTCGTGGTCTCTTCTGTCCCCATGCCCAGTGGGGTAAGAGGAGAGCAGGAGGGGGTCTTCTAGGAAGCAAAATATTCCCCCTCACCATGGAGGTTGGTCAGTACATATTTTTTTTCCGGAGGGGGGAGGGGTTGTGGGGATTAAACCATATGGATTTCTTGTGCCATTTGCTGGGCAAGCATGAATGCTAATCATGCACTGAGGTGCTGGCCCTGGAGGCTGTGGAAGTGGGAGGACACCCTAGCCCTGTGTTCACATCAAGGTCTCAGAGTCCTGTTTTTAGGACAAAATCCCCCAAAGCACGAGTTGCCTCTGAGAAGGCCATAGGTATGTTCAGGCCAGGAATCAAACTTCAGGCACTGAGATGGCCCGGGCAGTGACTGTGCTATCCCTCGGCTCACATCTGACATCATCTTCCCCTTATGAGGCCGCTAACTCCTGGACAGCCCAGTTCCTCCTCCCACCCTGCACAGTGCAGGCACCCTGAAACAGCTGGGTGGTGAAGGACAAATAAAGCCAGTTCCAGGCTCCTGTCTCCCTCCCTCAGTAGGACCGGAGACCCTCACTCTTCTGAGACACACAGTGCCAGAGCTCAGCGCAGCAGCGGGAGGTTTCCCGAGAAGGGCCCTGGAATTCCAACAGTCTTCTCTTTGCGCCCTGTGCCAGCCAGCTTGTCCGACTGACTGAAAGCTTGTGGTAGGGAGGGGTCTCCTAGGGAGCAGGTGGAATCACATCTGCATCCAGGGGCTTCTTTGCCACTAGGGAGCAGGCAGATCACCTAACAGGAGCACTTTCCTAGACAAAGAGTCTTCCTGAGGTCCATCTCTGGCAAGCCCTGCTTGTGCACAGACCCCACAGGCCTCTGAGCTTCCCATCACCTGCCTGTGCCGGTGTCTTAGAAACACCTCCAGCCTAGTTTCTTGTCTTGTGAAAAGAACCCCTTTGGGAAAACTGAGCATTCTTTTCTCCCCGTAAAGGTGTTTGGATCTCCCCATTGTTCAAATGGAAAGCTAGAGGTTCAGCAGGGGCTATTGGTCTCAGACCACTGGGAGCAGGTTTGGGCCTGGGGAGCTGTGAAGCTCCATGCAGTGCTGGCAGAAGAATGCTTATAGGCCACCTAATGCCTGACCCTGAGTGCCCGTCCTGGAGATGCCAAGCCTCTGGCCCGAGTTCAAAGTAGTGTGAGTAGCATTTTTTTAAGATTTATTTATTTATGTATACAAGAGCTTGGGTATAGGCTAGAGGTGCAGGGGTGAGAGGATTCACCAGAGACAAGAGTGGGGTGCAGAACAGGCAGATCTACTGAAATACACTGCTGAGGGGAGCAGCAGGCGAGACAGGAGAGGTCTGCTGCGCCATGTGGGTCACCTCCCTGGCTGGGGATCAAACTTGTGCTGCAGTAGCTGCAGATTGCTTCATAATACTTATGCTTAACCCCTTGCACCACCAGGGAGGCCCCCAAAAGTAAGTACTTTTGAGGCATGGTTTGGGGGCACCATTTTCAGTCCTAGGCCCATTCCGGCCTGGCCATCTTTGCTGAAAGGACAGTTTCTGGGTGGATGCAGGAGCCAATCTCCTCGTCGTGCCTCTTCTGAGGCCTGGCCCAGACCCTGCCACCCAGGAATTTGGATTCTAGGCCTCCTCCTTTAAGATGCCAGGGTCCTTGATACTGAAGCATTTGGGCTTCCTGAGGTTAAGGAAGCCAGTGTGGAGCTTGGGGACTGAGGCCTTGTGGGTGTCCTTTCCACACTCACCGTGCCAGCGAGCTCAGCCTGGCTGTGGGGCAGTCACATTAGTGTGAGCCCAGCCCAGGGGTCCGAGGTGCCCAATGGAAGTGGTGGGTGAGATTCCCTGTGTGCTGGGCAGAGAGGAGGCCTGGGCCTGGCGCCGCATGGACCTTGGGGCTCTGCTGCTCTTCGCCTGCTCTGCAAGGCTGGGGTGACTTTGGATCCAGGATGTAGGGATTCCCTGGTCCTCCGGGAGGGTCCAGGCAACGCCCTTGACACAGATGGAGAACGGGTATCTGTATATCTTGTCAGTAGTGCATTGGCCTTAAAAGGCCAAACCAGGGTTCCTGGGGATTAATGATCAGACACAGGGCGCCCTGTTCTCCCCTTCTCCGCCCTCTTCCCCACCCTAGGAACAAGAAAAAGAAAAATCTGTTGAAAATGCACTTTTCCCCCCTGCCAGCCCCCTCCTCCTTCTGCTTTCACCGACTTAAAAGAAAAATAAAATACATTCCAGGAACCAGGACGGCTGCAGAGCAAACTCAAACCAGAAAATGCTTAAAGATGTTTTAATGACTTAAACACAGGGGCCGGTTTGTGTCTAAAAGTTTCCACATTAAAAAAAAAGCAAATTCAATATTAAATATCCTTCCACCGCCTCCTGGGCCCCTCCATGGCCCCTCCTGGTTCCCCTAACCTCTGGGCCCTCCATCTCCCCATATTCCTCTGCACCTCTGCTTTCAGCTGTGGGCTATTAGCACCCGGTGTGAACAGAGACCAGGCCCCTCCATAAAGTTTATATTCACATTCCAAAAATGAAAAAACAAGGAAAAGGGAGAAAAACAACACTCTAGGTACAGACCCAAATGCTCCTTCAAGCAGAGGCCACCCCTCCCGCCAAACTCTGGGCCAGAAGAACTGTTAACTAGCAGCTGACAGGTTTTTACAGCACGAATTAGACCCTCATTTGGTTTGGGATTAACCCAACTCTTCCATCTCATTCCTGCTCTGCCTTGTGGGAGCCCCCTTTCTTGGTGTTGGGGAGTTTTGGGTAAGTCTTTGGGTCCTGCCCAGAATTCTCACTCTCTGAACTGGAGGGGTGGGGAAGATGGGGTGAACAGGTAACTGGTGAGATGTGGAATTCTGGGTGGTCAGGGGGTGGCCAGCTGCAGGGCCCCATAAGTTTCTTGAGCTATTGGTCAGGGGGATGAAGTGGACCCCAGCTTCTGTGGTAGAGAGGAGTCATGTGGTGGGAAGCAGGTGCTGGCTTCCAGAACGGTCTTCACCTTATTATTCCGAGGACCACAAACCTCAGGAATAACACTGGTGATTGTCATAATGAGCACTCACTGTGTCAAGTTCTACATTAAGCCTTTTAATGTTTAATCCTCATAGTGCACCCATGATGTGGGCACTCTTACTGTCCCCACTTTACAGCTGAGGATGCAGAGAAACTTAGAGAGGGTAGAAAATTTACCCAAGGACTCAGCCAGTAAGTCAGAGCCGAGAGCCGAGATCCGAACCTGGAAGGTGGCAGAGCACTAAGTTTGTTCAAACTCTCTCTCCTGTCCAGGTCACAGTGGTGCCTATACATGTCTATCCCTCAGCTCTTGGTCTTCATTTCACTCACTCACTCACTCACTCACTCACTCACTCACTCATTCACTCACTCACTCACTCACAGCCTGAATTTCGTAGCTCTGTCTCCTGGTATCTCTCTCTCTCTTTTAAAAAAGATTTATTTATTTATGCATACAAAAACTGGGGTACAGGCCAGACATATGGGGGGTGAGAGGATTCACCAGAGACAGAGTGGGGAACAGAACAGGCAGACGGGCCGAAATACACTGCTGAG
This sequence comes from Talpa europaea, assembly GCF_964194135.1. Taxonomy (NCBI): domain Eukaryota; kingdom Metazoa; phylum Chordata; class Mammalia; order Eulipotyphla; family Talpidae; genus Talpa; species Talpa europaea. The sequence goes on from NC_140068.1 coordinate 89,806,246, forward strand.
GGGAGCAGCTGGTGAGACAGGAGAGGTCTGCTGTGCCATGTGGGTCACCTCCCTGGCCGGGATCGAACTTATGCTGCAGAGGCTGCGGGTAGCTTCATAGGTTGTGTCTTAACCTCTTGTGCCACCAGGGAGGCCCCTCCTGGTATCTCATGTGAGACAAAGACCAGCTGTCATGCTCCCCGTGCTGGATTTGGCCCTGCATTGGAGAGCTGTTAGGGCAGGGCCCATAGGGTGCCTGGTTCCTATCCCTTTCTCCTTGACTCAAAGAACTTTACTGGGTGCTATTTCTCCACAAGGCAAGAGGGGCATTGGTGTCGGGAGAATGATAACAGCCTGGAGGAGCTGGAGTCATTGGCAGCAGCCCAGATGTTCAGCCTCCTGGGAGTCTGACTCTGAAGAAGCCACTCCAGCTGGCTGGGCTGCCCTTGCTGGGTGGTGGGGCTGGTGGTGGAGGTGCTGGAGTGCAGCTTCTGAGGACATGGTGAGGCCTTGGCCTTCTAGGCTCCAGAGTGCTGTCCACGGAGTAGGCTGCTTCATGGACACTGGGTCAGCCCAGAGCAGGAAAATGTCTGGAAATTCCTGAGTTCAAAATAAATCCTTTTTTTTTTTTTTTAAAGTGGAAACCAGGAAATTCTGAAGCATATACAATACTTAGACTCAGCGCCCTGTACAAAGTCAACTTTGTAAAGAAATTCATTTGTCAGAATGCTTTGTGTATTAACTTGGCTCTTCTTAAAATCTTCATTTGGGTGCATTTAGAAATGTGAGGCGAAAGAAAGGAAAGCTGAAATTTGAGGTAAGACCTCCAACCACCGACTAGGAGTGAGAAAACAAATGCAAGGTGCTTTATAAACTCGGTCTCCCCGTGGGTGGCACTGGAGGCTGCCTTCTCAGAAAGGAGTCCTCTGGGGAACAGGGCAGGGGGATGGAGAACACCAAGGGCCAGTAGAGTCAGGGAGGCCTGCGTTGAGTGCTCTTAGGGATTTGGGAGGAGGAGCCTGCTTTGTGCTAGGGGTAGGCTGATTTCCCCATGGCAGTCATCCCCTTACCAGCTGAAGCTGCAATTTCAATGTCTCCCTCCTGACTTTGGTCTTTCTTCTAGTCTTCTCACCTCCCTCTGATTTCTAGCTCCTCTTCCCACCCCTTCCAGGAGCGCAGAGTCTCCCTCAAGACCCCAAGAGCTCCTACACGCAGCTCATTTCAACCAACACTTATTAGGCTCCTCTAGGAATACAGATATGAATTAGACCCCATCTTTGCCTTTGGGAGAGCCCGATCTTCAGAGAGGATAACTGCTATTTATCGAGTACTTTCTATGTACGGGGCACTATTTTAAATGATATATGTGTTACATTAACCCAGTTAATCTTCATAACAATTCCAGGAGGTGAGTCTTTTTTTTTTTTATTTAAATTTTATTTTTTATATTCCCCATACAATTACAACCCCCTTGAGGTGAGTCTTATTAAATACATTTTATATATAGGGAAACTGAGGCACAGATTGATTAAGTAGCTGGCCCAAGATCCAATGGGAGTGGAGTCCAGGCAGCCTGGGCCCCCAGGTTAACTGGTAGTATTCCCAGCCAGAGGTGTTCCTAGGATGCTCTGTGAGCACTGGACTTGGAGGGGATAGTCCCCGACTATGAGTACCTAGAAAGACCTCTTTGAAAAGATGACTCCCTGAGTGGCTAGTGAAGCCAAGGTTCATTCCATACTGAAAGGATGATGGAGAGAGGCATCGTGGTAAAAATCTTGGCATTACATGGTGCTGGGTGATAAAAGCTTCTTGGAATTTTTAGAATGTAAATAAAGCATGAGGTAGGTGGGAGCAGGAGGGGAGATGCGGACAGGTCAGGTCGGAGGACCAGACCAGGTGTGCTTGCGTCATGCTGGGCGGTGCAGGTATTGTCTCTAGGTGATCAGCACTATCGTGAGGCTTTAGGCCAAGGAATGTTACTCTTGTATTAGTTTGCATTCTTAACAGCATTCTTTGGGGTAAATGACTGGACAGCTGAGAGTGGAGGCAAGAACTCCACCTGGGAGTCGGTTGGGGGGGACCTGAAAGGGCTCTTGACATTGGGAATAGAGAAATTACCGAAGAGAAAAATGATTTTTTCCTTTCATTTTTACTTTATGTATCTATTGCAGTCTGCCTTATTCTATTAGAGGTTTTCAGCTGGAGCTAGCTCTGACTTGTTAATTTTTTTCAGAATATGTTACCCCCCACTTAATGCTCATCACATGACCCCATTCATGTGACTCAGTTTCTTCATTGAAAATTGACATGCTTATTATAGTTGGGTGACCACACAAGCTTTAGGAGGGTCAATCTTGATTCTGCCCCATATTAATAACATAATTATTAATAGCACTCCCTTTGACTCTGCAAAGTGTCCTGGTTTGAACTACATATTCTAGGGTGACCCTAGTTAATGTGCATATGTGAAAGACAATTGTAACAAAGCCTTGAACCTTGATGGCTCTCAATTACATACAGGTGCATTGAAATATTTGCTCTTGATGATAACCCCAAGAAGGAGGCAGCGTAAAGGTTAATGTAACTCCTTTTTGTTTGATTAGTGCATAAAGAAAAGGAGGTTTGAGTAAATCAAGTGACCTGCTGAAGGCATGCACGTAGTAAGAAAGAGGGGTAGAGGTTGGATTTGAATCTTCTGGTGTCTTGTCTGGCCACTACTGCCGCACCATACAACCTCCCTCCGTCTGCTAGGGTAGGTGAAAGATGGCTGCATACACTAAAGCTCTTTGCTGCTCCTCCCATTGAAAGATGGTGTGATCTCTTTCCTTGCATCTGGGTACGCCTTAGTGATTTGCAGAACCAATAGAATGGGAGATAAGTGACGTATTGGGACTTCTGAGGTCAGGTCCTGAGAAGCTAAGTGTAGCATCAGATCAGATCTTTCGGAACACTTGCTCTGGGGAAAGCCAGCAGCCCTGTGAGAAGCCTAATCACACTGGGGCTTCCATGCCATGAGGAAGCCCAAGCTAGTGTGTAGCTGGGGGAGAGAGACATGGGTCCCTGGCAGGCAGAAGCGCACTCTAAAACCTACTCTGATTTGTGCTGGTTGATCTGGGTGTCACTAGTTTCACCAGGCCTGACTTCAATAGCTTGCAAACATTTTTGGATACTTGCCAGTGTACGAACTAGTACAAGCTGAGATCACCACATTATTGCTGCCCAGCCCCCAACCAAAGGGATCATCCACCTGGGACCCCAGTCACAGTGAGGCAGAGAGATGTCCTTGCTACTTCCTTTTTTTTTTTTTTTAAGATTTATTTATTTATGCATACAAGAACTGGAGTGCAGACCAGAGGTGCAGGGGGCTGAGAGGATTCACCAGCAACAGAGTGGGGAGCAGAACAGGCAGATCCACTGAAATACACTGCTGAGAGGAGCAGCGGGCGAGGCAGGAGAGGTCTGCTGTGCCATGTGGGTAGCTCCCTGGCCTGCCGGGATCCTGCTCCTGCTGCAGTGGCTGCCAATAGCTTGATATCGCTGTCTTTAACCCCTGGGCCACCAGGGAGGCCCATTCTTATTACTTCTCATGTCAGTTGTGTATTCATGAGCAAAACAAGCAGCATCATTTTAAACCATTGAGTTTTAGGGTAGCTTGTTACATAGTAATAGAAAACCAGAGCATGTGCAAAGATAGATATGCATATCCTTGAAGGAACAGAAACAGTCTGAAAAATGTAGAAACCACCTCGCTCCCTGTTTTCTTTGCTGCCATTAAGCTGGTGAAATATTTCAGGTGCAACCTATAGTTTGTAGTGATGCTGGAGCCTGAGGTGCCTCCTCCTTTGCCTTAGGCCCTGGAGGGAGGGTTGCCGCTGTTCTCTGAGAGTGGAGACTTGGCAGGGAGGACGCAGGGCTGGGAAGGGGATGGGTTAAGGTTGAGGTGACGGTGGCTGGCTGAGTGAGGTGGAGGCAGGCAGTGAAAGTGAGCTCGAGCTGAGTTAGGATTTATACTGCAGCTGGGCACCTATTTTCTAACAATTCACTTCCTTATGATAATTTCAGTGTTGGTTTAAAGCAAATTATAAAGCCAACAAAAATTGTCTCCCATTTCCCTGAACTTTTTGGTGTCCACTTGTCCACTTGAATTTGGATTTAAAACTGATCTTTCACTGTGGAATGGGAAGTTTATTTCTTAATAGAGTCACTACTTATTGCTGTGTGATGAATTGCTCTAAAACTTAGCAGCCTGTAAAACAGCAAATGTTTACCATATCTCAGTTTCTGTGGGCCAGGGCTTTGGGTGACTCAGAGGGGTCATTCTGGTTGAAGGTCTCTCATGAGATTGCAGTCAAGCTGTTGGTCAAGGCAGCTGTCATCTGCAGGTGTGACTAGGGCTGCAGGAACCACTTCCAAGATGGCTGCCTCACATGGCTGCTGATAGGGGCCTCAGCTCCTCGCCATGTGGGCCTCTCCATGGGGCTGCTTTGTATTCTGTGGACTTGGCAGCTGGCTGGCTAACCCCAGAGAGAGTGGTGTGTGTGTGCATGTGTGTGCGTGTGTGTGTGTGTGTGTGTGTGTGTGTGTGAGGGGCGAGGAGGAGAAAACCAAATGCTTTCTATGACTTAGTTTCAGAAGTCTCACACTATCATTTCCAACATACTCCATCTGTTAGAATAAGTCACTAAGCCCAACCCACACACAAAGGTAGGAGAATTAGGTTTTGCCTTATTTTATTTTATGTATTTTTTACATCATTTTTCATTTTTGCACAATGTATGCATTTTCATCTTGGTTATAGCCCCCCTTGTTTTGATCCTACTCCCTTCTCTCCCTGCCCCCCCTCCCCGTAGTGTGTCTCTGGTTTATATTTGCTTGTTGATTTTGATTTTTACTTTATTATAATTAGTCTTTTTCCTGGTCCCTTATTTAGGTTTTCTAAATTTCTGCTATGAGTGAGACCATCCGGTATTTTTCTTTTTCTTGTTTATTTCGCTGAGCATGATCCCTTCCAGCGCCATCCATGTTGCTGCAAATTGCATGAGTTTATCTTTTTTGATTGCTGATTAATATTCCACTGTATATGTACCACGTCTCTTGATCCAGTCATCTATCTTTGGGCATTTGGATTGTTTCCATAGCTTAGCTATTATAAATAGTGCTGCTATAAACATAGGGGTGCAGGTGCCCTTTTGAATTAATGTTTCTGTGTCCTTTGGGTAGATACCTAGGAGTGGAATTGCTGGATCATATGGAAACTCCATTTTAGTAGGTTGAGGAATCTCCACACAGCTCTCCATTGTGGTTGGACCAATTTGCACTCTCACCAGCAGTGCAATAGAGTTCCTTTTTCTCCACATCCTCACCAACATTTGTTGTTGCTAGTAGGTTTTGCCTTTTGAAAGGAGACTTGTCAAATGATGTGGATATATTTTAACCCAATCACACCTTTTTAAAGGATTTCACATAGTAAATCAGTTGTATGTCAGGGGTTGAGGGGTAGGATAGACAAGAGACCTATGTTCTGAATTGATGCCATGTCTACTTAGCACGCTTTTGAGATTTGCCCTGTTCATGTAGACGATGGTATGGTGGAAGGTTTCATTGGAAACAGACCTTGGAAGACCCTCTAGAGAATATAGACTAGTGGTTCCTGGGCCTAATTTGTCCAGAAGGTCTCTTTTGATTGGTGAGATCTTGAATTTTAAAACCAGAGTGCCTTTGGTTTGGACATGTGCCCTCTGATTTGCCCATTGTGTCTTGCTATCTTATGTGGGTTAGTTCACTCATTTGGGTAACCCACTGGAACCCTGGGGTATCCTGAGTCCTTGAACCCCTGGTTCTTTATTAGACATGGGAAACTGAGGCCCAGAGAGAAGATGACTTTCCCAAGGTAAAATGTCTAATGGGTGGCAGAATTAGTTCTAAGCCCAGGTTTCCTGAGTCCTGGTTCAAAGTTCCTTCCTCTTCCCTCCTTCTTCCCAGATGTCTCATCAAAAGTGGAATCCCAGTTTTCTCCTTGGTCTAAGAGTATCTCTTAGGGATACCCTCTCAGTCCCTCACCATAAATGCCCCTGTACCCCGCCCATTCAGATAGGGATGGGGAGAGGCATGTCTTTTATCCACATAAAGATGTGAAGATAGAAAATGTTTTATGTTTCACAGCCCTGGAGAAAAAGAGAAGCAGGGAATGTATGCTGGGAACACACGAGGGGAAGCAGTGTGGTGTGAGAGGGAGGCCCTGGAGGATATTTCAGTAGGTTAATAACCTAAGCTGTTGCCAAGTTGAAATTAGAAGGAGGAAGGCTCTGCCTTCCAAATGTGGAGGAGGGGGGGCTAATCCTGTCCTTTGATAAATGGATGACATTCTAGCAAAATGAGATGCTCCGCCTTTGTGGCTGCAGGGGGACATTGGGTTGGGAGGTGGGGGTGGGTAGGGGGCCTCTGGAGCCCCAGCAATGAGGTTACGATGCAGCACTGTGAGGCATTGGTACATAAGCACTGAAACTGCGATCACTTCAGCAGCTCTTTATTAAAGAACTGCAATCCACACGATGGGCAGAGGCAGCTGTCTCAGGTTGGATTACTCACCTAACTCCCAGCCTTTTCTGACAACCGCCTCCTTCCCTGCCTGCCCTGGGTCCTCTTCAACTCATTCCCAGACTCTGTTTTCTTTCCCCCGATCCCTCATTCTCTTTGGTTCTGACTTGAACTTTAAAAAAAATGAATTTATGCATACAAGAACTGGGGTATAGGTGAGAGGTGGAGGAGGTGACAGGGTTCATCAGAGACAGAGTGGGGAACAGAACAGGCAGACTGACTGAAATACACTGCTGAGGGGAGCAATGATTAGACAGGAGAGGTCTGCCGCACCATGTGGTTAGCTCCCTGGCCGATCGGGGATCGAACTTGTGCTGCAGAGGCTGTGGATAGCTTCACAATGCTGTGCTTAACCCCTTGTGCCACCAGGGAGGCCCTGACTTGAGCTTTATGCTCTTTAGAGACAGCAGTTTTTACCTCCTCTGTTAGGGTAATGCTTTCCAGATTGCCCGTGGGAACTGCAGGGACTGACTCTTCCCCACCTGACCTCCCCAGGGTCCTCCACCTGAGGGTGATGGCCTGGAGTGAAGAGGCAACTTGTCTTTTGTACATTTAAGGGAGGCTCTGGGTCTTCTTAAAGACCCCACAAGTTGGTCTCCTAGGTGTGCTAAATGTTCTTCACTTTCAGCCCCCTGGGGGTGCATTTTCTTTGGGCTCTTAAATTCGTAGAGTTTATCCCTATAGTGCGCTCAGGGATAGGGACTGGGCATGCACAAACCTGAAGCAAGCTCTGCTCCTCTCTCAATGTCAGCCCCCCTTACCTCTACCCTCAAATCTCCCATATGTTGAGTGGAAAGGCCAAAGTCAAATGATGTAATGGCAGTTTATCCCATTTCTTTTCTTGGGGGGAAATAATATTCAGGTTTTTTTTTTTTTAAGATTTACTTTTTATTTATACAAGCACTGGGTACAGTCAGAAGCACGGAAGGGTGAGAGAATTCATCAGAGCCAGAGCAGGGAACAGAACAGGCAGACCGATGAAGTACACTGCTGAGGGGAGCAGCGGGTGCAGGAGAGGTCTGCGCACCATGTGGAATTCGATTACCGGCGGCTGGGAATCGAACCGGTGCTGCAGAGGCTGCGGGCAGCTTCGCAGCCCAGCACTCAACCGCTGCGACACCGGGGAGGCCCAATATTCAGTTTTTATACATGCAGGGCACAGCCGTAGACATTGGGGATCGAGAGAGAAAGGGAACTGGCTTTATTCCTCAACGTGCTCAGTTTGGCCGTGGAGCATAGTGTGACTAATTAAGAGGCGCTTATTCAGATGTACCCCAACTCTAATAGAAAAAGTCACTTCTTCCCTCTCATGTAGGAAAAACCTCCATTCCCCCTACTGTGTCTTTCCTTCCTGTGTGTCTCCTTCACTTGCCCAGAGCGTGCCACTCGGACCCTGCTGGACACCAAGTGTGGACGTTTTCCCCACACCAAACAACACACACCTGCCGGGCTCCCTGCAATTTCGCTCAGCTCTGATACTATCTGCCCGGAGCTAACATCAGCTCCCAAGGTTAAGGCCTTGGTCCCATAAGACTGCTCCCTCCACCTGCACATGCCAAGTGCAGTTCAGGCTGTTACCTGTGATTCTGACCCACTGACTACACATCAGACACGCCTACAACCCCAACTCAGATTTGATTAACTTGCTGATGCCTCATAGAACTCAGGGAAACACATTTTCCTGTTTATGAAAGGGGAGGTGTGGTGGTGGGTGTCCAAGTGCAGGAATCTCAGCTCCTGTGCTGTTGGGGCTAGTGCTCCTCCAAGTCTGTGGGCACGTTCACCGGCCTGGAAATGCTCTGAACCTGGCAGTATTGGCGTTTTGTGGAGACGTCCTTGTGTGGAAACAATCAATTATTAACTCCTCCTCTCTGGGGGTGGAGGTGTGGCTGAAAATCCCAAGCTTATAATCATGGCTGTGTCTGTCTGGTGGCCAGCCCCCCTCCAGGAACCCACCCAGAGGCCCCTCAATAGAACAAAGGTGCTTTAGAGCTCTTATCACAGAGGATTTTACAAGGGCTTCAGGCGCCTTATGTCAGGGACACAGACAAGTATTAGAATGAGAGATTCTCCTAGAGCTCCTGTCCCTTGGGAGATGGCAGGCATCTGAAGCCAGGCCTGTGGTGGGAATCAGGGACAGAGACCAACATATGTATTTTCTATTATGTCACAACTACATATGTGGTATGACGTATGTACGTACGATACATATGTCATTTAATCTCACAACCATCCTGAGACTGTTACTATTCCTAGTTCCCATCAAATAGTGGGAAAACATGGCACAGAGAGACTTGGTCACTTGCTCAAGGTCAGACAGCTGGTAAGCGGGAGAACTGACTTATGAACCCAGCTCATTGGCTCTACTCCAGAATCTATGGTTTGTCTAGAAAATGGAATAACAATTCAGTGTCACTTTCATGGTGGGGAGGGGAGGTGGCTAGAATTCACCCTGAAGGAGATGTTAAAGAAAATCCAGACCAACCCTAAAATATCAGCTAAGAAATAGAGGCTGAGAGACTAAGAGAAGTTGAAGTAAGAATGTCACACTCGCTATGTGGGTGTTGAGCTCGCACCACTGGTTCTAACAGGCCTCTCTCCCTTCTTCCACCACAGCCAGGATCTGGAAGGCTTCCTGCTCAGAGTGAGTGATCCCAACAGGGGAAGGGCAATCAAGGAAGGGATCCCAGCAGGAGCTAAGATGGAGGCCCAAGTTTCCAGATGGGCCTTCCACTGTAAATAGAGGGGTGTGGCCAAATCACAGGGCACATGGGGACTAGGAAGGATCAGGGTGTGAAAGGGGAAGGCGGCAGACAGTAAAGGGCCTTAGGTATTTTGCTAAGGCGACACAAGGGATTTATTAAGGAGGCCGTGATCAATGTGCCTCATTGAGGTTCTCGCTGCCATTGTGAGGAGGGGGAGGGAAGAGCCGACCACTGGCACAGGGAATCTTGGGGAATCTCGGTGTGAATGGAACATTCATGAAGGCACTAGAAGAGTGTAACAAGGATTAAAAGGAGAAATAGGAAGTCCTCCTCCATCAGACTCTTAAGGTTTTCAAAAAGAGAAGAAATTGTCAGGACAAGTAGAAGAGACTTGACCAATGGTTTTACCCATAAATCAGATTGAGGGTGAGAACTTTTCAACTGGTATTTTGCACTCATCTTCACAGAGGACTCTTTGGATTGACGAGTGTACGATAAGAGAGGGCTGAGGCCAAGAAGGGTGAGGGGATGTAAGAAGACAGAGCAGGGCTCGCTAAGAAAGTTCAAATCTCCTGGGGGTACCCAGGAAGGCGCTCCCCCAGGGCATGCAGGTAGCTTTGGAGGGAGGCTGGGGGCTCTGTAAGCTGCTGTCCAGTTCCTCATGCTGACCTCAGCTATGGTTCCCGAGGGGGCTGATGAGGAGAGGTTTGTGATTGTCTCCCTGGCTCCAATCCTCCTTTTCAAGTGATTTTTAAAAATAAGATACAGGGCCTCCCTGGTGGCACAGGGGTTAAGTCACAGCACTATCAAGCTATTGCCAGCCAGCAGCATGAGTTAGATCCCTGGCCAAGGGGCTGACCCACATGGCACAGCAGACCTTTTCTGCCTCTCCCGCTGCTCCCCTCAGCAATGTTTTCGGTCGTCTGCCTGTTCTGCTCCCCGCTCTGTCTCTGGTGAATCCTCTCACCCCTGCACTTCTGGCTTAGACCCCTGTTCTTATATGCACAAATAAATAAATCTTTAAAAAAATAAAATAAAAATAAGATGTGGATAATAATAATGATAGCTAAAGTCAAGCACTTATTGTTTAAGCCAGTGAAATTTTGGGGTCTATTCTACTTGTGAGGCAGTCCAAGCTAGTCTGTCTGGCACAGAAATTTATCCTAGAAGTGGGGTGATGTCGTCACAAGAATGGACATAAGCTGTGACTAGAGATAGATGGTGAAGAAACAGAATAACATAGAGCTGCAGAAAGGCTGGGACAAAGTATTTGGGAAAACTGGTGCCTGAGATAATTTTCGACTGAGACTCTACCTGTAGTGGAAGAGGTTGGGAAAAGGCAGGCTTTGTTGTTGGTTATTTACTTCATTTAACAGGTCATCACTAGGACCAGGTAAACTTACGAAAGCAGTGGACTGTTTGCAGAGATTTAAGGGTTGAAGAAACAGGTGCTGGACCCCCAAAAGTGACAAAGCTTAGTAAGTCTTTGAGTCACTTCAACAGTTAAACAAAGGAACTCAGCCCACAGTAAGATGAGGTCAAGGGTATTGTCTAATAAGACTCTTGCCGCAGATGACTTTACAGTAGCTGATATTAATTTGACAGATAGAGATTGGCAGGGACTCAAAGAAACAAAAGAGAGATTTAAGAACCATGTCTAGGAAAGCTTTGGATGTGGTTACTCGCACATGTAACTGATGGGAAACAAATAGATGAGAAACCTTTTTGAAGGAAGAAGTTAAATTCCCAAGGAAACCACAAATATGATCATAAACAAACTTTAAAACAATACATGGACCCCGAAGCTTCCACGAGCAACAAGTGAACTATGAAAGCAGTGGGACCCACAGAAGGGTGTCCTCTCATCACTACCTCAAGTGTGGCTACAGGAGATAATGAACAGAGGAGAAACTCCCAAAGGAGAGAGCAGGGGCCATGGCAGACAATGGGGATCTCCTCCCCAAGAGAAGGGACAATGTCCCACAAAGTGACCTCCTCCTTTGCCACGGCTGGGGAGGCTATCCGTCTTCCATCATGAAGCCAGGACTGCCTGTGTCTTCTGTCTTCACCGCAGTCACCCTATGTGTTGGATGTATGCAGGGCTAGAGGGTGGGGTACAGTTTCTAAGTCTCTGGACCAAAAGAAAACCCATCAGACTTGACAGGAAAAAAAGTGGCACACCCCCTAAAGGATCCTGGTATTGAAGTTGGATGGGGCTTTGCTTTGAAGCCCTTGGGAGGGGACTGAGTGTGTTTTGTGTGTGGTAAGACACACCACTCACTAGGGAAGAGACTGCTGGCCTGGCACCCTAATCCATCCTCTCCTCTTCTTGGCCACACAGACAGAGTCTATTTCCCAGCTTCTCTTGTCAGATGGTGTAGCCACGTGGCTAAATTCTCTCCAGTGGAATGTGAATGATGTGATGTATGCAATTGCAGGCCTGGTCCTCAAAGACTCTCCCTGTGCCTTCTCCCCTTGTCTGGGCTGGCCACAGAGATCTGATCAGAAGTCTCCAGAGCAAGTATCACAGTCTGGGTTCCCTGGACCCAAAGTTCCAGGGATTTTATGAACTTGGAGGGGAACAGTATATCTTTCTTTTCCCTAATCTTAAACCCAAATCTAGCCTTTCTCTCTATTATGAATGTAGATAAGAAACCAGAGTAGTATTAGTGGTACCTGTGGCTTCTTCACCAGCAAAAATCACAGATATTTTCCTATCACATTACAGTTGTTGTGAATATCTCAAAACATCGCTATAGTCATCACTACTCAGAAATCACAGCAGTGAGCAGACCTGCCACCGGATTGCACATAATTGCAGTCTTCCTGTTGACAGACAGCCACATGAATCAACTGGCCGGTGCTGACACAGGCGTCCAGCTACCCAGTGGTGAAGCCACGCTTGTTCCGTTGGTGAGCCAAACAGCTTTCCGGTAGTCCCTGCCAGCAGCTGCTAGTCGGTTAACAGGTGGCAGTAGGTGAGGTGCTGTCGTTGTTTGTTAAAGGTTTGCAAAACTGATTCAAATAGTAATTCTCAACTCTCCTTAATATCGAGAAGTCTGCAGGCCACCAGTGTAGTCAGTCTTCACACTGATAAGTCTTACTATAGCACAAGTATTACTATAGCACACATTGTCTTTTTATATTTTGATATTTATAGATCCATATAATTGGTTTGCTTTGTAGTAACTTAAGTTTTGTTTTATGGATTTAAAAATATTCTGAGAAGGGGTTCCTGCGCTTCCCTGGAGAGCCAAAAGAATTCAGGGCACAAAAACATTTAGCAGGATGGGCCTCCTTTGTGGTCTAGGGGTTAAGTCTCAGCACAATCGCCACTACGGCCTGAGTTCGATCCCTGGCCAGGGAGCTGACCCACATGGCACAGCAGACCTCTCCTGTCTCACCCGCTGCTCACCTCAGCAATGTATTTCAGTAGATCCACCTGTTCTGCTCCCCACTCTATCTCTGGTGAATCCTCTCACCACCCCCCATGCCTCTGGCCTACACCCGTTCCTCTACGAAAAATTAATAAAAATCTTAAACAAACAAAACATTTAGCAGGGAGTCTGTGGTGTGGTTGAGCCACAACATGGGAAGAACCTGGGTCCCATGAAGAAGAAATTACTTGACTATTATCTGAGACTACTTTCCATTACCTGAACATCCATCCAGGACTATTATGTGAGCAAAATATTAAACTTATATTGTGTTCATTTGGGGGTTTATTGGCACTAAAGTCTAGTCTATCTAATGCAAAGAGATTGATTGACTTGTAGTCAATTGACTTGTAGCTTTTGTTATCCTTTTGGAGAAGTTCAGTGCCAAACTGACATTTGTTCTTCTGTGTCATTTCCCTGATTTATGTGACTCTATCATCAATTTTTTTTTAAGATTTATTTATTTATGCATACAAGACCTGGGGTACAGGTCAGAGGTGTGGGGGTGAGAGGATTCACCAGAGAGAGGGAAACAGAACAGGCAGATCTACTGAAATACACTGCTGAGGGGAGCAGTGGGCGAGACAGGAGAGGTCTGTTGCGCCATGTGGGTAGCTCCCTGGCCGGCTGGGGATCGAACTCTCCCTGCAGAGGCTGTGGATTGCTTCATAGTGCGGTGCTTAACCCCTTGCACCACCAGGGAGGCCCTCTATCATCAGTTTTAAAAGGATTTAAATTTTATCCATTTGTTCTGAAATTTCACATGTTGTGCCCTGGAGTGGGCATATTAATTATGGAGACTCTTCAGAGGGGCTTATTCAGTCTGATAACTCAGATCTTTCAATCTGGGAAGTGTTACCGCTTAGGCAACATTCTGGCTTCCTATTGCTGTGTCATCACCCCCAAAATGTAGTGACTTCAAACCACATGGTCATTGTATAACCTCTTACTGATCTGGGATTAGCTCAACAAGGTGGCCCTCTTGCCAGAGATTGAGTCATGTGGTGGCTCGAGTTGGGGCGCAGGAGGTTGGAGTGGGGTTTCTTGGCCATCTCTCCTCTTTGCGGGGGTCCTATGTGAGCTCTTCATGTGGCCTAGCTTGGGCTAGGCTTGAGGAGAAATCGGACCGCTAGCATTGTGGCCCAGGGCTCAGGGAGGTTCTTCCAGCAAACAAAGCAGAAGCAGCATTGCCTCTCATGGCCTTGTGTCAGAGTCACATCACCACCCGCCCTTCCACCCCACTATAAGGGCGAATCACCCGCCCTTCCACCCCACTATAAGGGCGAATAGCCGCAAGACCTTCTAACCACCATCTCTGGATGGTGACATGGCAAAGTCCAAGACGGCATGTGGGGTAGGCATCGTGCAGCCCTCTTTGGAAAATACAGCCTGTCACAATTTCCTCTTCCCTTAGTTCTTTCATTATCTATTTTCCCTAATGGTTTTGATCTTCTGGGCTAATCCTCAGTTTTTGAAAGTCTCTATTATTCCTTTCTTTATCTTTTTGTTCTACCGTCTAGGTGATTTCATCAATTTTACCATAATCCTACTACTGACTTTTAAATTCTGACTACCATTTTTAATTTGTTCTCTGCTCCTTTTTTTAAAATTGCATCCTGTTTTGATTTCATGGCTGTAATATCTCTTTTATCTTTCTAAAGCTATGTATTATGGTTTCTTTGAATTGTTGTTTTCTACAATTGCCTCTTTTCTCCATTGCTTTTTTCCCCTCCCTTAATGTTAGAGACATTAAGAGATCAAATACTTGCTCATTCTTAGATGTTTCTGACTGGAAGTGCATGGAAGGGCTTCTGTACTGGCATTCTTCTTTTTCTTTTTTTTTTTTTTTAAGATTTATTTATTTATACAAGAACTGGGGTACAGGCCAGATGCCCGGGAGGGTGAGAGGATTCACCAGAGACAGAGTGGGGAACAGAACAGGCAGAGTGATGAAATACACTGCTGAGGGGAGCAGCGGGCGAGGCAGGAGAGGTCTGCTGCGCCATGTGGGATTCTCGCTGGCCAGCTGGGATCGAACCCTCGATACAGAGGCTGAGGACAGCTTCACAGAGCGGCACTCAACCGCCTGCACCACCAGGGAGGCCCTGTACTGGCATTCTTGATCAGGTGGCCACCCGGCTATCTCTTGGGAGCTCCAGATACCATTGCCTCCACTTTCTTTTCCCTATGGGGTTGTTTGGTTTCTCTGGAGAAGGCTTCTCCCATGTCCCGCGGGGTGCAGCTGCTGTATATGGAGCCGAGAGGGAAGGCTTAGGGAGCTCTGTGCCATACAGGGCCTTTTAGTTTCTCTGGGCCTTTTTTTTTTTTTTTAAATAAAAGTTTATTTATTTAGGCATACAAAGAACTTGGGTGTCGGTCAGAGGTGTTGGGGAGGAGCAGATTTACCAGAGACAGAGTGGGGAGCAGAACAGGCCCCCTCCCTGGGCCTTTTGATGTTCCCATTTGGGGCCCTCCTTTGCATTCATTTCATAATTCCTCAATTCCAGAGCAAATGTCACATCTCCTGCAGAGTTGGGAGGGTGTGATTGGCTGGTTGTAGGGGTTGGGAGTCCCTAGAATAGCATTATTATTCTTTTATGCAGGGTTTCAAATAATCTCCACGTCTAGCCCTCCACTTCACTGGCTTTCTGCAGTATCTTGTGCTTCCCATTTCTGAATCTTTCATCAGTTTTCTGTCGCTAATATGTTTTCTTCTCCTTGGTGCCTTCTGCAGAGATTAGGGTTTGGCTTTCCTCCTGTTGGCTCGGCCAAGTGCCATTCTGATGCCTGCTTTCTGCTGCTTGTAGCGTGTCAGAGATTTAGATATCTCTAGTTCTATCGAAGATGGTGTTGTCTTTCTGTTTCTGGCTTTAAGATTTTGGTAGTATCTTGGGCCTCCCTGGTGGTGCAAGGGTTAAAGTCTCAGCAATATTAAGCTATTGCCAGCCACTGAGACACGAGTTTGATCCCCAGCCAGGGAGCTACCCACATGGTGCAGCAGAGCTCCCCTGTCTTGCCTGCTGCTCCTCTCAGCAGTGTATTTCAGTTAGTCTGCCTGTTCTGCTCCCCACTCTGTCTCTGGTGAATCCTTTCACTGCTCCCCACTCCCTGCACCTCTGGCCTACACCCCAGCTCTTGTATGCATAGATAAATAAAATGAATCTTAAAAAAAAAAACTGGGAGTCTGCCCACATAGGTGACTATGACAAAATTTGATCCTGGGCCAGTACCTGGAAGCAAATACCTTAAGTCACCTCATCATGCCGCCTTTCCTGAGAGCTGGGGCCCACCCTTCTCACTCCAAGGCCCCCTGTCCTGACACAAATGGGCCCAGGCTCACCCTTCTCACTCCAAGGCCCCCTGTCCTGACACAAATGGGCCCAGGCTCTCCCCCATGACTGATTTGTAAACAACACCAGACGCGAGGCCGAAGAGACACTGTCATGCACAGGCCCTGTCCAGCCCTCTTCCCTTCCTGGGGTCTCCGTCTAGCCCATGTGGATGTGTCTTGTTGACTGTCACCCCCCGGGGGGCATTATGTCACTAACTGGCAATCTTCTGCTTGTCCCTTCAGGTCCCTTTGGGCCACTTTGGGAAGCTGATTCATAGGTGTGTCCTCCATGGCCTCCCTTCCCGTCAACGTTGGGCAGGAAGCCTGGCTGAGGGTCCCAGAGAGGCAGGAGAGTGAGGGCGGAGCACTGTTGCCCTGGTTCCTTCTCCACAGGTTGATTTGGCCCCTTCAAAAGTCACAGCTCTTTTCAAGGTGGCCTTCTGTGTCCAACTCTCTTTCCAGTGCTGTTACTGCTCCTTCCCCTTATCTTTCAAAGGGGGTGTAGCTCTCAGATTAAATCCTGAAGGCTGCATGATCCCTTGGGTTTTCCTACCCTGCCCATGCCTCTGTAAATAGTCCCTTTGTGCTGGGTTGGATGTGACCTTATTTGGAAAGAAGGTCTTTGAAGATGTAATTAGTCATGATGAGGTCATACTGATTAGGTGTGAGCCCTAACTCCATTGACTGGTGTCTGTATAAGGCCATGTGAAGACACGGGGAAGAAAGTCACATGATAATGGGGCCAGAGATTAGAGGCAGGCAGCTAGGACCCAGGACTTCCAGGGATTGCTGACACCACCGGAGCCAGAGGAGGCATGGAACAATTTTCTCTTAGAGCCTCCCGAAGGAACTGACCCCGCTCACAACTTCATTTCCAGAGTTCTGGCTTCCTGAGTTTTGAGACAAGAATATTTCTATTGTTTGAAACCCCTGGAATATAGTGATTTGTTACAGAAGCTCTAGGAATCTAAAATACATTTATCAAACTTTTAATTCTCCAAACTTGAGTTTGTTGACTGTTACCTGTGAAGACTGGGCTGATAGAGTGCACCTCATCTCCTAAAGTCTTCCCATACCCTCAGTAAGCCCAAATTCTCACCTCCCTATCAGGGTTCCACACTGTTTTCCATTCTCTTACTGCCTGGCCCCCACAAATGTGAATCCACTGGTCCAGCCAAGCGGGCCTATTGGTTCCTGATCCTGCTTTGCATTTGTCTCAGTAACCCTGGCCTGGTTCCTCCACCAAATCTCATCCATTGTTAACTCCAGCTCTGCTGGTTTACCACCAGCAGGAAGTTTTCTGGACTCCTCAAGCTTCAGAGATGGACCATATTAGCTGTTAGTGCCAACCCGGTCAATCTAGCTCATGGGGCTATGCACCAGTGGTGTTTACCTGGTGTGCTGTATGCACTTCTCCCAGCTAGACTGCAGTTCTATGAGACAGATTCTTCAGGAAAGGTCCCACATGGTAGTGAGTGGATGAAAGAGCATGAAGTGTTTCTGGAGCTGATGATCTTGGTGTACCAGCTAGGGGAAAAGCAGGACCTTCTAGGCTCCTGGGGAGCTTGGGGCCCTGAGCTCAGCCACTCAACATAGAGGTTGCTGGAAACTACTACCTGTAATCCACCTGTGACATCATAGTAGGGTCAGGTACTTTCAATGATGTGTTTGTTCTAAGTGGAGCATCCCCCGTCTCTCAATGACACCTTTCATCTATCCTGTCTCACATTTCAGTTCCAGGCTCAGACTATAAAAAAGGACTCTGACTAATTCCCTAACTAGAGGTGTGTGCTGAAGAGAGAATTTTAAGTGTGTTCGACTACTCCAACCTTAAACAATCAGGCTCCTTGTCCTTCATTTTCCTCTCTCTTTCTTGAAGAAAAATATCACTGATTTTCTGAGCCATCAACTACCTCTCTCATCCCACTCCCAGATATTAACCTTTCTCTCTCTCTTTAGAGAAAATGAAGAGATACCCTGTTGTAAAATCTATCTATAAGTCCTCCTTCCTGGGGGAAGAGAATCTTCTTCAGAAAAAAGCAGAGTGAGTATTGTATTGAGGCAGGAAAGTCCTCTTCTTGCATCTGTTTCTCTCTTTGCTGAATCTTTTTTTAACTGACCTGAGTCTTCCCCCTTTCTAGGAAATCCTGGCCTGCCAAGGGATCAAGATGGGAGGCAGAGGGAATCCTGCCCTCTCACTCTTTGGGCAATAAGCTCTGCCTCTCCCTGCCTCGTGCTTCTGAGCCCTGCCTCTGTGGGTGCAGCCTTAGAACAAAGGTAGTACTGCACCCACGGCTCCCACCAGTCTCCCGCCCCATCTCTCAGGTGCTCCCCAAAGTGTCATCAGGAAGGAAGCACCAGTCTTCTCCAGTGATTGTCTTTAGGGCGCAATTCTCCCGCAGCTCTCCAAAGCCCAAGGCGAAGACCAAGTCCCAGTTGCTATCTTGGAGCAAGTCAAGAGTTTCTTGCAATGCCATGGCATTACGCAAGCCAGTATCTATGGGCGTGTGGCCACAGCGATTTCTTAATCCATTATCTAAGACCTTTTCAGAGGAATCCCTGCACACCAACATCTCACTGGGAGGAGTCAGTGAGTCCTCCAGGCAGAGAGCCAAATACCCAATGATATCACTTGTGGAGCAGGGCAAATTCTAGTCCTTTCTGCAAATCTTATTTAAATAAAAATAAATTTAGTCAATTATGGTCCTTTCCTTGTGTCTACTCAAAGCATGGTGGCTATTTTAACTGAAATCACATTTATCTTCTCATTTTAATCCCAATTGGGTTTTCTGTGGTCATTATCTTATGGTTGAGGGTTTTGATGATCCTTCAATTATGGCTCCTGTAAACCAATGCACAGGAGACACTATGGCCCGTGGACTTTTTTCTATAGTGTACAATGGCAGTGGGCCATGGAGTAAGATCCACCTGATCCACAAACAAATCTGATAGTATTTCATTGGTATTATATTGACTTTATGGGCCTGACATCATTACAGTATGAGTCTTCCCATTCATGAACATGGTATATCATTGCATTTGTTTAGGTCTTTAAATTCTCTCAATGATGTTTGATAGAGGTGGTGATGAATTGTAGAGGTCTTGTACATTTTCATTAGACTTGTTCATGAGAATTCGATGGATTTTACTGCTATTGTAAATCATATTTTTTAGGGAATTTTTCTAAGGACTGGTAATGGGTAGTATATAGGAAGGGAAGCCTTGCAATACACACTCCATTTCAAAAAAAGCTTTATTGAGATATAATTTACATACTATATTCACAGATATGTATAACTGTTATGTCAGTCAAATTTAGAATACTTTGTCGAAGAAAGCCCATGCCCTTTAGCATCCTCTATTGATTGCTCTGCTTTTTATATTTTTATTTTTGTTGCTGGTAGTTTATCTAAGTATATCACTTGTATTCAGTGACTTGGTAAAAAAAAATATATATATATATTAAGATTTATTTATTTATTTATGCATACAAGAGCTGGGGTATAGGCCAGAGGTACAGGGGTGGTGGGGGTGAGAGAATCCACCTGAGAGAGAGTGGGGAGCACTCTGTCTGAAATACACTGCAGAGGGGAGCAGCAGTTGAAACGGGGGAGGTCTGCTGCACCATCTGGGTTAGCTCCCAGGCTGGGGATCAAACTTGTGCTGCAGTAACTGCAGATAGCTTGATAGTGCTGAGACTTAACCCCTTGTGCCACCAGGGAGGCCCTAAATATATATTTTAATTCAAGTAGTTAGTAAATTATTTTGGATTTTCTACATATACCATGTCATTTATGAATAATAATTTTTTTACTTTCCCATTTTGAATCCTTAAGCCTTCTATTTATTTTTCTTCTCTCATTGTATTGGGCAGGACATATAGTACAATGCTTAATAGAAATGTTGAGAATGGACGTCTCTAACTTGTACTTATCTAAAGAGAAAATATTCACTATTTCATTATTAAGTATGATGCTTACTGTCGGGCTATGTTTTAGGCTTTTTCAGGTTAAGGAAATTCTTTCAGAGTATTGTTATCATGAATTGACCACCTAAGTTCAAATCCAGTCTTCCTCTTACCAGTCATTTTACTTTGGGGATGTCACTTATCTTTTTTGAGCCTCAGTTTCTTCATCTTAATTGGGAGAAGGAATTTCTATCTTAAAATTTCTTATGAAATTGAGAATACTTATGAAGAATACTAAAACCCATAGGAGGTGCTCCCATATCTGGCATTACATTATGTATTATTTTGTTTCTCTTCTCCCCTTCCGTACTTGTGCCCCATACAGGTTGCTTTGCCTCTTTTGTTCAATGCCATTTCCCCACCATTTAGAGGAAGGCCTGGCACACATAAATTGCTTCAAGAAAGACATTTTTTAATATTAATGTCAGATTCCTCTGCAACCCTGCAGCCAGTTCTAGTGCCCAGAATTATACTTGTCCTTAGAGAATCATATTATTCTCTTGGGCATTTCTGAAGTTCAGTGCCAACTGTCCTTTTGACTTTTAAAAAGTGTCACATTTCCCTCTTCTAGATTATTTAATCAACACCTTCAGCTCCCTCTAACCGGCTGTAGGTCAAGAATCCTGTGCTAGGGTTGAGTCTCAGCATTCCAAGCTGTACCGTATGGTGGTGGACAAGTCCTACTCCTTTCTAAGACCTAAGATCTTAGGAGTTTCCTGCAATTGTGGTTCCAATAGGTTATTGTAGCCTTGCAAATCTTCTGAGAATCTGCTCTGCTCTATCCAAGTCTCTCTTGAGAACAGCAAAGAAATCAGGCCCCAGGTGAGCTTTCCAAACCATTAGCAAGTTGTGAAATCTGGGCAGTGAGTGAGGAACTTGCAGCCTGAGGATTGAAGATGAGAGCAGGGACATCTCTAGGCATTCCCCGTGCCTCAGTTCCTATCACATCCCTCTCCCTGCTGGAATACCTCCTTTCACTATCATATGCTCTCCATCCTTCAGATCAAGGTTTCTCAGCATTGGCACCATTGACATTTTAGATCAGATAATTTCTTTGTGAAGGCTGCCCTGTACATTGTAGGATGTTTAGCAGTGTCTCTGACCTCTTCCTGCTAGATGCTAGTAGTACCTCCTTCCCCCCAATCCAAATTGTGACAATTAAAACTGTCTCCAAACATTGCCATTTCTGTCCTTGGAGATGATCAAGATGATATGTCTTTATACAGTGCCAGATGATCTGTCTAGCCCCCCTTTTCATCATCTTCTCCAGCTCATTATGTCTGTAGGCCTTTCCTGTCTCCTCCAACTACACCCAGCCCCCTCTTCTCTAATCCCCAAGCAGCCTGAGCCGCAGCTGCCACCATACCAGGTAGAATAGTGTCCAGTGTTTACAGAGCTGTTGTGGAGATTCTCTGGTTTAATCTACACAATAGCCTTGTGAGTAAAGATGTAAATATGTATTTCAGATACTAGACCCCAGAAAGGTGAAGTCACTTGTCCAAGGTCACACAACTGGTAAGTGATGGATCTGGACTCTAAATCACACTGTCATAACCACTTATTCTAGCCCATTGGATGTTTCCTGGATTTTTCCCCTATATGTTTGTCAGCCTCCCAAACTCAGTAGCAAACACATAAGGACAGGGACTACACTACATATGTGGATGCTCCACAGTGCCAGGCTCAGGGCAAGAGGGTCTGATGATAGATTTCTTGCCAATAGCGAGTTTGGCCATTAGCATGTATGATTGTGCAGATGAGAATAGAATTGGAAAGAAGAAATGTCCAATTTGAGGCTTAAATATACGTACATAAATGCATTCAACATAGGCGCACATTGCAATGAATTTTCACAAACTATTGTGTAAGCAGATTAAGAATTAGGCGATCACCACCAGCCTAGAAACTTCCTTCATGCTCTCTTCCACGCATCTTCTCTCAGAGTAACCCCCATCTTGCCTTGCATAGCATAGGGACTTCTTATCTGTATTTACACACATGCAGAGTATGTATCCTTTATGTCCTTTTTTTTTTTTTTTTTTTTTGCTCCAGATTGTGAGGAACACCGTGTTGTGGCATGTAGCAATAGTTCATCACCTTCCCTTCTATTTAGTATTCAGTTGTGTGACTATGCCCCAGCTTGTTGATCTATCCTGCTGTTATTGCACATGGAGTAGATTTTAGTTTGGGGCTATTGTGAACAGCCCCTTTGTGAACATTTTTGTCCATGGTCTCTGGTGAACTTAGTTTGCATTTCTATTGGGGCAACATCGCCTTCCTACAGAACTGCTGGGTCCTAGGTAAGCATGCTTTAGTTCAGTAGACACTGAACATTTCCCAAAGTCTCAGAAGATTCTTCCCTCCCTTCACCCTTCTTTCCCCTCTCTTTCTCCTACCCTTCCCTCTCCCTCCACCTCTGGTTTGCTTTTTCTGAAGAGATGGGAGGAGAGAGACGGTATGACCTTCTTGGAATCTTCTAGCTGACCACACCTGAACTAAGAACTTTATCAGAGAAGAATGCTGTAGTTGAAAGGAACCCCACAGCTCTCAAGTCCAAGGCTGTCATTATGCAGGGGGGGTGGGGAACGGAGGAGGCTCTAAGACCAGGGTTGACTGGTGCAAGGGGTCATGGTTCTAGCCTGGCCTAGAAGACAAGTTTCTGGATTCCCGTTTTGATTTTGAGTACCTTAACAGAGATGCTCTGGGAGAAGGTGATGGCTAGAACTAGATGCAAGATGAGGCCAGCCAGAATTATAAGTGAAGCATGAGTGAGTGTGTGTATGTGTGTGTGTGTGTGTTGGGGAGGTGGGACTGGTGAGCTGTCTTGCTCCCTCTATTTTCCTTGAGTCTGGGCTGAAGCCAAGGAAAACACAAGCTTGGCTGCTCCTCCCGCCAGGGGAAGTCAAAGTGAGGGGCTTTACAATTAGAGTCTGGAAAATCTTCCACCTCACATCCTCCCTCCAGTCAGGGGGCTGGGGGGGGGGAGGGAGGCGGTGCTCTGCTGGCAGTAGGGACAGGGGTTCCAGGGTCTGGATGCAAGATGGGCTTCCCCCTCATGGGGCTCACAATCTTCAGTAAAACCAGACAGACCTTGGGCGTAGAGCAAACCCCCATTTATTACGTACTGAAATTCCATCCACCAGGAACCTGGCGGGAGCCTTGAGCAAACCTTCAGCGGAAACAGCTAAGTCCAAGCCACTGCCAGCTCCAGCCTCAATTCTTACCTGGTGCCCGAGACCCACCCCTACCCCTGCAGCCCTGAAACTTCCGCGGAAGGGCGGCGGGGGGCGAGGGATGGGGGGTAGGGGGAACATCGTCCACATCCGCCCAGTCTGACATTCTCCTTCCCTTTTGAGTAGTGGTTTAAGCCAAGGTCAGGAAGGCGGTGGAAGGCGCCCTCGCCCTCCCAGCTCGCTCCGACGTCCCTTATCTCACACCCCTTTCTAGGCCTCCAGTTCTCCGCCCGGGTGCACGAGAACCAAAGGGCAGGATGAAAGAGGGTTTGCTCCCCTTTGCAAACTCTTCGGCACTCCATCTTCCCTCGCCAACCTTCTGCCTTCCCGCCCCGGTTCCCGCGCCGGGCTGGGGCGCCAACTAAATCTGATCAAAATGCAATTGCCAAGTCGTTAAGGTATTTGAATTTAAAAAAAAAAAAAAACTCCCGAGAAAGAAAGTATTTGATGGCTAATAATCTCATTTCAATATAATGGGACCTTCTTCTGCAGAGAGCAAGACAGGTTAAGAGATATAATTATGACTTTGCAAACTCTCTCCCAAGCGCGGGAGACGCGCTGACAGGTCTGCGCGCGGCTGCGCCCGACTCGGCTCGCTCCGAGGGGAGACGCTTTGTCTGCAGGGCGCGTTAAAGAGACACGGTCCCTTTTCCCCCCTCGGCCTACATTGCAATTTAACTGTCAGCCATGTCTTCGCCCCAGGCTCGGTGTCTGAGTCCCACGCGAGGGTCGGGGGTGGGGTGGAAGAGGGGACCGGCCTGGGGGAGGAGGCAAGGTGGGGAGCGCGGGCTAAGCTCTCCGGCGCTGCCCCGGGGGCCCCGAGCTGCCCCTGCAGCCTCTCTCCCTCGGAGGCTTTTTAAGGTCACATCCACCAGGCAGGGTCCGGGAGGGGCGATGGTGGGGGGACTCGAGGGGCAGATTCCGGCACATTTGTCGCCCCTCTCCAAAGTGGCCCTTTTTTGGAGGACCAAAAAGGAATGGATTATTCTCTGGCAGAACTGTTCCGTCTTAGCTGGCAGAAAGGAACCCAATTAGGAAGTTGGGGACAGATGGCTGCGGGGCTGTTTGTCTACCTCCCCCGCCCCCACATACTCTAAGCACACCCCCATTTTACTACAATGGGAGAAACATGCCCATTTGAAGCCCAGAGAGGAAATCCTCGACGAAAGAGCAATTCTCTTCGTTTCTTCCCTTGAGGAAAGTGCGAGAAAGGGGCTCTCCTGTGCTGAGTGTATTTGTGCGCGGGCCGGAGTGGCGGCCCACCGCGCGTAATGAGTATTGATTGCTGTGGGGGTCAACGCACCAGGGGAAAGTCAAGGCCGAACTTGGAGCCCCGGCAGCTGAAGAGCTGCGCAACGCAGCGCCGATGGACTTGGGGCGCCGACTTGGAAGTGTGGCGAGTGTCTTTGCGCGCGAGCGTGCACGAGTGTAGCGCTCCCGGGAAGAGCGCTCGGCACCCAGCCGTGCCAATAGTTGGAGCTGAAAGCAAGCGAAGGCAGGGACTCAGGGAGACAGAACTAAAAGCAGACCGACAGACAGACACAACTGCCGCTCGCAAAGAGCGCGGGCTAAAAACCCCTGGGGAAGGAGGAGGAAGACCCCTGTCTTCGCTTGCCGGCGAATCTCACGAAACCCACCATAGCTTTTACTCTCGGCATCTCCCACCGATTTCCGCGGCGTCGCCCAGCTTTGCAAGGAAGGGATTCGGAGGAAGCTGCCTCTCCCCAACACTCCAGGCCACGAAGCTCGAGGGCCCCTCGAAAGGAGACACCAAGGACGCCGGCCACGTGACCCGCAAGGGGCGACGCTCCCGCGAATACTTGAGCCGCTCCGACTGGCAGCACCTCCAGGCCACCAGGCGCAGCGACACCTCCTCGTGTTGGAGAGGCCACAGTGCCGGAGTTCCCGTGATCCCCGCGCCAGGCACCGGCCACCGGGCGCTGGGGACCGTTGCAGAACCTACCTGCATCTCCTACTCGCACGCAGTCACCCCCGACCCCTAGAATCATTCACGCAGTAGTAAAAAACGAGGCTGGCGCTGTAGTGTCCTGCGTGGAACGCACGCCAGGTTGTGAGTATTTTGCAAGTGGGGGTTGACAAGAGCGAGGTCATCTTGCGCGCGGGGCTGCTCCCTCTCGTGGCCTGGGGCGCAGGTTCCCGTCCAGGAGGGCCTGGGGAAAACGAGGACCCGGCGCCGCGAGGGATGCCCGCCTGGTTAGTTCCCGCAGAGCCCTCCGCCCCAGTTTACACTACCCTAGGCCGTCCAGCCCTCGGCGGCCTTACCACGGCGCGGCGCCCCGGGCCTCCCCGACCACGGACCTCAGGATGGGGTGGACACAAAGTGGAAGCGACTGCTCGCCTGTGATGCACTCCCTAGACAACGTTTGTCAGGAGGGTTTCTCACACCCTTTGCTCCTTTTTCTTGGAATTTAACGATCCCAGGACGGAGGCCAGGCGCACGGCCGCTGCAGGGATGCGTGGCTGACAGGAGCCATGTGGCCGTGCGCGCTCGGGACTCGGTGGGGGCTCCCCAGGTGTCGGGTGGGGATGGCTCCCACTCCTACCCCGAGTGCACTCTCGGGGAGGGAGCAGCTCCGGCGCGGGGGACCACGAATCCAGGTCTTGGCCCGGCGGGGGGCGCGGGGGAAGGCGGGCGCGGGCCTGGCGCGCCGCCGGCGGGGTCAGGGGCGAAGGGGCAGGCGGAGGGCAGCGCGCGGGGAGCCGGCGCGGCGGCTCGGGTTACCACGGCCCGGCCCTCCCACCCGCAGCTCGGGCGCGGGGGCCCGGGCGGGCTCGGGCCGCCCCCCGCTGTTTGCATTTCTCTGGCAGGCGGCAGGGCTTGGGTTGAAAGGAATCGCCTCCATTTGGAACGTTGTTTATTTTTCTTAACTAGCCAGAGCCGACAGACGGCCGCGAGAGCACGCCGGCCGGACCCGGCCGAGCCCTCGCCGGGAAGGGGTCAGGACGGGGGGCGGCCGGAGGTGCGCGGCGTGCGAGCCGCGGCCGGGGGGATGCGCCGCGGACGCTCCCGCGACGGGGTGGGGGAAGGTCGCGATGGGGCCGGGGACAACTTTCCTCCTCCTGGGAAAACAAGCTTTCTCTCGTCGCGGTCACTTCAGCTTTGACCTTGCGGGGTTTGGGGGCGGGGGGCTGCGGGGGGGCCAAGAAGTGGTTCATCTTTCCGGCCTTGCTGTCAGACCACCTTGGACTCCAGTTTCGCGCCTCCATGTTCAGCCCCTTGCCCTTGAGCAAGCCGTGTTTGTGCCTCAGTCGCCTCGATTCTCAAATGGGTAGAAGGCAGCGCTGAGCTCTCAGGGTGGGAAGCACGAAGCGCGAGCACATGAAGCCCTCGCGCGGGGTCTGGACCTCGCCCAGCGCGCCGGAGACCTCCGCCCTCCGGCGCGGCCTGTGGGTGCTTAGGGGTGTTTCTGCCGCGCGAGGGTGTGTGGGGCGCGGGCAGCCAGCAGGGTGGGTTCACGGGGTCTGCAGCCACGACTGGAGTCCCACGATTCTCAAGCTCAGGGGAGTGCGCGGGCTTGGGAGAGTTCTGAGCGTTTTGACTGGAAATGAATAAAATGCAAATGATATTCAAAGCCAGATGCTAATGAGGATCTATTCTTTGAGCGTCCGTAGCCTCGGCGGTGCCCAGAAATGTGGCGGAGCTGGAGTGAACGCGGGGATGGGCAGGGTCCGGCAGCCCAGGGCTCGCGCGCGCGCGCGTGTGTGTGTGAGTGAGTGAGTGTGTGAGTGTGCTTGTGAGTGTGTGAGTGTGTGGGTGAGTGTGTGCGTGTCCGCGCGCGCCTGCTCCGGAATGTGCGTAGCCGGCTCCGGGTGTGCTCGCGCCGTCATGAAAATGAGGTCAGGGAAGGTCGTTCCACTCTGCAGCATAAATCAAGGAGGAAAGGAGAATGGATGTGAGAGACAGTCCCCGGAGACCGCCCCGAGAGAGGCAGCGCGAGGGCGGAGGGAGGCGGAAAAAGTTGTGCGGAGAATAAGCGAGGAGCCGGCCTCGGCGCAGGCTCTCCCCGCTGCGCCGGTCCCTCAGCGGAGCTGCGGCGCCCCAGACCCAGAAGATCACGAGTCCTGAGCACCCCAATCTCCTCCCCCGGCCCCCCACACCTCTTCCTCTCCCGCTCTCCCCACCCCTGCTCTAAATGTTCCCCATCTCAGCGCTCTTTGTGTGAATCGTGAAGCTGCTTGCATCCGGCCTCCTCCGGAGCATGCCAGTGCTCCCGCGCACACGCCAGTTGCACACGTAATTGCACACTTGTTACTCACCCTCGCGACTCCTGGGCTTACCGGCGGGAATCGGAATTCAACGCTCGCTGGCTGGCGGTCGGGGCGATGCTGTCGCCCGGCTGCGTCCTTTCTCCACGCCGTAAGCGGCCCCGGTCCAGCCAGAGCCGAAGCCCGCCATCCTCCCGCCGCCCTAGCTCCTCGGCGTGCCCGGGCCGCTGCGGGAGCGCGGTGGCTCTGGCCGGGGCTGTCCTGCGCGTCGTGTGACACCAGCGTGGACTCTCTGGAGTCTTGGTCTCCCTTGGTCTGGAGCCGAGGCACAAGTCCCGGGCGGGCCCGGCTCTCAGGGGTCGAGGGAGGCGTCCGGACCCCTCCCCCCAATAGGGCAGAAAAGAGGCTCAGGAAGGAGCACAGCTCCCTCATCCCCTTGCACCTTCACCTTTTCCTGCACGCCTCAGGGCTTTGCTCACCGCAGGCGGGTGGCTACCCACAGCTCCAAGAATGGGAAGAGAGCAGGGAATAGGAGGGTTAGAAGGGGAAGCAGAAGGGTGACATCTGAGTTTTGGGCCCAGATCAGGTTTATTTCCCCATACGCTCTTTATGATAATGAATAACAATGATGAAGCCCAAAGTCTGCATAGCAGGCACCAAATAAGCACACAATGATGTATTTACAAAGCGCCATCGTCACCACCACCCTTCCTGAGCCTCAACATTTTGATTAATTCATTAAGTCATGCATTCATTCAAGAGATATTTATTGAGATCCTATTAAGTGACAGAGAAATAGGACACCGAGAACCTGGCTGTCAGGGCATTTACATTCTCCTGGGACACTGAAAGACAGTTAACAGATAAAGCCAGAAGCACATAATCTGGAGTTAGGCGGGTAGCCTTTTGTGCTGCTGCGGAAAGATTAAGATTGGGAGGGCCTCCTGGGGGAGGAGGCTGAGCCTGGAGGAAGAAAGGGGCCAAGCCCACTTCTGGAGGGACAGGGTCCCAGATAGAGGGGGCTGCATATGCAGTGGTGGCCATATGCAGCCTGACAGGGAGGGGATGGGAGAGGAAAGAGGTGAAATGGAATATCCGTGGAAGGTCAGGCCTGACTTTGTAGGCCATGGTGGGGAGTATGGTCTTCCACACCAGGTATAACTGCAAGCCAATGGAGGATAAATCTCATTTTTAAAAAACGATAAAGACAGAAAATTTAACTAACTTGTCCATTCCAGATTTGGAAGTTTCTAAATCTAGATCTCCAAATGTGTCCTAGTCCAAATATGTCAAATACGAATGCTTAGGCAAGACTGACCCGCAAGGGGTCCAGGGGATGTCTTGAATGATACCGCATTCCACCCACCCATGCTTTTAGGAAGGTGTACAGAATGGGATAGTGAATGGGGTCTCTAAAGCTTCCAGCTGGGGAATCTGGGCGGTGGGAGGACCTCTGAATCCCCCAGACTGAGAATCTGGGGCGTTTCTACTCCCCACCCTACCTGTTGCTTATGCTCTGCCTGCCCTGTACCTTTTCTGGGCTGCGGAGACAATGATGGCCAGAAGATAGGATCTCTCCGACGCTGCTCCAATTCCTGGCGTCTCCAGCTGCCGAATTCTTTCCTCCAGAGTCGGGTTGTGCGCACGTCCCGCATCGTGGTCCCGCACCGCCCTCCGGTGGCCAAGGGGGATACTGCAACCGGAGTCGGTACAGGACAAATTGGACCAGGGACTCCCGGGAGCTTATTAATGGCCAGGCCCACGCCAGGTGCGGTGCAAGGCACTTCACTTGCTTCGTTTCACCGATAGAGTAACTCCTGGAGAAAGAACTGTCATTTCCTTCACTATGCAGATGAGGAAATCGGGG
Organism: Talpa europaea; assembly: GCF_964194135.1. Classification (NCBI taxonomy): domain Eukaryota; kingdom Metazoa; phylum Chordata; class Mammalia; order Eulipotyphla; family Talpidae; genus Talpa; species Talpa europaea. The sequence goes on from NC_140068.1 coordinate 89,835,589, forward strand.
CCCAGAGAAGCAATGTGCTTTGAGAACATAGAGCTCGTAAATGGTAGATTTGCTCAGATTTACTCACCCTCACCCTCTCTTGGTGCACGTAAAGCGTGAGAAGAGGGAAATAATGGCCTTCATCCTAGGGCGCTTTCTTCCCCCCTTGGCCCTGAAGAATCATCTAGAAAATGTTTTTAACAGGTGCGTTGAACTTCCAAGACTGTCTCTGGGAATGTTTCAAGTCCTCTCCTCTCTCCTTTTTAGCCATTTCAAATGGGTCCTGGTCTGCACACCGAGAACAGTTCAGGAGCAGCTGTACATTTCTCTGAGAGGGGAGAACTCCTGAATCTCAGATGGCTGGAAAGAAGGGAAGTCTGGGAGGGAATGACTACTCAGTGCTCCTTCCCCATCTTTAGCCTCCGCTCTAGCTCCTTTCTATAAAATTTATGCATATAAAAGCTGGGGTACGGGCCAGAGATGCTGGGTGGTGGTGAGAGGACTCACCGGAGACAGAGTGGGTAACAGAACAGCAGGATCTGGGAGAAGTCTGCTGTGCCATGTGGGTAGCTCCCTGGCACACCAGGGATCGAACTCGTGTTGCAGAGGCTGCGGATTGCTTCATGTTGCGGTGCTTACCCCCTTGCCCCACCAGGGAGGCCCCTAGCTCCTTCATTATGCGGCATCGGGGAATGCTCAAGCTGGTTTGGCACCTACTGAGTCAGGGCGGGGAAAGGACTCCTGAGCTCCTCGGTGTGGAAGCTGCTGTCAGCGCCAGCGCAGAACTGGGACCCGTTCGCCATCCTCTGCTGCCCTCTAGTGGTCAAGGATGAGGCTGCCGCTACAGGGCCTTACCGTCCTCACCTTGGCTTGTCCAAGGCTCCTGCCCAGAGGCCAAAACAGGTTTCCTGGGAGAAAAAGTTGAAACTTTTGGAGAGGCAGAGAATCCCAGACCTGTGTCCACAATACGTCAGGATCATCACCCTCAAGAAGCATTTAATAAGAACCTATCACGCTCCTTGGCCTTGTGAGGAGTCGGAGGAGGGCCCTCTCCCACTTTGCCCCTCCCAGCGGGAGGGGACTAGGAGGGGGCTTGGCAAAGGGGGGGGGGTCACAATTTAACATAAAAGACAGAAACAGGGCCTCCTTGGTGGCGCAAGGGTTAAGACGCAACCTAGGGGGCTATCCGCAGCCTCTGCAGCACTGGTTCGATTCCTAGCCAGCCAGGGAGCTACCCACATGATGCAGCAGACCTCTCCTGTCTCTCTGGTTTCTCCCCTCAGCAGTGTATTTCAGTCAGTCTGCCTGTTCTGCTTCCCACTCTGTCTCTGGTAAATTCTTTCACACACACACACACACACACACACACACACCTCTGGCCTTTACCTCAGCTCTTGTATGCATAAATAAATAAATTAAAAAAAAAAAGACAGAAACCAAAATCTCCTAAGTCTTTATTTTTAAAGAAGCTTTTAAATTTTAATAACTACAGATTCAGAGAGGTCCTAGGTACTCCTCCTCCAGACATGTAGATTCTTGTAACCGTCACTGCAATCAAGATTCTGAACTATTTCAGTAACAGAGATCTCCCTCACAGTAGTTACCTCCTTACAGTCACACCCATCCCTCCCTCTCCCAGCATTCTTAACCGCTGACAACTTTAATGTGTTTTCCATCTATTGAATATGAATGCCATTTTGAGAATGTTATATAAATGTTATATAAATGGAATCACAGAGACCTTTTGAAGCAATCTTTTTTTCCACTCAGAAAAAATAACTGAGTTCCTCCATTTATGATGAAAGCCCTTGAAAAATTGGGGATAAATGGAACATATTTTAACATAATAAAAGCCATATATATAAATCCACATTAAGTTTCATTCTCAGTGGCAAAAAACTGAAAGCCTTTCCACAAAGATCTGGTACAAGAAAAAAGTGACCACTCTCACCACTACTATTCAATATAGTATTAGAAATCTAATTAGGTAAGAGAAAGCAATGAAAGGAATCCAAAGTGTCAAAGAGGATACAATAATACACATAGAGAACCCCAACAACTCCATCAAAAAACTAATGAAAAGGATAAACTAGCTCAGCAAGGTGGCAGGGTACAAAATCAACACACAAAAATCAGTTGTCTTCCTATATACAAGTAATAAGCCAAAAGAAGAAATTAAGAAAGCTGTCCCATTTACAATCTCATAAAAAAATTAATACTGGGAAAAACCTAACAAAGGAGGCAAAATACCTATTCAAGGAAAACTATAAGACATTGTTAAAAGAAATAGAAGAAGACACAAAGAAATGGAAATGTATTTCCTCCTCATGGATAGAAAGAATCAACATGTTAAAATGGTCATTCTCTCCAAAACAATTTATAGATTCAGTGCAATCCCAATAAAAATTCCAATGTCATTCTTCAAAGATATAGAATAAATATAACTGAAATTCGTATAGAAGCACAAAAAACACCAAATAGCCAAAGTTCTTCTGATTAAAAAGGGAAAAAAATGGAGGTATCACACTTTCAGACTTCAAACTATCCTAAAATGCCATAATAATTAAAACAGCACAGTACAGGAACAAAAACAGACACACAGACCAATGGAATAGAATTGAGAATCAGATATAAAACCATACATACATTACATACATACATTATGGACAACTATGCTACAATAAAGGAGCAGAGTATATAAACTGCAAAAAGGAAAGTCTCTTTAATGAATGGTGTGGGAAAATTGGACTGCTATCAATACATGCAAAAGAATGAAACTAGACCACTATCTCACATCATACATGAAAATCAATCAAAATGGATAAAATACTTGGATGTAAGACCAGAAATGATAAACTACATAGAAGAAAATATAGACCAAACACCCCATGGCATAAAGTTCAGAAACATCTTCCCTACTGCTGGTGCTTCCCAGCAGTAGGGAAAACAAAAAAGAAAATAAACAACTGAGACAACATCAAACTAAAAAGCTTCTGTACAATGATAGGGACAGTAACCAAAACAAAGAGTCACTCTCCTGAATGGGAGAAAATATTTGCACACCATACATCTGCTAAGGGACTGATATCAAAGATCTATAAAGAGCTCCTATAAAAGAAAACAAATAACCCAATCCAAAAACAGGCAGAAGAGCTTCTCCAAAGAAGACAGGTAAATGTCTTCACACATACAATGGAATACTACTCAGCAATCAAAAAAGATAAATCATGTCACTTGCAGCAACATGGCTGGAATTGGAAGGGATTATCCTAAGTGAAGTGAGCCAGAAAAGAAAGAGAAACACTGGATGGTTTCATTTATATGTGGAATATAGAGAAATCAAACAAAAGATCAGACAAAGACAAACTTTAAAACTGACCCTTGAAAACTGACCATAGATCTGAGGTATCCAGGAGGGGAGAGGGAGAGGAAAGTACGAACATGGGGGAGGGGAAGGGAGGAGACCACAGTGGACTACAGTAAAGCACTTCTGTGGTGGGAAAACTATGGTGAGGGGAGAAATCCCATGCTGTGAAAAAAACAAACAAGGATGTAAAATAATGGCACATAATTAAAAAAAATCCTGAGTTCCATCCAAGCTGTTGCATGTATCAATCATTCATTCCTTTTTCATTGCAGAGTAGTACTCCATGGGTATACTGCAGTTTGTTCCTCTGTTGAGGGACATCTGGGCTGTTTTCAGTTGTTTTTTTGTTTGTTTTGTTTTTAACAATTTATGTATTTATACAAGAATCAGGGTACAGACCAGATGCACAGGAGGGTGAGAGGATTCACCAGAGACAGAGCAGGGAACAGAACAGGCAGAGTGACTGGAATACACTGCTGAGGGGAGCAGTGGGCATGACAAGAGAGGTCTGCTGTGCCATGTGGGCCCCTCGCCCGCCTGCTGAGATGGAACCTGCGCTGCAGAGGCTGTGGACAGCTTCACAGTGTTGCGCTCAACTGCCTGCACCACCAGGGGAGGCCCTGTTTTTAGTTTTTGACTATTATAAACAAGGCTGCTATGAACAATACATACTGATTTTTAAGTAAATGTAAATATTTGTTTCTCTGAGATAGATACCTAAGAATAAAACTGTTCATGGTTTCTTATGTTAATTAATTAATTTTTATAAGGATGTGTGTGTATACATGTGTATATATTTAAAAAATTGCCATGCTATTTTCCAGAGTAGCTTACCATTTACATTCTTTTTAAAGCTGACATCTGTGAAGGTTTCTTTTCTCTCTCTTTCTCTTTCTTTCTCTCTTTCTCTCTTTCTCTCTTTCTCTCTTTCTCTCTCTCTTTCTCTTTCTTCTTTCTCTCTTCTTTCTTTCTTTCTTTCTTCTTCTTTTCTTTCTTTCTTTCTTTCTTTCTTTTTCTTTCTTTCTTTCTTTCTTTTCTTTCTTTCTTTCCTTTCTTTTCTCTCTCTCTCTCTCTCTCTCTCTCTCTCTCTCTCTCTTCTTTCTTTCTTTCTTTCTTTCTTTCTTTCTTTCTTTCTTTCTTTCTTTCTTTCTTCTTCTCTCTTTCTCTCTTTCTCTCTTTCTCTCTTTCTCTCTTTCTCTCTTTCTCTCTTTCTCTCTTTCTCTCTTTCTCTCTTTCTCTCTTTCTCTCTTTCTTTCTTTCTTTCTTTCTTTCTTTCTTTCTTTCTTTCTTTCTTTCTTTCTTTCTTTCTTCTTTCTTTCTTTCTTTCTTTCTTTCTTTCTCTCTTTCTTTCTTTCTCTCTTTCTTTCTTTCTGGAATAGTGAATGTACAGCCTTGGCTTTCTTTCCCTGGTGCTTCTTCTTTGGTGCATGAAGGTAATTTTCCTTCCAGACTTCTCTGGCCCCTTTACTATGGTTCTCACCAGAAGGTTTCCTATGGTTCCCTTAGACTTGTGGCAGGCTTTTGGGCCTTAGTCACCCTGCTTTGGGCCAACTCTGTTTAGCTGTGCATTTACCCATGATGGGATGGGTAACTTTAGGTGCTTGATTTCTCTTGCTCTTCTCTCTGGTGCACACTAATTGTTATTAAAGTTCCTTTCCACTGAAGGTCTTATCCACTAGTGTACGTTTTCCCTTGATGTAGCAGATGGCAGAACCCATTTAGAGTGGGCAGGCCTGGGTGTCCCAGGGTGCCCTTCCTCCTGCCCCGGAACATTCTTAAATAACTTCAAGAGCTTTGGGGGTTATCAACGAATTTAACACTGAGTGTGTGTAAAAGCTGAACCAGGAGGCCACAAAAGCAGTTGAATTCCCTGGGACTTTGAGTCTGGGGGCTCCCTTCAATCACATTCTTCTGGGAGTGGATATTAACCTGTAGCCAGCCAACTGGGTTCAGAGGACTGCCCACCAGTGTCAGTGAACTCTGGGTCTGTCCATTCTTCAGTGAAATAGACCTGTGCTTGTCACAGTAGCTTGTGTGTCCTCCTGACCTTTACCTTCTCCAGGCTGACACCCCAACAGCATCACAAGGAGCCTAAGGCCCAACAGCATCACAATGAGCCTAAGGCCATGGATCTTGCTTCCTGCCCTGAGCCGGGACTGCCCGGTTTCTATTTCTGTGGCCATTTTAAAACAGTCATTTCAGAAAAATTGCCTTGCCTGCTCTTTTGAACTGGGCCAAACACCTTTGGATTAGGCCCAAAGCAATTGTCTTAAGAAACCATCAAGCAAACAATTATTTGAGAAGTTATCTAGATTGCTAAAACCAATAACCATGGGCTTTTAGCTAGAGGATAGAATCCACCAGTTTGCTTTTCAACCATTCTAGAGAATGGTCATCAATAGTGCAAGCTTTGTTTATACTAATTAGCTTCAAGCTTTGTTTATACTAATTAGCTTTATCTTTAACCACTTAACACAGCATCCTCTTTTTCTCCCATAAAGCCCCTAACTTTACCTCTCCCAGAGAGCATGTTGTTTTAGGTCTTCTACCTCATGCTGTGTACCCTGAATTGCAATTCTTTCACTCCATATAAATGCATTTTGCCTTTTTAATTGCCTCCTGAATTTTTATGTTGACAGTTCCCACCAGCAGTGTATGAGAGATCCAGTTTCTCTGCATCCTCACCAGCATTTGGTATTGTTACTATTTTAAGTGTCAGCTATTCTAATAGGAGTATAGTTAGTAACAGCTCATCATGGTCTTCATTTGCATCTTCCTCCTGGCTAGTGATGTGGAACATCTTCTGTGCTTCGTTGCCACTGGTGAAGTGTCTGCTTGTTGCTCGTGACTTTTTCCATTTTCTATGTGGGTTGTTTATTTATTTTTCTATTGTTGAGTTTTGGAGAGTTATTTATGTTAGAGATATGAGGCCTTTGTCAGATGTGTGGTTTGCAAATACCTCTTCTTAGCCTGTAGCTTTTCCTTCTTGTCCTAGCAGTCAACGTTCTCTTTAAAGGGTCTTTTTGCAGAGCATAGATTTCAAATTTTGGAGAGTCCAATTTATTGATATTTTTTACTTTTACAGGCTAGATCATGTTTTTGATATTGTTATAGAGACATCTACATAAAAGGGGGAGTTACCACATTCCACATCCCCTCTTATCAATTTCTGCCACCTTGGGCTAGCTGCTGGGAACCAGGGGCCAGAGCTGAGTGGCCAGGTGAAGACATAAAACACTGAAGGCCGGGGGGTTGGGGGAGAAAGGGGCTTCCTCTTGCTTTGGTGACCGGACTTGCACCCTGGTACTGCTGGGAAGGGGGCATGGGAGGAGACATGTGGAGGAGAGACATGGAGAGATATGTGGAGACACATGTGGGGAGAGGCATGCAGGGAGGCTGACGGTGGCAGCTGTTACCTTGATTTGTACTTGGATTTTGCTCCTATCATCCCAGATTGCCTGGCCCCTTATACCCCCTTCTAATATTCCCCACCAAAGTTGCCTTTGACTTGTGGCAATCTCTCAGGCCTCAGCAGCCCTGCTTTGGGGCACCTCAGTTTGGCAAGGCATTTGCCCAGGAGAGCATGGGTAGCTTTGAGTGTTTTATTCAGAATATGCTTTCTTCTCTTTTTATGTGTACCAATTCTATTAAAGTTCTTTCACCCTAAGAGTCTGCTTTACCTTTGTACACACAGATGGATGGCTGGATCCCTTTCGAGCCTGCAAGTTTGGGGATCCGAGGGTGCCCCTCAGTCATGAGCTGACAGCATCATGTCTAAGAACTCTTCACTAAGCTCCAGGACTCCAAAATTTTCTCCTGTTTGTTTGTCTTCTACACTTTCATAGTTTTATGTCTTATATTTAAATCTAGCTTCCATTTTGAATTAAATTTTGTATTAATTGTGAGGTTTAGATCAAAGTTTTTTTTTGTTTCTTTGTTTTTGCCTATGGATATCCAATAGCTCTAGCACCAAACACTTACTGGTGCTAGACTGAAAAGACTATACTTATTCCATTGAATTACTTTTGCACATTTGTCAAAAATCATATAAATCATGGTATATAAATATAATGCCCAGGAGTTTTAGTTTTACTTGGTGGAAATAATAGCAAAAAATACATTTTCATCTCCCCAGAAGCTATCTGCAGTCAGTGTAGCATGAGTTCAATCTCCGGCCAGGGAGGTGACCCCCATGGCGCAGCAGGCCTGTCCTGTCTCATCAACTGCTCCCCTCAGCAGTGTATTTCAGTAGATCTGCCTGTTCTGCTCCCCACTCTGTCTCTGGTAAATCCTCTATGCTGCCCCGCCCCCGCTCTTCTGGCCTACACCCCAGCTTTTGTATGCATAAATAAATAAATTAATCATTAAACAATAATGAAAAAATCCATTCTACATTGTCCCGTCACCCACCATCCACGCTGCTCTAACAGCCACTCTTGTTGCTTTGTTGTGTGACAAGTGTGTGCAGGCATAGATCCTTAATTTCTACACTTTTAAAAGCACAAAAGCCAGCATACTATAGACAGAATTTTGTACCTAACAAAATGTAAAATATCTTGCAGTTCAGTCTATAGCAGCATGCGGCAAACCTCTTCTTTTGGGAAAATGCAGAGAATCCACTGAATGATGTATAGTAGCTTGGACATTTGGTGGTTTTCAATCTTAGGTGCTGCGAGAAAATAGCTATTTACACATTTCATTTCATATGTGTATCTATGGAATATGTTCCACAAGTGGGATTCCTGAATCCCTGAAGTCTTGAGGGACATATTCCTGCTGAGACAGTTGCTCAAGAGACTGAAAAAGGGTCTCCCCTGGTGGCACAGGTAGTTGAGCGCAGCGCTGTGAAGCTGTCCGCAACTTCTGCAGTGCGGGTTCGATCCCAGATGGCCATGGAGAGACCCATATGGCACAGCAGACCTCTCCTGTCTCGCCCACTGCTCCCCTCAGCAGTGTTTTCGGTTCGTCTGCCTGTTCTGCTCCCCACTCTGTCTCTGGTGAATCCTCTCACCATCCCTTGACTCTGACATGTACCCCAGTTCTTGTATAAAATAAATAAATCTTAAAAAAAAAAGAGGCTGAAAGAGGAACCTTAATAAGATGATATTAGTATCACAGCAAATCTCTTCGACTACAAAAACCAATCCCTCCCACTGGATGAGTGGCCTTGACAACCTCTTTTGGATGAGATATTCGGGAGAAGGACATAGAGGGCAGATTATTGGAAAGGACATATTTCCCCCCACTCCCCCACTCCACACCTGTTTCTTTTTTGTTACCCTATGACCAAACTGCAGATTAAGAAGTTTCTAGAATGGTCAGGATAATCTGTTGGCCATTTTGGTCCCTTTTACTTACCCTGGAATGGTCTCTGAAGGTCACATTAATGGAAGGTTGGGAGCACAGACCGTGGATGCTGTAGGAGCACCCCCTTTCCTCTTGGGGCCTCAGAGCTCTTCATCAGCAGAATGAAGACATGGAGACACACTTCTGTTGAGAGAGGATCTTCCCATTTTTCATGAAGAACAATACCACTCCCACTGGGTGCTTCTACAATGTTTTCCATTGCTAGAGAATGAGGAGGAGAGGGGAAGAAAAGGGATGAGTAAATATGGAAGGAGCGAAGGAAGGAAAGCACTGACTTAGATGACCTCTAGGTCCAGCTCAACTGTGAGAATGGCGTGGGCAGAGCAGGCTGCAGTGAGCAGGCTCTCTGGCAGGAGACAGTGTCTCTGCTTTGTTTTTTAAGTTAAGGTCAGGTTTACATACAGTTTTGACAAACTTCTATCTCATAAACAACACACCCAGAGATAAAAGCATTATTGTCCCCCCAAATTCCCTCAATTAATGGTTTCTAACCAAAGTCTTGCCTATTACAGGATCGTGCTGTGTGCATTCTTGGAAATTTTTTTAAATTGAGGTATAATTAGCCTTTGAATCTGGCTACTTTCATAATGAATTTGAGCTTCATTGTTGTGTGTGTTGGTGGTTTGTTCTTTGCATTGCTGTTGGTATCCTTTGCATGGACAGAGCATGTTTGTTTATTTACTTTTTTAAAAGAGGTTTATTTAATTTTGCATACAAGAACTGGGGTACAGGCCAGAGGTTTGGGGAATGGGGTGAGAGGATTCACCAGAGACAGAATGGGGAGCAGAACAGGCAGACGGACCGAAAACACTGCTGAGGGGAGCAGTGGGCGAGACAGGAGAGGTCTGTTGCGTGATCTGGGTAACTCCCTGGCCGGCCGGGGATCGAACTCGTGCCTGCTGCAGAGGCTGCAACAACTTCACAGTGCTGTTCTTAATCCCTGGCGCCACCAGGGAGGCCCTGTTTATTCACTCTTGAGTTGATGCAGCTTTGGGTTGCTTTGGTTTTTGGCAATTAGGGCATGACAAGCAGTTGTGTCTGAGATTTTGTGTGAACCTAAACGATCCTACTTCCCGAGTTGTATGGTAAATGGGAGTCAGGGGTGGGACATGGAGCAGAGCTTCAGCTGGTTGGGTTAAGCTCTTGATGGTGGAGAGGACAGAACAAATGCATAATTAGAGACAGACCACAGGGAAGAAGAAGTTCCAGAGAGTTCATCAAGACTGTCCTGTCACCAGGAGATTTGATCAGGATGGATGAGACTCAGACATCTTGCTATTGCTGTGGGGGAGGGAGAGCAGCAAGGCCACAGTGAATCTGACTTGCTCATTGTCTACTCCCCAACACGCATGGAAAAACATACTTCTTTTAATCTAAGTGCATTTTATTGTAAAAACATTAAAACAAATGAGTGGAGTATAGTCAGATGTGAAAGTTTTGATCTCTCCCCTGTTTAAACAGGGCTGGGACGAGCACAGGGGTCTATGGTGATGGTGCACGGGTGAGTTAGGGGTAGGAATTTTATGGGGACTACACCTGAGAGGAGAAAGCAAACACTGTACAAAAATGAACAATGCTGTAAAATATATATAAATAAATAAATTATTTAAAAAAAGATGTGAAAGTTTTATAGACCCCAACCCAAACGAGTGGATTCTTTGCGCTCTAGGGAAAGAATTCACCAGAGAGCACTAGGTATAGTTCAAACAGGCAAAGTTTTATTAGAAACTCATCCATGAGGGAACTGGGGCTGGAAAGAAGAATTAGCCTGGCCCTTGGAAGGGAGTTAGGAGGAGATATTTAAAAGGAGGGTCTGTGAGCAGAGGAGGAGAGCAGCATCATAGATCGTTCTGGGTTGGGCTACACCCGGGCATGTGCGGACAGGATACACTCCAACTGCTCTTGCGGGGTCTCTGCCTTCTCCCTCCAGGAGAATAATCATTAGCCAGGAGATAATCATTAGTCAGGATCGACCCCTATTGTCTATTATGGCGCCTCATGGTCAGTGTGGCAGCCAAATTATTTGGACAGGGCTCGCCAGTGCGTGATTTAGTCCACCTATTCAAACAGAACTTGGGGCAATTCATTTTACTGAGCCTGCCTCAAAAGATTCCTTCACATCGCCTGCCTTACCCCCATTACGCCCTGTCACACTTTGCCTCTCAGCATCCTGAGGTGCTCCTTGCACACTCTTCCCTTCTTACACACACGGGCACACATACTGAATCTGTGCTTATAGCTTTATCGTCATTTTAACTTCCATTGGCTGAGATAGTATCTGTGTTACCCAACAGTTTGATTTATTTTAATCTCAATATGTTTTGACCATTTGATCTATGCATGTCAGTACACACAGATCTGCCTCTTTCTTTCTGACTTGCTGCATCCTACCCTATCCTAGAAATGAAGCATCCATCATGTAGTTCCTTTCCTATTCATGGCCCTTTGATTCATTTCCAGATTTCACCATTACATAACGATGTTGTGACAAATAACCTTTTATCTACTTCTTTGTGCATACGTGATTATATTCGCTCATGTAGATAACAGAAATGGAAATGTTTGCAGGAGGGGAAGCACATTTAATATTCTGATAAATCTGGACAAATTGGTTTCCTAAAAGGATGCACTGATTTATATTCTCATCCACAGCTGTTAAAACTGCCAATTTTCTCATAAGCTTATCAACTCTGCAAATGGCCAATCTTTTAAATTTTTAAAAATTGAATATTTATTAATTTATAATTTTAAAATTTTAAACAGTGTTTTAAGTGGAGTTTTCCCATTTAATTTGCATTTTCCTATTTACTGATAAAATCGACCCTGTCTTCCATAGATGAATTTGCTATGGGTGTTTCTTAGGATTGCAGTTTCTAGCTTTTCTGTTTCTTCTATTGAGTTGTTGCCCTTTTCTTCTTGATTTTACAAGTTCTTTGTCTAGTAATCTTTGTATAACACATATTGTTTTTCTTTTCTTTAAAGATTTATTTATTTATTTATGCATATAAGAGCTGGGGTACAGGCCAGAGATGTGGGAGGTGAGAGGACTCACCAGAGATAGAGCGGGGAGCAGAACAGGAGACAACAGAAATACACTGCTGAGGGGAGCAGCAGGCGAGACAGAAGAGGTCTACTGAGCCATGTGGTCAGCCAGGGATCGAACTCATGCTGCAGAGGCTGCAGATTGCTTCACAGTGCGGTACTTAACCCCTTGCTCCACCAGGCACCCCTTAGAGTGGTGCTTAATCCCTTGTGTCACCATATTGTTTTTTTTTCTATGCTGTCACTTGAAAAACAAACTTTTAGGGTATCTTTTATCATATATAAGAAATGATTTTTAAGTTCGAAGTCCAGCAGACTTTTCCTTCCTGGCTCTGTGGATATGGAGGGCCAACCATTTGGGGAAAGGATGCGGTTCATTTCTCCCAGAAGGTTGGAGTCTTTGGAGGCCCCTCTCTTCAGGGAAGGCTGGCACCTGGAGGCCCCTGTGAGGATGTGGAAATATTGTTGCCGGGAGCACTGTGTTCCCTACCAGAGGCCTGAGCTTGCCCCGTGGGCCCTGTTTGGGTATCAGTGAAGCTAAACTTAAATGGTTAAATTGATCTCAAACCCTAAGGTACAACTGAGGAAAACTGTATCTGACTTTGTCTTGGAGGCTTTTTTTTTTTTTTTTAAAGAGAGCTGAGTTTTTACTTCTCTAAATTTTTTTTTTTTTTAAAGATTTACTTATTTATTTATACAAGCACTGGGTACAGTCAGAAGCGCAGGAGGGTGAGAGAATTCACCAGAGCCAGAGCAGGGAACAGAACAAACAGACTGATGAAGTACACTGCTGAGGGGAGCAGCGGGCAGCAGGAGAGGTCTGCGCGCCATGTGGGACCCTCGCCCGGTGGCCAGGGATGGAACCAGCACTGCAGAGGCTGCGGGCAGCTTCGCAACCCAGCGCTCAACCACTGTGCCACCGGGGAGGCCCTTGGAGGCTTTTATTTATAGACTCAGTCTACCTGACACAGCCTAGGTAAGCAGAAGCAGACTACCTGGAGCTGAGCCCCAGTCTCCAGTTGACGACACAGGAGGAGCAGCCTGCCCAGAGGCAGGGACACACCAGCAGAAATTCAAATCTCATGTGTAGTCGGCTGACACACTCTCCCATGGTGACGTGTCCTGTTACTGGCCTGTGAACTTCAGCCAAGCCCATGTTTCTTTGCCTCTAATCTGCTCCACAGCCAATCAAATTGAACAAACCTCATTTTCTTTCTTCTACCTTCTATCTTCTACTTCCTTACCAATGGATTCCCAAGTAAAACTGATTTCTCTTCTCAAATACCTGGTGGTGTTACCTGGTCGCGGCTCACTGGGTGGAACGCTCACAGACCCAGGGCTGTTGCGTCTGGGGAGACATCACTTGCTTTGCTCTGGGTCTGGTGATGACGAGTCACAGATTTGCTGAGACTCACCCCTTACCTTTCCTCCTGGGCTCCTTTCCCATTCTCCTTTCCCCAGGAGCTTCAGTTCCAGGGGCCTTGCACACAGGGGGAGGGGTGTGGCTCTTGTGAGTCCATCCCCAGAACAGGCCTCCAAGTTGGTACTCCCCAACACTCCCCTGCCCCAGGCTCCCTTCTCCTGCCTTCTCTCCTGTCCCCCTCCCCAGACGCCCCTCTGGAGACTGGCAGGGCAGGTAGAAGTGCTCTTAGCAGCATATAAGGTAAGGGGGAGAAAGGGGGATCCTCCAGAGCAAGACTCCCCTGTTCCTGGGCTCCTGGGTTGGGGTGGAGGATGAAGGAAATTATCTGACTCACCAGGGCTCCCCAGCACCTCTGAGAAGAACAGGAGCTTCCTCTGAGAATATGGAAGGCCTGGGGAGACAGTGTCTAAGGGAGCATCAAGGGTCTCTGGACCTGTAGAGGCCTCAGTTCTGCTTTCCCTCACCTCCCATCGCAACCCCATGAAACTCTGAGGTGCCCTCAGCTTCTCTTTGCCCCCTGAACTCCTCTATCCTCAAACCTCCATTCGAGTGGGGCAGGGACCAGGTGGGCAGGAAGAGGAGGGAGGAGCTGAGAAGTCCTGGGAGGTCAACTCAACCACTGCCCCATCTTTCTCCCCACCTCACCACCCTGCCCCCCCACCATTTCCTGGGTCCTGGCTCTGTTCCCTGGGGAAGATGAGCTACAGGCAGTTGACAGGGTCAGAGATCACTGGGATCCTGACCATAGTCCTAAGTACCACTGGACCCCCTAAACCTCACCCCCGACCTAGCTGCCGTGTTTCTGCCCTGGGAGGTTTTGTAAGTGCTGGAGGGGAACAGTGAGAAGGGTGCGCAGGGAAGGGAGCAAAATTGAGCCAGATTTTGTGTGTGTGGGGGGTGTGTCCACACAGGGGGTGGGAGGGTAAGGGTGTCTGGGGCTAGCTTCCATTGCTGCCCTGCCCACCGAGACTGGGGAAAATGCAAGCAGATGAAAGATCTAACTTTAAGCAATGCCAGGCTCTTAGAATCAGGAAAATGTTGCCACTTACATATAACTTACAAATAAAAGAGAAAAGCCCTGGTGTGGTGCATTCAGTTCAAGGTGAGGCAGAAGTCTGATGGAAGCCAAGTGCAGGGCTTCTGGGCACATAGGCACCTGCTGGGACTGTGGCTTTGATGGTGGCTGCATTTACTGTCACTGGAGGACACTGGGTGGAACTCCCTGGCATTAGTCGTAGGGTCAGGCAGGCACCCAAATAGCACCGGTGCTGACTGAGACACACACGGAAGGGGGTGCATTTTTCTCAGCAGGCCCAGAGGGGGGCCTTTTTGTAATTTCTTCCCAGGAAAGTAGGGGTGTGTGTGTCTATTGGCCGGATTCCATGTGCCCTCGGCAGGGGCTGTCATCGGAATCGGGGTCCAGGAGTTCCACAACACTTTTATATTTAACTCACTGAATTTTTTATCAAGAAGTATTTAAAAATAAATCGCAGATATCCTGACATGTCATCCTTAAATAATTCAGCGTGCATCTCTAAAAAAAGAGAATTTCTTGCTACCTAGTAGCAAATTAATATTATCACAGCCAATTCAATTAAAAACCATTTCTTACTAATCCAGACTTCCCAGTCCTTATTCAGGTCTCCCCAAGCAAAGTCAGCACTTTAACCATGACCAGAAACTCCGATGGGCCTGAGACCTTTGGCTTTCTCAGAATCCTCCCCCTCAGGCCTGGTGTGGGGCCTGCTCCTCAGAGGCGCCCAGGAAGAAGGCCCCAACTGGAAGAAGCAGAAGACTGTGGTTTCTGAGAAAAAGACCCCAAACCTGGAAGCTCTAATTGCCCCTAGATGCCAGGTGCTGCCAGACTGTTAGAGGTGAGGGGAGAGGGAGGGGCTTCATGCCCTTCCCGGACTGGGTACCCTCTCCATGGAGCTCCCCAGTGAGGGCCTGGCCACTCTGATGTCACAGCAGAGTTCCTCATCCTTGCCCAGCTCCCTCCTCCACTGTCTGGTCCCTGCCTTGCCTGCTTCCCCATCCTTCCCAGTCCCTCCGCCTGGACTGACACTCCAGGCTCCCCACCTGCAGGCTTGAAACTGTGTCCTAGGGTTTTGGCTCCTTGTGTTTCTGTCCCATGGTGCTCTGTCCCTGGGAACCCTGAACTGGGAACAGGAGGCATCCATTTCATGCTCTTTGACACAGCCTTCTGTTTTGACCAATGAGGAGGCTGTGGGGAGAAGGTCAGTAGGTGAGATTTGTTTAGTCAGTAGGTGAGACAGAAACGGGACGCTTGATAGGTGGGTGAGCAACCGGTCGCCTGAGGGAAAGTGGAAAATAAAACATGTGCCCAATGAACTGGGTGGTGCAGTTGAGCTCTCCAGGCAAAATGTCGAGGGCCCTGCCTGGTTTCATCTTGTGGCCAATACAATAAAAAGTGAGAGGCAGGAGACAAAGCAGAGGCAGCACTATTGGACAGGAAGGAGCTGGGATTTGATGGCTTCGATGAAGCTGAGGCTCTCCAGACAGTAAATGGCTCAATAATCAAATCCAGAGCACTTTCAGGAAATACGGTCTAAAGATGAAACTAAGGGTGTGACTGTAAAATCCTTTGTTAAGACTCCAGACAGATCAAAGGTAGTACCTCAGACAGAAGGTTCCCCTATGAATTGAAGGGCGTGTGCCTCACAGGCCCTTTCAATCAAAGTTAGGCCTTCTAAGGAGCTTAAAGACATTGTCCATGAGCAGCACAGCAGAACGTCAATCCAGATCCAGAAGAGATCTGATCTCGAAGTGATGTGTGGGTGTGGCCTTTGTCTAATTGAATGAATCCAAGTAAGATTCGCAGGAGACCCACCTGTTTTTATTTTTTCCAGAGAATGACATTCACTAAACATTACCAGTTGGGCTAAAAGGAACAGAGTAAGTATTAAACAAGAAAAGGCTTTTGTATCACCCGAATTTGCAGGCAGGAAGCAGGGTGAGGAAAATATGAAGCTATAAACACTTGCCTTTCAAGGAAAGTGAAGGAGGATTCAGGGGGCAGAATCAAGAGCCCAGAGGGAGGAGCCATTAGCCCCATGAAATATTTTCTGGTAGAAGTAGGCCCTAGTCAAGGAATTTCCAACATGTGTCTAGCTGAAGTCCATATTTTCTTTGGATCAGGGCTCCCTTTGCCTCCTGTTTGCCCTCTTCTGAGCTGGGGTGTCTGTCGTGGTTCTCCCTGACTGTGCCACCACTGCTGTGTGTGCGCGGCGTGACCTGTCTCTCCAGCTCTGCATCTTCATGTTGAGCAGTAGGTGAGGAACCACACTGAAGTGCCCTGTTCTTACCCTGGCCTGGTTTAAATGATGACATCCTGGACCTTGCTAGTGCCATAATGAGAGGGGGCTCTTGGAGACCCATGGAGGGTGAGCACATTTGCATGTGGGAGAATCTCATGCAAATCGCTTGTGTTTACACAGCACAGACTCTGTGCTGTGGGGGTTTTGAAATACACCCGTAAATTCTTAGATACACCTTCCTTCAGTAAATGGGGCCTTATTCCTCTCCATTTGAGTGTGGGCTGAACCCAGTGACCAGTATTTATTATTATTATTATTATTATTATTATTATTATTATTATTATAAGGCCCTAAGGCATTAACAATGGCAAGTGACTTGAGAGATCAGGTTACAAAGGGCGCTGCCACTTCCTCCTCACTGTCTCTGGGGTCTATCTCTCCTGGGACGTTAATTCCCCTGTCATGAAGAGAGGCCCTTCTGGCAGGAACTGTGTGGTTGGCTATCCTGGAAGTGGTCCATTGACTCTGAGAGAACTTCGGACTCCTTGCTGCTGTCCTAACTTCATGAGAGATTCTGAACCAGGAGCACCCAGTTATGACAGCCTCAAATTCCTGACCCCTCCAGAACAACCCATGAGATAATAGACATGTCATTTGTTGTTTTGAAGGACTAAACTAAGCTTTGGGGGCAACTTGCTATGCAGTATCAAATGAATAAGGAGGAAAACCACCACCACCACCACCACCATCATCATCATCATCATCATCATAAGCAAAGGGAAGAAAAACTTTTTGAGAAGGAAGGAGTAGAGGGTCCTCTCCAGTGCTGCCTCTCTCCAGCATGATGAGGTGCATCTAGGGGAGGTCTTGGGAGACAGTGACAAGATGTTCCAGGGAGTGGCACAGACTAACTAGAGGGGGTGCAAGTGAGAGCAGGAAGAGAAATGCTGGATGCTGAAAGTGCATCCCACCCTCTAGGAGTTTGGCCTGAAGGGTTATGAAATGTGGAGCAGTAGCTTTGGGTGCTGTGGGGTCAAAAGGGTTTTCATACATCATAGCCCATTTATATTCTGATTGTCCTGACACATAGAAGGGGGGGAAAGATGATGCAGGAGATAGGGGACCATTTCTAGAACAATTTTCTTATCTTTCTTTTACATTAAAAAAAAAAACACAGGAAAAAGAGAAAATGAGAGCAGGAGAGCTGTATCTTCTGGAGAAATTTTCTTGTGTAGACAGACAAGATGGGATTTGGGGCTGACTGGAGACCTCGGATGGGAGGGGGAGAGAGCAGGAGGACAGTGTATGCATGCTGGAGAAGCAGGGAGACAGACAGGCATTGTTGGCCTCAGTGTGTCAGTACTTCCAGTGAGCAGGGATGAAGGGCACCACCTGAGTGTGAGGCAAGGAGGGGGCTCAGAATTTGGGGGGGCAGAGGATGCTGTGAAATAGAGATTTAGAATGGAGGCCAGATGATTGTAGTGAGACATTTGAGCATGATAGGTTATGTTTTTCCAGTCATATTGACTTCCTTGGATGCAGGATGGTGGAATTAGGAAGCTGGGCTCAACCAGACAGAGTCAGCATTTTGTGAGTTCAATGAAAGGGAAGAGAGACAAGGAAGCTGAGACTATGTGCTGGAGGAAAATGAGGATAAATCGATTATAAGGATGGGTCATGGAATCTCAGGGAAAGCTTGACTGAAGTGAGGAGAAGATGAGGTGGCAGGACTCCCAGGGAGTTGAAGGGGACAATCATCAGGTTAGTAAGACTGAGCTGGAGAGATTGGTGGTGGGTGAAATGTGGGATTCTCAGAGTTGAATTAGGGAGAGGGGACCACTCTTCTTGCTGTCCCCCTGAATGGGTGGCTGAAGCAGGGAAGAGGGCAATAGCATCGAGAGAGGAGGCCAAGGAACTGAGAGGTCAGGGATTTGGAAGGACCATCTTGGGTCCCCATGGGCTCATGTTCACCAGGAACAGTGAGGGTGACCATAAAGTAGGGGTGAAGACATAAGACAAATAAAGAGGAGGGCTGCTGATCATAGAGGGTCTGTGGCAATGGTGGGCTAGAGCAGAGTCTGATGGCAGGAAATCAAGCTGTGAGGGAAGTTTAAGGAGAACTGAAAGAAGTGATGAAGAGCAAAGGGAACACCAACTCCACCTTTAGGCCTATCGCAGGAGGCAAAGGAGAGCAAAAAGCCAGCCCTTGAGAGAGCATAGAGAAAGCACTGTTCTCAGAGGTGAGGCAGATTTCCATGAGGGAAGAGGTGACAGAGGTTGAGACTCTAAGGATTTGTGGTAATGAAGCTGCATTTCTGAGGGCAGAGTAAAAAGATTTATGGGTTTAGGGGAAGACCAGGAAATGGGGTTCATGTAGTGAATTTCTAAGGTGTTATTGAGATTCAATTCAAGGCGATGACACTACCGGGGACTACTGGGCATCTTGTAGAGACTGGAGTGAACAGGGATAAGTGAAGAGGGTGGTCTGGGGGTGTCAGCACTGGCCATGGGGGATGGGGAGGAGTCTTTGCAGGAGCAAGAGGAGATCTGGGATCCTGCTCACTCCTGCCCATGGCTGTGAGTGCTGGTGGGGGGGTGATGGTTGGTGGATAATCTGGGGTCCCTCTCTTCCTTCTAAGGAGGTGTGTGAGGGAAGCTGTGTGAGGAAGTGGTAGCAAGTGGGTAAAAGTTGTGTGAGTCCATCCTCAAGGACAGAGTGAGTTTTGCTGTTGGGTAGCAGTGGGGTGACTCGATGGACCAGAGAAAGCTGATGGGGTGGGAGAATTAAGAAGTAATTTTTACCTTAGAACCCAAGGAAACCTTAGAAATTGGAGGCATGGGGAGACAGAGGAGATGTGGGGGGAGTGGGGGTGGGGTGGAAACTAGAGAACAGGGTGGAAGTCTGCGTGAAAAGCAGTTGTCTTCTAGGTTCTCTGCCTCCTGTGAGGGTAAGCGTGGGCCAGCTGTCTACATCCTTTCTCTTTCGCCTCACTCACCACACCCTGCAGAGAAGTTGATGTTGGTTTCTGATGAGGGTGACCACAGAGACGGCCCCCTCAGGGCACAAGGCACAACTGATAGGGAGAGAATGCTACGTAAATGGGGCTAAGTGAGAACAGTTGTTGAGCAGTGGCGTCCTTCACTTTGCTGCCATTTGTACCTAGAATCCAGGCCTGAGGAGGCCTGGATTAATTTTGTTAAATTTCAAATTTTGAGTTCTTTTTGGAGAGACTTAGCTGTTGAAGAGACAAAATAAAATCATGCTCGTCTTAGTCAGTTCTGGCTGCTATAACAAAAATCCCCTAGACAACACATATTTATTTCTCACCATCTGAAATCTGAAATCTGAGGTCCAAGACCAGAGTGGCAGCAGCAGATCTTGCATGTGGTGAGAGCCCACTTGCCGGTTTAAAGAGGGCGACTTCTGGCTGTGTCCTCTCATGGTGCAGAGGGTTAGAAAGTTTTGTGGTGTCTCTTTTAGAAGAGCACTAATCCCATTTATGAGAGCTTCACCCTCAGAACCTAATCACCTCAAAAGCCCCACCTCCAGAGATCATCATCTTGGGGGTTAGAATGTCAGTGCATTAATTTTGAGGGAGGACATAAACATTTAGACCATAATATTATTCTTGCTCAGTCTAGAAGACACAAGTGTGCAAGTCTTCCATATGGATGAGCTGCTGAGAAGCAGCAGAGATTTCCAGAAAGTTCTGAGGAAAGACAGAGACTAAGGAAAAGAGAAAGTAATAGAAAAAACACACAAGGCTTAAACACTTTTTTCAGAAGTTGAACCTTTAATATTGCCAGAGGAAATATGGCATCCCCAAATAAGACAGGCAGGCTAGAAAAAGGAACATTCAGAGAATATTTAGAAATTTTAAAATGTAATAGCTTAAATATAAACATTTGACTAGGAGAATTGGAATGTAAGCTCTGGAAACTTTTCCAGAAAGGAGGAATAAAGAAAATAGATGAAGAGCAGGACAGGAAAATGATAAAGTTAGAGATTTTGTTCTGAAGGTCCAACATCAGGATAAATGTCAGAAAGACAAAACAGCTGTAAGGAGGGCGATGCCTGCGGTAAAACCCAGGGTGATCTCGGTTGTGGCAGAGGAGCTTCTGCTCTGCTTGTGCACAAAAAGGGAGGGTTCACTTCTCTCCAGAACCTGCAGCCATCTTGGAGGCATAAGAAGGGCAGCATGGGGGATGCACAGTGACTTCATGACAGGGTAGCTGAACTTGGCAGAGCAGGGGGGCCTAATAATGCACTGGGCTTCAATTCCCATGCATTGAAAATGCAGCAGTATTGCTGAGAAGGGGTGTATGGGGGGAACGATCTAGGAGGTGGAGACCTGAGGGAGGACACATCAGGTGATTCACAGATTATCCAGGTGCGGTGGAAATTTGGAGAGCAGGAGGAAGAGGCAGAGCAGAAGAGAGAAGCAGAACAGAGAGGGCCTGGTAGAATGCAGTTGAGCTAGCAGAGAGGAAGAGAGAGAGATGTCGGTGGAGCCCTGGGGTTTGCCTGAGTGGTGGGGCTACAGTTGGGAGAGGAAGGAAGTGGGGAAGGTATAGAACTGGTCATTGTTGTCAGCAGCAGTGGCTCTGGTTTGGTGGAAAGATGCTGTGCTGGACTTTAGCTCCCATAACTGGCTGGTGCTGGCCTGAATGCAGAGGGTGAGCAACTAGTGGACCTACATCTTGTAGGAGGCTGGGACTGGGAAGCCCTCCACTCTGGAGTTAGGGGTACAGCCAAGGGCATAGTGTAAAGTGCTGGAGGTTTAACCTTTTCTTTGCAGGGAACACAGAGTTCAGAGGTCAGGGAGGACTCCCACAGGCTTGAGTGAGACTGGTAGTCCGTTTTGGGTTGTGGGGCTCAGCAGGAAGCACTCAGAGGCCGGGGGTCTGAGCTGAGTCAGGTACATCAGGGACCTTTTTCCATGTCGCACATGCTGGTTGCTTGAAAAGTGTTAAGGTAGGGGAGAAAAAACATGAAGCACTGGAATCCATTCTTCACCCCTGTTCCCACATCCTACAGCCTGCTTGCCCTAGCAAGCGCGCTCCTTGCAAGCTGAGCCTGCTTCTGGACCCTCTCCACACTTGTACCTTACACCCTGCCCACAATGAGTTTCCCTATGTCCCAGCCTCCCCAGAATGTGCGACTCTTTCCCCCTGTGCCATTCTGGCTCCCTCGGACTCAGGGTGAGGCAGTGTCCTGGGGTGGTGACCTTGGGTAGGCATTCCTGGAGGGCAGGTGGTAGAGGGACATTTGGTTGGGCAAGTCAGTGTCGATGATGGAGGAACGAATCAGAGGGGGAGGGAAAGAGAGGGAGAGAACAGAACCATGAGCAAGACACCTGGGAATCTGCAGATGCAAAACAGAGATGGGCCTATAATGAGCATGCAAGATGGCTGGGTTCAGTGTGGCTTGAGTTGGGCAATCCTGTCCAGGATAATTTTTCCCTCCTTCGTGTTCTCTGGTGGATCTTCCCTCAGGCCTCTATGTAAGGACAGAAGATGCTTCCTCCTCCATTTTCCCCAAAGTGCAACCCAAACTCCACTCACCAGACAAACAAGACTGACAGCACCAGGATCTTGGCCATGAAGAATCCACAGAGCATGGGGACCAGGGCCCTGGTAGTTGCAGGGCTGTAGTAGAGGGTAGAGTTTTGCTTCCTGGAAGATGGCGGAACAAAAAGGGACAAAAAGGCCAGGGTGGCAGCTTCATTTTTGGCCCCTGAGCCAGGACGATGTGGATGCTGCCCCCACCTGAACTCACTGTGAAGAGACCATGATGGTAGTGGAAGCCCCGGGGGCCTCTCTGGCTCTTTCAGTGGGAGACACACAGCTGTGGGTCTGTGATGTGACCAGGTCATCAGGAACCCAGGTGGTCTTCGTGGAGGCAGAGGCTGCCAGGGAAAGAGAAAGGCCTTTGGTTAGGGGGTGGGTGGGGCAGGCCAGTTGGAACAGGAACTGGGCTAGCCTGGGACCAGAAGCCCATCAGCCTGGGAGAAAACTGATTTTGGGGAAGTGGGGACTGGTGTGAAGTCCCCAGCTCAGGTCTATCCAGTGCCCGTGGAGGTGTTCTGGGGCCCAAGAGGAACAGTGGTTAGGAGTTAAGGGGCCTGCAGCTCCCTCTGAGTATGTCTACAACTTTGTAGAAATTTGCAAGGCTTTCTCTATCTCTCAGACGCCCCAAGTGTGAAAACAGTCAAGGTGCCTCACAGCGTTGACATCCATTCCCTTTCTCACACTTCTGGGGCTGTTAGAGAAAGGGGCTCCTCGTGGGGAATTTTCTGGGCTGCTTTCAGATCCCTGACCCTCCTGGTTCTGTGGCAGAACCCTGGGCCTCCCTGCAGTCCCCACTGCCTCAGTGGCTGGGACAGACACCTTTTATGGACACCCCCTCTTGATTTTGAGACATTGTGAGCTCCCTGCCCACATCTCTGCAGCTATGTCTTCCAACACCACGCACTTGTCTGTGCTCTGCGGGACAGAAGCCACCGGGGGAAGAGTGACGCGGGCTGATGAGGATAAAGAGAAGACAGAAGATGGTTTCACTCATCTGTGCACTATAAGTAACTAAGAAATGTACTGGCTTTATTTGAAAATTCAGTAATTTATTTGAAATTCCTCACTGTAAATATGGCAGAATATGATCTCCCCAACCAGCATTCACATTCTCATCCTGGGAAGCTGAGTTTGTTGCCTTGATGGCAAAAGGGACTTTTCAGATATGATTACGACTAAAGGCCTGGAGGTGGAGAGATGACCTGTGGGCCGTCATGGATAGGGAGTGTGTGGACAGGCCACATAGGTGAGTCCCCAGGACACATGTTCCCAACAGGCTTCCTAGGATGGTGATGGGCAGCCTGGTCTCCGTGACTAGGAAACCAGGAAGCACCAAAATGTAAGCAAGGGGACCCCAAAGGGGCTTACCTGGAGACACCACCAGATAGACTCTTATAGACTTAACCACAGAGTTGCTGGAAGCGTGGTAGATTTTACACCAGTAGTGTCCAGAATCTTCCTCTCTCAGATTGATCATGAAGACAGTGAAGAAGCCAGCATGAGGCTCGTCTAAGATTGAGAATCTAGAGGCCTGGGCCAGAGTTCGGGGCCTGGAGCTGGTGACTAATCTGACACAACTGAAGGCCGACACCTCCTTACACCAGCCTTTCTTCTGGTAGGGCCCGCGGCTGGGCGGGTAGTGGCACCTCATCGAGAACATCTGCCCTGCCACCTTGTGAAGCTGATGAGTCTTGGACAGTGCCCGTGAGCCTGCAGAACAGGTTTCCAGGTCAAGGCCATGCCAGGACTTGCCCCACCACCAACCCCCTGGTCACAGGACCACTTGCTTCAAGCCGTGCTGTCCCCACAGTCCCCATCAAAACCTGTCCATCTGTCTCCTGCTCATTCCTTCCTCCTTACCTGGGAACAGCAGCAGCAGCAGCAGGCAGGGGATTGGGGCGCTCCAAAGATGGCCTCTTTCCTGTGTGCTGGTGGGCAGGGCCATGGGAGAGGGAGCTAGGAGCTGAGAAAGGCCAAGGCCTGGCCTGGTGAGGGGGAGACCAGGAGCCTGCAGATCCTGCAGCTGCAGGTGTGAGTCTGGGGCAGGAAGTGCAGGCCTGCAGGGCACAGAGGCCCCCCTCCCCACCTCTGTGAAGAGGCTGCTCACTCTGCCTTGTGCTCAGCTGCCCCAGGGGAGGAGCTGAGAGGGTCAGGAAGAAACCGGTCAAGTAGTGAACTGCCCACTCTTCTTTCTCTCTCTCTGCTGATGGAAAGGAGAGGGAGTTTCCATTTACCCCTCTGGGTTCTTGTTGGGCTGATTGAGTAATCAAATAAATATCAGATGGATTAAGAGAAAAACCCCAAATTTAATTATATACTGTGGAGAATCCACATAGACATGGATTCCAAAGACAGCGAAGCAAAATGGGGGGTATATATCCTGAACTAAGGGAGAAGATAGGGGTTTGGGACTTCAAGGAGAGCGGAGGGGGACTCACACCATGGGGAGGGAGTGACTCATATGAAGAAGACCAGATGCCCAGTAATCAGCTATTTTTCTCACCATATAGAAAGGTTTCTTCCATAAAAAGATTACTTCTGGCAAAAACCCTAATTCTGAGTAATAGCCCCAATGTTCACTTTTCTAGATATTTAAGGTTGTGGTGAGAGGTCTCATGAGCCTGCAGGACCTCAATTGGTCTCAGCTTGAAATAACCCACATGCCAAGTGGCATGCCTTGGGAAGGCCTACTCTGACCCTCTTGGGGAGGCCTGTCCTTTGCTTCACTGTCTCATCTTTTCCAGAGTAACTTTGCCCCCATCTCTGAGAAGGTCAGGCTGAAGGTGGGGGACAAGTTCAGGGGCACACAGAGGTCTGAGCGAGAGCACTAAGCCCCACTGGCCCCAGTGGTTGACAGAAACTTCATATCCAGGCTTGCCTGGTGGGTCAGTGATGTGTATTTTCACACCGAGGGGTTTTGTGGGTGCTGGAGAGGAAAGAGGAAGGAAGCAGAGATTCAAGTCCTGTAAAAAAATGTGGGCAGGGTCCCCAGTAGAAGAAGGAGAGTGGGAGGCTGGGAGCAAGAACAGCAGGGTCTTGGGCCTCCCTGATAGTGCAAGAAGTCAAGCACTGCACTGTGAAGCTACTCGCAGCCTCTGCAGCGTGAGTTTGATCCCCGGCTGGCCAGGGAGCTACCCACATGGCACAGCAGACCTCTCCTGACTTGCCCACTGCTCCACTCAGCAGTGTATTTCAGTCAGTCTGCCTGTTCTGTTCCCCACTCTGTCTCTGGTGAATCCTCTCACCCCCTGCACCTCTGACCTGTACCCCAGTTCTTATATGCATAAATAAATAAATCTTTTTTTAAAAAAAGAGGAGCAGGGTCTTCAGAGGGGTGTAGGGGCCAGAAGTGGGGAGGCAGCCCAGGTGCATCAACTCCACACCCTCAGCAGACACTCCATGAACACTGAAGAAAAATGTGGGCAATTAGTATAAAATAGATTTAAAAAACCCCTTTAACATTCATTTCTCTGGTGAATGCTAGCATTTATGATTTAATTTTTTTAAAAGTTGAAATTTTCAAAAAGAAAAATATGAGGTGGGGGGGGAGAAAGAGAGGGAGAGAGGGGGAGAAAAGGAGGGAGGGAGGGAGAGAAAAGGTGGGAGGGGAGATCAGGCACAGTGGGGAGCCGCTGTCAGCTGAGAAGGAGGGAGCTCTGGAAGTAGAAAACCTCAGGGACAGCGGATGCCCCCCCCCCCCACATTAGCTCACAAGTGTGTTCAAGTGCACACTCCCCTCATCCCCACTGTAGGCCCCAGGGAGGCACTTTGTCCCTTCACCCACCAGGGCACAGAGGCCCAGAGCTGCCAGTGGCCTGCTCAGACGCCCATGGGGGAGATTCCGGGTATAGCAGACCAGGCCTCTGACTCCAGGCAGGGCCTGTCGCCTGAAGTGTGGCCCACCCAGAACAGGAAGTCAACTCCCACATTCGTGCAGTGGCCACCGCTTAGTGGTTTCCTGGCTTTCTTCTGGGCTCCGCATCCTCTCCGAATTTGATTACATGCCAGATGAGGCGGGGGAGGAAGGTGAGACCGTGACTGGTGAGTCTCCGCGGGGCCTTGGTTATTTGGGAAACAGTGAATAACCCTTCTAAACATTTATAGGTATTACGATGTGCCTCCCCAATTAATATCCCTTCTCATTAAGAATCTCCATCTGCATTATCATGCTTTTTTGACTTTTAATTATAAACATGTAGACATGAAATAGCAGGAAAATTCTCAAAGAAAATAAAATTTCTGTGATTTTTTTTTAGCAGAGCAGTGTTTTCTAATCATGGTTTCAATGTCAGAAACTATAAGGTAGTTTATATCACATACAAATTCAAGCTTGAACATTATAAAAAGTCATAAAAATATTTAAAAGCAAGTCGCAGTTGAGACTGAGCACCTCCTTCATACCTGGCAGATAAAGGGTTAATAGGCTTCATAGAAATATGTCTTTTAAATAATAAGAGAAAATGAATATTCCACTAGAATAAGGGGTAAGGCTAGGAGCAGGTTATTGTCTATAGAAGAAATCCAAATGAACAATTGTAATAAAGTAGATTCAAAATGGGTTTTATTAAAATAAATGCAAAACCACTCTTCTCATCAGATTGACATAAGGTAAAATAACGGATGATAACCTGGGTTGGGGAAATTTTAGGGAAAAGGCAATTGCATAATTGATGTTACCTTTCTGAAAGGCAGCGTGGTGAGATTAGTCAAATCTATTTTAAAAAAGAAATCTTTGATGCAGCAATTCTAAATCTAGGAGCTGAAAAGGGGTGCAATGGCTATTGGTGCAGTATTATTTGAATTTTTAAAATTTCATCAAAATAATGCATATACATACCTTTAAAATCTGTGGCTTCAAAAACTGTATGTTCTAAATTCAGATCATTAAAAATGCAGCAGTTTTATGTCCTAACACTCTGCACCCCAATTCCCTTTCCCCGTAGGGAATCAATTTTAAGTATCTTAAAGGATTACACTTATGTTGCCGTTTAGTTTTAGGTGTTATCTTTTAAATGTGTGCTATGAAAGATGAAGCTCCTCCTTTGCAGCACTCTCCTGCATGTCCCTTTACCCTTCATGCTCGAAATACAGCAACTATAGTTACCAGTAAAATGGATTTGTAGATTTTCTATCTCATGACCATGTATGTATTTTTTTTATAGCCCAGTCATATAAATGATTATGGTTACATTTCCTTTTTGGTACAACTTTTTGTTTCCTGTGAAGTTGTGAATTGTCTTTTAGAAAAAGTTCCTTTTTCTGTGTACTATTGTTAACTCATCTCTATTTTTTTTTAAAGATTTATTTATTTATGGGGGCCTCCCTCGTGGCGCAAAGGGTTAAGACACAGCACTATGAAGCAATTGGCAGCTACTACAGCACAAGTTTGATCCACGGCTGGCCAGGGAGCAACCCACAAGGCACAGCAGACCTCTCCTGACTCTCCCACTGCTCCCCTCAGCAGTGTATTCAGTCACTCTGCCTGTTCTGCTCCCCACTCTGTCTCTGGTGAATCCTCTCATCCCCCATACCTCTAGCCTGTACCCCAGTTCTTGTATACATAAATAAATAAATCGGGCCTCCCCGGTGGTGCAGCTGTTGAGCGCTGGGTTGCAAAGCTGTCCACACACGGCCTCTGCGGCGCTGGTTCGATCCCCGGCTGCTCCCCAGCCACAGGAGGAGGGTCCCACATGGCGCGCAGACCTCTCCTGCCGCCCACTGCTCCCCTCAGCAGTGTACTTCGGTCCTTCTGCCTGCTCTGCTCCCCGCTCTGGCTCTGGGGAATTCTCTCACCCTCCCTTCTGACTCCTTCTGACTGTACCCAGTGCTTGTATAAACAAAACAAACAAACAAACAAATAAATAAAAACATGCCTCTATAAAAAAAAATCTTAAAAAAATTTCCATAAAAAAAGATTTATTTATTTATGCATACAAGGCCAGAGGTGTAGGGGGTATTTATTTATGCATACAAGTACTGAGGGGTAAGCCAGAGGTGTGGGGTGGGGGGTGAGAGGATTCACCAGAGAGAGTGTGGAGCAGAACAGGCAGACTGACTGAAATACACTGCTGAGGGGAGCAGTACATCCCCCATATCCTTCTCTGGTTTTACAACTGGGGAGAGTACTGGGAGGCTGAAGGGGCCTTAAAGGTTCTGCCTGAAGTAAAACACGTCACTACTGCTCACATCTCAGCAGCCAGTTAGAGCCTCAAGAAGCTGAGCGAAGATCCTGCCATTGGTTCAGAGGAAATGCTGAACCAGATACTGGTCAGTATTTGGGCAGTCTAAGCAGAGATAAACTTAATAATCACTGCGTTCTGATGATGAAGGTGACTGAATGGTGTCTATAAAGTCATATGATGTAAATATTTGTCTTGATCAGTCTCCATACTATTAGTTCTTTGTATATGGATCTTATTTATTTGACTAACGTCTCCAGTTTTGTTTTCTTTTGGACAATGCTTTGCCACTGATTACTATTTCCTTTGCCTACATAGGAACTACAAAAAGATTGTCTTTACCATAGAAAATGGTGACAAAAATTAAAAAGTGGAATTTTTTTAAATTTAAAGAATATTTATTTTAGTATCTTAATTTTGGGGTTACATTTTTACTCCTCCATAGGTACACATGTTCCACTCTCCTTCCACACCACTACTGGTGCCAATACCCCGTATACCTCTCTTCTCCTTTCCCTCCTCCTTCCCTCTTGTTCCCTCTGGCAACCAGTAAATTTTATCACTAAGTCCAAGATTTGTTTTTGCTGTATATTGCCAGCGTATTTTTTTTTTTTGTTATAGTCTACAGTTGAATGAATCTAATCAACATCTGTATTTCACTTTCTGATTTATTTCACGTAAGATAATCACTTCCAGGTCTATCCATTTTGTCCCAAAAAGCATTATTTAATCTTTCTAAATGGCTGTGTAGTATTCCTCTGTATATATTTTACAATTTGTTTATCTATTTTTCTGTTGATGGGTACTTGGGTTGATTCCATTACTTGGTAATTATAGAAAGTGTTGCTATGAACATAGGCATGTATAAATGTTTGTATATTAGAATTTTCATATTTTTTTGGTAAATACCTAGCAGATGTATTTCTGGATCATATGGGATTTCCATTTTTACTTTCTTAAGAAATGTCCATGCTGTTTTCCATGGAGGAGGCACCAACATGCGTTCCCACCAACTGTGGATGAGAATTCCTTTTTCTCAACGCCCTCACCAACATGTTTCCGTTCATTTTGATGTGAGCCCTGCTCACAAGGGTGAGGTGTTATCTCATTGTGGTTTTCATTTTCATTTCTCTTATAATAAGTGATATTGAGCATTTTTTTATGTGCC
The DNA here is from genome assembly GCF_964194135.1 of Talpa europaea. Lineage (NCBI taxonomy): Eukaryota > Metazoa > Chordata > Mammalia > Eulipotyphla > Talpidae > Talpa > Talpa europaea. The sequence continues at coordinate 89,864,963 of NC_140068.1, forward strand.
TGTAGGTCATCTGAATGTTTTCATTAGAAAACTGTCTACTTAGGTCTTTTGCCCATTTTTGATTGGTTGTCTGTTTTTTTGTTGTTGGATTGTGTGAGTACTTTGTTTATTGTGGAAATTGGCTCCTTGTCAGATGTGGATGGCAAATATTTTCTCCCTTCCTGTAGGTTTTTTGTTTTTATGATGGCTTTTTTTTTTTTAAAGATTTATCTATCTATCTATCTATCTATCTATCTATCTATCTATCTATCTATCTATCTATCTATCTATTTATTTATATAAGCATTGGGTACAATCAGAAGTGCGGGAGGGTGAGAGAATTCACCAGAGCCAGATCGGGGAGCAGAATAGGCAGACCATTGAAACACACTGCTGAGGGGAGCAGCGGGCGGCAGGAGAGGTCTGTCGCACCATGTGGGACCCTCACTGGCGGCCGGGGATCGAACTGGTGCTGCAGAGGCTGTGGGTAGCTTCGCAGCCTAGCGCTCAACTGCTGCACCACCAGGGGAGGCCCTGATGGGTTTTTTTTTTTTTTGAGGTACAAAAGTTTTCCAGTTTGAGGTAGTCCCACTTGTTTATTTTTAATTTACGCAATGTTTTCCTTGCCATAGGAGTTGAGTCCCCAAATAAATATTTGTGGTAGATGTCCTGTAGTGTATCCCATTTATTTTCTTTCAATCGTTTTGTGGTTTTGGTTGTTGATTTGTTTGTTATCTGGTTCTCATACTAAGATCTCTTTTTTATACATATTTGTTACATCATTCTTCATATTTGTACAATATATGATTTCCCCTTGAAATTCCCACCACCATTTCACATGTGCACCATCACTATAGTCCCTTATGCTCTTCCCACCCTGTCCCGGTCCTTATTCTTCCTTCTCCCCTACAGAATGTCTCTGGTTTATAGTTGCCTGTTGATTTTGACTTTTACTTTATTATAGCTACTTTTTTCCCCTGATCCCTCATTTGGTTCCTCTACATTCCTCCTATAAGTGAAACCATCTGAAATTTTTCCTTTTCTTTCTGTCTTATTTCACTCAGCGTAATCCCTTCCAGCTCCATTTATGTTACTGCAAATGGCATAAGCTTATCCTTTTTGATCACTGAATAATATTCCATTGTGTATATGTGCCACATCTTCTTGATCCAGTCATCTATTTTTGGGCATTTGGGTTGTTTTCAAAGCTTAGCTATTGTAAATAGTGCTGCAATAAACATAGGGGTGCAGGCATCCTTTTGAATTAATGCTTTTGTGTCCTTTGGGTAGATACCTAGGAATAAAATTGCTGGATCATATGGAAGCTCCATTTTTAGTAGACTGAGAAACTGCCACAGAAATTTCCATAGTGGTTGGACCAGTTTGCCTTCCCACCAGCAGTGTAAGAGAGTTCCTTTTTCTCCACATGCTTGTCAACATTTGTTGTTGCTAATTTTTTTAATATGTGCCATTCTCACTGGTGTAAGATGGTACCTCATTGTGGTTTTGATTTGCATTTTAAAAGGGGGATTTTTTTTAATAGGAAGTGTCACTGCAAAAGGGGGAGGAGTGACACCATGGGTTTGGGAATGGGTGCCATTTTCTCTGTCTCACTTCTTCCATGTTGCTAACATCTGAGAAACCTTGGACTACAACTCCCAGCATGCCATGACCAGGACTTCCTGAATGGGGGGGCAACTAGGAAGGAGGATGTCACAAGGCTGGTGTATATACTGAAGTGAAATGAAGGAAAAAGGAGAGACATGTGGAGGTGCTCCTTCTGGGAATTTAGTGCTTTGGCAGGGGGGCAGGACGATGGCAATAGCCATCTTGATCTCGTGCTGGATTATATAGTATATTGTGAATTTTGGGTTTCTTCTTCTGACCCATCTCTCTGGGACCTGCCTAAACCCTTTTTGTGGTTCCCCACTGGGAGGTGCCTTAGAATCCTGGAAACTTTTGGACCTCAGTTGCCCTGTTCTGTGCCCAGCCTCATTGGCTGGACATTTGCCCATGAGGGGATGGGTGAGTTTTTGGAGTTTGATTGGGAGTCTGTTCTTTGAAATCCACCCCCTCCCCACCCTGAACTGCTCATCAATTAAAGATCTTTCAGCACATGAAGAGTCTGATTTTTTTTTCCTTTTGTGCAAATGGCTGGACCATTAGAATGGGCAAAATTTTTTGCTGTCTCTTAACAGTTTGGGATCCCTGGGTGACCCTCAATTTTGCCCACTTTCAATTCTAACTAGAAACCCTCTGGGCCAGGAGGTCTCTGCTCTTCTTGGCAATATTAGGGATGTAAGGTCTAGTCAGGCCTCAGTTACTCCCCTGAGTCCCTACCTGCCCTCAGCCAGTCCTCTTTTGGGGTGTGGGAGGTAAGCAGAGACAGTCAGGGCTCTGGAAGGATGAGGCAACAGGGACAGAGATGATGAGAAGCAGGGCAGCTTCTTTCTTTCACCCAGTGAGTGCTGGGTGGAGGGTGGGGGTGGGCAGGGGAAATCATGTAGCAGCCATAGTTCCTGGGTCTAGGGCTGGGCAGGGCGAGGTATTTCTAACAGTTGGAGGTTCCCCTGGTGGCCACTCTCTGCTACCCACAAAACCCACCCCATAGTCCTCACACTTACCCAATGCAGGCCTTTTCTTTCTCAATCTTGTACCTCGGTGTGTTGGGGCATCTGGGCAGAGTCAGGAGGAGCTCCCGGATCCTTCTGTCTCAGAACCACCCTATGCCCCTACTGCACACATATCAACACAACATGGCCTGGACGGCCTCACTCCTGATGCTGATCCTGCTACTCCTAGCCATAGGTGAGCCCAGGGGCAGACCCCAGTGACAAGGCAAGGGTGGAAGGAAAGTTGGAGGTGAAGGGAGGTTTGAGGTGGACTTGGGGTCAGTGGGACAGGGGGTGGTGGGCACTGGAGCGGGAGGGCCGTCTGGGGTTGGCCTGGGGGTGTGGCAGTGCCCCCACTTTAGCCTGACTTCAGGGTTTCCCCCTAGGCTCCTGGGCAAAAAGCTACCCACATGAGGTGGTATGGGCAGTGCAGGGGCAGGCAATTTCTGTGAAATGTTCATCCCCTTTCCAGAATGGTGAGTACAAGAACAAAATCTGGTGCTGGCAAAAGAAAACAAATTCTTGTACCCCTTTAATCACCAGCTCTGAGCCCCTAATAATGGCCCAGAGTTCTCCATACTTTCTCTGGGACAACCCTGCCGGTGGCTTCTTCATTGTCACCATGTTGGCAGTCGGGAAGAATGATATAGGACACTACTGGTGTGGAGTAACTAGTGGAGGAATTATTTCTATCATCAAAAACATCAGCTTGATGATGTACCCAGGTGAGATTTTTATTCTGGGAGGGGGCTTTCCTGGGGTGTCAGGGAAATAAAGCCACTCCCCCCTTCCCCAGCCTCATCCCCTCAGACCACCAACTCTCTGCTCCTCTCACACTGACTGCAGGCTCTTGGGTTCCCAACCCCCAGATTTAAGGTGCCACCTTCCATTTTTCGGTGTCCTGACCTGACAGGTAGAAGCGACACTTATGCCCACTGGGTGTAGAGCACAGTCCACAAGCTGGCTGGCTCAGGCACACCAGCCTTCTCCCGCTCTGGACCTGCCCCCACTCCCCAGCTGCACAGCGGTCCTTGATGCGCTGATTGTCCTGGGCCTGGGTCTGCGGCAGATCAGAAGGGGCTCCAGACTCAGATGCTGAAGTAACAGGCTTTCGGGATGGTGACCTGTAAGCCTCCACAGTAGCCCTCTTGAGCTCTCCCTACCCTCAGGGACTGGGTGTCAGGCTGGCTCTCTGCCCAGGCCCCCAGCCCTTGCCTCTGTCTCACCAGCTCTGGGAGAGGCTTCCCCCCCTGGGGCCCCATTGAGTCCTGGCCTGAGGAACCCTGAGGGACTGGCTCTGGCCCTTCCCCTCCTCCCCTCAGGGCTTTGGGGCTGACTCCCTGTCCCTCCTGGGGATGCTGGGCTGCCGCAGCCTTCTCTGTGTTGTCATCAGTCACACTTGCTTTTCCAGTGCCGACATTCTCCACCAGAGTCTCTGAGTGCAGGTAGGTCTGGGGTGTCAGCAGAAAGGAGGGGTGTTGGCAGGGGTTGGACAAGTGAGTGGTGTGGCCTGTGCTTCAGGAAGGGGTCAGCCGGGTATCCAGATTCTGAAAGGGGTATCCGGGCCTCAGCTCATAGCTGGGCGAGGCTGGTCAGGGCAGGGCAGGGCTGGGCTGGGCTGGGCTGGGCTGGGCTGAACTGGGCTGGTCAGGGCAGGGCTGGGCGGAGCTAGGCAGAACAGAGCTAGGCTGGGCAGGGCAGGGCTGTGCTGGGCTGGGTAGGGGTGGGCTGGGTAGGACTGGGTTGTGTAGGGCTGGGAGGAGCTGGGCTGGGCTGGGCTGGGCTGGGCTGGGCTGGGCTGGGCTGAGTTGGGAAGGACTGGGGTGAAGAAGTCACTCTGAGCTCCCCCATGATGGAGCCCAGGAATAGCACCTGTCAGTGGTGAAGGGAAAGGTCTCTCAGTGCTGGTGTCATGAGTGAGGGTTAGAGACCTGTCCAAAGACACCCAGCTACTACAGGCCCTAAGCCAGACTGGGACCCAAGTCTTGTGTCTCCTGGCCCAGTGCTGCTCCTGGACCAGCAGTTCCTCATGGACACCTCTGTGTCCTCTGTCCACCTCACCTCCAGGATGGCCTACTGCAGACCTGGCATCCCTTTCCCTCTGCTTTTCCTTGGGAATCAAAGACTTTCTGCTCCCCATCCACTGGCACTCTGTCTACTGCCCCCTTATTGCCACCCAGAGAAAAAACAACTCCCACTATTTTTTTATTCTTGTCCCACACCTCCTTCCACCCAGAGTCCTAGGGCCCCCAGATCTTGTTCCAGGAGGCCCATTTGGCTGATCCCAGTGAATATAGGGTGGTTCTGGTGTAGCCACGGTTTTCCAACAGGGACTGCTCCTCCCAACCTGAACTCTCCCCTGCTGCTTCTTTCTCCCTCCCTGGGGTCATTGTTTTTATTCCCTCCAGTTTTGCTGACAACAGTTTCCTGGTGCCTCTGTTGTTTGGACTTCTCCTTGTGACCAAAGTCCTAGCATTGACAGCCCTCCTCATGTTCTTGTCCTATCGAACCTGGGTGAGTAGGACCTGGGTGTGGCTTGGGGTCTCCGAGAGCAGGAAAAGCTTCTCTCATGGGGGACAGGGCCCAAGGACAGAATTAGTCAGGGATGGTCCCAAGTGCAACTTATGATGATTAAAAATTTCTTGTACTGATAATTTCTGCCCATTCATTTTGTTGTTTAAGCCACCATTTCCTTTGGCCTCCCACTGGGAACCCTCCGCTCATGTCTGCCTGTGGCAGCTGCGTTGCCTAATTTTTTTTTTAATTAATATATTTATTTATACAAGGTACAGTCAGAAGAACGGGAGGGTGAGAGGGTGAGAGAATTCACTAGAGACAGAGCAGGGAACTGAACAGGCAGACTGAGGAAGTACACTGATGAGGGGAGCAGCGGGCGCGACAGGAGAGGTCTGTCCTGCCATGTGGGACCCTTGCCAGGGGCGGGAGATTGAATTGGTGCTGTAGAGGCTGCAGGCAGCTTCGCAGCCCAGCGCTCAACTGCTGCTCCACCAGGGGAGGCCCAACGTTGCCTAGTTTTGAAACTGGCCTCAGGTAACTTCCAACTAACGCTCAGGGATGCACAGATGCCTGAGACAGATATGCTCACAGCTCCATCCCTTTCATCAAAGGCCAGACCTGCACCCTAAAGTCTACCCCAGGGGTGACCCCAAGCCCCAGGGGGTAGCAGAGCTCCCTTCCCAGACTTGGTGTTATTCTATGTCCCCTCTTTGTGACAGAGTGTGGTGAGAAGATAGTAGCTGAAGTTAAGGACAAGGGCTGGGAGGTTAGGGAAAGAGCAGACTAGCATGGTCAGAGAACAGAGGGACTTCACATTCTGAACTCATCCTCCTCAATTCTCAGAACTACGTCAATGCTATGGGAATAGTGGCAACAGCTGCTCCCAACCCTGTCAAGTCCCCAGGGCCCAAGTGCACTGCTTCCTGAACCTCTGCCTCCTCTGGATCCTCCGTGACCACTGAAGGAAACGGGCCATCCCAGTGCCTCTGGAAGACACCTCCCAGCACCAGAACCCGCCCCTGTGATGGTGCCTCTCACCCCAGAGCCGAGGACCCCAGATTACCTTCTCCAACTCCATGTTCCCAAAGTGGGGATCCACCACTTATGGGACTCTCTTTGTGCATATGAGCCACCTTCTCCTGCCCAGCTCCCCTCAATAGTATCAAACCCAACTGTAGGTGCCTTCTCCCATACTCTCCTCCCCACCAGTGCACAGATCCCCTTGGGGCCCAGGCAGCTGGTGCTCATTGCAATCAGTTCTGGTTCCTCTTTCTCCTGTTAGAGGAATTATCCTTAGTTTATACTCACTGAAATTGTAACATTGGCTATTTCCAAAAAATGACACAAATTTATAAATATATGGCAATGAAGGAAAAACATTTCCATCATCTTTGGCAGATAAAAGGCTTAATAGATTTAATATATAAATGTCTTTTATTTTATAAACAAGAAGCAGGCAAAAATTTCAGGTTTTAAAAGGGCTAAAATTATGAACATTCATTGTAGAATTAAGAAATTAATTAAGATGTATGAGTATGTGTTCAAAGAAATGAGTATGTGTTCAAAGAAATGAGTATGTGATTAAAAAAATCTGAAATGAAATGAGACCTGTACTTCACTCATCAGTTCAAAAAAGATTAAAATAAATGATAATCATATTCTGAGCTGGAGAGATGTAGGGAAAAAGGAATTCTCATGAATTCTTGGAAGGATGTTATTGATAGCCTCTCCTGGAGAGCAGTGTGATGATGAATTAAAAGGCAGAATAAGTAATTTATTCATCCATTCTGATGGGCATTTGGGTTGTTTCTAATTTTTGGCTGCTGTGAATAAGGCTGCTATGAACATTCAAAGAAAAAGGCAGAGAAAAGAAAATAAACCAAGATACACCTCGCTTGTGAGGCAGCTGTTCTAAAACACTCTGTAAGTGAATTTCTGAGTAATTTTCTAAGTAATTTCTAAGTAATTTGATGAGTGTATGATAATTGTTGTTTGAGAAAGTCAAGTAATTGTCCAAGACACAAAAGTCAATCCTGCTCCGCTATTCTGTGACCTGGTTCTCATTCCCACGAAGGAGGACATTTCGAATCTTTCATTTATTTATTCTGGTGCTCTATATTACCTCTATATTTTTGGAAAAGAAAAAAAGTAAAGCTTGTACTGTGATTTGCTGATTTCCTGGTTTTAAATATTATCCATTAGTCTGTTAATGAAGGTAAAATCCTGTTATTTAACACATTACTTCCCCTACTTCCTCTGTTTCTATCCCTAAACCCACAATATAGTCAAATCAAAACTGCCCATTCGATGGATATTCATTCCTTTTATTTTCTGACCCTGTAAATACTTTTTTATAGGTAGCCATAGAATGAGTGTATCTCTCTTTTTTTTTTTAAATTATTTAGTTATTTATACAAGCACTGGGTACAATCAGAAGTGCGGGAGGGTGAGAGAATTCACCAGAGTCAGAGCAGAGAGCAGAGCAGGCAGACTGAGGAAGTACACTGCTGAGGGGAGCAGCAGGTGGCAGGAGAGGTCTGTCCTGCCATGTGGGACCCTCGCCTAGTGACCGGGGACTGAACCGGCGCTGCAGAGGCTGCGGGCAGCTTCGCAACCCAGTGCTCAACCGCTGCGCCACCAGGGAGGCCCTAATGACTGTATCTTGATTATATTTTTTCAGTATAATTTTTATCGCTCAAATTGCTGTACTTTTCATTTACTTGATATGTACTTTATCTGAGTGCATAGAATTCATTTCTAGCCTAGTTACCAACAGTGTAAGTTTCATTGCAGAAGGTTCAGACACCTTAGGATACTAGTTGGGACACTCCTGGGAGCCCCCGATGCACCCTGTGTCCCCGGCTGTGGCCTGCACTGGGTTCACTCCTCGCCACTTCCTTGGGTGCTCCCTTGGGCTCTGTCAAGTGCTGGATGTGCTCTCTCCTGAATCTCTTGTCTTTCTCTTTTTGGCTTTACCTTTCCTTTCCTTGGAACATTCCGCCCAATGCCTTCCCTCACTTTTGGGAAGCCCAATACCATTGTTTATTTCCAGTCCACGGACCTTCTCTTTGCCCCCAGTGCTCTGCAATTCCATGGTGATGTGCATTAGTGGGGTCCTGTGCCATTTATTGTGCTGAGCCACCAGTGGGTCTCTTCAATTCGGAAAATCATCTCTCTAATTCTCAGGTATATATTCTTTATTTCTTTTAGCCTCCTCACCCTCCTCCCCATTTTCTGTCTTTCCCTCACCCTTACGGATTTCTGTTAAACATGTTATACTTTATAGACCTAGCCTCCAAATCTTTCATTTTTCTCTTTTACTTTTCATCATTTTGCTTTCATTTTTTATTGAAGTATAATTTAAATACAGTGAAACACATAGGCTTTAAATGCATAATCTGATGATTTTTGATAGAGGCATGTAACTCTGCTGTAACACTGCTGTATCGAGATATAGAACATCTTCATCATTTTTTCGCCCTCAAAGGCAACCACCATGTGATTTCTTCTACATTGATTAGTTTTGTCTCTTCTTGAACTTTTTATAAACAATACCATAGAGTATTTATTCCTTTGTATCTGGCAGTTTGCATTTGCCATGTTTCTGAGTTCATCCATGTGGTTGTATGCATCAGTATTAGTTCTTTTTGTTCTAAATAATATTCCATTGTATGGAATGTGCCACAATCATTTATCCATTTGCCTGGTTCACGGGTTACTCCAAATGTGACTGTTTTTGAACAATCTTTTCCATGGACATACATTGGATTAGTTTGCTAGAGTTTCAGTAACAACATGCCTCAGATTGCATGCTTAAATAACAAAAATCTATTTTCTCACAGTTCTGAAGGCTAGAAGCCTGGGATCAAGGTATCTGCAGGGTTGATTTCTTCTGAGGTTTTAAAACAGTGCCAGGTGGAACAATTGTTTTTGGTTTCTCACCCGTGTTCTCACAATTGCAAGACACTGTCGAGGTATAGGGTGCAACAAGAGCAAGGTTTATTAACCAAGGAGAGAGAGGAAAAAAGGAAAGCATTTCTAAAACCACAGTGGCTGGTTGTCCTACCCCAGGTAGTATCTGCAGTGTCCAGTACTCCAAAACACAGGTTGTTTGTATGAGATTGTGCTGTCCCTTCAACGAGAGCCTGGAGCTGTTGGCCCACCTGTCCTAGGATCCCATTCATAGCAGCTGGAGGTACTCACAGGTGGGGCTGCTGAGGTGACCACACAGCTGTTCTCAGCAACAGTCTGAAGTCCAGACTGTCTGGTTCAGCATCTGACTCAACAGAACCAGGAGGTGGTGCTGGACAATCAGAAGTGGTGGACAGCTCTCAGAGGTGGCCCAGCACAGGTCAGCAGTACTGGTCAGCACTGGTTACTAGAACACAGTGCCAGAGACATCAGTTACAGCTCCTTGAGAGCTGCTGGAATAAACCATCAGCAAAAAGTTCTTTTAAAGACACTGGGCCTAGTCCAACAGTGCTTTTGGCAGGCACTGTTAGAGGCAGGGTTGGGGGCAGGTGCGGTGGCCGGGTCTCTGTGTTCTATGGAGATCTTGAAGTCCTGACAAATCTGTGAGGCGTCTGATGAATGAGGCTGCAGCCTTTTGCTGAATGAATCAAGCAGGTTATGCCTCAGGGTCCCTGACTTTCAAGCCTGATTGGGCCATTTATATTCTAGCTGTTTGATTGGTGCTGGGTAAGCACCAATCGGATTGCTCCATTTTCAATACTCAATGGCCTCAAAATCCTTAACTGGCACTGGTGAGAGCGCAAATCTCATCGATCCATTGAGAGCTTGAACCTGATTTGTCCATTTTCCAATCCCGGCATTGTATTCAAAAGTGAAACCCGGCAGCCTGTCCAGACTCAGCTGAGGTCAGGGCAGGTTTGTCCAACGTGGCCTCTGCCTCAGGGTTGTGGTGTGCTTCAGCAGGGTTGGGTGTGGCAGTGCAGAGGGCCCTGAAGCAGAGCTGGGACATAGTTAGGCTCTATTGGAGTGCGGGCGACTGCTTGGATCCTGCCATGTTAGCCTGGTGCACTGTGGTCCTCTCTCCTGCAGCTTGCACTGGGCTGTGCCAGGCCTCATCAGTGTAGCCCCAGTGCTAGCTTGTTCCAGGGTGGGGTGAGGAAACCATCACTGTAGCCCACTGGTGCAGCACTGGCCCGCAGGTGGCATGTCGAGGCAGCAGTGGGACCCTGTAAGAGCATCTCCCCTTGGCTATCTTCTTCCCCGGCGTCTTTGCACGGTCTTCCCTCTGTATGTGTGTGTCCTCATCTCTTCTTCTTATAAGGACATCAGTCATATTAGGTTAGGATCTGCCCTTATGGCCTCACTTGAATCTAATTGTCTCTAAAGCTTCTACCTCCAACACAGTTACACTCTGAGGTATGAGGGGTCAGAACTTAAACATGAATTTGGGGGAACTCAATCAGCCCATGACATGCATTATCCTTTCTCTTAGTTAAATATCTAGACATGGGATTGCTGGGTCACAGGGTAAGAATATGTATAACTTTATGAGAAACTGCCTAATTTCTAAGTGATTGTATTATAGAGTCTGACCCAAATGAGTGGGGCCTTTGCCCTCAAGGGGAGGAATTCACTAGAGAGTGCTAGGTGTAGTGGAACCAAGGAAGATTTTATTAGAGACTCATGCATGAGCAAACCAGTGTTGCAAAGAATTAGCTTGGTTCCTCCAAGGGAGTTAGGAGGAGATATTTAAGGGTGGGGGGAAGGTCTGTGAGGTGAGGAGGAGAGCAGCGTCATAGATTGTTCTGGGTTGGGCACACCCAGGCACGTGCGGACGCGTTACACTTCAACTGCACATGTGGGTTCTCTGCCTGCTCCCTCCAGGAAACTCCGGTATAATCATTAGTCAGGATCTGAAAAAAAAAAAATCCAGTAATTATACTCCTTGGCATGTATTAAAAGGTGTTGAAAACTTATATCTATATAAAAACCTGCACATGATTGTTTGTGGCAGCTTTATTCATGATTTTCAAGATGCCCTTGGGAACAACCAAGATGTCCTTCAGCAGGTGAGTGGATAAGCACACAGTGGAACATCGGATAATGAAATATTCAGCACTGGGAAGAAATGAGCTATCAAGTCATGAAAAGACATGGCAGAAACGTCAGTGCACATTGCTAAGTGAAAGAAGTCTCAGTGTGAAAGGCTGCCTACTGTCATTCCAGCTATATAACCTTCTCGAAAAGGCAAAATAGTGAGAAGGTTACTGGCTGCTGAGGGTGAGGTGGGGGGAGAGGGATGAATGGGTGGAGCACAGGGAATTTTTAGGGGAGTGAAACTAGTCTCTAGGACGCTGTGATGGCAGACACCTATCCTTGCACTTTTGTCCAAACTCATTGAACGTACACCAGGAGCGAACCCTAACATCAACTCTGGACTTTGGGTGATCATGTGTGTCATTGGTGGCTCATGGATTGTAACATACGTACCATACTGGTAGGGGATGTTGGTAGGGAGGCTGTGGTGTGTGGGGCAAGGAGCAGATGAGAACTCTCTGTGCCTTTACTCAATTTTGCTGTGAATCTAAAAAATAGTCTATTAAAATGCATGAAAAAATACATACAGATGGTAAATAAAACATTCCAAGCAGCTTAGAAGTATAACTTGAAAAGTAAAAATCATACTTGTTCTTCCTTAACCCCCAGTGTCTTTCCTCAAAGATAACTATTAACTGATTTTTATATAAACTTGGAGAAAATTTTATCAGAAATATGTCAGCATATATTTTTTTTTACATACAAAAGACACCAGGTAAGATAGTCCTGTATCTTTTTCCATTGCAATTAACATTTACGCACAGAAATTCAACTTACTCTAATAGCAGCAGTGCACTTGATTTCAGTCACTCAACCACTTCCCTAATGTTTGTGAAAGTTTTAAAAGGCTCTTGCCAATAGTGCCGCAATACACTTCCTTGCAGTGGCAATTTAGTGGCACATCTTTAGGAAATTCCTGGTCCTATGGATATTGCCAACACTGTGCTCTTCGGAGGTTGCACTAACTTGTGCTCTTAAGAACAAACAGGGCATGAGGGGACTCACACCCTTGCTAATGCTAAATGTCAATCAATCTTTTCAGTTACCGCCAATCTGATGGGTTCATGATTTACTTCATTATTATCAATTGTAAAGAAGGATGATCCTCTTTATGAACACAGGTGGTTTTTGTCTTGCTTTTCCCTCATGATCTGTTCGTTCATGTTGTTCTTTTAAAAAGATTTATTTATTTATGCATACAAGAACTGGGGTACAGGCCAGAGGTGCGGGTGGTGGTGGTGGTGAGAGGATTCACCAGAGACAGAGCAGGGAACAGAACAGGCAGATTGACTGAAATACACTGTAGTGGGCGAGACAGGAGAGGTCTGCTGTGCCATGTGGGTAGCTCCCTGGGCAGGGATTGAACTCGTGCTGCAGAGGCTGCAGATAGCTTCACAGTGTTGTGCTCAACCCCTTGCACCACCAGGGAGGCCCCATGTTAGGTTCTTGATCTTTTTATTATTGACTTCTTTGAACTTGGTTCAAAGAACTAAGTAATGCAAAGAGACGTGCTCCAGTATTAATGGACTGAGGACCATGCAGACTCAAGTCAAGAAGACAGAGGGTGTATTCAAGTCAGTTTCGGGATGCTCTAGTGGAGATCTGGGGAGAACTGATGAGGGAGTAGCTGGGGAGTGGGACCAGGAAAGTGACAGAAGCATTAGGTTGAGATGGAATTGACTGTACTTGGCAGAAATGGGATGTGGAAGATGATGGAGGAAACCAGAAACCATAGCTGACTCCAGCAGTAGCTGGGATAACTACAGATGTGGGGGGGGGGCAGTGATGGGAGCAGGATATTCTGGATGGAGGGTCTGGGTTTAGGGGCAGGTCTGAGAATCCTCTGGGCAAGGGATTTATCACAGGTGCTAGCAGGTATTGTCTGGGCACAACGTCAGTCTACTTTCAGGGAGCTGTGTGGCCCACTAATCAAGGGCCCCCTGCAGACCTGCATGGCAGGGGAGCAGGCATGAATCCTGGAGTCCAGGCTGGGTTGGAGATGCTCCTGGGCCTTGGGATCCAGACTGAACTGGAGGCAGTTCTTTTGAAGTTGTCTCATTTTTGCATGATCTGAGGAGAGAGGAGGAGGAGACAGCTCCCGCCCATGCTGTCCCCGGGGCTCCTTCCAACCAAGCCAGATCTTACCTCTTTTCTTGCCCCTATTGCTCCATCTCTTTCACTTGTTCTGTCTCCATCTCCTTATTTCAACGCAGGGGGCCAGGAGCAGAGACAGCGAAGGAAAATCTTTCTTCCAGTAACTAGCCTCCCCATCACCCCCACCCCTCAATACTGTCTTAAGTCTCTTTAGGGTGCCTGCCCACAGTCCAGAGATCCCTCTAAGACCTGACCCTATCTCAGAATGGGTCTGGTGTGGGAGGCACTGGGAAGTCCCAGGCAGTCAGCCCTTGGTACCGGGAGCAGCAGGAGTCCATGGGATTCCTGGAATGACTCGCCCAGTTAGCTGCAAAATAAGGAGCAGCTCACTGGGAGTCTGCAGGGAGGAATGGTCTAGAAGTGTGAGTTCTAGAAGGATGGAAGCAGCCCAGGATGATGGCTGAAGTAGTCTCCAAGTCTGGGAAGACTAGCTCACAACAGCTGCTGATACTCTTCTGTCAAACTTCCACCGCCACCAGGATGTAAATCAAGCCTAGTTCATTGCTCTGGACTGAACCACAGCTTCCAGAGGTGTGCACTCCCCAGACCAATAGCATTTCATAAAATATGTTACATGCTGATAGATGGACTCACTTCACTCTTCTACAAATATTGTATTCTTTAAAATAGAAAGATGTTTGAAGATTACAAATATTGCTTGGGTCATGAAAACCACATCTGGCAACAGCAGCATATAGACCTGGAAGCCTGGGTCCTGAGAACTTCTTGGAGAACAAGCCCCATTTGGCCCCTAGAGGGCATTCTTCTGGTCTAGATTCTGGACTGTACTTTCTTCTGGACTGTACTTTCTTCTGGACTGTACGTGAGAGGGACGTAAACTTTTAAGCTATGTGAAGTGCTGATACTGTTTTTTTTTTTTTTTTTATAGCGGGATCTAATCCTGACTAATGCAACTCTCATTCCTGAGTTTGGTTAGGTGAACAAACTTCAGTTTAACAGCTATTTTTCCTAGGCATTTTGATGGTGTTATTCCACTGTCTCTGGCTTGCACTGCCACAGTTGAGAAGTTTATATTTAAAATTCTTTGTCAGTGGCTTCCTCTGTATTGTGTCCTGCAATTTCAGATGAACATTTCTTTTTGTTTATATTGCCTGCTTTATGATAGTCTGTTTCCATAGTTCTGGAGACTCCTCCACCATTACATCTTCACGTAATGTCCCTCAAGTTCAGTTTAGGTCTGGGATGTACAGAGTTCAAGACATAATATTTCAATAATAATGCATCCTATAACTTAATTGACTGTTGATAAAAATCTAGTCATATTTTGTGACATTATTAATAAACTTTGAACTAGTACAGTAGTGGGGCATTGAATATTTCTATGTAAATATTTTTGAGAAACTAGTGTTCAAAGTTAAAATGAATTCCGGTTAAAGAAATTAATATTAGTATATACTAAGTACTGTATCTAAATTGAAGATCTAATATCTATCATACCTACTTGTATGTATTCTATATGTTTCATTACACATACATGCAAACACACATAATTTTGAGTGATGTAACGAAGAACTAAGATGATTTTAGATAGCTCAAAAAACCTGTCATTGTCTGTATTTTTCCTTTCATTTATTTATCATATGAATTCCTCTTAAAGTTACTAGTTATCAGATTCTTTCCCTAATCTCTCCCCGACGCTGGAACAGAAGCTTCTCTTTTCAGTTCACTGGTTTGTGTTAATACTAGCAAGAGTGTATTGTGGACAAATATTACGTAAAATTAGTGACCAAATATTTGGTCTAAGGATAAGGAAGTGTAAGTGTAGTCCCCATTCAATTCCCATGAGTTCTGTACCAATGTAGACTTGTCAAAATATAGAACTCGTATCTTTCCTAAAACCCAAAATAAGAAAGCAAGGAAACAGCTCTACTGCAGACACATCAGGACTTTGAATATTAAATTATTGTACTAGTCACGGTGGGATTCCTCCTCCTAGTCGCCACATCTCAAAACCTAACAAAACGTCTCACTCCTACCTCCTTGTTGTTGCAAATCAGAATTCTAAATTGCTTAGAAACTCTGTTAATCCAAGCTTCTACCCCAAGTTAGAGAAGGAAAGTGGTGAGTTCTGTGCTAGATCAGAGGCCTCACTCTTAGTGAAGTGTATTTCTGCTCAAAGCAAATCACATGGCCAGTGCAGTGAGCCCAATGCCAAGAAAGAAGAGACAGAAATTCTCGAGCAATCCTAACAGAAGTGCAATTCAAATGTGGATTGGCAAGACAACAGGAAATGTGTTTTAATATCATGAAGATTAACAAGCAAGAAAAAGTTTATAAAAGAGGGAAATCTAGTCAATATGCTTCATATTAAGGTACAATGGAAAATGACAGAAATGTATAGTAGAATCGAAAGATCTGAAAGTATATTTGAAGATTGTATATTCTATTTTTTGCTTTGTTTTCTTTGGCCTTTGCCATAGGCCTGAATGCTCATTTGCTGTTGTGTCAAAGTTAATAACCCCAAATTTTGGAGGTCCACTTATCAATTTATCTTATGTTACTAGGATTTCTATTGCTACAGATAGTGAATGCAAAATGAGTTAGTGTAGAGGGGACTCCCAACTATTAATATGTACAGAACATCATGCATTGAGTAATCGATGGTGGACCTTCCACTGCATCACGAGTTCAGTCACCGGCCATGGAGCTACCCATATAGTGCAGCAGACTTCTCCTGTCTCGCCCGCTGCTCCCCTCAGCAGTGCATTTCAGTCAATCTGCCTGTTGTGCTCCCCATTCTGTCTCGGGTGAGTCCTCTTACCCCCTACACCTCTGGCCTATACCCCAGCTCTTGTATGCATAAATAATAAATCATAAAAAAAAGGTGATTTCTGGCAACAACCCAATTCTGGGTAAGACCCCCAGTTTTCATTCTTCTGTGTAATTAAATGAATATTAAAAGTTCTCCTGAGCCTGCCAGGCCTTGATTGACCTCAGCTGGAAATAATCACACTTCTTAGGGAGGCTTGTTCTGAATATCTGGGGAGGCCAATTTTTCATATTCATGAGAAACAACTAATAGTCCTCACTTGGTCCCAGATTTTGGTTTCAAATACTGTTATCATCTTAAAAATTTCTAGGCTTCTTGGAGGTACTGGATTCCATGTTGCAACAAGAGAATGCAAGATGGATCTGAGTGTCTAGCTGCCATCAAGTAAGGATGCAGCTGAGAATTCTGAGTGGAAAGGACACGAAAGCCAACTTATAGGCCTTGCAATAGCCAGACTGTGAGTATGTGAACCTCAAAAATGAAATACCAGTTAGTCTATTGAGACAAACTGAATCATCAAAAGTTTTGAATTTATAATCATCTTTAAAAAAGGAAGAATGGAATGTCTTTTTCACTATAGATGATGAGTACTATATATATATTTTTTTTTCCTCCTGATTAAAGAAAGTGTTATAGATGTTTAATTGTATGCACATTTCCATGGTGGGTAGAAGTGCTTCCATGTTCAAGGGCTTGAATGGTCACTGTCAGTCAGCACCCTGGGGGATGGGTGACTGGGGTGATCTTGTGTATTGATTGTTAGCTGACTATTTGGCTAGCCTCTCTCTGATGAGACAACTCTACCCTGAGATTCTGAAACTCCATTTCTCCTTTACCAACTGGTTCCTGGTTGTACTCTGCCAATGGGAGGGAAGCTAGGCCTGGTGGTGGGCCTCGTGGATGGGACATGATGTGCGCTTCCTGTTGCATCTTGTTCCTGTGCATGTGACACCACAGTGAGTTTCACCATGGCAGAGGCAGTGTTTCCAGTTTGTGGCTTTTCCTACTCCCAGGCTCAGCTTCTCAGGTCTCCTCAGAGGCCCTGGGCCAGATCCAGACCCCAGAGACCTGGGCCCCAAGCCCAGGGGGCCCTTCTCTGAGCCTGAAAAGGCACACACAATCTTGTTGTTAACAAGTCACAGGTATAGTCTAGCTAGATCAGAACAATATGTGATTAATCAATCCATGTTAAGAAACTGCTACCTTACCCCACAGTAAAGAGCAGGGCCTGTTGACTTGAGCCAGTGACTTACTGAAGGAAAAAAACAATAGTAATATTTGTATAGGCTTTCATAACAGCACTGAAAATAATGTTTGCCAAACAAATGCAAGAAACCTTAAAAATAAATCTCCTAAGTTTGGTGCTAAGGCTACCAAAGGAGTGAATGTAGAGGGAAGGAGGTAGAACTTTTGGCTCAACCTTAATAAAATTAAGATACCCTGAGTTACAAGTCTCAAGACTGTTTAATGAGAAGCCATAAGAGATGAAAGCTTGTTGGGAGAAGTAGGTTGAGAATTTAAAGTACTGCAGGGGTCACTGAATTCCGGAAAATAAGGGATAAAGGAAGGACTGGGTATTTACATTCTTTTTATCTGGAGCACACAAAGTGATACAGCAGCAGAGAAAGATTTTATTCTCATTTCAATGTGCTCAAGTGCTGCCTCTAGAGAGGATGGTGAGAAGGGGCAGTTCCCTTCCTGGGGTACTCAGGTCTAGTTAGAAATCCTTTTCAGGCTATTTAATTAAAAGTTCCCAAAAGAGAAACAAAAGAATGAGGATCAGGGGAAAGAAACAGAAAATCAGCAATGAGATGGTAGATTAAAGTGCTAATATATCAATAATGATCCTAAATGAAAATCATCTATACCGATCAAAAGGCAAAGATGGACAGAGTAGGTATAAAGAACACAACCCAATTATATACAGTTCACAAAAAACGCAGTTCAAAGTCAACTATTAGGTAAGTTGAAAGAAAAAGGAGAGAAAAAGATATATCACATAAACATCAGTTTTTTTCAAAAAGCAGGGCAACGATGTAAAATGTCTGATTGAAACAGATTCTAGAGCAAAGGAAAGAAAGATTTAGAGACAAAGAAAGAGCCTCCATAACGAAGACAGCATCAACCCACCCAGAAGAGTCAATGATCCTAAACATAGTTGCACCAAACACCAGACCTCTACGTATAGCAAAAACTTAGTTTTAAAGTACAGCTGAAAATTCCTTCTTAGTGTTTCAGAAATTTCATTCTCAATATAAAGCATGCCAAGAAACAGAATTAGAAAGTTTGTATTATTTACTTAAGAGTGGAAGGTGTTTGTAGTAAGAAGAGGGATTTGTTGAATGAATTGTATTAATCATGCTTATCTGATTCATCCCTGTAAATCACGTAGGCTCCTCTGAGTCAGAAAATTTCAAAACCTCTAGTCTACTTTCCTTCCTTGTGGGCCAAATGCGTAAAACCAAGAACATGTCTGGCAGATGTCAATTCTGTACAGTTTGAAGACAGGCTTTGATTTCATTTATAGAACACAGAATAAGAGGAACTTGAATAAAATCTTAACTATAATGATCTCTACAAGGTGTAATTATATGATTTAACTTTCTTTATTATTGTCTATATTTTATAAATTGATGCATTCAACCATTGTAATTAAAGAATTTTTTTTTTTATAGAGGCATGTTTTATTTATTTATTTGTTTGTTTGTTTGTTTTGTTTATACAAGCACTGGGTACAGTCAGAAGCGCGGGAGGGTGAGAGAATTCACCAGAGCCAGAGCGGGGAGCAGAGCAGGCAGAAGGACCGAAGTACACTGCTGAGGGGAGCAGCGGGTGGCAGGAGAGGTCTGCGCGCCATGTGGGACCCTCCTCCTGTGGCCGGGGAGCAGCCGGGGATCGAACCGGTGCCGCAGAGGCTGCGGGCAGCTTCGCAACTCAGTGCTCAACCGCTGCACCACCGGGGAGGCCCTGTAATTAAAGAATTTTAACCTTACAAGATTTTTTTATTTTTTAACTTGCAGATGCATTAATAATTTTAGTTGTTTTCATACTCAAATAGCAATCAATTTGGGTATAAAATTCTAGAGTTTATGGTATTCCTTACAGTCATCTTACTGTCTCTTGATACTTGTTACTCAGACAAGAAATTTGAGTCTTGTCATTTCAATTCCTTCATAAGAATCAAATCTTTCTTCTGTTTGCTTAGCAGTGGGAGTCTTTTTATTTAATTTTTTTTCCATCTGAAAGCATCCTAGTATTGGTCTCCATGATTTTTTTCTTGTTTATATTAAACTCTCTTAATTTCAACTTCTTTATCCAGTTTCAGATTCCTTTTCAGATAAGGAAAGAAGTTTAAAATATATACACTTTCATCCTTGTTTATGATCCACTTTATGGCCCCACTTTATGTTACATGTGAAGAATTTCTTGTATTTGTAGATTATTAATTGCATTTCTATGACTTGTCCTATAATATATTTCTGAACTCTTCAAAATATCTTTATATACATCACACCTGTGAATATTTTTTAATATAGAAAATATTCAAATAATGAAACTTCTGTCATTGATTTCTCACCATGTCAAATCTGTCTTCCTTTGCTTTTAGTTGGAACCTGCTAGATTTTTTTTCTTCCATCACTGTCTTGTTCTATATCAACCTATTTCTTTTGTAAAATGTAAATATATTCTTATTTAATGGTGGAAATGTTTTCTCCAATCATTTCTGGGGTTTTCCACCCCTTTGGGAACTTTCCAGGCACATCTGTGACAGAACACCAAGGGTAAGTGCAGGGTGTAGCTGTCCTGGTAATAAAGATGAGGTGGCCTCAAGCCCAGGGGATTGGGGTCGCCTGGTATGCAGGGGTAGGATGTAGAAATAATGTGTGCATTAGGTACTATATTAATTTCCATAGGGATTTCATTCAGTGCCCAAAAAACCCCTAAAAATAAAGTATTATTACCCAATCTGGCCCACATTCTGGCCCACATTGAACTGGGTGGCAATTGAGTGGGGGCCCCAATAATATTAACACTTTATTTTGTTTCCCCCCAAATATTATTCCCACTAAAATGTGTAGTTGAAAGTTAACATTATTATTTATGCCCAGAGAGCAGGAAACTGGGGTTTGGAGGTGCTTCATGAGATTTGGGTCCATCTCTAGGTTCCTGCATGGTCTCTGAAATCTGGAGCAAGGCAACCAGTGATGAAACAGCATCAGACTCAGAAACTCCCAGTAGTGACCTCATATCCTGTTGTGCAACCTTCTGGAGCCTCTAGGTCAGAGTCACCTCATAATTGTCCCCAGAGTCACAGCAGCAATTGAACTAAAGGATGAAGAAGAACAGGGTCAGGGGGCTGCTCTGGGTCTTCTTCCTCCTCATATCAGGTAAGTTGAGGAAGGGGGGCAGAGCCAGGATCTTGGGGGGGTGCCTCACCTTTTTCTTTGAATCTCCAAGGGATATGGTCCCCCAAGATCCAAAGCCTTTGCCAGGCTGGCTTTCTCTTCTCAACCTTAGCAGACTCAGGAAAACATATGAGGCCTGAGGACAGGGATAGAAGGGGTGAGTTAGGGAAACAGGATGTCTGTGCGTTTTGGTGTCTAGGACATACAAAATGAGAGGGAAAAATGATAGAGCAAATCTAAACTTGACATCAACTAAAATAATTTTGAGTTGAAAGTAGTTTTCTCATATTCACTATGGTGTTTTGGATGTGGACTGTCAATGAAACCCAGAAGACCACTCATTTGACAAATATTCCCTGGTAGCCTACAATAGGCCAGAGAATATGCTGCAGCTCAGGATGCATGGGAAAGACCTGGCACCCACTCTCACAGAGACTGCGCCCCATTCTCCACACCTCCGTTACCCATGAGGCTCAGGCTCAGCAGCACTGCCCCATCCCCACGCCCATACAGCTCTCCTCTTATTGCATGGCTCACACCGTCACCAAAAATGGAAGTTTCTGAAACTCCTGTTGGTCCTCTTCCATATTCTTACAAGAGAACCAGAGAAAGGGAAGAATCTGCGAGTGAGTTGGAAGTATGGTTGCCTTGGGCAGACGTGAAAGATGATGGGGGGTTTTCAGGAGCCCACTACTTTGGGGGAGGTCACAGTCACCTCGTGGAGCCTGCACACAAATGCCATTTGGGGCCTCCTGGGAGCTGAGTGCCCGTCACTGTGATCTTAGCTTGTGTCCCATGTTCTGTCTCCAATCAGGCAATTTCTTCCTCTCAAAAACAATCATTTACAGAAGTTGATTTGCACAAATCATGCAGTCTCTCTAGCTCCTACAGTAGAAGCAAAATATAGTATTAAGATCTGGGTTCGAGTGCTGGCTGGTAGGGAAAAGTGCTTCTCTGAAAAATGAGTAGTTGAAAAAGAAAAAGAAGTGGTTCCTCTCTCACGTTTCCAAAGAGGAAAGTTATTCCTTACAGAGCTTCACTCTGATACCCTGCTTATAGGACTCCGAGTTGCAGCCGAATCAGAAGCTGTATTTACCCTAGCAGAGGGGGAGACCTTCAGTGTGAAATGCCCCACCTCCACCTGGAAGTACTCCAACAGCAGGAAGGCTTGGCAGAGGCTGCGCGGAGCAGAGCCCGTGAATCTGGTGATCACAGAGAGGCCTTCAGGGACGTCCACGCAAGCCCGGGTGGGAAAGTACTTCTTAGAGGACAAGCCCACCGAGGGCATACTAGAAGTCCGAGTGACCAACCTTCAAGAGGAGGACTCAGGACTGTATCGGTGTGTGATCTACCACCCTCCCAAGGACCCTGAAGTGCTGTTCCAACCCATCCGCCTAGTGGTGACCAAGAGTGAGTGATCTGGGTGTAGGGGGTACAGCAAGGGGAGCCAGGCCAGGTGGGTATAGGGGCGGTGGGGGGAGCACCCCCAGAGCTGTGGCTCAGAACTTCTAGCAGCCCTTCTTTCTCTCAGAAACTACCAGTCTCTCATTTGAAGTTCTTGAGAGACATTTAGTCCAAAAGAAGATGGGGACTCTATGCATGAATGCTGCTTGGGGAGCTGACACAGATTTGCTGTGTGGCTGTAAGAAGCTGGTTACAATGGGAGATGAATGGTAGACTGGACATGAGTTAGCCTCTTCTTAGTTTCTTTCCTTTTTTTTAAAAATAGATTTATTTATGCATACAAGCACTGGGGTACAGGCCAGAGGTATGGAGGTGAGAGGATTCACCACAGACAGAGTGGGGAGCAGAACAGGCAGATGTGCTGAAATACACTGCTGAGGGGAGCAGCAGGCAAGACAGGAGAAGTCTGATTGCCATGTGGGTAGCTCCCTGGCTGGGGATTGAACTCGTGCTGCAGAGGCTGCCTGTAGCTTCATAGGTTGCATCATAACCCTTTGTGCCACCAGGGAGGCCCATGTCTCTTCTTTGTTTCTATGTAGAAGTCATTTCCTCAGGGAAGCCTCACCTCCCAAGGTTATGTCTGCTGTCCCTCCCGTGGGCTTCCAAAGCAGTGCTTCTTAGACTTTACTGTGGATACCAGCCACTTGGGGCTCTTATTTCAAAGACACACTCTTCTTCACTGGATCTAGGGTGGGACCTAGATCCTGCATTTCTGATCAGTTCCCACATGATACCTATGCTGTCCATCCATGGCCTCCAACCTGGGAAATAAGACTCCAGACTCTCTCTGTGTCTTCTCATAGACAATACTGTTTTACTGGGTTGCAGTGGCTGAGTTACTTATCTATTCATCTTACCTATTCATCTCTGAGTACCTTGAGGGAAGGGCCTCATCACCAGCAACTGTCGTAGTGTCGGGCACACAGTAGGGTCTCCATAGATGTTGATTGGCTGAATTATGGAAGGCAGAGGTAAGGGAGACTGGTTCAAGTTTCTTGCACCTGGGAAATTTTAAGCCTAAGGAAGACAAAGTACATATGCAGTATATTAATAAAAAATAACTTATAAAGCAATATGTCACAGGTATAGGTGAGTGCAGACAAGAGTGAATGGTATAAAGTAATCAGGGAGTTATTCTTAAAGAAGGTGGGGCCACACAGATTGGTGGAAAATAGCAGGCAAGTGCATTTCCAATGACATGTGTAGCCTGAAAGTTCCTTTGTTCTTCACCCCTTCCTCCCCTTTCCCCCTCCCTTCCCATTTCCCTTTCTCTCATTCAGGATGACCTCACACTATTTCTTTGATCTTAGCAAAAGAAAACTTCATTTCTTGAATGACCATATTCATTTCTCCCTTAGCTCCATATACCCTACCACCTACTGATCCATTCACTCATTCATCTCTTTATCTACTGAGTCATTCATCTATCTATCCTTCCACCACTGTCCCAAAATTCACCCATCCATCCATCCATCCATCCATCCATCCATCCATCCATCCATCCTTCCATCCATCCATCCATCCACCCACCCATCCATCCATCCTTTCATCCATTCATTCATCTAATGTGCCTTTCTGAATATATTTCAGGTATTCCTGGTGCAAATGGGTTTTCCACCCTCCCTCCCACAATCATCGAGACCCAGAGCGAACCCCAAACCATCTCCACAACAAACCACCTTCAGAGCAAAACCCAAACCACCTCCAGAACCACAACCCAAATCTCACTCATGTCAACTATCAGTGCCCCCGTCACCAATGTGACAGATGTCACCAGGTATGGTTTCCAGGTTGCCGCCGGACTGCTTTTTGGACACCAAGTCCTTTGATTCTAGTCCATGTGCTGAAGGGATGTGGGAATTGAGGGGTGGAGGGGGGTGGAGAGGAGGCACAGACTTGAATCACCTCAGTCTGGTAGAAACTACCTAGGAGCAGAAGGGGGTGCATGAGCCAGGAGGAGGCTGTCAGAGAGGCTGCTTTCCAGCTCACCTGTGTTTCTTTACACTGCAGAGCAGTAACATGGGGAAGATGGCATCTTTGCTGAAGTCCCATGAATCTTAGGCAGCCCCAGGGTCCTAATGGTATGGAGGGAAAAGCTTACTGAGGGAGACACCATAGATTTGAATACTGGCTGTGTGATCTCAGAGAGTCAGGGACCCTCTCTGCCTTGTTCCTTGTTGGGGGACTAGGAAACCGGGCTGGAAGCAATAATCTAACTCAACAGTTCTCACAGCTACAGCAACTTAGGATCACCTGAAGTGTTTGCTTTCCTTTGTTTTGTTTTTATTTTGTTTTCATTTTTGGAATTTTAATACTTATTCTTTTAATTTACGTTTTAAAATTATTATTTTATTTTTTATATTTTTTACATCATTTTTGTGCAATGTATGCATTTTTTTTTATAAATTTTATTGTTATATTCCCCATACAATTGCAGCCCCCCATTCTGACCCCAATCCCTCCCCTCCCGCCCCTGCCCCCCTAAAAGTGTCTCTGGTTCATAGTTTTTTGTTGATTTTGATTTTCACTTTCTTATAGTTATTCATTTTCCTGGTCCCTTATTTAAGTTTTCTAGATTCCTGCTATGAGTGAGACCATCCGGTATTTTTCTTTTTCTTTTTGGCTTATTTCGCTGAGCATGATCCCTTCCAGCGCCATCCATGTTGCAGCAAATTGCATGTGTTTATCTTTTTTGAATGCTGAGTAATATTCCATGGTATATATGTACCACATCTTCTTGATCCACTCATCTATTTTTGGGCATTTGGGTTGTTTCCAAAGCTTAGCTATTGTAAACAGTGCTGCTATAAACATAGGGGTGCAGGTGTTCTTTGGAATTGATGTTTCTGTGTCCTTTGGGTAAATACCTAGGAGTGGAATTGCTGGATCATATGGAAGCTCTATGTTTAGTAGGTCCAGAAATCTCCACACAGCTTTCCACAGTGGTTGGACCAGTTTGCACTCCCACCAACAGTGCAGAAGAGTTCCTTTTTTTCCACACCCTCGCCAACATTTGTTGTTGCTAGTTTTTTTAATATGTGCCATTCTCACTGGTGTAAGATGGTATCTCATGGTAGTTTTGATTTGCATTTCCCTGATGACAAGTGATGTTGAACATTTTTTCATATGCCTGTTGGCCATTTGCATTTCCTCTTCAGAGAAGTTTCTTTTAAGCTCTTCTGCCCATTTTTTGACTGGATTATTTTCTTTGTTGTTGTTGAGTCTCATCAGCTCTTTGCAGATTTTTGTGATCAGTCCTTTATCATTAGTGTTGGGTGCAAAAATGTTCTCCCAGTTGGTGGGGTTTCTCTTTGTTTTTGTTATTGTCTCTTTTGCTGTGCAAAAGCTCTTTAATTTGATGTAGTCCCAGCTGTTTATCTTTGCCTTCACTATCACTGCTTTGGGTGATGTGTCTGTAAAGATGTCTTTGATGTGCAAATCACGTAGTGTTTCGCCTATATTTCCTTCTATATATTTTATGGTTTCAGGTCTTATGTCTAGTTCTTTAATCCATTTTGAGTTGATTTTTGTGTATGGTGTGAGGTGGTGGTCAAGCTTCATTCTTTTGCATGTAGCGACCCAGTTTTCCCAGCACCATTTATTGAACAAACTTTCTTTGCTCCAATGCATAGTCTTTGCTCCTTTGTCAAAGATTAGTTGACCATAAATCTGTGGGTTTATTTCTGGATTTTCTATTCGATTCCATTGGTCTGTATGTCTGTTCTTGTTCCAATACCATGCAGTTTTGATGATTATGGCTTTGTAGTATAGTTTGAAGTCTGGGAGTCTGATGCCTCCATTCCCTTCTTTTTTTTTCAGGAGAGCTTTGGCTATTCGGGGTTTTTTGTGATTCCATATGAATTTCATCAATAATTGTTCTATTTCTTTGAAGAATGACATTGAAATTTTGATTGGAATAGCATTGAATCTGTATATTGCTTTTGGAAGGATGGCCATTTTAATAATGTTTATTCTTCCAATCCATGAGCAGGGGATGTCTCTCCATTTCTTTGTGTCTTCTTCTATTTCTTTTAACAGTGTTTTATAGTTTTCTTTGTATAGGTCCTTTACCTCTTTTGTTAGATTTATTCCCAAATATTTGATTTTTTTTGTTTCAATAACAAAAGGGATGGTCTTTTTGATTTCTTCTTCTTCAGATTTATTGTTTGTGTATAGGAAGGCTACTGACTTTTGCGTGTTGATTTTGTATCCTGCCACTTTACTGAACTGATTGATGAGTTGAATTAGCTTTTCTGTGGAGTTTTTGGGGTTCTCTATGTATAATATCATATCGTCTGCAAATAGTGATAGTTTGACTTCTTCTTTTCCTATTTGGATTCCTTGGATGTCTTTCTCTTGTCTTATGCAATGTATGCATTTTCATCTTGGTTATAATCCCTGGGAAATTCTCGCCACCCATTCACCCGTGAACTCTCACCATGGTCCCTTATGCTCTTCCCACCCCTGTTTTGATCCAACTCCTTCCTCCCCTGCCTGCAGAACATCTTTGGTTTATAGTTACATGCTGATTTTGATTTTTACTTTGTTATAATTACTTTTTTTTCTCTGATCCCTTATTTGGATCCTCTACATTCCTCTTATAAGTGAGACCACACAGTATTTTTCTTTTTTTTTTTTTTCTGGCTTATTTCACTGAGCATGATCCCTTCCAGCTCCATCCATGTTGCCATGAATGCTTTGTTTGTTTTTAATATTAATGCACGTGCTGTAATGAAGACCAACAGAATCAGAACTCTGGATATGGAACCGTTCTCAGTACATTTATATAAAATCCTCAGAGATTTCTCCATGTTCAAGCAAAGATGAGAATCCCTAACTTTGTAGACAAAACCCTTTTTAGAGGTTACAACTAAACACTGATTTATCTTAGCATATGTTTATCATTAAATAGTCAATGAGAAGAGGAAGAAATATTCTTCCATATTTCCACTAATCTAACATGTCTTCTTTCTATTTTCTTCTAGTCTATATTTATGTTTATATATTTTTCAACACAGTAGTAGTAGTCCTAATTATAAATATTTTCCCATGCTAAAACTATTGTTTGATGTTGATACCTAGTCTTCATATTTATAATTTTGGTGACTATGCTTTTCTACCAACAGATAAGCCATAACTTATGTAATAATTATTTGTCTGCTTTCAGACATGCAGATTGTTTTCATTTTATATAAACTTACTGCTGGTTTATTCTTTGTGTGTGCTGCTTGATTCTATTTTCTGGGAACTTTTCTATTTTTTTTTTTCATTTAAAAAATGTTTAGTCTCTCTTGGGGAGGGAAGTCAATTTGTTGCATAGTTTAAGTTGTAAAAAGGTGACTTTCTCATCATTTTGCTGTCCAGGTACCTAAGGCTCTTCACTGAGTAGCCCCAGGCACTGATGTCAGATGCTTAGATAACACTTGACCTGCCTCTAGCGCCCTCTGTGTCTCACTGTTCTCTGACTCTCAATTTTATTTTATTTTATTTTTTTGACTTATGGTTAATTTATTTGACTTCAGCTCTCTGCTAAACTTTATAAAACATGAATCCTTTTTCTTTTTTTATTTATATATATTTTACACCATTATTCATTTTTAAACATTTGCTTTTTTTCCCCATGTCCTTCAATTTGATCTCTAGTCTTGTGTAGAGTAGTTGTAGAAATTGTCTATTTCTATAGCAGTTGAGTCTGGACAGACTAAGTTTTCCTCATTCATTTGTATCCATTCTTAGGACATCTACTGACATTAACCCATTTTGCTAAAATCTGGAAAACTTTGTGATAAGATTTTGATGAAGACTGTGTTCTTCTCAGTTTATGGATAAGGAAACTGAGGCCAAAGAGGTGAGATGACAATCCAGATGCCGAGAACAGAAACCCTGTTTGCTGGCTCTGGAACGTAGAGAAGATGGCTTCTCTACTCATCTGAGTGCAGGAAGAGCCTCTGCACAAGGAGGAAGATCCTGCTTTTTCTCTGTGGTGCCCTCTGGACGTAGATTCATTTGCTCTACTAAATAAATTTCTAATCGGTAGCTTTAGGCAGTGGGACAAACTAAAATGCACAGGACCAGTTGGTATAGGGAAGGTTCTGCGCAGAAGAGATGGGGCACGAGGGACTTTTGGTGGAGTAAGTATCAAGTGCAGGGTCATGGACAGTGGTAACATGCACTTTCCTCCCCCTCACTCCCCAGGACCTCTCTGATCAGCATCGTCGTTCTGGTGACCTGTGGAATCCTGAGCAAGAGCCTGGTCTTCACTGTCCTGCTAGCAGTCACACAGAGGTCATTTGGACACTAGGCCTATGAACCTGCACAAACTGATCTCTGACCTCATCCACATCAGTTCGATAGTTGTGCCAGAAGAAGATCTCGAGGGGGAAGGGTGGGCCAGCAGGTGGCCATAACAGGAACTGAATCTGTAATACAGGTTATTTCTAAGACTCAGGGTCTCACCTCCCTGGCCCTGCTCACTCCCCTCACTTCACTAATAAGCTTGGGTGTATGCTTTGCCACCGCAAAAGAGAAGAGACTGTTCCAAACCTACCCCGATCCTCCACCCCTCCAGTGCCTCAGAGTTGGCATTAACTACAGACAGAATGTCATGTTTTCATTGTCGCTGTCTTGTGGGGGTGACGGAGTAAGAGGAAACAGCTGCTAATGTGCCCAGGCCTTGCCCTGGACTGTCATATTTTAGACTGACCTGGACAGAGTGTGTGCCCTGCAGTGTCCTGCTCTTCTGGCCATGGGGCTTTTTGTCTGGAATCAGATGCTTAGGTTTCTCCCTTCGTCTGTGGTCCTTTCAACACTCCGAGGAAGGGTGTTGAAAACCATGGAATGGGGAGAAGACAAGATGCCATGGGGAGAAATCCATATTTGGGAATAAGGGACTGAGTTAATCAGAATGTTGGATTCTGGAAAATACTGAGTGAGCTATTTTCCAAGGACAGGATTGACAGAAAATATCGCATCATCTACATTAATCACTGGATCCTTAGAACAAACCGGTGAAGGTAGAGAAGAATCTGACTAGAATGAGTAATCGTCACCATTTATTGGCCACCATTTTTTGGAACAAAAACTAAAGCGCCCCTTCACTGAAGACTAAGCACCCCAAAGCCACATGGTAGAAAAACCCAGAGCTGCTTGTATCTGAATGCCTCTTTTCCTGGTACCATGCAGGCGCAGGGTTGGTGGGGTCTGCTGGAAGGTGGGATCCGCTGGGAGCCAGCCTCCACACACACTCCTAGTGCCCCTCTGCCTTCTTCCTTCTCTCCATTTACCCCTGTAACTCCCCTTTAGCTCCCAAGCTCTCCCATGAAATGGGCACCAGGCCCATCTGTGCCAACAGACTGAAATCAGGATTTTCCGATTTCCTACCTTTTTGACTCTGAAGGGGAATGGCCCCAATGGTGGGGGAAAGATGACGAGCCTTACATTCCACCTCAGGCATGGCCAAGGCCAGTCTCACCCTTAGTTCCCCAAGAGCAAACACACCCTACCATACACGGTCCAACACGCGTTAGGAAAGCACATTCCCACCATCAGCCTGGCTTTCCCCGACTCCTGTGAGAAAAGCACCCAGTGCTGAGGAACATCCTCCCCGTCCTGCACCTTCTTCATCTGCCTGAGAACGCTCCGTGTGAACCCCCCCGGGGGATGGCGCTGACCCAAATGTTCTGCTGGGGAATATTTAATCCAGAAGCTGTTCATCCTGCACATGGACATTCCTGCCTGAAAGAGCAGAGTGGTGGAGTCAGTCACTGCGCGGCAAGGTGTTTGCTTTCTGAGTTCCCTCATCTGGGACCTGCATTAGTAGATCCAGTGTTGCACCTCTTTGGGAAGTTGACAAAAAGCCCTGGACAAGGGAGGGAATCTAGTGAAATGCTGTCTCAGAGAGGCAGAACACTGCAGGGCGGTGCTTCTCAAACTGCAGCTCTGAAAGCACCCGCTTCAGAGTTTCCTGGAGCCTTTGTATAGGTTCCCAAGGTCCTCCAGACCCACTGCCTCACAGCCCCAGACCCTCTTAGTGGTTCACTAGCTAATTTGAGAGATAGGGCTCCCAGAAGCCGGCATGTTCCTCAGCAAACACCCTAACATGTTCCTATATTCACTCTGTGGCTTATCGTGCTTGATTTAGTGTGTGGTGTGCTTGATTTAATAACACATCAAGTAGAAGTTAAGTCAATAAAGTAAAGTTGCTGAGAAATTATAAACACAGCATTGAAAGACACGTGTTGGCACCTGAAGACTCCCTTCCAGACTCTTCTCCCCTGCCTTGGGCCTGGAAGCCTGGTCTGTGTGGACTAAGTCAACGAGCTCCTTTGCCCACCAGCTTCTGGGTGGGTTTTGCCAACAGGCTGCGTGAGCGGAGAGCAGAGAGGATGGGAAGACAGTGAGCTCAGGATTCTATCCTGGCTGCGCCCTGGGGTGTGGCAGGAGTGGCTGCGTCCTCTACTGAAGGTGCCCTGAAGCCCCTCACCAAACAGCAGCTATCCCCAAGTTTTGGCAACTGCTCCCTCCTCTTGTCCCTCCGGCTTAGAGGTGGTAATGGCTGACTCACCAGGGTCCCCAGCCTTGGGGAACTAGCCCCTTCTGGGGTTCCAAACCCTCCCCACACTTTTATTGAATAGCCTCTCAATTAGTCAGTTTCAGTGAGCCACCTGCTGCTTGCTGGGAACTTGCCGGATAAGAATAGCATCATGTGGTTAAGCAAACAGGACTTGGAATTAAAAACACCCAACTCAGTTCATCTTTTGGGGCCTCATCCTTAACAAGAGATTTCTCTCGTTGCCTCAAAGGGTGTAATAACCAAAACCAGTCATGATTTTTGAAATCAACTGAATCTCATTCTGGTTCTCTTAAACAGCAAGAGAATTTTAGAAGGAGCTCAGCTGCTTGTAGAGTAGGTGAGACTATTGGAGGATCTGGTTTAGAAAATGGTGGAGACCAAGAGATGATGGAGAGCAGGGGCCGAAACTGAGGCTAAAGGACAAGATAGTCTTGTGATGTTGCCATTGAGGCCCCTGCTCCAGGACTCTTGAAGCTACCGGGCACTTGCCCCCACGCTTTCCTGGCTCAGTGCTTCCATTGCCCCTGCGTAAATCATTCCAACTGACCCTGCTGCTTGTCTCACACTCTCAGGATACTAAATCCTGGGCAGAATCATGCATTTGACAAACTTAGGTCAAGTGTCATGCCTGTCCCACTGGTGCCAGGAAGAAGTGACAGGAGAAACATCTGCTTCTGTACTCAGTAGAAAGGGAAGTGGAGCTACCCATCCTAGCAAGACCCACATGTTGGGGCTTGTCCCCCAGATGAAAAAAGCGCTGGGTACAGGAAAGCCAAAAAGTGACAGATACTGACTACACAACTCCCCAGAGCCAGTAGGATTAGTGAGATAACCTGTGTAAAGCACCTGGCACACAGCAGGACATCAATTGGAGGCACTTACTCCTAGTCCTCCTATGCCCACGCTCAGGGAAGCAGACCCCTGTAAAGGTAGGTACCTGAGGCACATGTCAGGGCCCATCTCACCGCATACAGAGCTTTCACAGACCTCATCTCTCTGGACCACTCGCTCACAATCACTTGCACTGCTCATTAAAATGAAGATTCTTGGTCCCTTCTCAGACTTACCAAATCAGAATCTCTGGGGTGAAGTCCAGGTCACTGTTTGCTAAGCTTCTTGAGTGACTCAGCTGTATCTCATGCTTGAGAACCACGGTATGGAAAAAGTTTAAAGAACACAAGACATCAAGAAAGTTAACTGGGTCTTGAAGGGCAAGCCAAATTCAGATGCTTAGTATTATTCCAGACTGGGAGAGGACAGGAGGGATTGCAGGGTGTGATGGTCAGTGGCCAGTGCCTTGGTGAGGAAGTGAGTGGAAAGGTGGGACATCAGGTGGGAGGTCTAGACTTGCGATGGTGGATAATAAGGAGCTATTGGGTGTTGCCCAATAGGGCTGTGATAATCATGGAAACAGGAAGGAAGCTGTCGCAAGAGAAATGATCTCTCTTTTCTTCTTCTGCATTTTTCTGAGCTGCTCCTGCACATCATATTTTTCTTAGGATTTCTCAACTGCAAAGTAACAACCAGTCCCAGTTGTTCGTGTGAGACCACATCCTTGCCCTCCAGGAAGAGTTCTGGGGCAGCCAGCCACAGCCCATCCAGGATGCAGGACAGAATGGAGGGAACAAGGCTGGGGGGGTGGACATGGCTACTGCTGCTGCTGCTGGTCTGGTTCTCAGGTAAGGAGAGACGGGGAGAGGGACGTGATGGCTGAAGGGAGGTACTGCTAGGAGGGGTTTGCCTCACTTCTTCAGGAGGGACTGGAATAGGATCAGACTATGCAGTCAGGCAGGAAAGGGAAAAGGAAGGTAATGAATGCAGACTGCTGGTCGACCCTCACCCAGCAGAGTTGGGTGGTGTGACAGAAACTGGAGGTTCCTCCGGCACATCTTGCAGTTGAGAAAATGATTTGAAGTCAAACAATCTCTCATCTTTGTGCTGGTATCTTGGGGCATGAAAAGAAATGGAAGCAAAGTTTCCCCTTAAATAAGGCAGGTGCTAAGCTAGAGGAAGCATTGGTAGAAAAAAGAAAATAACAACAAAAAAGAAAGAGCATTCAACTTGAGGACACCAGGAGCTAAGATAAAGTATTGGGTACCAAAAAGCCAGGGACATGTTTGTGGAACCCCAAGTAGAAGAGACTGTGTGTGGTAAAGCTAGTTCTTTTTAACCTTTTAAAAATGTTTTGTTATAAAAAAAATTCCAATCGACAAAATATAGAAAGATTAGGCACCATCATTTCCATCATCTAGATTTAATCATTCAACCATGATTTTGCCTTATTTGCTTCACACACACAACACACACACACACACACAATTGCTGAGCCATTTCAAAATAATTTTCAGAAATCCCAAATTACCCCTAAATGCTTGATGGGGCTACAGAGGCTATTGATTCACTCATGGAGAGGTGGTGGAAGGGATGTTTGTTCAATGAAGTACTTTGACCCCTCATTCTAGGATTCCAAGCTGAAGGCCAAGAGGTAAAGCAAGAGTGCCTGCAAGAAGGAAAGAACCTAACTGTCACCTGTACTTACAACCGCCAGATGTATGCCACCAGCCTAAAGGCCTGGCAGCGGTTGGGGATGCAGGGCCCCCCAGATACGCTGGTGCGCACCACCACGCGAGACCCAAGGCATAATCTGGCCCAGGCTGGGAGATACGTACTGGATGATTACCCCACTGAAGCTTTGTTCAAGGTGACAGTGATAGAGCTGCAGAGGCAGGATGTGGGGCTGTACCAGTGTGTGATTGACCTCTCACCTAGGAACCTCATTATCCTGCCCCCTCGGATACGGCTGGTACAGTGCAAAGGTGATCAGCAGCCAGACCCAGCAGGTATGTGGGGCCTCATGTGCTATGAGGGTTGTTCCAAGCCTCAGACCCTCAGGGTCTCCCGCCCTGAGACCAGTACCTCTGGGGTTCTTTGCTGTCTTTCTTGGTGACTTTGAGAAAAGCAAACTCTTCCCTGGGCCTCAGTCTTCTCACCTGTTGAGACAAGAAATTTGGACTAGGTCATCTAAAAAGCCTCTCTGCAGAGGGAGTGATAACTGAGCATGGGATGTGTGATAAGCATTTAACTTGTTCATCTCCTGGTGTGAAGCAACGCTGAGTCTCCATTGCACAGGGAGAGGCTCAAAGAGGCTACGGTGTCACTGCACCTTCGAGTCCACGTGAAGTGCTGCTGGGACCCTCCAGACCCCCATTTGATCTCATGGTCTTCAGTGAATCCTGGAAACATGCCCACTTTGACCAATAAAAAATTGTCCCTTGGGAGAAGGGAGTAGGATCAAAACGGGTGGGAAGAGCACAAGGGACTATGGTGATGGTTCACAGGTGAACGGGTGGTGGGAATTTCAGGGGATTATAACCAAGATGAAAATGCATACATTGTACAAAAATGAGAAATGATATAAAATATACAAAATAATAATAATAATAATAAAAGAAGGTGGGAGGAGTCCTATAGACTATGGCAGAAGACTATGGCGTGATTTTGTGGTGGGAGAGCAATGATAACCACACCAAAGGCGAGAAATCCTAGATTGTCAAAATAATAACAAAGTTGTAAAAAAAATGGTGCTTTATTAATAAAAAATAAATTCATTAAAAAAACTAGAAAGTTCCAATCAGCAAAAAAAAATTTAAAAAATTAAAAAATAAATGAAAAACTGTCCTTTGGGATCAAGGAACTGCTGAAGCAGCAGATGGGGAGTAGACAGTAGAGGGCAAAAATGAAGACCTCTGGCTGGCCCTTGGTCACTTTTCTTTGAGGGGGACACAGTGGTTCTCCCTTCTCCTTTCTTAGAAAGCCTATGCAGCCAGGAAGGCGGAGCCTAGTACTTGCACCTGCAGCTTCTCAATAAACTTAGTTTGGAGCCAATGAGCGGGCAAGGCCTCCACTACAGAGGACACCCTCGCCTGTGTCCTGCTGACCTACATAGGCGAATATCAGGGTTGTATTGAAGTCGAACTTCACAGAATCTAGAAACAAAGTGTTGACCAATCCCATGACAGTGCTATGGCAGGACTGACAGGAAACTACTGAACTCCCATCATAGAATGAAACTATTTCCAGTACTTTAGAAACATCGGAAGATACCAGTAACAAGCAGGCCAGACACACCTGGTGCAGGTGGTAAGTATTTCCCCCCGCCCCCACCCAGGAACACTGTATTAATTTGGTCTCATGCCTAGGCCATGTACAATTCCAAACTCTTGCTCTTTACAAAGGTAAGTGGGGGGAGCCTCCCCAGTGGCGCAGTGAGTTGGGTGCAGCACTGTGAAGCTGTTCGCAGCCTCTGCAGCACCGGTTTGATTCCCAACTGGCTAGGGAGATACCCACATGGTGTGGCAGACCTCTCCTGTCTCACCCACTGATCCTCTCAGCAGTGTATTTCAGTCCTTCCGCCTGTTCTGCTCCCTGCTCTGTCTCTCGTGAATCCTCTCACCCTCTTGCGCCTCTGGCCTATACCCCAGTGCTTGTATAAATAAATAAATCTTAAAAAACAAACAAACAAACAACCACAAAGGTAAGTGAGGCAGAGTAATGGCAAAGAGCGCTGGCCTGGATGCCCCCTACCTCTCTACCCTGCACATACTCAGCCACCTAGATGAGCCCCTTACCCCCTTCTAGGCTTTCCTCCCTGTGACATCCAATGGCTCCACTTCTCTGGGTTCTTCTGTGTTTGTCAAATTCAGAAAAACAAAGTTTTTATATTTTACCCTGAACAAAGATTGTCTGTTCCAGGCGCCAGGAGATGGCTTGGCCCACCAGGTTGGGACCCATTATTTGATTGGTTTTTTGACTCATATCTTAACAAAGACAACAAAGAAAATAACTGAAGGTGACTGAGCCCATACTGTTGAATGAGAACTGTGCTGATTTTATTACAGGAGAGTGTAAATAATTATTTTTATCGAATCATGAGTAACTGCTGGCAGCCTTCTATTCCTCCTCTCCAGTAGCTGGAGGGAAGTCAGGCTAATGTGGCCAAGGAAGCGGAGTCTAGTCCAGATCGCTCCTGCCTGGAGGAGTTATTGATCCCCCAGGTGAAACAGGAACATAACCCTCTGAAAGGAAACAGCAGTAATTACCGGGGTCTCCAGGAAAGAAAGGGCGCTGGGCACTGTTTTTGTTAGCTTAAAAGAAGTGGTTGGAGAAGTGGTGGTCCTGGGTCTGTCCAGGGACCAGCGGGCTTCCCCTCACTGGATGGGGGGATCCTGCTTTGTTTCTCTTCACTTTTCCAGGTGGGGGAAAACACCACTGAAAGAAAGGTACATTCTAGGATAGTATTTGGAGGTGGTAGATGTTGTCCCCCCCAATCCTCTGTGTAGGAAGAGAGGCCTGAAGTGTGAGTTTTAGAGGAGAGAGGACAGGCTGCAGGGGGCAGGAGTGTGAGCTCCATGGTTGGTGGGTCCAGGCAAGAGCAGAGGGTTGACTGGGTGTAGGGATGCGCGCAGTGGCCCAGCTCATTGGGCAAGACTCTGAATGTTGAGGCCAGAAAGATGTCACAGAAGTACACAGGGATGGAGGTGTGGTCTGTGGGTCCCGGAGCTGACGCTGCTGCTTCTACTGGGTGACCAAGACAGTCACTGTTTATTATGTACCTTGGCTGTTAGCTTTAATGCAGTCATGTTGAGTACAGTCAGATGGCGAATGCTCCTTC
The DNA here is from genome assembly GCF_964194135.1 of Talpa europaea. Taxonomy (NCBI): domain Eukaryota; kingdom Metazoa; phylum Chordata; class Mammalia; order Eulipotyphla; family Talpidae; genus Talpa; species Talpa europaea. The sequence goes on from NC_140068.1 coordinate 89,901,198, forward strand.
CACGTTTGACCTAGAACCCTGCAAATCTCTCTTCCCTAGACAGGTATAGTCTTATGGCAATGAAGTTGGGAGATAGTCACTCAGACTTAAGAGAAAAACAAAATTGATCCAAATACCTGGGAGTGTCCTCTCCAACTCAGAATGCGCCAACAGGCCCACCTAGTTGGCACACTCAGGACATGCTGGCCCAAGTTCATTGGGTGTGTCTGGGCCCCCAGTAGGTATCAGTCGAGGTCCTGAAGAGCATTGTATCTCTTCTAGAATATGACACTTACCAAAGAGAACCAACCCTAAAAGGCAATCTGTGTGCAAAATAAGTTCCGTCTAAATTAGGGTTGCTGCACAGAGGGCCAGGAAAAGCAGAGTAAGATCTTGGGGTTAGCTGAGCCTGGGCTTAAGCCCCACATGTGGACTCTGGAGAGCCAGACTGGACCGCATGGAGGACTATCTTTCACCCAGGCAGGCCCAAGGGCTCCTGATCCCCAAGATGCAGAATACCCTTTGCTTCTATTCCTCTCCTGATGCCCTAGCACAAACCATGAATATTACTCTTCGTAGCCATCAAGGTTCCATTGATCAGCCTGAGGAGAGGAGCTGGGAGTTGGGCTGCTAAGATTATACAAGCATAGTATGTCCTTGCTAACAAAGTCTTGATGCAAATGGACTTGGGCCAGCAGTAGCCTCTGCCTTGGACTTAAGGGAATGGGGCTGACAGAGTCCTCCCCTCCCAGCAGGGGGTCACCCAGAATTGTTGAGGTTGGGGCTGCCACTGGGAAATCAGAGAATCCTGCCTGGAGGAGGAGAAGTGCTGATGGCTGCAGAGGTGCACTAAGTGTAGTAGAGAGGGTGGCAGTCCATGAGGAGCAGGTGTGGACACACACGGAGCCTTCAGGGCCATGAAGTCATGCACACTTCCTTCTGTGGGCAGTGGGGAGCATGATGGCACCCCTGCACCCTTGAGTGAGGAGTGAGGGCCCAGTGCAGAGTGACCCAGGAGCCGTGTGCTGGAATTGTGGAGAAGGGAGCTCTTAGAGGTAGGGATCACAGGAAAGGCAGTGGTCCCATCTCAACGGGTGTGAGCCCCTGCTTGACTCTCATAGCCAAAAACAGGGAGCAGGCTGAGCCTCAAAGTGTAACATTCCCCCCTTTCAGATTCAGAAGGGCACGGATCTCCACTTGCCCTTGACCTCACAGGTCTGCCACAGCTGATTACCACTCTGACTCTCGGACTCATCCTGAGCAAGGGCCTGGTGTTCTCGGTTCTATTTGTCTTTCTCTGGAAAGCCTAGGTCTCAGGTGAGTAGGGGGTGGGGCCAAGCGTGGGGTAGGAATTAGAGTGGACAGAGTCAGTAGCTACAGATGTGGGGGTAGAAGGCATTCCCCAGGACCCCTACCCTCACTTTCCGCACTTCAGCTCCCAGGATTTGTTGGATGGGAGGCCCTGAGAGCCATGTGGGTGGAACTGAGGTGGAGTCCCCAGGATGGGGACACCTGGCAGGGGGGCTCGGTGAGGACTTCTGCAATGCAGAATTTCCTTCAGAGGAGGGAGACTCACCTGGGCTGGCATGGATGGAGCATACTCAAAGACTGCCCATTTCTCTCACTCCTCAGGCAAGGCGGTCTCCTGAGGGGGCCACAGTGCAAGGCGAACCCTGAGAAGCAGCAGGCGCACCCTTCCAGAAGCCAACAGTCACTCTGTCCTCCCTAACAAACATTACATTCAGTGATAAATAAAAATCCTTTCCACCAAATTCAAAGAATGTTCCGAGGAATTGTCACCATACCATAAGATCTGTACTTTAAGATCAAGATGTCGCATATATAAAAAATGGAATACTATTTAGCCATAAAAAGATAAAACCTTGCCATTGGCAGCATGGATGGACCTTGAGAGGATTGTGCTAAGTGAAATAAGTCAAAAGGGGAAAGACAAATAATGTATCATGTTCTTCACTCATGGAATAAAAGAAAAGCAAAAACAATCAAATAAATACAACACAAATGAACACAAACCTTTAGACTCTGACAACAAAATGGTAGTTATTAGAGGGAAAGGGGTGGAGGAACCAGGTTGGTGGTGGGTATGGTATGACATAGTTGCTGGGGTAAGAAACTGTACACCGAAATCTTTACTGTGTTGTAAACGACTGTTTTTTGTTTAGATTCTCTATATTCTATGCATAAATGAAACCATCTGATATTTATCATTTTCCTTCTGACTTATTTTGCTAAGCATAATAAGTGAGTGCTAAATTTAAGACTTTTTGCAATTATTAGTTTCTGCATTTTATTGCTTAATGTGGTAATTATGTTTATAAATTATTTGCTTTTAAACTCCTGCATTGTTACTGTGGTAAATATATAAGTAACATATGCATCATACAGTTTTGACTATGATAACTATTTTTATTTTTTTTAATTTTTATTATTTTTTTATAGAGCCTTCCTTCCTTCCTTCCTTCCTTCCTTCCTTCCTTCCTTCCTTCCTTCCTTCCTTCCTTCCTTCCTTCCTTCCTTCCTTCCTTCCTTCCTTCCTTCCTTCCTTCCTTCCTTCCTTCCTTCCTTCCTTCCTTCCTTCCTTCCTTCCTTCCTTCCTTCCTTCCTTCCTTCCTTCCTTCGTTTATACAAGCACTGGGTACAGTCAGAAGCGGGGGAGGGTGAGAGAATTCACCAGAGCCAGAGCGGGGAGCAGAACAGGCAGAGCAGCGGACAGCAGGAGATGTCTGCGCGCCACGTGGGACCCTCCTCTGGTGGCCGGGGAGCAGCCAGGGATCGAACCGGCGCCGCAGAGGCCGCGGGCAGCTTCGCAATCCAGCGCTCAACCGCTGAGCCACTGGGGAGGCCCTGATAACTATTTTTTAAACACCCTTGTTAACTTTTTCACAATATAGGATTTCTCCCCTCAGGTGTGGTCAACATAGTTTTCCCACCACCAAAGCACCCACCGTCCTCCCCACACATCACCAAGTTCTCTTGCCCCCCCTTCTTTGCTAGGCCCCCTTCCTTCCTCTCTTCCTGCCCCCACTTCTATACTCTCACCCTTTCTTCCCCCTCCCCCTAACAGTCCTGAGAGTCTCAGACTCACAGCGCATTGTCAAGGGTCCATTTACAGTTTGTCTTTGTTTGATTCTGTGTTTGGTTTGTCTAGACTCCACACGTAAGTGAGACCATCCGGTATTTATCTTTCTCTTTCTGGCTCACTTTGCTTAGAATAATCCCTTCCAGCTCCATCCACGTTGCTGCAATTGGCTTGAGTTTATCATTTTCATTTGCCGTGTAGTGTCCCATTGTGTATATAGAACCCATCCTGTTCCCCGTCTGATCTGGAGCATGTAGTTTGTTTCCTTATCTTAGCTAGTGGAAATAGTGCTGCAGTGAGCATAGGAGCACAGGTTTCCTTTCAGTTTAGTGCATTTGTGCTCTTTTTTTTTTTTTAACATTTATTTAAGCATACAGGAGCTGGGGTGCAGGCCAGAGGTGTGGAAGGCACAGGTGACAGTACAAACCAAGAGTGGGGAGCAGAACAGGTGAATCTACTCAAGTACAATGCTGAGGGGAGCAGCGGGGAGACAGGAGAGGTCTGCTGTGCCTAGTGGGTCACCTCCCTGGCAGGGTGAACTTGTGCTGCAGTGGCTGTGGATAGCTCCACAGTGCTGAGACTTAACCCCTTGATTGCTAGGTCATGTGGAAGATCCATTTTCAGTCTTTTAAGGAATCTCCACACTTCTTTCCATAGTGGCTGGGCTAGTTCACACTCCCACCAACAGTGTAAGAGGGTCCTTTTCTCCACATTGTCTGCAGCACTTGTTGTTTGTGTGGGTTTTTTTTTTAAGTTTTTTTTTTTTAATTTATGCATACAAGAGCTGGGATGCAGGCCAGAGATGCAGAGGGTGAGAGGATTCATCAGAGACAGTGGGGAGCAGAATTGGCAGATCTACTAAAATGCACTGCTGAGAGGAGCAGGGGGTGAGACAGGAGAGGTCTGCCGCACCATATGGGTGCCCTTCCTGGCTGGGGATCAAACTCATGCTGCAGTGGCTGCAGATAGCTTCACAGTGCTGTGTCTTAACCTCTTGCGCCACCAGGGAGGCCCTGTAGGGTAAATGGTTTTCAGGCTTTTCTGCCCTCCCTCCATTAGGATTGCTCTGCCTCACCTGCAGTTGTCACATTGTTGTAAGCTGTGTTGTTTACTTCTGTGGGCCATGACTAGAGTATTGAGACAGTCACCAAGAGAAGCAGAGACAGGAAAAAGAAAGCCAGAGGAGAGAGAGAGAAGCCCAGAGTGAAGACTTGTCACAGGCTTGGAGGCCTATCAGCCTATTGGCCTCCTGGCCCACTGGCACCCATGTCTGCTGTGTGCCTGGTTGCTGCACTACATGTAAAAGCTCACAAAAAGCCTGAGAAAGCCACCGAGAGCTCCAGGACTTTCCTTTACCCGTCTGGTCTGCTCGAATCCTAGATATCCTGCTCTGTGGCCTTCCTGCCTCTATGGGCCCCTTGTTTGTGTGTTTTTTAACTATGGGCCATTCTCACAGTTGTGAGGTAGTGTCTCATGATGGTTTAGTTTGCATTTCCCTAATGATAAATGAGAAAGATAATTTTTTCATGTGCCTTTTGGCCATCTGCATGTCTTCTTTGGAGAAGTGACTATTTAGATCCTTTTCCCATTTTTGATTTGGTTGTTTTCATTTTGTTGATTTGTATAAGTATTTTGTAGATCTTTGATATTAATTCCTTATCAGATGTAGGATGTGCAGACATGTTCTCGCATTCAGAAGGGTGTCTCTTAATTTTGGTCACTGTCTTTTTTGCCATACAGAAAACTTTTAGTTTGATACAGTATCTGTTGTTTACTTTCTCCTTCATATATTTCTTTCTTCTCTTTTCTTTCTTTCTTTTTTTTTTTTTTTACAGATTTATTTATAAAAGCACTGGGTACAGTCAGAAGCATGGGAGGGTGAGAGAATTCACCAGAGCCAGAGCGGGGAGCAGAACAGAAAGGCTGACGAAATACACTGCTGAGGGGAGCAGCGGGCAGCAGGAGAGGTCTGCGTGCTATTTGGGACCCTCACCCAGTGGCCGGGGATGGAACCGGCGCTGCAGAGGCTGCGGGCAGCTTTGCAACCCAGCGCTCAACCGCTGCGCCACCGGTGAGGTCCTCTCCTTCATATGTTTCTTATGTTAGGGAGTATTTTGCAAAGGTTTTTCTCTATATATTTGATGGTTTCAAGTCTTATATCCAAGTCTTTTATCCATTTTGAGTTGATTTTCATGTGTGGTGTGAGATAATGGTCTAGTTTCATCATTTTACATGTGGCAGTCCAATTTCCCAGCACCCTTTATTGAGGAGGCTGGCTTTATTCCAGAGTATGTACTTTGTTCCTTTCTTGTATATTGTCTGTAAATGTGGTTTTATTTCTGGGCTCTCACTTCTATTCCATTAGTCTGTGTGTCTGTTTTAGGTTCCATTACCATGCTGCTTTCACTACTATGGCATTATAGTATAGTTGGAAATCAGAAGTGTGATACCTTCATTTCCACCCTTTTATATAAGGAAAGCTTTGGCTATTTGGGGTCTTTTGTGTTTTCTTATGAACTTTAGTAATCTTTGTTCTATTTCTTTGAAGAATGCCATTGTGATTTTTATTGCAATTGCATTGAATCTCTAAATTGCTTTGGGATGGATGGCCATTTTGACAATGTTGATTCTTCCAACCCATGAGCTGGGTATATCTTTCCATTTGTTTAATGGGAGGAGGATGGAGATCAGATGATCCAGGGTCTGTGGGCTAGGCTAACTTTCAGTCTTTGTCCTTAGAGTAATGGATATCAACATAATCCTTGTTCTTAGCTTTCACAGCATTTACAAATGGCACTAAGAGTTTCTTGTGTTTTTTAAATAGCTAAGAATGTCTCACCCCTTGCCCCCCACCCACCAAAAAAGTCTTTCCCTCATATGAATTACCTCTGTATTCCGGCAGGAACTTTGACATTATGCATAGAATTATAATAAAAATGAACTTAAAATTCTGCATGATGAGCATAAAACAAAAGAAAATATTTGGGAATGTAATTTATTTACTAAATAAGATTAACTGAATGTTGATGGAAGAACAGTTAATCATTTGATGAAAAATGCATTATATATAAGGTCTATTTTTTTCCAAATAACACTTAAAGCATACTGATAAGGTCATATATAAACATAGTTTGGACATTTCAAGAAGATTCTGAGTGCAGTGTCATTCAAAATCACAGTTCTTGGGTTCACCAGGTCATATCATTTTCAGTCCAGTAAGAAATATCATGAATTGTGTACATCATTTTGGTAAGGTCTTAGAGAAATCACCACATAGGCATCATTGAACAATCCCGAATCTATTACAAACAGTATTTAGCAATGTGTTCTTATTTCTGAAATGCCACATTAGATATATGAAAATTATCAATATTTAAATACAAAGAAAAGTAACAGAATTTGAGATTAATAAATAGTTTAAGTCATCAAACTCATCCAGATTCTTCTTTTTAGTCTGAGAAAAGTGCAGTGTTATGGAGCATCAGATAAAATCCAGCTGAACTTTAATCCCATTTCAATCTATCCTCACAGAAAACATTGACTATTTTTTTTTATAAATTTTATTGTTATATTCCCCATCCAATTGCAGCCCCCCATTCTGACCCCAATCCCTCCCCTCCCGCCCCCGCCCCCCTAAAAGTGTCTCTGGTTCATAGTTTTTTGTTGATTTTGATTTTCACTTTCTTATAGTTATTCATTTTCCTGGTCCCTTATTTAAGTTTTCTAGATTCCTGCTATGAGTGAGACCATCCGGTATTTTTCTTTTTCTTTTTGGCTTATTTCGCTGAGCATGATCCCTTCCAGCGCCATCCATGTTGCAGCAAATTGCATGTGTTTATCTTTTTTGAATGCTGAGTAATATTCCATGGTATATATGTACCACATCTTCTTGATCCAGTCATCTATTTTTGGGCATTTGGGTTGTTTCCAAAGCTTAGCTATTGTAAACAGTGCTGCTATAAACATAGGGGTGCAGGTGTTCTTTGGAATTGATGTTTCTGTGTCCTTTGGGTAAATACCTAGGAGTGGAATTGCTGGATCATATGGAAGCTCTATGTTTAGTAGGTCCAGAAATCTCCACACAGCTTTCCACAGTGGTTGGACCAGTTTGCACTCCCACCAACAGTGCAGAAGAGTTCCTTTTTCTCCACACCCTCGCCAACATTTGTTGTTGCTAGTTTTTTTAATATGTGCCATTCTCACTGGTGTAAGATGGTATCTCATGGTAGTTTTGATTTGCATTTCCCTGATGACAAGTGATGTTGAACATTTTTTCATATGCCTGTTGGCCATTTGCATTTCCTCTTCAGAGAAGTTTCTTTTAAGCTCTTCTGCCCATTTTTTGACTGGATTATTTTCTTTGTTGTTGTTGAGTCTCATCAGCTCTTTGCAGATTTTTGTGATCAGTCCTTTATCATTAGTGTTGGGTGCAAAAATGTTCTCCCAGTTGGTGGGGTTTCTCTTTGTTTTTGTTATTGTCTCTTTTGCTGTGCAAAAGCTCTTTAATTTGATGTAGTCCCAGCTGTTTATCTTTGCCTTCACTATCACTGCTTTGGGTGATGTGTCTGTAAAGATGTCTTTGATGTGCAAATCACGTAGTGTTTCGCCTATATTTCCTTCTATATATTTTATGGTTTCAGGTCTTATGTCTAGTTCTTTAATCCATTTTGAGTTGATTTTTGTGTATGGTGTGAGGTGGTGGTCAAGCTTCATTCTTTTGCATGTAGCGACCCAGTTTTCCCAGCACCATTTATTGAACAAACTTTCTTTGCTCCAGTGCATATTCTTTGCTCCTTTGTCAAAGATTAGTTGACCATAAATCTGTGGGTTTATTTCTGGATTTTCTATTCGATTCCATTGGTCTGTATGTCTGTTCTTGTTCCAATACCATGCAGTTTTGATGATTATGGCTTTGTAGTATAGTTTGAAGTCTGGGAGTCTGATGCCTCCATTCCCTTCTTTTTTTTTCAGGAGAGCTTTGGCTATTCGGGGTTTTTTTGTGATTCCATATGAATTTCATCAATAATTGTTCTATTTCTTTGAAGAATGACATTGAAATTTTGATTGGAATAGCATTGAATCTGTATATTGCTTTTGGAAGGATGGCCATTTTAATAATGTTTATTCTTCCAATCCATGAGCAGGGGATGTCTCTCCATTTCTTTGTGTCTTCTTCTATTTCTTTTAACAGTGTTTTATAGTTTTCTTTGTATAGGTCCTTTACCTCTTTTGTTAGATTTATTCCCAAATATTTGATTTTTTTTGTTTCAATAACAAAAGGGATGGTCTTTTTGATTTCTTCTTCTTCAGATTTATTGTTTGTGTATAGGAAGGCTACTGACTTTTGCATGTTGATTTTGTATCCTGCCACTTTACTGAACTGATTGATGAGTTGAATTAGCTTTTCTGTGGAGTTTTTGGGGTTCTCTATGTATAATATCATATCGTCTGCAAATAGTGATAGTTTGACTTCTTCTTTTCCTATTTGGATTCCTTGGATGTCTTTCTCTTGTCTTATTGCCCTGGCTAGGACTTCCAGTATTATATTGAAAAGCAATGGTGAGAGTGGACATCCTTGTCTTGTTCCAGATCTTAATGGAATTGCTTTCAGCTTTTCACCATTGAGAATGATACTGGCTGTTGGCTTGTCATAGATGGCCTTTATGATGTTGAGGTATGTTCCTTGTATCCCAAGAATTTCAAGGGCTTTTATCATGAATGGGTGTTGCACTTTGTCGAAAGCTTTCTCAGCATCTATTGATATTATCATATGGTTTTTATATTTCTTTTTGTTGATGTGTTGGATAACGTTGATTGATTTTCGGATGTTAAACCATCCTTGTGCCCCTGGAATGAATCCAACTTGGTCGTGGTGAATTATCTTATGGATACATTGTTGGATTCTGATAGCTAAAATTTTATTGAGGATTTTTGCATCAGTTTTCATTAGGGAGATTGGCCTGTAGTTTTCCTTTTTTGTGTTGTCCTTGTTCGGTTTTGGTATTAGTGTAATATTGGCTTCATAAAACGTGTTTGGTATTGTCCCTTCCTTCTCAATTTTTTGGAAGAGTTTGTGAAGGATAGGCACTAATTCGTCTCTGAATGTTTGGTAGAATTCATTTGTAAATCCATCAGGTCCTGGGCTTTTGTTTTTGGGGAGGTTTTTGATTACCATTTCAATTTCGCTAATTGTAATTGGTCTGTTTAGGTGTTCTATTTCTTCTTTATCTAGCTTTGGGTGATTGTAGAGTTGTAGGAATTTGTCCATCTCCTCTAGATTGTTAAACTTGTTTCCATATAACTGTTCATAGTAGTTACTGATTATTCTTTTGATTTCTGCTGTGTCCGTTGTGATTTCTCCTCTTTCATTGATGATCCTGTTTATTTGTGCTTTCTCCCTTTTTTCCTTTGTGAGCCTGGCTAGGGGTTTGTCTATTTTATTGATTTTTTCAAAGAACCAGCTCTTGGTTTCATTGATCTTTTGGATTGTTTTTTTAGTTTCAATTTCATTTATTTCTGCTTTGGTTTTTATTATTTCTTTTCTTCTACTGGTTTTGGGGCTTTTTTGTTGTTCTTTTTCTAGATCTTTGAGCTTCGAGATTAGGTTGTTTCTTTGCGTTCTTTCTTGTTTCTTGATGTGAGCTTCTATTGCTGTATATTTTCCTCTTATTACTGCTTTTGCTGCATCCCATACATTTAGGATATTGGTGTCCTCCTTGTCGTTCAATTCAAAAAATTTTTTAATTTCTTCTTTGATCTCCTCATTAGTCCAATGGTCTTCCAGTAGTGTGGTTTTTAATCTCCATGAGGTAGGAAAGTTCCTTGCCTTCTTTTTATGGTTTATTTCTAGTTTGATGCCTTCATGGTCAGAAAAGATGGTTGATATGATTTCAATCTTGGTGTATCTGTTGATGTTTGTCTTGTGCCCCAGTATGTGATCGATCCTGGAGAATGATCCGTGTGCACTTGAGAAAAATGTGTACTCCGTTTTTTGGGGGTTTAGTGTTCTATAGATGTCTGTTAAGCCCAATTGCTCTAGGTCTTTATTTAGAGCTTTGGTTTCTTTACTTATTTTTTGTCTTGTTGATCTATCCATTGTTGATAGTGGTGTGTTGAAGTCTCCCACTACGTATGTGTTTTCTCTGATGTCTGTTTTCAGAGAGGACAACAGTTGTCTGATATATTTTGGTGCTCCTTCGTTTGGTGAGTATATGTTAATGAGTGTTATTTCTTCTTGAAGTATTGTCCCCTTGATCATAATGTAGTGACCATTGGGGTCTCTTTTTATCTTTTTGAGTTTGAAATCTGTTTTATCTGATATAAGTATAGCTGTTCCTGCTTTCTTTTTTGGTCCATTTGCTTGTAGGATTGTTTTCCATCCTTTAACTTTGAGCCTATTTTTATCTTTTGTAGCTAAATGTGTTTCCTGGAGACAGCAAAAGGTTGGGTTTTGTTTCTTAATCCAGGCTGCAACTCTGTGTCTTTTTATTGAAGAGTTTAGTCCATTTACATTTAGAGTTAATATTGATATGTTAACATCTGTATTTGCCATTGTGTTTGTCTTTCCTTTGATTTTATTTATTTATTCTTTTAATAACTTTTTTTTTTTTTTGGCCTTCTTTCATTGTTATTCGTCGCTCTGAGGTTCTGGCTTTAGGACTCCTTTTAGTATTTTTTGGAGTGGGGGTTTAGTTGCAATGAAATTCCGGAGTTTCTGTTTGTCTGGGAAGGTCCATATTCTTTCTTCAAAGAGGAAGGAGAGCTTTGCGGGATAGAGTATTCTTGGTTGGCATCTGTTTTCTTGGAGTCTGTTGACTATGTCCCTCCACTCTCTCCTTGCCCGTAGTGTTTCTTCGGAGAAGTCTGATGTCAGCCTGATTGGTTTTCCTTTGAATGTTATCTGTTTCTTCCCTCTTGCCAGCTTCATTATTTTTTCCTTGTCCTGGATTCTTGGGAGCTTTACTATTATGTGTCTTGCTGTATTTTTTCTTTCATCGTGGAAGTTTGGTGTTCTTCTTGCTTCTTGTATATCAATTTTCAGCTCCTTCTTCACATTTGGGAAGTTCTCTTCAATTATCTCTTTGAATATTTTCTCTGTTCCTACATCTCTCTCCTCTCCTTCTGGTATTCCTATAACTCTTATATTTCCTTTCCTCATGGAGTCAGATAGTTCCCGAAGTCTTTCTTCATTCTTTTTCCTTCGTACTTCTCTTTCCTTTTCTGTTTTGGTTCTTTTTATTTCTGTGTCTTCAAGAGTACTTATTCGTTCTTCCATTTCATCTATTCTGCTTTCATTGCTTTTCCCAGAATTCTTTAGTTCTTCCATTAATTCTTTGATCTCCTGCATTTCTTTTACTTCCCTCTTTAGGGACTCAATTTCTTTCTTCTGACCATTGTTTTCCCTCTCTAGGGACTCAATTGCATTCTTCTGATCGTTGATTATTTTTCCCTTATCATTGTTTTCCTTTATGACTTCTGTCAGTTTTTTAATCACGGCAATTTTAAATTCTCTTTCTGGAAGGCTCAGAAATTCTTCCAAGTTATTGTCGTTGCAATCTGGGGGCTGGCTTTCTTTTTGTGGTGTGCTTTTTCTCTGGAGAGTTGCTAGGTTGCGTGTGGTTCTTCTCCTCCCTACTGTCTGTTTTCTAATTTGCCGTATGCGTTGGGACACTGTGTTGTTGGGACTGGCCGGCATCTTGGGTGGGCTTCTCTGTTCCCCTCTGGTTCTTCCAGGAGTCATCTGTCAGTTTCAAGCAGCCTTTACTGGAGAAAGGTCCCTGTTCTAAAATGCCGATGTGGGGACACACTCCCCTGTGCGCCTGGTCTGCCCCGGCGGTGGGTTCCTGCTCCCCTCTGGGCTTGGACTGCAGGCCAGAGGGGGTCTGGTGTGGGCGAACTTCCCCCGCTCACCTCTGGCTCCTGAGGAAGCCTTCTGCAGGTAGTCTTTACTGAAGAAATGTCCCTGTTCTAAAATGGTGATGTGGGACACACTCCCTGCGCTTCTGGTCTCAGGCACACTCTTCTGCGCGCCTGGTCTGCCCCGGCTGTGGGTGCTCGCTCTCCCTGTGGGCTCAGACTACTTGTTCGGAAGGGGCCCGGTGTGGGCTAACTCCCCAGCTGGCCACTAGCTCCTTCAGTAGCCTGTGCTGGGGTCAAGTCGCTAGGTGGCGCCAGAGATCTCTCCTAGAGCCCTTGGGGAGCTGATTTTCCACCCCGTGGGACAGGGAGCAGAGCGGGGATGGTAGGGTACACCTCAAGGGCTTTGGGGTGCTGTGTCTGCCTTGTGCCCCACCGTCGTGGGGAACCCACGCCCCTAATTTCGTGCCCCGGGTCTCAGTTCCAAAGCCCTCAGTTCCAGGACGCGGGCTGTAGCCCAGATCAGTGGCGCGGGAATGGCGCCTTTTGAATCCCGCTCCCCTGCCTGGGCACCTTGTTCCTGCTCACTCAGGGAGGGCCTCCGCCGTCTCCCCGCAAGCCTAGGTCGCAGGCGCGGGGACCTGGGCAGCTGCAATCCGAGCGCCGCTTTCGCGCAAGCTTACCGGGCGGCCGGGGCTGTGTGCTGGTGCTGGTCTCCTCCTGGGGGCGGGGCTCTCTTTAATGGCGCCTGGAGCTCACCTCCGCGGCGGATCCTGCAGGGTTCGCCTCAGCTCCCGTTCACGGGGTGTGGTGGCTGAAATAGTTCCTTTCCACTCACAGTCCCACTTGCTGCGTCCGTTTTTCTTGTTGGGCGTTTTGGTTTGTTGTTTTCCTCCTCTCTGCCGGTCGGAGAATGCCGCCTCTGTGGGCGGGGGAGGGGAGCAGGGTTCTGCGCTTCCCTCCCTTCTGGTCCTCTTTTATGGCAACTTTCTTCTTTGGGCAGTTTGCTGGAGTCGTCCGTTTATCTTCCGTGTCCCAGTTCTCACTGGGACCTGCCGCTTTTCCTCCCTATTAACTTTTTTTAATGGGAGATCTTACTCGCAGTGTCTCCTCGCCGCCATGTTGCTCCGCCCCCCCAACATTGACTATTTTTTTCCTGCAGACATGCAACTGTCAACTATCCAACTATGGGTCTAGATTTGCATTATAGTTTTATTTACTACCTACTCATTTTCATCTACAACACTTGTTCCATGAAACAGCTTTGAATAACCAAGGCAGGAAGTGCGGTCTTATCAAACCTGTCAGTGAATGTTCATGGGCACAGCAAATAATATTGGCTACATTTAAGGCGATGTATTTTCCTTTTAAGAAATGGTAAATCACTACTTATCTACATGCTTTATTAATGTCCTAGTTATCATTCCAGTAACAATTTCATTTTGTGTCAATATGTATGACCACCTGCTCCCTCCCCAAGTAAAGTCTATTACACATCGAAATACCCGCAAAGTATGTGCACTGGATTGAAAAGTAGGTGAAGTCACAGAAGCTCCTAAGGAGTTACATAGACTGAGATCTCTGGAAATCTTAAAGATTTGTAAGCAATAGCAGACAGTATATAAATCATAAAGATTAATGAAGACATACAAAACTGTGGTGATAATTACATCCAAATGCAATAGTTTGATAGTCTAAAACATTTCTTTCTTATAAAATGATTCTTTCTTAGAAACAATTCGGATTGAACCATTTTTTCCCTGCATGGTCTTGCAAGAATACTAGCTCCCTCTGGCTCACAGATCAACTATCCTAGAGAATATCATAGTATATCACATCAATTCTTTGGATGTGGACTAGGAGGAACATGAGAAGGAACTTGAGCTTCTTAACATCCAGAGGTAACGTCACATCCGTTTACTTTCTATTGGGAAGAGCTAGTCACATGATCACTCAGAACTGCATGGGAACTGGCAAAGCTAATTTTGTCCAATTAATTACAGGCTATAATTATAGAGTTGAAAAACGATTTACAGGTAGCTCCTTGTCTTTGATAATAGAGAACTGTTCCTATTCAATTGTTCTGAACATTAGAGGGTTGTTTCTTTTTTTGGTCTGTTTATATTTTGTCTGCTCAATTTTCTGGCAAACTAGGTACATATAAAGCCCCCAAATACAAGGTAACTCATATCAGGAAAAACAGTATGAAATAAATCTACAAAAATGAAGTCAGTATATAGAGCTCATCTCACGAAACAGAGGAAAGAATTGAACTCAATAGTCTATATCCATCTAGAAAATGCATGAATTTCTGTGAATAAGGTAAATGGATTTTAGACTTTGAGATTAATGTAACATTCACAGTGATGATATACTATTTATATTTTACTATATTATAAAAACCCACTAAATTTTGTGTATACTCAATACTATTCTATATTCTGAATATTATAGGAATTTCCAGGGAAATGAAATAATGCCCCAAGCATACATGCATGAAATGAATTATCTTCATAGAGTAAATGCCACGTTTGGCATTATAAGGTGGCAGCCATGTATGACTAACTAAAATGGCCTTAAAATTGGAATTGTTTGCTAGTGGCCCCTGACCTATTCTTTTAATCTTTTTCTACCAGAAGAAATACTCAGTGAGTACAAAGTAGATTATTTTACAGTAATGAACGCTTTCATTTCACAAAGTAAAAGGAAAGTAAGAGGGCCCATTTGCATCTCTGGACCTGGAATTTCTTCATAGCACTCCAACGATATGCATGCCTTTTGCCAGGTCCCCATACAAAAGCTTTCTCTATGGTCCTTGTGCCCCAGAAAATTGCTGATCTTGGCTATCTTTTCCTTATATGACATTTTTTTTTCTGTATTATTGGACTGCTTTCTATTTAAATTTTCATCTTTCTCAAATCTCTCTCTCTGGTCTATAGGTAGAGTGTACTAATGATGAGCCTGATGCTGGTTTTCATGGAAAGCCTTGTAGATTATATCTACGGCTCTTGTAGATTGTATCTATGGCTCTATTTCAGAACCCTCAGGTAACCACTCCAGGATGAGGTCCAGATCACAGCGCCTCTGAACATGTTCCTGTCATGGACCGTGCATATGTGGGGATGGACCCAACTTACATTCCTGGAGGACAGTCCAGCACATACTTCAGCTTCCGGTGGGGAACTTGTCTCTTGGCCCCATATATGGTACTTAGGAGATTCCCATTACACAGCTCAGGATCAAAGAACAATTTGATTAGTAATTTGAGCAGTTTATATTCATATATCTCTATACTTGCACTCCCCTAGAATAAACCTAAAATTTCACTAAGATTTTCATGTGAAAAATTGATTTCAGGGTATTAAGGCCTGCAAACATCTTCCAGGCAGATGGAAAGATAAGGGTTGTCTTTAGGAATAAATGCAAAATGTGTATATCAGAGTATTCTATGTACATTAATTATGGAATAATTATTTATTCATAAATTAAAATGATAATATTTCATCATTTTCTATAAATCAGAAGAGCTCATTGCTATCATTTCTTTTTTAATACCCAGCAGTTCTTAGTGATGAAAAATGTGGTCATCCTAATAGCTAAAGTTCAAATTTAAATTATTACTGGCTTACTTACTATAAAGTCTTGGGGAAATTTAAAAAAAAATTTTCTTGTGTCCCTATCTGTGATATGCAGGTAATAATAGCAATAGCACATGATTCTTACATTAAATGAAGGGAAAATACAAGTGTATAAGTAAAAAATTCGTAACTACCCCAAACCATAAAAAAACTTTACCTATTGGTATTTTCATTTCTTGAACTGTTTAGTTAAATCCAGAAGCTACATCAACCTCCACCATATTGTTTAATTACCAAGAATAAAAACTAGTGAATATTTATAAAAATAGACATTAATAATATGTAGCAATGAAACTGCTCTCTCAATTATTGGAGATCAAATCAACTTTAAAGAATGCATTGAAAGTAAAACATTAGTTATGGAAATATAACAGAAGCAGAGAAGTGGGGGATTGCATATAGGGAACATATTAATGGACAGAAATTTTTGTTTATAATACTGTATGGAGAAGCTGTGTGAGTCTACTGGACAGTGTAAAGAGTAGCAATAGGTCCATAGAGAAATAAACATAAATAAGAGAAACTGATTTAAGTGAAAATGGAAATGCTTTGGATGTAATCCCAGCTGTTTATCTTTGCCTTCACTATCACTGCTTTGGGTGATGAGTCTTTAAAGATGTTATTGCGATGTATGTCTTGTAGTGTTTTACCTATATTTTCTTCTATATATTTTATGGTTTCAGGTCTTATGTCCAGTTCTTTTATCCATTTCGAGTTGATTTTTGTGCACAGTGAGAGGTAGTGGTCTAGTTTCATGTTTTTGGATGTGGTGGTCCAGTTTTCCCAGCACCATTTATTGAACAAACTGCCCATGTTCCCTTGCATATTCTTTGCCCCTTTGTCAAAGATTAGCTGTCCACAAAAGTGTGGCTTTATTTCTGGACTCTCTATTTGGTTCCATTGGTCTGTGTGTGTTTTTTTGTTCCAATACCAAGCTGTTTTAATTATTAATTATTATGGCTTTGTAGTATAGTTTGAAGTTTGGAAGTGTGATACCTCCTTTTTCTTTTGTTTTCATCTGTAGGGCTTTGGCTATTTATGTTTTTTTGTGGTTCCATATGAATTTCATCAGTATTTGCTCTATTTCTTTGAAGAATGTCATTGAGATTTTTATTGGAATAGAGTTGAATCTGTATATTCCTTTTGGTAGGATGATCATTTTAATAATGTTAATTCTTCCAATCCATGAGCAGGGGATGTCTTTTCATTCCTTTGTGTCTTTTTTCTTTTTTTTTTTTTAAAGATTTATTTATTTATTTATACAAGCACTGGGTACAGTTAGAAGCACGGGAGAGTGAGAGAATTAACCAGAGTCAGAGTGGGGAGCAGAACAGACAGACTGACGAAATACACTGCTGAGGGGAGCAGCGGGTGGCAGGAGAGGTCTGCGCGCCATGTGGGACCCTCACCTGGTGGTCAGGGATTGAACTGGCGCTGCAGAGACTACGGGCAGCTTCGCAACCCAGTGCTCAATCGCTGTGCTACCAGGGTGGTCCCTTTTTCTATTTCTTTTAACAGTGTATTTTTTTTTTTAAAGATTTATTTATACAAGAGGTGGAGTACAGGCCAGAGGCACAGGAGAGTGAGAGGATTCACCAGAGACAGAGAGTGGGGAGCAGAACAGGCAGACGGACCAAAAGCACTGCTGAGGGGAGCAGTGGGCGAGACAGAAGAAGTCTGCCTAACCATGTGGGTTGCTCCCTGGCCGGCCAGGGATCAAACCTGAGCTGCAGAGGCTTCGGACAGCTTCACAGCGCTGTGCTCAATCCGCTGTGCCACTGGGGAGACTCATCTTTTAACAGTGTTTTATAATTTTCTTTGTATAGGTCCTTCACCTCTTTTGTTAGGTTTATTCCCAAGTATTTGATTTTTTTTTGTTTCAATTATAAAAAGGATGGTTTTCTTGATTTCTTCTTCAGATTGATTGTGTATAGGAAGGCTACTAATTTTTGTGTGTTGATTTTGTATCCTGCTACTTTACTAAACTGGTTGATTATTTTGAGTAGTTTTTCTGTGGAGCTTGTAGGGTTCTCTATGTATATTATCATATAGTCTGCAAATAGTGATAGTTTTACTTCTTCTTTCCCTATTTGTATTCCTTGTATGTCTTTCTCTTGTCTTGTTGCTCTGGCTAGGACCTCCAGTATTTTATTGCAGTCAGTGGTGAGAGAGGACATCCTCTCTTGTTCCTGATCTTAAAGGAAAGGCCTTCAGCTTTTCACCATTGAGAATAATATTGGCTGTGGGTTTGTCATAGATGTTAAGGTATGTTCCTTCTATCCCGTGAATTTCAAGGGCCTTCATCATAAATGGATGTTGGACTTTGTTGAATGCTTTCTCAGCATCTATTGATATGATCATTTGATTTTTATTTTTCCTTTTGTTGATGTGTTGGATTACACTTACTGATTTTCGTATGTTGAACCATCCCTGTGCCCCTGGGATGAATTCCACTCGATCGTGGTGTAGTTATCCCTTTGATGCATTGTGGGATTCTGTTGCAAGGATTTTGTTGAGGATTTTTGCATCAGTTTTCATTAGGGAGATTGGCCTGTAATTTTCTTTTTTGTGCTGTCTCGTTTGGTTTTGGTATTAATGTAATGTTGGCTTTGTAGAACATATTTGGTAGTATTCCTTCTTTTTCAATTTTTTGAAAGAGTTTATGTAGAATAGGCACTAATTCACCGCTGAATGTTTGGTAGAATTCATTTGTGAAGCTGTCTGGGCCTGGGCTTTTACTTTGGGGGAGTGCTTTGATTACTGCCTCAATTTCTCTGCTAGTTTGGTTGTTTAGGCGCTCTGTTTCTTCTTTATCCAGCTTTTGGATGATCATATTGTTCTAGGAATTTGTCCATCTCTTCTAGATTGTTGCATTTGTTTGCATATAAGTGTTCATAGTCATCTATGATTATTCTTTTGACTTGTGCTGTCTGTTGTGATTTCTCCTCTTTCATTTATAATCCTATTTATATGTGTTGTCTCCCATTTTTTCTTTGTGAGCCTGGCTAGAGGTTTTTCTTTTTCTTTTCTTTTTTTTTTAAGATTTATTTATTTATACAAGAACTGGGGTACAGGCCAGATGTGCGGGAGGGTGAGAGGAGTCACCAGAGACAGCCGGTAACAGAACAGGCAGACTAACGAAATACACTGCCGAGGGGAGCAGCTGGCAAGACAGGAGAGGTCTGCAGCGCTATGTGGGACCCTCAGAGGCCCGCAGGGCTCCAGTCAGCGCTGCAGAGGCTGCGGACAGCTTCACAGCTTAGTGCCCAACCACCTGCACCACAAGGGGAGGCCCTGGCTAGAGATTTTTCTATTTTGTTTATTTTTTCGAAGAACCAATTTTTGGGTTCATTGATCTTTTGGATTTTTTTTTAATTTCTCTTTCATTTATATCTGCTTTGATTTTTATTATTTCCTTTCTTCTACTGGCTTAGGGTTTTTTTGTTGTTCTTTTTCAAGCTCTTTGAGATGTGCGATTAGGTTGTTTGAGTTCTTTCTTGTTTCTTGATGTGAGCCTGTATGACTCTGTATTTTCCTCCTATTACTGCTTTTGCTGCATCCATACATTCTGGAAAGTGATGATGTCCTCCTTGTCCTTCAACTCGCCTGCTGCTTTATAGGTACAAATGTTTGGAAGCAATCGAAATGAAAACCCTCGGGAATGGGTGAATAACCACTGTTTGTCCATGTGATGAACTGCAGCAGTTAGAGGGAGGACCACGAATGGGGGGGGGGGGAGCGCAGAGGAACGCTGGAGGGTCCTGAGGGCACAAAGGCAGAGAAATGGGGGGGCGCCCTCTGGCGGTGAGGCCTGAAGAGAGTGTGACGGCGGCGCCAGGGCAGGACGGGCAGGGACGGGGCGCAGCGCGAGGAGCCGGGGAGGAGGAGCGGGGAGGGGGCTGAACGGCAGGACGAGGGCAGAGGGGCCTATTGTGAGCGACAGGCAGAAAAGTGACCGCGGGTTGGGGGACAGGGGGGCGCGAGGGACGGAGAGCGGAGAAGCCGGAGCTGCAGCTGGGCACCAGGAGGCGCAAACGGGCATAGCGCGCGGTGGGGGCGCTGCGGCCAGGACCCCGTGGCGAAGGAGGAGCCTGCGGCCACGGGCGGGGGAGTAATGGGGGCGGGGACCCCTGCGGGGTGGTCTGCCCTGTCCCCCGCCCCCGCCCCGCCCCGCCTCGCCTCGCCTCTCCCCCGTCGCTGAGCCCGCCTCGCCCGCCCCCACTTGGGGAGCCGGGCCGGGGCGCGCTGGCGGTGGGGAGCGGAGGCTGAGCTCTGAGCACCGCCGCCTGCGGTGAGGGGAGCCGGCCCGTTGCCCGCGGGCCGCTGCCTGTGGGACGGCGCCAACTTGGACGAGCGGCCTTTCGTGTGGGCGTCTGGGCACTCTCGGGCGAGATGACGCCCACTTGTGCCTCAGACACTCTCTGTGTCCCCGGGTTGGTAAATCACCCCAGCGTTGTCCCCTGAGCCCGAGTGGTCTCTCACGCCTGCACTCAGGGGAGCCCCACAGACGTGACCTGTCCCCTCCTGGGCACTGACCTGGACCCTGCGGGGTCGCGCTGGTCCGCCCTGGCTCCCGCGGACGGTCTCCAGCTCCCCAGAGGCAGCCGCTCCCCGGACCTCCAGCTCGAGGACCCCGCGGCCCGAGGCCCTCAGGCGGGAGTCCAGGCTCCCGATTCTCGCCCCCAGACACTGCTAGTCTCTGGGCAGGGGAGTCTCACCGTAAACACAGACGTAAACACCCACGTGCAGCTCCTTTATTACACGAAACACAGTGAACAACAGTCTCTCACCTCGTCAGACATCCGGTAGGTGTCATGTCCCTTTCCTAATGTATGGGGGGGGGGTTCCAGGTTCCCTGCCCCACCCAAGGGAGGGTGGAGCTGAGCAGGGAGAGAAGAAGCTGCAGAGGAGACTGAGAAGGAAGGAAGCAGGATGGAGCCAGAAGGAGACCTGGAGGAGGCACATGGAATGGAGAGACATGTGAAGAAACTGCACTTGCCTGTTTGTCGTGGACTGGGTGACACAGATGTGGGTGAGACCCGTGGGGAGGTGACAATGGTGGTTTTTGTCTTGATTTTGATTTTGCTCTCCCCCCCCCCAGACTTGTCTGGTTGTTTCTGATCCTTTTGTGGGTCCACACTGGAAGGTGCTTTAGACTTGTGGCAGGCTTTGGGGCCTTGCTCTGGGCCAATCCCATATGGATGGACTTTTACCCACAAGGGGACGAGTAACTTTGGGTGCTTGATTTAGAAACTATTCTTTGCCTTTCCTGTATTGGTTTCTAATTGTATTAAAGTTCCTTTTCATTGAAGTCTCATATGTTTTGTGTTGATGCGGCGGATGGCAGAACCTATTTAGAGCAGGCAGATTTGGGGGGTCTGGGGTGTCCCTCTCCCTGCCCTGTAACAGATTTGGTGCCCAACGTGGGGCTCAAACCCACGACCCTGAGATTAAGAGTCTCATGCTTTACCGACTGACTCCCTGCCCTGTAACAATAAGAGAAGCGTGATTGGCCCCCTCAGAGCCAGGCAAGGTGGGGCTTTCTGCACCCCACGCCCTGACCCCTGAGCAGGGGCTGCCAGACAGTGGGGGCAGAGTAGAGTCACCAGACCCTAAAAACCCAGAACACAGGTGGGCCACTGTGTCCTTGTTGGTTTCTGGTTGCATCCACGTCTCCTCTTGGCTGATACTATGGCGGGGGGGACAGACAGCACCCTGATTACAAACAGGTTCCAGGCTCCCTGCTGCACCCACTGAAGGTGGAGCTGAGCAAGGAGGGGAAGCTGAAAGGAACTTGGGACACATGTCTGCATGTTGGGGACCTTGCCCTGGATTCTTCAGCACGTGGTGAGGACTCCTAATCTGGGTCAACCCTTTCCTTCAGGTTTGACCTGTGACAACTTCTGGCGCCCATTTGGTAAACTCCTCTGGGTATGCACCAGGATCCTGGAAGGAGGAAAAGTAATTTCCCCTCTATCCTGCAGGATTCTTGATGGAGACCTTCCTGTAATAAAGGGCCAATTAGTGGGAGAAAAATACATTTAGGTAAACATGGATTCCTCCTTGCAAACCTGGGGAAGACCCAGGAAAACTAAGTAACTGAGTAAAACTCAGTCCCCTCTTCAATAACATCTTCAACTACAGACAAAGGGCAGAGGAGGGGGGGTCAGCTCTGAGGGGCACCGGGAAGCCCAGCAACAAGGCCGTGGGTGTTGCTGATGCAAGGAGCTGCTGACGCAAGGAGCCACCGCCTCCTCTGATATATTCGTGGAAATGAGTCTTACAAAAGGGCAACCTCCACCCTCCTCTCAGAGCCCCCTACCCCATCTGATTCCAGAAACAACCAGTAAATATAATCCTTCTGTCAAAGAGGCGCCTTGTAGAGCCATGAATTTCCTTCCTGACGGGCCACACTGGCTCCACACCACTTAACACAATTGCTATGTCAGCTCAGCCTCTTGGTAATTAGCAGATTGAAATTTAACCTATAAGATACCCCTGATTTGTTGTCTTCCATGAGACTTCCCTGGTGAAGAGGAGAGGCCGTTTGCCCCTCACCTTCCTGTGCTGGGCCAGGCTGCTCCAGCCTTGCTGTGTGGCTCAGCCTGCTGCCTAGTGAGTCTATTTCCCTGAAACCCTAACTCACCTTCAAGCTTGATTTTTTTTTTTAAAGATTTAGTTTTATTTATTAATGCATACAGAATTGGGGTTAGGCCAGAGTTGCAGGGGGTGAGAGGACTCCCCAGAGACAGAGTGGGAAGCAAAAAAGGGGATCTGTTGAAATACACTGCTGAGGAGAACAGCAGGAAGACAGGAGAGGTTGGCTGCACCATGAAATCAGCTTCTGGGCCAGGGACAGATCTCAGACCATCGCAATGGGCGGTTGCAGTGGCAGCGCTGAGACATAACCTCTAGGCCACCAAGGAGGCCTCAAGTTTGATTTTCCTTTCTTGTTACTTGATGCTGACATTTGATCTTTTTTTTTTTTTTAATTTAAGGTTATTTTATTAGTGATGCCAGAGAGGAGAAAGTAAATTATTTTAATAAAAGAAAGACCAAGTACTTGTCACCTCTTTGTGTTGAAGAAAATCTCTAGCCCAGGATAGAGCCAGCCTACCCAGGGTGTCAGGTCAGTCGTGGTGTTCCTGATCTCATGAATCAGCGCTTCACTGGAAGGGCAGCTCTTCCAAGCAGCCAGTCCCCTGGCACCACGCAGCCCTGGCCTGTGCTTATTTCCCTGTTCCTTGATCTTCAGGATGATGTCGGATGTTGGGGATCCTGGCCAGTCATGCTCTATTTCAGTACTGCCAATTCCATCTCTCTGTATTCCTTGTTTTCGGCTAAAATTTCTCAGGAAGTGTGTCCCACCCTCCTCACTTCCAACCCACTGATGGTTTTCTCTGAGTAGAGGACACCAAGCCCATTTCTAAATTGTTTTCATACATGGGTGGGCCACCTCCCAGATGCCAGTGTTTATTAGCATAAGAATTTGTCGGTCTCATCCAAATTGTTGAACTTATCTGCATATAGAAGTGCACAGTGATCTCGGATTGCGTTTGTCTCGTGACCCAGGATGTGGTCTTTTTCCTGACAATAGTTCCTGTCTGCTGTTTCTGCTGATTTCTTCTTTTTAATTTTTGATCCTGTTTATTTGTTCTCCCTTTTTTTCTTTGTGAGTCTTGCTGGAGGGTAGTACATTTTACTTATTTTTTCAAAGAACCAGCTTTTGGTTTCATGCGTTGGTTGGACTGTCTTTTATTTCTATTTCAGTTAGTTCTGCTTTAGTTTTTGTTATTTCCTTTCTCCTGCTGGCTTTTGAGCTTTTTTGTTCTTTTTCTGGTTCTTCGAGATGGGAGATCAGCTTGTTTTTTTGTTTTTTGTTTTCTTGTTTCTTGATGTGGGCCGATTTATTCTATATTTTCCTCTTAATACCACTTTTGCTGTTTCCCAGACCTCCTCATTTTCAGTCATTCAAGGTCCTTTTTAATTTTTTCTTTTATGGCTTCATGAATGCAGTGGTCGCTCAGCTGCATGTTGTTCTGTTTCTATGTGGAGTGGGGGTTCCATGCTCACATCATAGTTGATTTCTAGTTTGATGCCTTTATGGTCAGAGAACATCTTGGTATGATTTCAGTCTTCATGTACTTGTTGATGTTTGTCTGGTGACCCAATGCATGACTGATTCTGGAGAATGATCCATGTGCACTTTGAAAACTGTTTATTCGGTTTTGGAGGTACTGTGTGTTACAGATGTCTGTCAGGCCCCTGTGTTCTAGATCTTTATTTAGGGTTATTGTGTTCTTGTTTAGCTTTTGTCTTGTTGATCTGTCCAAGGGTCTTTATCAGGTTTTCACCCGTTAATCCCCTACAGGTTTTGATGTTTCAAGGCAGGAATGGTAACTATGTATTAAGTAATAGGAGCAGGGGAGGAAGTATCCTGGGCTACCATCTTGCTTTAGAGGTACCGGGGTCCTGGTTTTATGGGGCTGATTATCAGGGCAGGATAGCAGGAAGCATGTTTCAGCCATGCGCAGAGAGGCACCTGCTTCCTCACAGATGTCATGTTTCATTAGCATTCTGAGTCTCCACCCAGGGTGGGTGGAGGGTGAGTTTTAGCAGACTAATGAGAAGTGAGTCACTTCCAGGTGAGTCTTCTGTCCTTTGTGTGTGACCTGATGATCAGCTGCTTCTGGAACCATCGCCTGAAACAGGAATCCTCTGCAGGGTGAAGGTCTGTTTCCCTCTGGTGATTGGCTGGCTGGGCCTTTTAGCTTTGGGGCTCAATGACAGGTAGGTCAGGAAAACAAGTCTAGGTTCAAGGGGTCCTGAAACATACAGACACCTGTTACCACACAGGTGCCTCTTGCCTCTGATTTAGTGGCATGGGTGCCTTTCCATTAAATGGGGATGCTCAGTTTGGATACATGACAGAAAAAAAAAATAGACTTTCACCCTCCTCTCACACCATACACAAAGTTAATCCAAAATGGACCCTAGATCTAATCATGTGCAGGAGAGTCCTATCTACGATGTGTTACTTTGGCATCTCTATTCTTTTGAGCTGAGACTAGTCAAAACCCTAAGAAACCCCTGAGAAATTTTGGCCACTCCCTTAACCAGTTAGAAGATTAAAAATCAGGGTCATTATCCAGAAGTGGGACTTTGAGCAGAAGTAATCTTTCTATCAAAGGACTCCCTCTACGTGGCAGGGCAAGCATCTCATTACACAGCATGTGTTACTACTGCCCCAGGTTGTGGGTTCCTGGGCTCCTCACTCAAGAATGTAATGAGGACTCTCTGCTTTTTTTTTTTTTTTTAAGGACTCTCTGCTTTTGAAGCTGAGATTTGCTGCTGAAGTGATGGAAGAACAGAAAGGCCCGGAGAGACCTCAGTGTGAGTATCTCCCTGAGGACAATAGCCTCTTTGTTTTATAGGCCACAAGGAGCCTGACACAATGGGTGTTGCTTTTTTTTTTTTTTTTAAAAGATTTCTTTCTTTATGTATACTAGAGTGAGGCCAGAGGTGAGGGGGGTGGGGGGTGGGGGGGTGGGCAGTGAGAGGATTCACCAGAGACAGTGGGGAGCAGAACAGACAGATCTACTGAAATACACTGCTGAGGGGAGCAGTGGGCGTGGCAGGAGAGGTCTGCTGCACCATGTGGGTAGCTCCCTGGGTGGGGATCGAACTCATGCAGCTGTGGCTGCTGAAGCTTCATAGTGCTGAGACTTAACCCCTTGTGCTATGAGGGAGGCCCATGGGTGTTGTTAATCTATGCACGGGGGAAGAGAAAGGAGGTTCTGGAGCAGCCTAGTGCAGCTGCAGGAGAAGATGCTTCTTCATGTGTCATATATTCAGAAAATGTTGGCAGATCCCACCCAGAGATAGACATCTTAGTATGATAATGAGAGCAAGGTTGGAGCAAGTTCAGGGTTCTCAAGATGGATGTGCCACCCATGGGGTCCAACTGGTCTTTCTGAAGGGCCAGTGGGTTTTCTGCTTTGTAGTCACTGAACTGATAGCTGATAACAAATGTGTTACTAGGGGCAAAAAGTTAAGCTCTTTTTGTTATTAATCATTAAGCAATGGTTTACATGCACCATTGTTAGTGTTCTTGGTTCCCAAATGACATGCAGAGGGAAAGAAGCAAGAACATCTGGTCTTTGTGATGAGCTCCCTCCATTCCCATGGGACCCATTCTCTTCCACTAATCTATGAATTTATCCCAACATCTCACCATCTGAATGGCTCACTCTCACTCTATAACAAGTCTTGATGACAACTGGTGTGGGAAATCCAATTCCCTTGCTCCTTTTCAAAATGGTTTTGGCTGTTCTAGTTACTTTGCTTGCCATGTAATACTTAGAATCAGTCTGTCAATTTCTACTTCCTGCCCCAACCAAAGTAGCAACAAAATGGATGGGTTTTTGACGGATATTACAGTGAATACACAGCTCGGTTAGGGGAGAACCATACATCTTAACACTATTAAGGCCTCGAATCAGTGGACACAATTTACCTTTTTATTTATCTGTTTTGTCTTATAGTTTTCAGAATACAAATCTCACACATATTGGGTTAAATATCTACTTAGGTACTTAATGATTTAAATGTATTTTATATATTTCTGGTTTTCTATATCTTAGGTAGAAGCAGAACTCAAAAGTCCCATGAATCTTTGTCTAACTCTTTGGCCCACTGATGCCCCCATCTGTCTCTGTCTTCCACTTCCTTCCTACCTAGAGAAAGTGTTAAATTTAACCTCTTAGCCTCAGATCAAAGAACAGGCACTAAGAAATCTTTACCGATTCCTCCCAATGTCTGAATATCAAATGCTCAGTTCCATTGTCTTGTGTTAATGTGGATTCAGCCCTTGGTCCACATGTCTGAGCACAGGGACATTTCAGTGCCTCCCTTCCTTCCTGAGGGCCTTTCTTTTCCCTCTGCTATATATAAGTTCAGACATACCAGCCACCTCACATTTGGCACAGAGATATCTTTTCCTCTATTGTTATATCTGAAGTCCAACTCTTACTGACATATGCATCACTTACCCAGAATCTAGCCATTCTGCTGTGCTAGGAAACTCAGGTCTTTTGGAACCTTGTGCCCCTGGATACAAGGCTGACCATTTATGGGGAGGCCCTAGCCTCGGAAGCATGTCTGGGCACATGACATATGCCTGATGTCTAACTTCAACCAGAACTTTGCAGCTGCTGGGTAATCCTCAAATGCCTGGAGGTCCCTAGTAAACTCCCTATGACAGAAGCTCCAAATCCTCCTATGGCCAGAGCTCCTCACCCTCCTCAAACAACACTTAACTCCCTCCTCCTTCTTCCCTAAGACTATATCAAGACTGTCAGATGTGAGCACCCTACCCTCTTTCAGATGCCCCAGTATTCCCCCCATCCTCACTCCAGAGCAACCTGAGCAGCTAGAGAAGCAAGAGTCTGGTCAGGACCATGGCCAGCACCCAGGACAGCTCTGTGCTAGGGGAGGGCATAATAGCTGGTCTGGGAACAGGCCTCTCCAAGCTGGAACAGCCCAGACTCTGTCAGGACACACCACCAGCCCAACCCAGGAATGTCTCTGTTCAGTCCTGTCTGAGCAGTGGGCTGGATCGAGTCATGGGTATATCCACTCCCCACCCTTGTCTGGGACCACCAACCACATACATCTGAGCCCACAATTATCATCTGTTGACAAGCAGACACTAAGATGTCCCTTTACCAAGTTCCTCTTTGATCCAATCCTGCTTTGAGTTGATCTCACATTCCTGGTTCCAAACCTCTGCCTTCAAGCACCGTCCTCTCACCCCTGACCCTATGCTGACCTGATTCTCTTCCCACCTCTGGGCATTACACCTTCACTCTCTGGCACTTCCAGGCCAGGTTCTCCCATCTGGTGTTTTCTAAGTTGAGAACCTCAGTCCCTGTCCAGGGCCAATAACGCCCCTCTTCAGAGCAGGACACATCCCAGAGTGTCCTGTGTGAGTGGTGTGTGTGTGTGTGTGTGTGTGTGTGTGTGTACATGCACGAACATGGACTGGGATTGGATTAGGTCTCAGACAAGCAGACAGCAGGAACTGCACTTGCCATGTGATTAGATGAGGACTGGCCAGTGTAGGCTGTCTGGGCTGCACATGGGACAAAATGTGGCGATTGGAAGGTAGATGTGACAGAACCTGGATCCCAGAATAGGGATGGAGGCACAGACTTCCCCTGCTTACAGATCTGTGATTTGACCCAGCTCTGTTGTTTACCAGCATGTGGTCTGACACGTTTCTTAATTCTCTAGGCTGACTTCACTATTGTTAGGTCCTAAAGAGAAAATGTGACTGCACATTGTTAGGTCCTAAAGAGAAAAAAATTAGCTGGTAATATTTCCCTCCTGTTTCAATATATTTTTATATTAATTCTTCCTTTCTCTTCCTGTCTATCTTCATCCCAGAATTCTATTACACTTTTTTTCCCCAAAATGACTCTCTCTCTTTCTCTCTCCCTCCCTCCCTCCCCACCTCCTGTGTTGGATGGAAGCTAGAGAGAAATAATTTGTTGGTATTACTACCCTCTCCTCCCCCACGTGAGTGGAGTGGACAGGGGTGCTTGCCTCTGTAGCCACAGCTCCTGTCTGCAGCCTCGTGCCCAGGGCTCCAGGAACACCTCTCCTTCCTTCTCTGTAAGCCTGGGGTCGCTGACAGCTCCCATCATTGCCTGCATCACCATCCCTGGCTGGTTCCCCTGTCCCACCAACTCCTCTGCAGAAAACCCTGTTAAAATGATCTACAGTTGAGCCCTTTGGTTGGACCATGAGTTTCTAGATGGATCCTGACCTGCAACTTCTTCCTCTGGGCATTCCTTTCACTCTTAGGTAGAATTGGGAGAATATGGGGCACTCTTTCGAGGGGCACGTCCACTCATCCCACAAGTGCTTCCCAAACACCTGCCCTGTGCCAGGTACCATACTGTGTACTGGGAAGCCACATTTCAACAAGCAGCTCTGTTGTTGCTGCATGTGACAGGGATGCAGCTGTTGTAAATCTGTGGCTGGATTATGTTATAGAAGGTCAATACCTTGGGTGTGGGGAGTGAAGGGAGACCCTTAAATGAGTCATCAGAGAGAGTCAGGGAAATATCTGGCCATCGCAGCCAGAAAGGAAAATTTGGGCTTCAGGTCTGAGGGTAATTTGAGAGGTCAGGGGCCCCCACTTTGACCAGATATCTGCCAACCCAGTAATGATCTTGCCACGAGCAGAAGCGCAGTGTCTGAGAAATGAATGAGGATCACGAGAGAACCCCAGCCATTCTGAAGATAAAGAAGTTTCCTCCAGGGAGGGCCGATCCGCCCCTAGGGTGAGCAGAGCCCACACGGTGTCGCTGTTTCCTCACTGTCCTTCCCAGCACACCGGAGCACGCTGGGCACTCTGGGACCAAATGAGGTAAAATGCCAGGCTCAGTGTGTACCTAGCACAGCTCTTAGGAATGTTGTCTGAGTATGAAACCCTTTTAAAATGACTCTAAAAAATTAGGATATCAGCAGAAGTCTGGAGTTATAATTTGTGCCTGGATTTGAATAGAAAAATTTTCATCAATTATCCAAAAAATTTTAAGCAGAATCTTGAAAATAATAGTTAGGAAAATGAGGTAATTTTTAAAGCTCTGGCGTTGAAATGGTACAACTCAGATATAAGTTTTTATTATGTAGATTGCATGCCTCTGTGATATCAATAGTTACTTGTAAAATAATGTGTGGAGTTGAAACATCACTCCTCCAAGTCACAGGGAAACTATGAACCAGTGTCTCAGGACCAGCCCCAGAGAAAGAGCTGTTCTTTCTTCTGATGGTGGTCTGAAGGCACCATCAGAACTGTGGGAAAAAAAATCTTTATTTAAATTCAGATTTGTAGTCTTTCTGTAAATTCTTTATGTAGTTTCGGGTCACCTGCTGCACTTAGGTGGGTCACAGCTTTAGAGGGAGAATGTGTATGACAAGAACAACTATAGAAAATGTGTTTAACATGAAAAAAATCTTTTAAGGGCTAGCTTCAATTAATTTCTATGTGAAAAATATGTAAAGATTCATTCTAAAATGGAAAATGATGTCCATAAGTTATTTAGTGAGCACTTACTATGCGCTAGGCACTGGTTTTAACATTTTACAGGGCCTACCCGGTGGCGCAGTGGGTTGAGCGGAGCAATGTGAAGCTGTCCGCAGATTCTGTGGCACCGGTTCGATTCCCGGCCAGCCAGGGAGAATCCCACATGGTGCAGCAGACCTCTCCTGTCTCACCTGCTGCTCCCCTCAGCAGTGCATTTCGCCAGTCTGCCTGTTCTGTTCCCCACTCTGTCTCTGATGAATCCTCCCAACCTCCCGTGACTCTGGCCTTTTCCCCCAGCTCTTGTATAAATAAAAATAAATCTTAAAAAAACATTTTACATGTTACATGTACACTGTCATTACCTACAGATAGATAATAATTTGAGAGAAGCTATGTAATTGCCCAGGATCACACAGCTAGTGCAGGGCAGGGAGGTTTTGGCAGAGGAGAACTGGCTTCTTCAGTGCAGACACTGCGGACCCCTGGGCGTGGACAAAGGGGTGAAGGGCCAGGAAGATTGGACTGGAGATTTGTGTGAGAAGGGGACTGCCCACTAACGGCAAGACAAATGTGGATTCTGAATATGTGCTCGTGTGTGTTTCCTTGAGCGACAGAGTAAAGCCTCAGATTCCTTTGATGACTTGTGTGGTGTCAGCCTGGGTATCCTCGACACTCCTTGAATGACAGTTCCTTCCCTCATGAGACCCATGCATGTAGCTCACAGGTGTGACAGCCACAGAAGGTAGAAAAGGGGGCTTTTTTTTTTTTTTTTTTTTTTTACAGAAAGACAGTGAAGATTGAGAAAGCAGCTCACTCAGAAGAGGAAATACCAGTCATATAAGAGGAAAAGCTAAATTTCCTAAAAAAGCTAAAAAAGCAGAAAAGCTGTCCTAGGACTCTGAATTTATGTAAAGAATTACACAATGGAATGTTACTCAGCAATTAAAAAGATAAACTCATGTAATTTGCAGCAACATGGATGGAGCTGGAAGGGAGCATGTTCAGCAAAATAAGCCAGAAAGAAAAATACCGGATGGTCTCACACATAGCAGGAATTTAGAAAACCTAAATAAGGGACCAGGAAAAAGACTAACTATAATAAAGAAAAAATCAAAATCAACAAGCAACTATAAACCAGAGACACACTACGGGGAGGGGTGGGGCAGGGAGAGGAAGGATTAGGGTCAAAATAAGGGGGGTGCAATTGTATGGGGAATATAACCAAAATGAAAATGCATACATTGTGGAAAAATGATATAAGAATATAAAATGAAATATTTAAAATAATTTTTTTTTTAAAAAAGAATTTTTCCAGGTAGCGCAAGGGGTTAAGTCTCATCACTATGAAGCTATCTGTAGCATGAGTTTGATCCCCAGCCAGGGAGCTGACCCAGAAGCCATAGCAGACCTCTCCTGTCTTGCCCACTGTTCCCCTCAGCAGTGTGTTTCATTCAGTCTGCCTGTTCTGCTCCCCACTCTGTCTCTGGTGAATCCTCTCAACCCTCACCCACACCTCTGGCCTACACCCCAGTTCTTGGATGCATAAATAAATAAATCTTGAAAGAATTTTTCATAGTTCTGATGGTGCCTTCAGCCCTTCAGGGTGCAGAAAGGACAACACTTTCCCTGGGGCTGGTCCTGAGACACTGGTTAATAGGACTCTCACCTACTGAATCCCCAGTGGGCACAGCTCCCAGCCTGGGAATCTAGAACTGGGAAGGCAAGGAGGAGCTGGGTGGTGGTGGGGGGATAGCGATTTCCACCCAGGGCAAGCTAAGGGAGGGTGCTCTCCCAGAGACGTAGAGATGGTACTCCTAGAGGAACTTGTGCAATCTTGGCATCTTATGACCTCTGTTCTGGAAGTAAGGGAAGGTCAGAGGGAGTGAAAATTGGGTTACTTGGAGGCACTGGTGTCACACTTAATCTTATTTAACCCTGTCCTCTATCACTCCTCACAGACCCAGGCAGGTGGAAAGGATAGGAAGACAATTCCCCCCACTCATCCCCACACTCTCCATGGAAACCTCAGACTCAAAGCTTCTCCCTTTTGGTTGATAAGGACTTTTGTTTCCTTTGCTCCCCTGGCCCAACTCCTTTGCAGGAAGGGTTGACCCTTGCTGTGTTGGGATCTTTTTGTAACACACTGAAGTTACCCCATCACTGGTAGAACAGCTTGTGCCTCTATTCTGGAAAGTTATCAATTTTTTTAAAAAAGATTTATTTATTTATTTACACAAGCACTGGGTACAGTCAGAAGCCAGGAGGGTGAGAGAATTCACCAGAGTCAGAGCAGAGAGCAGAACAGGCAGACTGACGAAGTACACTGCTAAGGAGAGCAGCGGGTGGCAGGAGAAGTCTGCGTGCCATGTGGGACCCTCACCCAGCAGCCAGGGATCCAACCAGCGCTGCAGAGGCTGCGGGCAGCTTCGCAACCCAGTGCTCAACCACTGCGCCACCGGGGAGGCCCTCTGGAAAGTTATTTAAGTATGAAGGTGAAATAAAGGTTTTCCCAGACAAACAGAAGCTACTGGAGTATACCACCACCAGAACTGCCCTTCAAAAAAAGAGTTGAAAGTTCTTCTACAAGAAAAGAAAAAAATGAAGCACAAATTCTTGAGCAAAATGACAGCAATCCAACACCAGAAGCATTATCAAAAATAATGAGTCAACAACAAAAGAGAGGAAAAAATGGACAGACATGTTTTGTTAAAAGTGAGAGAGCAAACTCCAGCTCAAAAAAGGACTTCAGACACAGAATTTAAGTTATGTTGATAAGGCTGTGGTGATAAAGGAGCTCTCACCCACTATTGGTGGGAATGTAACTTGGTGCAATACCTGTGGAAAATGGTATGGGGATTTTTCAAGAAAATAAAAATGGAAATTATTGGATCATGTCAGGTCTTAACCTCTATCATGTATTTATCCAAAGGATATCAAAACTCTAATATGAAAAGATTTATCTGCACCTATGTGAATAGCAGCATTGTCCACAATTGCCAGGTCATGGAACCAACCCAACAGGAGAATGGAGCATATACTCAATGGAGTACTACACAGCTATGAACTAAAGATGGAATAGTCGCATTTGGGGCAGGTGTTGGATGGTTTCACTCATCTGTGGAATATAAATAACCAAAACCACACACAAGCAATACATAGTAGGAATAAACCTTGAACTCAGTGAAAGAATATAACGGTTAGCAGAGGGAACAGAGGGGACGAGGGCGGAGTGGGGAGGGAGGAAGATGTGGTTGGGCACGGGTGGTTTGGTGGAGGATGAGTGGAACATGTACAAAAATATAACCCCCAAATTAAAATAAAAATTTTTCTTTGTCAGTTATTAAGTATTTACAAACAGGTTCTATTGGTCTTTACACTTCTTTGCAAACCTTTTATTTTAGAATACTTACAGATTTCCAAAAAGTTGTGAAAACATTACAGAGTTCCCATTTACCCACACCTAGTTTTCCCTTTCAGTAATATCTTACAATTTATTTGGATTGTTCCTTAATAATAAATGAATAATATTATACACATTTAGTAATAATTAATCTGCAATCACAAATCTTCCTTAAATATAATGAGTGAAAATTATACTTCTAAACAATTTTCAATTTCTCTTTTTTTGCTAATTTTGTTTTTCTTTAATTAATTTATTTATAGTTATTTGAGGTAATATTTGGATCCCCCCATCAGGTATTACCCCCATCAGGTATTGCATCCATTATCCAATTGCCCAGAGTCCACCACCATTGTCCATTTTGTTTTCTTCCCTCTTTGTTCTTAACCCCTCTGGATACTTCATTTTGATAGTTGTCAAAGGTTAGTTTTTAAGCTTATCTTTATCTGACTCTTAGTCCCTCTGTATTCCACATATTAGTGACATCATCCAGTATTTATCTTTCCTTCTGACTACTTTCATTTAGCATTATCCCTTTTTAGCTCCATCTATGTTGCCACAAGTGGCATGAGCTTATCTTTTTTGATCACTGAGTAATACTTCATATGTGTATATATACCACATCTACTCGATCCACTCATCTATTATTTTGGGATACTTAGGTTGTTTCCATAATTTAGCTACAGTAAATTGTACTGCAATAAACATAGGAGTGCAAGTCTCCTTTTGAATTAGTGTTTTTGAGACTATGTCAAACTAAAAAGCTTCCACACAGCAATAGAAACCATAACTAAATGGTTTCTAACTAAACCATAACTAAAAAAGACACCCTACTGAATGGTGGAAAATATTTGTACACCATAGATATGACAAGGGACTGATATTGAAGATCTACAAAGAACTCAAACAACTGTACAAAAACAAAACAACTCAATCAAAAAATGGCAGAAGAACTAAACAGACACTTCTCCAAAGAAGACATACAGACTGTAAACAGGCACATGAAAAG
This sequence comes from Talpa europaea, assembly GCF_964194135.1. Taxonomy (NCBI): domain Eukaryota; kingdom Metazoa; phylum Chordata; class Mammalia; order Eulipotyphla; family Talpidae; genus Talpa; species Talpa europaea. The sequence continues at coordinate 89,935,275 of NC_140068.1, forward strand.
ACGTTCACTATTGCTTATCATTAGGGAAATGCAAGACCAAGATGGGATACCAGTGAGAATGGTCCAGACTGAGAAGACCGGAAACAAGTGCTGGCAAGGATGTGGAGAAAAGGGAATGCCCCTATGCTGCTGGTGGAAATGCAGACGTGTCCAGACCTTATAGAATGTGGTATGGAGGTGTCTCAAAACAGTCACAGTGTATCTGCCATACAAACCAGTAATTCCACTCCTAGGCATCTACCTCTGAAATTCAAGAATACTAATTCAAAAGGACACTTGCACGCCCATGTTTACTGCAGCACAATTTATTAGAGCTGAATCATGAAAACAACCTAAGTTCCCCCAAACAGATGAGTAGATCAAGAAGATGTGGTCAATATAGACACCCCATTTTTAAAAAAGATTTATTTATTTGTTTGTTTGTTTGTTTGTTTGTTTGTTTATTTATTTATTTATTTATTTATACAAGCACTGGGTACAGTCAGAGCGCAGGAGGGTGAGAGAATTCATCAGAATCAGAGGGGAGAGCAGAACAGGCAGACTGATGAAGTACACTGCTGAGGGGAGCAGCGGCCGGCAGGAGAGGTCTGCGCGCCATGTGGGACCCTCGCCCGGTAGCAGGGCATAGAACCGGCACTGCAGAGGCTGCTGCAGGCAGCTTTGCAAACCATCGCTCAAGCGTTACGCCACCAGGGAGGCCCTAGACACCCCAGTGTTATGGGAAGGGAAGTTATGTTTCCTGTCCTTGCAGGCAGAATAAATACATAAATTATTTGGAATTTAACTGGAGAATTTTTTAGTCTTCCCCACTTATTTATTCAATCTTTTATTTATGTCGGCATGGATTTGTGGATATTTTATTTGATACTTTGGATTATATTCCCATGTCCCATAATTTCATTGCTTAGGTTGTCCAGCTATGACTATTTTTTGCCTGCACATTTTTACACACACATTGTTAGCATGAAAGGAGTTTTCCTCATTCTATCCATGCTTGTGCTCCTTTGACCACTGATTGAGCATCATTAGGAAGTGAGAACTGAAGACATGGAGATGAATGGAACCCTCCCTTCTATAGCTCCCCCCACCAAGGAATCCAGTCCCTGCTGCCCTCCCCTTCTCTCACCCCCCCACCCCCCACATGCCTGCCACTTCCCCAATCCCCTCTTCAGTTCTTCAAGCTCTGATGCTGGGGAGCGGGAGCAGAATCAAGTCCTACTGCTGGTGTCCACTCCTCAGAGACTACCTCTTTTCTCGTCTCCACCATCAGAAGCAGATTGTGGGTAACATGGCTTGGGGAACCCCACATCTGTTCCTGCCCCCTGTCCTACTGGTACTTTTGGCCTCAGGTGAGATGGGGAGGTGAAGGCTAAGGGTGCCACAGGGAGAAGGGTGGCTCTGTGACGAGAGGACTGGCTTTGGGGAACCATGTTCTCTGTGGGAGCATCAGAAGTTGTTCTCTGCCTCCTTCCCTAGTCCTGGGAGTGGATGGCTGGGTCCAGCCAGGCTCTGACCTGATGACTTTTTATCTAGGTTCCTGGGCAGAATCTGCGCCTGAAGTGCTTCATGGAGTGGTTGGGGATACATTTACTGTGAAATGTGTGTACACTCCTGACCAGGGGCCCTACAGGCCTAAATCCTGGTGTCTCCAGACAAAACCAGGTTGGTGTAATAGAGTGGTTACCAGCTCCAAGCCCCGGGCCTCCGCTCAGGACTCACGACACGTGATCTGGGATGCACCAGACATCGGCATCATCACCGTACTCACAATTCAGATGAAGGAAAACGACACAGGGATTTACTGGTGTGGAAGCTACAACGCTTCTTCAAACAAAATCACTATTTTCAAAAAATTCAATCTGATAGTATCTCCAGGTGAGCTTCTTTCTTGAGGAAATATCTCCCTTCCTCCCTGACTCTGGGGGGAAATGTCACTCAGCCATTTTCTGGTCCCCATTGCACCAGACCCCACCAGGTCGTCTGCTCTGCTCTGAGGCGAGTGAGGGCCCCTGTCCCCAGAAAAGGGCTCTCTACTCTGCTTCACTCTGCCAGTTCTGGCCCCTCTTGGTGGGGCAGGCTACCAGGGCTTGCGACACAGGCCCTGGAGTCTCTCTGTGACCTTGTGTCTCTTGCTTATTACATACCCCAGCAGCTCCAGTGTGCAGAACTTAGGAACAGTTCACCCTCTGCCCAAGGGGCCCAGAAGAACTGTCTCTATGTCCCCTGTTTCCTCTCACAGCCTTGGGGCCAGACCTCATTTTCTCCCCTGGGCTTCTGGACACTCATCTGTTTCTTATCTCTTTAGCCACCACCACTTCTCCTGTGATGACCTCTACTTGGCTTCCATCAACTACAGGTAGGTCTGGGGTCTCATGAGGGCAGGAAGGAGGGTCGTCTGGCAACTTAGATAACCTCAGATTCAAGGAAGAGGGAACTAGGAAGCCTGCCTCTGGGGGATGAACCTCTGTGGCCTGGGCTGGTGGGGGAGTTACATCCTGGGCTCACTTGGAAATATGTGTATAATGTGATATGATCAGCTTCCCAAGAGAAGTCCTGAAGGAACCTAACTTACACCTCAACCCTGCCCCTCATTTCCCAGCTCAGGGAGAAACTGCTCCCCTTTAGTTTCATGGCTGGCCTGAGTTGTAGTTGGTTATAAAGATCATAGGCCTTAATCTCCCCCACCTGAGAGACCCTATGAGATGACTCTGTCCCCTCTCTACATCCTCTCATGATTTGGAGGACAATTCTGTTCTTTTTTTTCTGTTCCTCATTATCTTCACTGTTTCTTCCATAGTTCCGGTGCCTTCTCCAGAGGGGACTTTTGGCCCACCTTCCACCCATGCCTCTGAGCCCAGGTAGGTCGGGGGTCACACTGGGTTGGAGGGCTCCCCACAGGGAGGGCCAGCTTGCTTATGCAGCCTCTGAGTAGGCAAGGATTCTTTACAAGGCTGTGAGATTATTTTACTATCAACAATTCATGGAAGCAACTTTGCTGTATAATTAATTGACCTTAAGATAATTTTGCCACCAAAGAACAAAGAATGAACACAGAAAGACATTCAAAAGGACATAATGAAATGTGACTTTGTTCATGTGTGTAGAGATTCACGGCAATTCCATGAGTAGTGAGCTTATTTTCCTTTGCAGTAAAAGAGAAGAGAATGAAAAACGGAAGGGGGACATTTAATAAGGACATGATAACATTGTTACCCCATGACTATTGGCTGTAAGGCAATTTTGAGTAGGGAGACATTCAAAGCACATACTGAAACACGAACAGTTAATAACAAAATTAAAGAGACAGAATATCCAAATGCATTTTATACTATTTAGATTAATGGCAGGCTGTGTAGAGAAGTAATTTTCTTTTGTGAATTGTATCTGACCCAATGTCTTCCTAGTCATTCAGTCGCTCACAGTATAGCACATTATTTTTGCATTTTTTTGGTAACCGAATTTGTTGGAAGTATGACATCAAAACATAAAGTCAGTCTGCATATTTTTATTTTACTTTTTAAATGGCTATTAAATTACCATTGTATTACCTCTGTAGGGGCAGGATGGGCACTGTGCAGGTTTTCTATGATCCAAGCAAACTGGGTAAAGGAGAGTCCTGGAGCCCTCAGTGGCTTTCCCAGGCTTTTATTGCTCTTTACATTCATTGCAGCAACCAGGTACATGGCAGGCAGGGATGCCAGGAGGCCGTGAGGCCTCCAGGCCCTTGGCAAGTCTTCACTCTGGGTTTCTCTGGCTTCTTTCTTCTGCCTTTCTTTCACCCCTTCTCTCTCCTCCTGCTTCTTTACTGCTTCTGTTTCTCTTGGTGACTGTCTCAATAGTCCTCCCATGGCCCACGGAAGTAAATAAGATAGTTTGCAACAATGTAACAACTGCAGGTGCTCCCACCATTAGGATGGTGCGAGGGGCAGAAAAGCCTGAAAACCATTTATCCTACAACCTCCTTGCCAGTGTTCTGACCCTATAGGATTTCCCGTCAGGTGCAGCCACTGCAGCCTCCCACCACCAAAGCACCCACAGTTCTCCACTATAGTCAGTTGTGCTCTCTCCGCACTCCCCCATTTCTCCTTCATTCCCCTACCCCTCTGAAAGCCAGAGATCTACGGGCAGCTTCCAAGAGTTGGTTTTAAAGTTTGTCTTTGAGACTAGCAGTCAAACTATAAATGGGAGACACTCAGCAGGGAAGGGGGAGGGAGAGGATCACAATGTGTATTATGGTATCACCTGCAAATGATAACTTTACTTCTTCTTTCCCGATTTGGATTCCTTTTATACCTTTCTCTTTCCTAATTTCTCTAGCTATCACTTCCGAAACTATGTTGAATAGTAGTGGAGAGAGTGGACATCCTTGTCTTACAGCAGATCTTAGTGGAAAGGCTATCAGGTTTTCACCATTGAGAATGATGCTGAGTATGGGTTTGTCACATATGGTTTTTATTATGTTAAGATATGTTCCATTTATCCCAAGTTTTTTTGAGGGGTTTCATCTCAAACAGATGTTGAATTTTACTAAATTCTTTCTTGGTATCTTTTGATTTGATAGTGTGGCTTTTCTCTTTATTTTGCTGATGTGGTGATTGATTTTCAGATTTTCCTTGTGTCCCTGGAATAAATCCCACCAGGTTGTGATGTTTAATCCTTTTAATGAATTGTTGGATTCAGTTTGCTAAGATTTGATTGAGGATTTTTGCATCTGTCATTAAGGAGGTTGGTCTGTAGTTTTCTTTTTTGAGTTGTCTTTGTTTGGTTTTGATAGTAGAATGGTGTTGGCCTCATAAAATGTGTTTGGAAGTATTCCTTCTCTCAGTTTTTTTAAAGTTTGAGCAGGGTAGGTATTAGCTAACCTTTGAAAGTTTGGTAGAAATTGCTTGTGAAGCTATCTGATCCTGGACTTTTGTTTTTTGGGAGAGTTTTGATTACTGTTTCAATTTCCTTGCTTGCGATTGTTGTTTTTCAATTTTTCTATTTCTTCCCTATTCAGCCCTGGATGATTGTATGATTCTAAAAATTTGTCCATCTCATCTATGTTGTTGAACTTGTTTGCTTATACATGTTCATAGTGATCTCTTATTATCCTCTGGACTTCTGTAACATCTGTTGGAACTTCTCTTTCATCTTTGATCCTGCTTATTTGAGTTTTCTCCCTTTTTTTCTTGGTGAGCTTAGCTAAAGGATTGTCTATTTTGTTTATTTTTCAAAGAATCAACTTTTGGTTTCATTGATTTTTTGGTTCTTTTTCTAATTCCTTAATATGAGAGACTAAATTGTTTTATCTTCTTGTTTATTTGGTCCCATGTTGCTATGTGCTTTCCCCTTAGCACGCTTTTGCCATATCCCATAAGTTTTGGAAGGTTGTGTCCTTATTGAGGACACAATGCTGAGACATTGTGGAACCTGCAATGCTGAGACAAGAGGTTCATTGAGGTCATGACTGGAATGCTGGTCATCATGGGCCAGAAAGCTGGCCTCTGTACAGACCATGATGTCCTTCCTTGTTATCAGCAAATCTAAGACTGTGGGAGAAAGAAGCGTGGGAACAGAACAACCTGATACTGCAGAGCCTTGGTGGTGAAGGTGTGCCAGAATAATGCTGAATCCTAAGAGAATGAATCATTGTCTTGTAACTAACCAAGGTGGGGGGGGGGCGCTTTGTCTCAATGAAAATGAGGTGCACCAGAGACTTGGGGCTCTTGTGCAGTGGAGCCTTGCATCTCCTGGTTCCACTTTTCTTAAACTCTATCGTGTTTCTCTCAATTCTTTTGGTTCCGTCTCTCAGCCTTGTTCTCCAGCTGGTTCCTGCATGTCCTCATTATAATTCATCTCAATTTCTTCTTTGATTTCCTTATTGATCCAGTAGTCTCTTAGTAGTGTGTTGTTCAATCTGTACATATTAGAGGATTTCCCTGTCTTCTTTCTAGGGTTAATTTCTTTTTTTTTTTTATATATTGTAATCTTATTTTATTTTTAACAGTCTTTTATTTTTTAAAATTTCTTTTTATTTATATATTTTTTGCATCATTGTTCATTTTTAAACAATGTTTGCTTCCCCCCCTCCCCAGGTGTAGTCCCCATAGAATTTCTTTCACCAAAGCACCTGTGCACCATCACCACAGTCCCCTGTGCTCCTCCCTGCCCCCCCATCCCTCTCCCTCTGATTCCTCTCCTTCTTCCTCCCTTGAAGGATGTCTCTGGTTTATAATTGTCTGGTTTTGTTTTGTTGTGTTGTGCTTTGAATTGTTAATATTTTTCCCCTGATGTGTTATTTGGATCTCCTATGTTCCTCCTATAAGTGAAACCATGCGATATTTTTCTTTTTCCTTCTGACATATTTCACTGGGCATAATTCCTTCTAGCTCCATCCATGTTGCTGCAAATGGCATGAGTTTATCTTTTTTTGATTTCTGAATAATATTCCATTGTGTATAAATGCCACATCTTCTTGATCCAGTCATCTCTTTTTGGGCATTGGGGTTGTTTCCAGGTTTTACCTATTATACATAGTGTTGCAATAAACATAGGGGCACAGGTATTCTCTTGAATCAATGTTTTTGTGTCCTTCGGGTAGATCCTTCAGGAGTGGAATTGCCGCGTCATATGGTAGCTCCATTTTTAGTAAACTGAGGAAACTCCACAGAGCTTTGCACAGTGGTTGGACCAGTTTGCACTCCCACCAGCAATGTAGGAGAGTTCTTTTTTCACCACATCCTCACCAACATTTGTTGTTGCCTGTTTTTTTGATATGTGCTATTCTTACTGGTGTAAGGGGTTATCTCATTATGGTTTTGATTTGCATTTCCCTGATTATAAGGGATGTTGAACATTTTTTCATATGCCTCTTGGCAATTTGCATTTCCTCTTTGGAGAAGTGTCTTTTAAGTTCTTCTTCCCATTTCTTGACTGGATTTTTTAATTTGATTTTGTTGAGTCATGTAAGTTCTTTGTATATCTTTGTGATCAGTCCCTTATCAGTTGTATGGAGTCTCTTTGTTTTGGTTAATGTCTCTTTTGCTGTACAGAAGCTTTTAATTTTGATGTAATCACAGGTGTTTATCTTTTCCTTGACTTTCTTTGCTTTGGGTGATGAGTCCTTAAAGATGTAACTGAGATGTATGTCTTGTAGTATTTTACCTAGATTTTTTTTTCTATATATTTTATGGTTTCAGGTCTTATATCCAGGTCTTTTATCCATTTTGAGTTGATTTTTGTGCATGGTGAGAGGTAGTGGTCTAGTTTCATTCTTTTGCATGTGGTGGTCTGTAGTTCAGTTCTTATTTGATATCTTTATGGTCAGAGAAGATGCTTGGTATGATTTCAATCTTCATGAATTTTTTAAAAAAGATTTATTTATTTATACAAGCACTGGGTACAGTCAGAAGCGTGGGAGGGTGAGAGGATTCACCAGAGACAGAACGGGGAACAGAACAGGCAGACCGACGAAATACACTGCTGAGGGGAGCAGTGTGCGCAGCAGGAGAGGTCTGTCTTACCATGTGGGACCCTCGCCAGTGGCCGGGGATCAAACTGGTGTTGCAGAGGCTGCAGGCAGCTTTGCAGCCTGGCGCTCAATCGCAGTGTGACCAGGGCAGGCCCTTCATGAATTTTTTGATGCTACTCTTGTGACCCAATACATGGTCAGTCCTGAACAAAAACCCATGTGCACTTGAAGGATATGTTTTCTGCTTTTTTAGGGTGTAGTGCCCTATAATTGTCTATTAGAGCCACACAGCCTAATTCTTTCCTTAGGGCAACTGTGTCCCTACTTATTTTCTAACTAGTTGATCTGTCTATTGGTGAGAGTAGGCTGAAGTCTCCAGTCACATACGTATTTTCTTCAATGTTTGTTCAGAGTTGCTAGTAATTGCCTAATATATTTTGGTGGCCTGTCATTTGGTGTACGTGTATATCTATGGGTGTTTGTCTTCCTGATATATTGTTCCCTTAATCATTATGTAGTGTTCATCCCTCTCTCTTGTTACCTTTTTTAGTCGGAAGTATATTTTATCTTATATAGGATAACTGTCCCTACCTTCCTTTGGGTCCCATTCACTTTAGAATTTTTTTTTTCTAATCCTTTACTTGCAGACTATGCTTATCCTTGGAAGTCAGGAGCATTTTCTAGAGGCAGAAGAAGGTTGGATTCTATTTCCTTATCCAGCTAGATACCCTATGTTTTGATGAGTTCTGTACATTTACATTTAGAGTGAAAGTCTGTTACTATATTATTTTATACACAATTTTGTGGTTCTGTTTATTTCCTTGTTCAATTCTTTGTGTTCATTCTTCCAGACTGCATATGAAGTTTACCTTTGAAAAACACAGGTTAGAATTGTATGGTCCATTATGAGGATTTTTTTATATCTGTAAGTTCAAAATTCAAGAATTCAACCAACTTAGTGTGTTGTTGAATTTGTCAACTATAAGCTGCTCTCAGAGTTTTTACTGTGTGGGGGTTAGCGCCCCTAGGTACCCTAACCTTTGTGTTGTTCAAGGGCCACTGCACTGTATTAGAAAATAGTTATATATCAATTTGCAAGAGTTGGATTCTTCTTTCATCAGTGGAGAAACAAAACCAAACTGACAGACTAAACATATTAAAGTGAGTGATCCATTAGTGAGTGGAGAAATGAAATCAAACTGTCAGTCAATTAGTTCTTTTTCTTTTAAGACAAAATTCATTGTCTTGCAGCTAATATTTAGTGTATGGTGAAACTGTTAAAGTGCAACTACCTGACATACTTTTAAAGAGGGTTGGGGCATGATACAATGCAGAGGACTCCCCCTCTAGGTGCAGTTACAGAGGGAGAGAAGATGGGGAAGAAGATACAAGTTATTAACTTTGAAGAAATTATTTAAAAACTAATTTAAACATGGATTTCTGGGATGAGAACAAATGGAACTCAAACAATGTGGGAGTAAAGTTTATTTTGTCCCTTGAGCACTGAGTGGTGACTCTAGCCTTGGGTTGATGTTGGCTGGAGACCTCCTCACGAAACAAGTGAGGGAAAACTTTATTTCTGCTCATGACTCTTGCCATTATGGGTCTTGAGACCATCAAATATCCCCTTCACTGAGGAAACAGACTGCACCAGTCTAGGTCATGGGTCTCTAGGAGGTCACAAGGCACACCAGAAGCTGTGAATGACTCATGGAGATGAATGCATGGACAGTAGATGTCTTGACACATGGTTATGAAGAATCCCTGTAAGAGAGAAAATGGAAAGGAAGATGTATTTGAAGAAAAAGTCAATACAAATCTCAGAATTATGGAAAAAGGAAAGATCACACATCTAAAAGACTTACACATTGTCAAGAGGGGGAAAATAAGAAGTACACACTCATATACACACATAAATACAAACACACATGGACACACACACACACCCCTAAAACCACATGTACAATGTACCTATCAAAGACAAAGAGAAATTCTTAAGATTTTCAGATCACCTACAAAAGAATAAGAATTACATCTCCATAAAAGAACACAATTGCATAGTATTGTGTGTGTATGTGTGTGTGTGTGTGTACATGGGAATCTATTGATAAAGACACAAGGTCAAGCGTCCTCCAACCCTCACCCTCCCCAAGAACACAGATCTCAACAGAAAAAGAATGATAATCATTCTTAGGGCAACACTTACCCACCCCCTCCCATTCCTCTCCAGAGTCCCATGCTTTACAGCAGAGACACAAGGAACAGGCTCAGGTGAGGAAAAACACTCAGGGCATCTCTGACCAGCAATAGTTCTGGAAAATGTAGCGAGATAAGCACTCAATTTAAGAATATGTGAAGTGAGCAGCACAAGTCCAAGGAAATATAAAGGAGGAAAATAATAATGGCGATTTTTAAAAAATGGAAATGATCTTTTTTTTTTAATATTTATTTATTTATACAAGAACCAGGGTACAGGCCAGATGTGTGGGAGGGTGAGAGGATTCACCGAGACAGAGTGGGGAATAGAACAGGCAGACTGATTGAAATACACTACTGAGGGGAGCAGCGGGCGAGACAAAGAGGTCTGCCACACCATGTGGGTATCTCACCGGCCTGTTGGGATCAAACCTGCACTGCAGAGGCAGTGGACAGCTTCACAGAGCTGCACTCAACTGCCCGTGCCACCAGGGAGGCCCTGGTAATTTTTTAAAAGAAAATCAAGAAAATCCATAATTCATTCTTTGAAAAGTCTAATAAGGTAGACTTACTTTCAACAAGACTGATCAATATAAAAGATAGAACTAAACAACAAATTGAAGGAAAAGAAAGCAATAACTATACCTTCACAAGAAAATGTTTTTAAATAAATAAATCCTGAACAAATATTTGTTTGAAAATGCCCATCCTCCCAGCAAATTTGCCATTCTTTTCTGTAGCCTCTTGCTGATGGCCCAGCCTGATGGCCCATCCTCTGTCACTTTGTGGGATTGTCCCTATTCCCCTGGCCCTGGCCCTCCCATCCTACTGAGCTCTGATCCCTCTCTCTTCCCTTAGCCAGGCTTTTCTTCATTCAAGACTCCTGCATTCTCAACTAGGGGCTTTCTTCAAGGCCCAGAGAGGTCCCCGGGGCCTCCATCCCTTATTTCTGTATCCATTGCCCCTGCATGGTCAGTTCAGGGTGGTCCTTAATCACATAAGCTCCAGCCAGAGGCCTGGCTCAGGGAGCCTGCAGGAGCAGACGACATCTCTGCCCAGGTCTACCCTCCCTTCTCTCTCTCCAGGAATTTCACTTTCCTTCTCTCCCGTGGTTCAGCTGCCAGCACACCTTTGGTCACCATGTTGTGTGGACTCCTTGTGGCCAAGGTCCTGGCGCTGTGCTCCTGGGCTGGGGGTCCAGGTGAGTGGGAAGGTTTGATGGGAGTGGGATGAGGGGGACATGGAGTTGGAGACAGCTTCTGTCCCAGGAAAGATGGCCAGGAAGAGGGAGCTGGAGAGCACAGAGGTGGGGAAAATTGTAACAGTCTACTTTTAATATTCATTATTTCTTGCAATGTTTGCATTTTACTTCGATGTTCTCTGCCCCCATTCAAAAGAAATATACTTTAGAGAAAAGACAGCGTCCCTATGCCAGGTTTAGCTTCACTGTCCATTCTGAGGGTAAGGAGGGTGGGAGGAGAAATCTGAGAGTCAGGGAGAAGGTTTGCAGGGGGAGAAGGGAAGGGTCAGGAAGGGACAGGACTGGAAGTAGATGACAGAGGAGCAGGGAAGGAAGGTCAGTAACAGGTATGGTGGGAACAAGGGGAGGCAAAGAAGGTAGGGAAAGGGTTCCTTTCAATTTATGAATTTCCTCCTCAGTCTCCCCCTCAGGGTCAAGAGGATACTGTGGGGGCAAGCAGTGACAGGTTCTGATGGCATCTGTCCAGCCCAGATCCCCGATCTTTCAGGTGCCTTTAGCCTCATCCTAGGACCTTGAATGACAAAATCTCCTTCCCTTTCCAGCTACTGGGAGCCACCTCTAGCCGTTGAGCACCACAGCCCTGTGCCCACGACAACTTCCAGCTCCTGACTACACCTGTGATAATCCTGCATCTGAGATCCACCATCTGGACTGGAGCTGACTGGCCCCCCATGGCCCCTTCCCCACTCACTCCAAAATAGCCACCCATGGAAGGTCTTGCTGCATCTGGTTAGGTCCTCACTCTGTAGGCAAAAGTCAAGCCTAGCACCTCCTCTAACTCTGCCTCCTTTCCTTCTCTCTGGACTCTCCCATTGCCTCACCACCTCCCCAAACTTGGCACTGTGATTTCTCACCTTTCCTCTGTTTCTTGCCTCTGCACTACTCGAGGGTCCTAGTAATGTATTTCCTCTTTTCCTAACATTCAAGCCTTTGAAATGAACTGTACTGGGGGAAACGGAGGGAGATGACAAGTGAATCCCATTGACTTTCCTCTCCTTCCACCCTTGGTGTCTTAAAATGAAATAAAAATGACCTTTCTTTAAGTTTAAAATTAACGAAGGCTGTAATCTGCTGAAATTTATTTCTAGAAGATTAAAAAACGAGCAGCTGCAATTAAAACAGCAAGAGCAAAGGGTTCAGCAGCCCAAAACATGAGCAGAAGACAATTAGTCCAAAATGCTTCCTTTGCAAATAAGTGTGTCACGAACCTGGAGACTCTGCCATCTGGTGATTGCTAGTGAAATAACACAACCACCAAGTTTGGTAAAGCAGAGTAACAATTTTATTGCTTGACATGCAATGGAGAAGGGGGGGGGGGGCTTGTGTCCTGTAGCCCCTTGCCCTTGGGTGGGGAGAAGGAGTTACTTTCAATGCAAATGCCCAGGCTGGCACCTGACCAACCAGCTACAGACTGAAAGTCTCCATGATGATGCCCTCCAGCTTCTGACCAACCAGCTACAGACTGGAAGTCCCCATGATGATCCCCTCCAGACATTAGGGGCCCATCGAAAGGTGGGTGATAAATAATATCAAAAAAAGAAAAACATAAAATGGAGCTATCTAGAATCTGAGTAAATTAAATAGAGTCAGGGGGCTGTTGAGTGTTGTACCCTAGGCATGTCCAGACAAGTGCTTGGGCACGCAGACATGTCCACCATAGAAGGAAAAAGAGATCACACAGATGTGCCAGATGCCACCCAGGATGGAAATTTGACCAATCACGACTTGACAAACTTTCCACCCATCAGAATTGCACTCACCAGAAACCTCATTTGCACAGAGCAAGCCTGAGTGTGACCTAACCTGCCCCTCTGTGTGCAGAAGCTCCCCTTCCAGGTGGCTGGAACACACAGCTCCAGTGTGTCCAGGCTGTAGTCCTAAAACCGTGAAACTCACAGGTTTCAGTTTCTTGGTGTACACCTAGCTTGGGAGACTGTTTACTCACTTGATCACTGATCTATTTCCAAGGATACTAAAGGATACAAATCAAGAGCCAGATGGAAGAGATGCATTGGGTTAGGTATGGGGAAAAGGCACGGAGCCTTCATGCCCTTCAGACATAGATCATCACATATTCACCAACTGGAAAGTTCTCTGAAGCCCCTCCTTTTTGTTTTTTTAAAGGGAAGCTTCATTACATAGCCATAATTGGCTAAATCTTTTGCCGCTGGCAATTGAGTCAACCTCTGGCCTGCCTCCCTTCCCAGGACGTCTTGGGGGAGTCGGGGTGGGGGAACTGCAATTTCTAACCCTCTATCACAAAGCCGGTGATTCTGACATCCAGCGCCCACCCTTTGGTGCTTCCTAAGTCACCCCATGAACATAAAAAGAGATTTTTATTACTCTCAACTAGGAAATTCCAGGGCTTCTGGGAGTTTGAGCCAGGATATGTGGAAAAGAGATCAAATAAGTATGAGAGAGATGCTGTGTGCTGTGTGAAGAAAATGGCAGGCTTGCCACGGTGAATGAAGTCAGCAGAAACAGCATAGAAAGTAGAAAAGGCAGATTTATTGAATTTCCCTGCAAAGTGATGCAAGGGGTGGGTGAGAATTTTCGCCTACATTCAGGGAGAAAGTTTGAAGTACTTTTTATACTCTGAACTTGGCTGGTTTTCTAAGATTTAGGAGTCAGATCTGTGCTGCCTGCTGACTACTAGCTGTGAGGCCTGATTATCTCTGCATCCTTTAGAATTTTCCCCTGCTTTTAATGGCCACAGGTCGGCTTTCAATGGCCACCGCCCTGTTTCAATGACAACCACTTGGTCCCCTTATCTGCACAGGTAACTCTGCAGTTCCCCTTACCTGTTTAAAACTTCCCATCCCTGTTTGCAAGGCAAGGGAAAGACTAAGTTTTTAAACCATATAAACTCCAGCAAAATACATATTTTGGTCATTTGAATGACCAAGTACATATCATAAATCACAATATCACAGGCAGGCAGTGAGTAGTTTTTTCGTTGTTGTTTTGTTTTAAACTCAAAAGGTCAGTAAGATGAAGTCTCGGGCACAAGATGGAGTCAGTTCAGTCATCTTGAACATCCCTTTTCACAGTCCTAATCCCGCATTCTCACATGTCTCCCCATCCAAAGCGACACTCTAAGGTGTTAAATATGTAGTCTTGAATCTGATGTACCTTTATGAAACACACAGTACTGTTTTCTGTGACTGTATTTTTTTTTACATTATAAATTTTATTTTATTTTTTTATTTAAATTTTATTTTTATATTCCCCATACAATTACAACCCCCTTATTTTAACCCCAATCCCTCCTTTCCCCGCCCCCCACTCCCCATAGAGTGTCTCTGGTTCATAGTTGTTTGTTGATTTTGATTTTTTCTTTCTTATAGTTATTCTTTTTCCTGGTCCCGTATTTAAGTTTTCTAGATTCCTGCTATGAGTGAGACCATCCGGTATTTTTCTTTTTCTTTCTGGCTTATTTCGCTGAGCATGATCCCTTCCAGCGCCATCCATGTTGCTGCAAATTGCATGTGTTTATCTTTTTTGAATGCTGAGTAATATTCCATGGTGTATATGTACCACATCTTCTTGATCCAGTCATCTATTTTTGGGCATTTGGGTTGTTTCCAAAGCTTAGCTATTGTAAATAGTGCTGCTATAAACCTAGGGGTGCAGGCGCTCTTTGGAATTGATGTTTCTGTGTCCTTTGGGTAAATACCTAGGAGTGGAATTGCTGGATCATATGGGAGCTCTATGTTTAGTAGGTCCAGAAATCTCCACACAGCTCTCCATAGTGGTTGGACCAGTTTGCACTCCCACCAACAGTGCAGAAGAGTTCCTTTTTCTCCACACCCTCGCCAACACTTGTTGTTGCTAGTTTTTTTAATATGTGCCATTCTCACTGGTGTAAGATGGTATCTCATGGTAGTTTTGATTTGCATTTCCCTGATGACAAGTGATGTTGAACATTTTTTCGTATGCCTGTTGGCCATTTGCATTTCCTCTTCAGAGAAGTTTCTTTTTAGCTCTTCTGCCCATTTTTTGACTGGATTATTTTCTTTGTGTTGAGTCTCATCAGCTCTTTGCAGATTTTTGTGATCAGTCCTTTATCATTAGTGTTGTGTGCAAAAATGTTCTCCCAGTTGGTGGGGTTTCTCTTTGTTTTTGTTATTGTCTCTTTTGCTGTGCAGAAGCTCTTTAATTTGATGTAGTCCCAGCTGTTGATCTTTGCCTTCACTATCACTGCGTTGGGTGATGTGTCTGTAAAGATGTCTTTGATGTGCATAACATGTAGTGTTTTGCCTATATTTCCTTCTATGTATTTTATGGTTTCAGGTCTTCTGTCTAGTTCTTTAATCCATTTTGAGTTGGTTTTTGTGTATGGTGTGAGGTGGTGGTCAAGCTTCATTCTTTTGCATGTAGCGACCCAGTTTTCCCAGCACCATTTATTGAACAAACTTTCTTTGCTCCAAAGCATATTCTTTGCTCCTTTGTCAAAGATTAGTTGACCATAAATTTGTGGGTTTATTTCTGGATGTTCTATTCTATTCCATTGGTTTGTGTGTCTGTTCTTGTTCCAATACCATGCAGTTTTTTTTTTTTTTTTAGAGGCATGTTTATTTATTTATTTATTATATTTGTTTGTTTGTTTTGTTTATACATGCACTGGGTACAGTCAGAAGCGCGGGAGGGTGAGAGAATTCACCAGAGCCAGAGTGGGGAGCAGAGCAGGCAGAAGGACTGAAGTACACTGCTGAGGGGAGCAGCGGGTGGCAGGAGAGGTCTGCGCACCATGTGGGATCCTCCTCCGGTGGCCGGGGAGCAGCAGGGGATCGAACCGGCGCCGCAGAGGCCGCGGGCAGCTTCGCAACCCAGCGCTCAACCGCTGCGCCACCGGGGAGGCCCCAATACCATGCAGTTTTGATGATTATGGCTTTGTAGTAGTTTGAAGTCTGGGAGTGTGATGCCTCTATTCCCTTCTTTTTTTTTTTTCAGGAGAGCTTTGTCTATTCGGGGTTTTTGGTGATTCCATATGAATTTCATCAATAATTGTTCTATTTCTTTGAAGAATAACATTGAAATTTTTATTGGAATAGCATTGAATCTGTATATCACTTTTGGAAGGATGGCCATTTTAATAATGTTTATTCTTCCAATCCATGAGCAGGGGATATCTTTCCATTTCTTTGTGTCTTCTTCTATTTCTTTTAACAGTGTTTTATAGTTTTCTTTGTATAGGTCCTTTACCTCTTTTGTTAGATTTATTCCCAAGTATTTGATTTTTTTGTTTTGATAACAAAAGGGATGGTTTTTTTGATTTCTTCTTCTTCAGATTTATTGTTTGTGTATAGGAAGGCTACTGACTTTTGCTTGTTGATTTTGTATCCTGCCACTTTACTGAACTGATTGATGAGTTGAATTAGTTTTTCTGTAGAGTTTTTGGGGTTCTCTATGTATATTATCATATTATCTGCAAATAGTGATAGTTTGACTTATTCTTTTCCTATTTGGATTCCTTGTATGTCTTTCTCTTGTCTGATTGCCCTGGCTAGGACTTCCAGTATTATATTGAAAAGCAGTGGTGAGAGTGGACATCCTTGTCTTGTTCCAGATCTTAATGGAAATGCTTTCAGCTTTTCACTATTGAGAATGATACTGGCTGTTGGCTTGTCATATATGGCCTTTATAATGTTGAGGTTTGTTCCTTGTATCCCAAGAATTTCAAGGGTTTTTATCATGAATGGGTGTTGCACTTTGTGTGACTGTATTTTTAACTTTTATAAAAGAAATTGTGATATACTTTTTTAACATGCTGGGTGTACATCCCCATTCCCTTGAGTTTCAGGACTGCTGCATGTGTTATATTTCCATTCCCCAGTGCCTCCTTCAGAACCCAGGGCAGACATGTTCTTTTGCCTGGTCAACCCTCCCACCCCCACCCATCACAGGCAGTACTGTGTGAATCTCTTCACCACAGTCTCTTGTGAGACTTCCTTTAGGATTTGTACCCAGACGGGCTTTGCTAGAATGGCAGACATCTAATTAATGCAGTCACCTTGTGCCACCTGAACCATGAATGTAGATAACTAGCAATTATGTGCTTCCTGTTTTGTATCTAAACAAAGCGTACAGCGCCATCTATGGGAATGGTTTTGAAAAAATAAAAGAGGGAGTTGATAAATGAAGCTGGTGATGGACCATGGTTGTTCTACATATTATTTTCTAAAGTTTTGATTATGCTTGGATTTTCATAACAAAATAATGCACACGCTCATGTAATTCATTTAAAACTAATGCAGACACTCGTGTGTGTTGAAGCCACAGATATTTATTTTTCATTTGCAAGAGGCTAAACCCAATCTTTCCTTGATTTATTGAATTTATACAACTGTAATGGGTATATAATCCATTACATTCATAATGGATTTTATGAGTGAACCCATTTGAGTGAAATGGTTTCACTCATAAAATACAGAAATATTGAGGTTCATTTAAAGAATTTAGTAGTAGGATAAAAGACTGACAGAAATAAATCTTCATTAATTCAGACACTAAGAATTAACTTTTCTGGCTTTATTGAGAAATAATGGACATAGGCTACTACAAGTTTAAGGTGTACAGTGTTAATTTTTTTTAATAGTCTTTTTTTTATTAGAGGCATGTTTTTATTTATTTATATATTTATTTGTTTTGTTTGTTTTTGCTTATACATGCACTGGGTACAGTCAGAAGTGCGGGAGGATGAGAGAATTCACCAGAGCCAGAGCGGGGAGCAGAGCAGGCAGAAGGACCAAAGTACACTGCTGAGGGGAGCAGCGGGGGGCAGGAGAGGTCTGAGCACCATGTGGGACCCTCCTCCGGTGGCCGGGGAGCAGCTGGGGATCGAACCGGCGCCTCAGAGGCTGCGGGCAGCTTTGCAACCCAGCGTTCAACTGCTGTGCCACCGGGGAGGCCCTACACTGTGTTAATTTGATAACTATTTATATATAGTATATATATTTTATATATAGTGTTTGCTAACAACTCTATCATGTCACATAGCTTTTTAATATTTTACCTTATCAGTTTTGGTCTCAAAATTATTTAATTCCCTTCACTATGTTTTTCAAATGTGTGATTAATTCATCCTTTAATATCCAAAAGAATTATTTTTCTTCAAAAAAGTTGTTATTATTACAGCATCTTCTTCTATCCAGTGTTGCAATGGAAAATCTGATACCAGTTTCGTTTTGGTCATTTTAACCTCTCTGTAGTGTTCCAGAATTGTGTCTTTGAAATTTTTATTACAACATGTCTTAATATAAGGTCTTTAATTACCCATTCTATTTGAATTACTTAAACACATTCACTCATGTGTCTTACATGTTTCTTTAAATTCTCAGTATCATTTTTTCAAATAGTTTCTCCCCTCTATTTATTTTTTTCTCCTTTTGGAATTTCTATATGTTGAATTTTTATTTCTGCCCTTCATACCTCTTATATTTGCATCAGATAATGTAAGCAATTCAATTTTGTTTTTCTTCTTTTCTTTTTTCCCCACAAACTCTTCCAAAAGAATGCAAAAGGAGAGGACACATCCTAATTCATTCCATGAGTCCACTATTACCCTGACACCAGACATCACAAAAATAAAAGTACAGGCTAATATAACTAATGAATGTATGTGCAATAATCCTCAGCACAATAATAGCAAACTAAGTCCAAAAACTATAAAAAGGGGTTACACCCCATAACCAAGTGGGATCTGTATCAGGAATGCAAGATTGCCTTCATAGATGAAAGCAATCAATGTAACATACCCTATAAGGAGAATAAAGGAGAGAAATCATATGATCACATGATGCCAAAAAATAAAACAAAATATAACATCCTATCATGATAAAAAATCATTTAATAGCTGAGGACTAGAAGGGAACTTCTTCAACTTTATAAGAGATATCTATGGAAATTCCATAGCTAAAATGCTTCGTGATAAAAGACTGAAGCCTTTCCCCCTGCAGTCAGGAACAAGACAACTCAACTCTAAAGGGTTAAAGCACTGATAAAACTTGTTGCAACAGATACTCCTACAGATGGTTGAACCTTGAAAACATGAAAGAAGCCAGTCACAATGAACGGCATATTGTATGACTGTTTTCCTCAAATGTCCAGAATAAGCAAATCTATAAGGAATAGAATATAGATTATTGGTTGCCTGGGGCTGCAGTGGGAGAAAAGGAAAGAATGGAGAAAAACGATAAACTGAAAAATAGCCTCTGAAAAAAATACCATGTCCTGATCCATGGAACCTATGAATATTACCTTATATGGCAAAAAGGAACTTTGCCTATGTGATCAATTCAGAATTTTGAGATGGGGCGATTATCCTGGATGGTATGGTTGGGCACTAAATGCATGCAAATATATGCATCCTTATGTAACAGCGTGGCCCCTGGGAAAAAGGGAAGTTTCAGGTTTCCGGGTGCCCCACCCAAGGGAGGGTAGAGCTGAGCAAGGAGAGAAGAAGCTGTAGAAGGGATGGAGGAAGGAAGGAAGCAGAATGAAGCCAGAAGGAGACCTGGAGGAGACACATGGAGCCGAGAGACACGTGAAGAAACTGCGCTTGCCTTTTGGTCGTGGACTGGGTGATACAGATGTGGGTGAGAAACCTGTAGAGAGGTTAACAATGGCAGCTTTTATCTTGATTTTGATTTTGCTCTTTTCCTCCCAGACTTGTCAGACTGTTTCTGACCCTTTTCTGTGGGTCCCCACTGGAAGGTACTTTGGACTTGTGGCAGGCTTTCGGGACTTGCTCTGGGCCAATCCCGTTTGGGTGGACTTTTACCCACAAAGGGATGGGTGACTTTGGGTGCTTGATTTAGAAACTTTGCCTTTCCTGTTGTTTACTAATTGTATTAAAGTTCCTTTTCGTTAAAGTATCATGTTTTGTGTTGATGTGGCGGATGGCAGAACCTATTTAGAACAGGCAGGTTGTGGGGTCTGGGGTGCCCCTCACCCTGCCTAGTAACACCTAGAGGGAGGCAGAAGGAGAACTGGACAAATATACAGGGAAGGTCACGTAAGGTGGAGTGTACAGGGACTTGAAGACGCTGACCTTGAAGGCTGGAATGATAGTCACAGACTAAAGAACGTTGGCCCCGTTGGAAGTGGGGAGACAAGGATGACTTCTTTTCCCTACAGTGTCTGGTGGGACCACTGTTTGCCCAGTTCCATGACATTTGTCCAGTGCTACTTATATCAGATTTGTGGCTCCCTGAACTGTGTGAGTGCACATTTGTGTTGTTTTAAGTCACCAAGTTTGCAGTAATAGGAAATTAATACATTAATATTGGTTGTGGGGGTAATAAAAATGTTCTGAAATTGGATTGTGTTGAAGGTCTTACAACTCAGTAAATATACTAAACTCACTGAACTAAATCAATGGATTGATTTTATTTAAAAATATTTTTATTGAGTTAATATTGGCTCACATCATTGTTTATTAGATGAATCAATTTTATATTGTGTGAATTAGACCTGAGTAAGGCTTTTTAAAAACATTGTGACCTTGGGTTAAGCAAAAATTTCTTAGATATGACATAAAAAACATGATCCATTACATATTGGATTCCAAAATTTAAAACTTATGCGCTTGAAAGATACTGTCAAGAAAAGAAAAAGGCAAACCACACACTGGGAAAATTATTTTTAAAGCACATATTTGATAGAGGACTTATCATTATATCTGACTATATGAAGTGTTCCCAAACTTCAATAATAAGAAAACAGAGAATGAGGAAAAAATCATTGATTAAGATATAATGACTTTGGGGCCTCCCTGGTGGTGCAGGTGGTTGAACGCAGCACTGTGAAGCTGTCTGCAGCCTCGGCAGTGCCGGTTCAATCCCCGCAGGCCTCGGAGCAACCCACAGGCGAGCAGACCTTTCCTGTCTCGCCTGCTGCTCCCCTCAGCAGTGTATTTCATCAGCTTGCCTGTTCTGTTCCCTGCTCTGTCTCTGGTGAAACCTCTCACCTCCCCGCACATCTGGCCTATACCCTGGTTCTTGTATAAATAAAATAAATCTTAAAAAAAGTATTGATTTTAAAGAAGATATATTGATGGGAAATAAGCACAATAAAATAAGCTTGGTATCTCTGTAGTCATTAGAGAAACACAGAATAAAACCACAATGAAAACCCACCCCTGACAATATTGAAAGGCCAGCAAGGAGAGGCAGCAGCTGCAGCATTACCGGTAGAAATGCAAAATGGGTCAAGTGGGTCACCTCCCTGGCTGGGGATTGAACTTGTGCTGCAGTAGATGCAGATTGCTTCATAGTGCTGATGCTTAACCAGACCTCTCCTGTCACGCCCGCTGCTCCCCTCAGCAGTGTAGTTCAGTCAATCTGCCTGTTCTGTTTCCCACTCTGTCTCTGGTGAATCCTCTCATCCCCCGGCCCTTCTGTCCTGTACCCTAGTTCTTGTATGCATAAATAAATAAATCTTAAAAAAATATTTACTTTATTAAAAGCAAAAAAAAAAAATGCAAAATGGTGCAGCACTTTGGAAAACAACTTGCCAGTGTCTTTAAAATGAAAGATAGGGTCTCGCCTGGTGGCTCAGGCGATTGAGCGCAGTGCTGTGAAGCTGTCCGCAACCTCTGCAGTGTGGATTCGATCCCGCTGGCCAACGAGAATCCCACATGGTGCAGCAGACCTCTCCTGTCTCGCCAGCTGCTCCCCTCAGCAATGTTTTCCGTCAATCTGCCTGTTCTGTTCCCCACTCTGTCTCTGGTGAATCCTCTCACCTTCCCGTGCATCTGGCCTGTACCCCAGTTCTTGTATAAATAAATAAATAAATCTTTAAAATAAAATAAAATGAAAGATAATCTTACCATAGAACCCAGAAATTCTACCCCAGGTTATTTGTCCAACAAGCCTATGGTCACACAAAAACCTGTATACAAATACTTGCAGTAACTTTTATTTGGAATAACCCCAAACTGGAAACTGACCTGAATGTCCCTCAGCTGGGGTAAGGATAAGGAAATTGTGTTACAGCCACACAGTGGGATCCAATTGAGAGACAAAAAGGAACTCCTTATACACCCAGCTGACAACATCTCAGATGCACTGAGCTAAATGAACAAAGTCAACTTAATATGCTACACGGACCATTCTATTTTTATTATATTCTGGTAGAGGCCAAACTCTAAAGGGAAAAAAAAATCAGATCAGTGTTGCTAGTACTTGGGGGTGGGCAATGGGTGACTACTAAGGGACCTGGGGAAACTTCTAGGGGGAATGGCACGCTTCTATGTCTTGATCATGATGGTGCTTAAAAGTCTATATGGGTTTGTCAAACTCCCAGAACTTGTTATTGCAAGGTTGAATCTCATTCTATGTCAATTAGACCTTAGTTTTCTGAATGGATAAATGGGTACAAAGAAATCAAAAATATAATGTTGTGTTGAAGTATTTCATACATAAAAATTAAGAGTGTACAAGTATCAAATCATTATGTTAGACACAGGAAGCCCTCAATTACATCTCAGCAAAATGTCTAATGCATACACATTTTTAGAGATTTTAATAAACCCTTCCAAATTTCCCTCCAGAAACACTGAATCTAGTCTCTACTTCCTCTCCCAGTGGAAAGAGGGTGTGTGTGTTCTTATACCCTCTTTGGCACAGCTGTCAACAGTGATCACAATTTTCAAAATGCTTTACTTGGTGAGGGACACACAGTTGGGGGGTTCATAGAAGCATTGATCGCAAGCACACAAAGCCCCCACAGCAAATAAATGAGCCCCCTCCCCCAATCTTGAAGCCATTTACTGTTCTGATGGAGGAAAGGAAAGAGGAAAGACACCATGTTGTTGAGAGGGAAGATAGTTTTTGATCTCGAGGACCTGAATGAAGACAGGGGACAAGCATTGAACAGGGGTGAATAAAGAAAACCTAGTATGCCTTCAGGGAACTGAGAGGGCTGAACTGATGATGGCATTTCATGCCCCCAGTCGCAGTGCTTAGCACCATGTACAGCGCGTAGGACTATAAGAATGAACAAGCAAGTGAATGAACAAACGAGCATGTTGAGACTAAAAGTTCGGAGTCAGCAAAGATAAAATATTCTTGAATTGGGATTTGAGCGTTTCTCCTCAGTTTTAGACTGTGCCCATGCAAACTTGAGGAACTTGTATTCATCTACATCCCATCTAAGGAGAAGAAATTGACCCAGGTGAGTAAGAAAAGCACACACAGTTATGGGGGTCCACCTGGGTCCCCATACCCGAAAAGAGTGGATGACACAGCTCCCGGCCATCAGAAGTCTATCCTCTGACTCTTATTTCTGGGGCCTAAGTGAAGGGTGGGGTCTAAGGCCAAGTGCTGGGTCATTTCAGCTGGAACGGGGCGGCTGTATAGGAGAGATAGGGTTGAGGGAGAGGAAGTGGAGTGGGCTTGCCTATGTGCTGGCTGGGGGCCAGAACTAGGAGTAGAAGGGGCTGGGGGTGTGGTTTCTGGAAGAGGTGGGGGAAGGGAAGCATTGCAGTCTTTCAGGAAGCCTGTAACAGGGACTCTGAGTCCGAACAGGCTGGTGGGTGAGTAGAAGCCACAGTGGGAAAGGCAGAGAGTGATGAGAACCACACGGACCAGCAAGTAGCAAAAGGGAGAGGCAGTGTGTGTGTGTGTGTGTGTGTGTGTGTGTGTGTGTGTGTGTACACGCACCCCCACAAGTAATGGCCCAGGAGCTCCTTCCGGAACTAAACATTACGCTTGGAGTCTTATAATTTGCATCTTTTCTCCCCCTATGTCACTCCAACCGTGACAAAAATAAGACTGCATGTGAGCACATAAGGGGTCATTTGTAAGTGTGAACATAGTGACCAGGCAGGAGTTGGTCAGAGGGAGCTACAGGGCACCAGAACGAATGCATCCTGTAAGGAGTACATGAATGAGTAGGTGAATGAGTTAACAAGAACCTCCTTGGGAATGTATGTGAAAAATAAAGATTTCCACATTGCCTCATAGCCTCTCGTGGCCTGATAGCCTCCATTCCCAAGTTTCTGAGCCCAGAAGATTCCAGGGAAGTCTGTACCTGAGGTTCTAGAAACCTCACAAGTGTTTGCCAGATGGATCCTGTGCCACAGACCAGGAGGTACCCCTTTAGAACCACCTTCCAGAAGGGAGTCAGAGAAGCTGAGGAGTCTTCTGACCTTGCCATCCCTCCCTGGGCTGGGGGCCCCCGACTGGGTGGAGCAGCCACACCTGCCTGAAGTTTCTAGGAAGAGGGCGGAAACAGCCACCAGCACCGCCCTCTCCTTGCTCTGAGGCCCCTGCGGTCTGTTGGTCACAGTGGGTCCCACAACTTCCTCACTTCCCTAAATGGGCAGCTGCACTTTTAGAACCCTGGGTCTGTCCCCAAGTGGCACATAGGTGCTGTAAAGATCTGGGGCCCTTGCCGTGGCTCCCCGGGGTGTCCTGGCCCCCTGCTGGCCTGAGACTGTCCAGCTGGATGATGCCATGGCCCCCACGTTGCCCCTGCTTCTGCTGCTATGGTTCCAGGGCCGTGTATCAGGTGAGAGGGCTGCTGGGTTGGCGCAGGGGGGAGGAGAGGGCCTTTTCCTTGTCAAGTGAGTTTGTTTAATGCTTACCAGGATGGAGGAGGAGATGGTTGGGGCTGACAGAGTATCTCCTTACCGGAGACCGGAGAAGCCTCCATCCTGATATCTGGCCTCTGACAAAGCTAACCCAGGCCTCAAAAACTGAGATAAAACTTGGGATCCTCTCTGCATGGGCCACTTTATCTGCCAGTCTCTCTCAGGACCAGGGACACTCAATTTCCTCACACAAACTGTCTTCCCTTGGCCTCTGCCAGGAAAGCCCTTTGTGGTTCTTACAGAAATCATTGCATCATTTGTGAGCCCTTTGAACTCGCTTTTCTTTGGAATTCTGGGGCCATCACCCCCATTTTGTACCGCCTGTCTGAGGGAAGCAATCCCTGAAGGCCTCTCCCACCTCAGTCGCCAATGCTCCTTGAAGGGCCTCCACAATTCTCCCTCCCTCGCTGCCATGGCAGCCAAATTACCACTTCCTGTTCAGTTCTGGGCTTGGTGGGGTTAGCATAACCCACTCCCCTGTGCCTGTGAGAGGGTGGAAGGTGGGCACGAGTGAACACAGCCCAGAAACCCTTTGCAAGGTCATACCACCCATGTTCCCGCCCATGAGGCCCTTCCTCCTCTGAGGACAGAAGAGTGTCTCTGTCCTCAGTGAGCAATCCCAGGGAACTCCAAGCCTCCTACCCAACAAATAATGGAGTTGGATCATTACATTTAGTTAGCCTGGGACAGAGTACTGCTTTGAGAGGGTGTTACCTTTCTCTGAGCCTCAACTACAGCGAGCTGCGCTGGAAACTGAGGCAGAGTCTTGGCCACGAAGCACCACTGGAGAAGTCTGGGCAACCTGCATTGGAGGAAAGGAAGCAGGCCCTGAGCACCTGCTTCATTCAGGCACTGTCCCGAGGCATGGTTCTCACAGCCAACCTGGGCTCGCCTTAGGTGAGCTACTCACATGTTTAGGCAATGGCATAGCGTGCTGGCCCTTATTTAGACTACAAAATGCAAGCTTTCCACTCTCCAATGGGGAGAAACTTTTTTTGTGCACTTGTTTATAAAGGGCTCTGGGGGTTTAGAGGAGTAAGAGTTGATGTTATGGCAGACAAAGGGAGGGACCGCGTGGCAGCTCCCTCCCCCAGCCCCCCTCCCTCCCTCCAACTGCTCTGCAACATATTCCCCATTCTCTCTATTGTCTCCTCATCAGGTTAGAATAGGAAGTACACCAACCACACCATATTCCTGGGCATAAAAAGTAACAACTTAAAAAATAAATAAATTACTTTTTTTTTTAAAACAAGCAACAATGTATTGTAGAAGAATAGTACAGTTTGTACAATTCTTTGGTTGGCAGCTCTAGGAGTTTGTATGCACATTTCATCTATGGGTTTTATGTGACTAGAATATTTTCAAATTCAATTTACTTTTTTTTTTTACATTTTAAAAGAACAGGTTTATTAGAAAAAGGAGAAAATAAAAGAGAGTTACCTGCATAGTCTGTGGTGGGCAGAAGAGCTGCCTCAATTTGCTTTTTAAAAGATTTTAAAAGTGAACCTATTTGTGAAATAAATAACTTCTCAGAATGTTTTCAAATATTGAATTTTCTTATCTACCTGTTGTTTTTGTTCTGCACTTTCATAACTTTATGACTTGTGTTTGCGTCTACACTTCCGTCTCATTGAAGGCAAGACCCGGGTTTTCCCCAAAACGCCCTGAAGCTGGGCCTCATCACTCCCCACCCCTCAAACCAGAAAACACGGTGATGAAAGGAGCAAGGGCCTGCATCTGATGGGGATCTCTGTGTCTAAGAGCTGAGTCTCCTCGGTTAGATTGGGGGGGATCCTTGAGGGCTTTGCCTGTGACTCCGCCATCAAATTGCGATTTCCTAGGGGCTACCCCTGTATCTTCCCAATCATTCTCAGACTCCTCAGGGGCACAGGACGATTGGCTTGCCCAGGTAGGAACTCCCAGAGGGCAGGGCTAGCGCTTCTCCACAGCCCGAGAGCTCCCTGAAGGAAGGGCCTGTTTCCTCAGACCAGGAGCTAGCAGTGAGGCCTGGGTAACTCTCCTGCCACACTGAGGAGTGCTCCCTCAGTCTAGGCTGCATTTCTCCCTCAAACTGTGAGTATGGCAACAAGGCAGTATCCACCTCCTCTCCCTTCACCACAAGTTTTGAGATTCAAGATACCTCCTCCCCCCACCCTTTCACCTTCTCAGCAAGTCCTATTTCCCCAGGTGCGCCTGCTGAAAGCGTGTACTCCAGAGTGAAGCTCTTTGAAGGGGAGAGCCTATCTGTGCAATGCTCCTACAAAAGTCGCAAAAACCATGTGGATGGAAAGGTTTGGTGCAAAATCAGGAGGAAGAAATGTGAGCCTGGGTTCACCCGGGTCTGGGCGCAAGGGCCACGCTACCTGCTGCAGGATGACATCAAGGCCAAGGTGGTCTATGTCACCATGGCGGCCCTTAGGCGTCAGGACTCTGGCCGGTACTGGTGCATGCGCAACAGCTCCGGGACCCTCTACCCTTTAATGGGCTTCCAGCTGGAAGTGTCTCCAGGTGAGCAGGCCAACCCAGGGCTGGGATGTGTAGGGGGAGAACTGGGGAGGGAGGGGGGGAGGTGAACACAGGTCCCTTTCACCTCAGCTACCAAGAGCTATAAGATTAATAATCCATCAATGGATAAGGTGCCTTGTGGTGTTTTCATAGACCTCTTCATTGGCGTTATTGTTACCATTTTACAGATGAAGAAAATGACATCTAGAAAACATTATGTGATTCTGACTTTGTCCAAGATCACACAGCTAGAGAGTGGCAGATAGAAGTTTCCAGCTCAGGGCTCTGTTTTAGTCACTCATCTGTCAGTATATATCCTCTGACTCCCTGGGACACACCAGGCACTATTTGAGGCTGTGAGCATAATGTGGTGAGTGCCTGGGAGATGGCAGGCAACAGCACATCATCAGATAATTTCAGTTAACAAGAAATAGTCTTAAGAAAACAAAGCACATGTAAGGAATAGAAAGTAACTCAGTGGTCGGGGGAACGGCTGAAGTTCTGGGAGTCAGAGACAACCTCCTGAGCAGATGAATCAAACAGAGCCCTATGTGAAGCAATCTCTCTAGACCTGTTGAAATGTGAACTCCAGGTGTGAGCAACGGTATATTCAAAGGCTCTGAGGAGGAGCTGGGCCTGTACCAGGCAGGCCTGTGTGACTGGTCCATGTTGAGTAAGGGGCACAGTGATAGGAGATGAGGTGGGAGAGCCCAACAGCAGCCTTGAAGTCCATGAAAGGGAGTTCGAGTTTTATTCTAAGCACAAGGAAGCTATTAGAGCACTTAAGAGAAATATTGTGGCTTGTCTTTAAGGTTTTAGTGGTTGCTGTGGGGAGGATGGATTGTGGAAGGATAAGACCCTGGGAAGAAAGCTTTGTGCACTTCCTGGCTGGAAGTGACAGGGTTTTGGAGTAGGGTATGGGCCCTGGAGAGGGAGAAAAGTGGAGGCTCAAATCTATGCTGCTGAGACTTCCCGCTCACCCTGTATGTTTGGGAGGTAAGAAGGTTTGCTCATGTGGAAGTGAGTTATCAAGGATGACTCCATGTTTTTTTTATTTCATCAACAAGGTGAATGGTAGCGCCATTTATTGGGTAGGATAAATCTGAGAGAGGAGCTGGTTTGGAGCAGAACCATTAAGAGCTGTATTTTGTCATGTTAAGGTGAAAAGTATTTTCTAGAACCCAAGGTAGAATGAAGCAGGCAGTTGGTATATGGTCCTGGAACTCAGGTGAGAGGGTGGAGTGGGGGACATATATGAAAGTGTCTCTGAAAAGACAGTTTAAAATCAATGGGGTTAGGGAAATCTATAGAGGGAGAAGGTAGATGAGTGGTTGCTTAGGGTTAGGGGGAAGGAAAAGAAGATACAAGGGCCGCAGCTGGAGGGTGAAGGTTTCTTTTTGAGAGAGGAAAATATTCTAAAACTGACTGTGACGATGTGTGCACATTTCTGAATAGTCCAATAACTATTGAATTTGATGCTCTAAATGGACATGTTGTAAGGAATGTGAATGACATCTCAGTGAAGCTGTTTAAAAAGCCAAGAGGGCATAAAAGCTCTCTCTTGGGTATAGAAAAAGAAGAGTGGAGAGCCAAGAACCAAGTCCCAAGGTTCTGTGAAGTTTTAAGTTTTAAGACAGGAAAGGTGAGGAGCCAGTTAGAGAGCTGGGAAAGCAGTCAATGATGCTGAAATCCATCATCCCCCTTTCCTTGTGGCTCTAGCCCAACTGTGCCCCCCTCTACTGAATATGACACCTGCTAAGGCTCAGATGTAGGGTCAAATCTCATTCGTCCTCTCTGGTTCTGATTCAGGACCCAGGAAGTAGTTGAAACCAGTTTACTCAAGCCTTAACCTGTAGGAATACAAACAGGAAATGGCCTATTTTTCTTTTAGAGTCCCCTGTTGTGCTACATCTTCCCTCTCTGAGCAAGAATTTGGGGGTGATCCCCACTTTAAAGACCTTTTTAGTTATTAGGAAATAAAAAATTATCAGTCCTGTAAAACCCTAATCTCCACTCCCACTTGAAGACTGGATTTTATGGTTCAAGACACTTGAAGTGGGGAAGGGGAGGTAGCCCGCTGCCTAAGCCCCTTCCTTCAATTCAGTAAGTGGGGAAGAGGGGTTCTTAGCAGTCACCTCATCCTTCTTCTCTCCTTCTCCTACCATCTTGGTGTATGAGGCAGGAATGAAAGGAAAGCGAAATGATTCTGTGACCTCACTGGCCCTTGTAGAAGATCTTTGTGTTGGATGTCACTCCTTTTCTGTTCAGCCCTATGAGATCTCCGATGAGGTGGGTTTCCAAATGCTGGCTCTTCCAAGGCACCTCTCCATGAGTTCTTTGGAGAGGCCTTTGAGGGCATCTCCGCTGTTGAATAGGACGATGTAGAAGACTTGGTTCCAGCTCAGCCTCTTTCCCTATCCCCATCACCAATGTTCTGGGTTCTCTTACTCAGGAAGGTAGGCACCTTCCCTGGTGACCATTTGGCACTCAGGAAAGCTTCCTTGCAGTGCCCAGCTGTGTAATACCATAGCTCCCACTATCCCCTACCATCTCTCTCCAATTTTCTTGTTCTCAGCCAAAATAGACTAAACACTGCCCCCAAATTGAGACCCCACAGCTCCTACAACTCCTTCCTTTTGCACCATTCAAACATTAATGTTCTACCAAATGGCATGGCAAAGGGCTGGGTTGGTGGATGAGGTTAACAGAACCAGCTTGGATTCTCTGTATGTGTCCCCAAAGAAGGCATCTGACCTGCCACTTGTGGTGTTCTTTGGAATTGGGATCTTTGATGGCTTCGTTGTCCTCATTTCTGGATCCCAGTCACTAATTATGAGCAACTAGAAAAGTCCCTATTCAACACCTTTTCAATGTTTTGATGCACAGAAATCTTTTTTGACCCACAGGAATGAGGCAGGTCTGGAAGTGAGGAGAGGTGAGGTGGGGAGGGGAGTGTCCCCTGAGCCCAAGTGGGGACAGTGAAGGCTCAAAAAACATGAAAGTCTCTTCTTTCTTTACTGTGCCTATTTCTTCTTCCCTCATATCACCCTCTGAACACACACACACTGGATCGTGATACTGAACAATGGGGTGCTTATAGCCATGCAACACCTGAACAAGCCCAGGAAAGACATGTGAGTCAAGATTCAAGCACCTAAGAGTTTACTCACTAGCCAAGGATAGGGAGGGAGCTCATGCTTTAAAGATCTTTTCGCCAAACTGGGGAGAAGCAGGAATTTATATGGGGGTGAGTAATGACAAGGGGGAGAAGTTAAAGGGTCTGCATTAGCAGACCTTAGGAGAAATAGGACAGGGGTGGGGAGTGCAGGGTGTTACCGGAAACTACACTCACCCCCTTTCACATCTCAGTAGAGCTCTTACCGACTGGATCTGTCATGGAACTTGTTTTTTACTATGTTAAAGAGGGTGACTTAAC
This sequence comes from Talpa europaea, assembly GCF_964194135.1. Classification (NCBI taxonomy): domain Eukaryota; kingdom Metazoa; phylum Chordata; class Mammalia; order Eulipotyphla; family Talpidae; genus Talpa; species Talpa europaea. The sequence goes on from NC_140068.1 coordinate 89,965,723, forward strand.
CCTTGTTTTAGTTTTTTTTTTTTTTTAAAGATTTGTTTATTTCTACAAGAACTGGGGTACAGGTCAGAGGTGCGGGAGGGCGAAAGAGTTCACCAGAGAGAGCGGGGAGCAGAACAGGCAGACAGACCGAAGACACTTCTAAGGGGAGTAGCAGGCGAGACAGGAAAAGTCTGCTGCGCCATGTGAGTTTCTCCCTGGCCGGCCAGGAATTGAACCCGTGCTGCAAAGTCTGCGGAGAGCTTCACAGCGCTGCATTCAACCCACTGTGACACTGGGGAGGCCCAACCCTTGTTTTAGTTTTACCTCCATCTGGGTCTCAGCAGATTTTGCCTGGTTTTCTATAGTTTTTTTCTTCAGGAATAGAGCAAGAATAGGGCGCTTCTGCTTAAAAAAAAAAAAAAAAAAGACAAAGAAACAAGGATAGAGCAAGGATGAGCAGAGTAAGGATGAGGAACTTAGGGTTGTTTGGCCTGGGCCTAGAGACAGTCTCAGCAGAATCCCAGGTCCAAAGTCCAGGGGGAAAGACAAAGACAGGCCCCCGCCAGCCTCCAGACAAGTGTGGGACACCAGGATCTGCTCCCAGCAGGCCGCCCAGTTCTAATGCTCCTCCCTCTCTGGACCCTCAGCCCCCACGACCAAGAAAAACACGCCTCTCACACACCCGGCCAACAGCCTCAAGAGTGACATTGTCGTCACAACAGACCCAACCCCCACCAGCGTGCCGGTGTTCACACCTGGGCTCCTCACCTTGGCCAGACTCTGGCCTTCCACAGCCTCGGGGACCATCAGACTGAGCACCATGACAGGCTACAGCTTCACTGGCACCAGCACCTCCCCAACAGGGCCCAGGGAAACTACGGAGTCCCAGACAGCATCTCCCAGCCCTGCTGGCCCGATGTCTACCTCTACTGAGGCCGGGCACCTGCGCACCCGATCGCCCACTGCGGGAATGTGCCACACCAGCAGATCTCACCTCAACAAAGTACCCCCCATCAGGTACCGGGGTCCTGGTTTGAATACACTTTACCAGATAGCAGTTGTTGGTGTCTGTGCAGATCTCAGTGTGCAAATGTCATGTCACACCTGCCCCTGTCACTCCCTACGACCTCAGTCTGGCCTGTTGCTGAATGGGAGTTGGGACTGGCAGCTGGAACGATGTGACATGAAGGATGGCAGTGGGCAGTGAGTGGCAGGATGGGGCAGCATAAGGGTCTGTGGGTGGGGAAGGGAAGGGAGGAACAGGACAAGAATGGCAGCTTAAGGAACAGGAAGTGGGAAGTGAGGGATGCTTTAATTTTGGGTTTCCCCAGAAGCAGACTCTGAGACAAGGATTTGAGTCTTATTTGGAACACTGGCAAGAGCTTTGGGAAGGGGGACAGGCGGGGATGGTGACCAGTGGGTTACTTCATCAAGTTGGCTGAAAGAAAGAATTCAGTTCAATCTGTGGGCAGAAAGAATTCAATTCCTTTGAGGGAACTCTGTGGTCCGGAGTGAAACAGCCCCCTGAAGGGCAGAGAAGCTGGGGTGTTCATACACCCACACTGCCTGCCACGTGTGGCATAGAGGGTGCCAGTGACGAGAGAGTCCAGGACAGAGGATTACGATAGAGGGGATGTTTGAGAGCCATCCAAGGCCACACAGGTGGCACCTACGGCATCTATGACAGAGGACGAAGGTGGGAAGAGCCAGCCTCGGGAATCTTGGTCTGTGCTGTTACAAATGGGGTTCTCTCTAGCATCCTCAGCCATGAGCAGACATGAGGGGAAAGGGAAGAGAGGTGCTGTCATGGGGAGACGCTCTCATCCACAAGGGGATTTCCTCCCCTCCCCTCTGAGCATCTCCCACAGCTGGGTCCCCACAGAAGAGAGCCCTCACTCCCCAGGGAGCTGTCAGCATTTTCACTGGTCCAGCTCCTCTCCCAGTGGCATGCAGGGGTGCAGGAGTCTGCACTCACTGCCCCCCATCCTGGCTCCTCAGGCCCCAGGATCCTTATCCTGTTGTGCTGGTCGGGGTGCTGACGTTCCTGCCATTGCCCGTGATGCTGATCGTGGTCTATGGGTTCTGGAAGAAGAGACACATGGGAAGTGAGTAGAACCCACCCTCCCTGCCTCCTGAGGGTGGAGCATGGGGGAGGGGTGGACGCACTGTCCAAAGGGCCTGACAGTATGTGGTCCCCAGGCACCGAGTCCTCACCTGCGTCCAGTTGGGTGGATCGAGATACACCCAGATGAGGGATGCAGGTGGGCAGGCAGGGACAGCGCAGCTGGACACTTGGGGGATGATCTGGTTCAAGTGGGGTGAGAGATGGAAGAGGGGCTGGGGCTGGCCAGGAGCTCAGGAGCAGTGCCCAGAGACCGGCACATCCTCATCTCTGCCCTGGTTCTCACAGGCTACAGCATATGCAGTGACCCGGCAAGACCCTGGAAGGACCTACCCAGAAGACCAGAGCCTCTGTGGAAGCTCACTTGGTCCAAGGCCACTTAGCTATGGAGTGGGGCTCTTCTCCCAGAGGGGCCCAGGATGCTGGAGGAAGAGTGAAGATGGGCCTGTCTGGACCGGGGCCAGGCTAGGGGTGAGGACTTGTGCAATGCTGGACTCGGCCTTCCCAGAACCAGGGCTGCTCTTCACTTGCTCAGTTCCCCCAGGCTGCCAGGAACTTGGGGAGGGACGCAGGGCAGGGGGCACCCAGCAGGAAGTCTCAGGGGAAGAGACTAAAGAAGGGGTTCCACTCAGAGCCACAGACCCTGGGGCCCTTGGATAGCAGAGAACCCCGATAATGCTGTTTACAGAGACCCTCCACTCTGGGGAGCCTGTGGCAGTGACCGTGGCCCTGTCACTACTGAGCTGGGGGAAGGGGAAGGTGGACAGCTAGAGCTGCCCTCTCTCCACCCAGGACCCCGGGTCCTCAGCCTCCTGCTGCTCCACTCAAGTTTCCCATGTGCTTGGGGAAGGAGTTCCTGGGTCCCAAGGCCTCCTGGAAGAGAGAAACAGTGACTAAGAGCTTGGGGTCTGAGAAGGCTTGGCAGCAGAGGACCCTAGAAATGTCCAATTCCCCCCTCCAAGTCATATGTCCTCGCTGGGTCTCTGCTTGTGCTCTGCCCTGATCGCAGCTGCTTGTCCTTCAGTCCTGGGAGCCAGCACAGCCCACACTGCCACCAGGACACCTGTGGTCGGGCCATCTAAGAAAAGCCATGACCTAGTGCTGAGAGCCCCTCAGCTGCAGGACCAGCCTGTGCCCAGACTGGTGAGCAGAGGCTGACATCAGGGATATCTCCCCCAGTTCCCATACTTAGGTCCCAGGTCTGAGCTCACACAGGTGACTGCGGCCTCTAGAGTACCCTGGAGGAGAGGCTGTAGCTCAGAGAAAGGGTGGCTCTCTCCATCCCCCACTGCAGGGGGCTCATTTTCTCCTGGGGGAAAAGACCCACTTGTGACACAGCAAACAGCCTGAAGGAGTGCTGGGTGGGGGAGGGGAGGGTGCTGCCAGGAAGCCTGAGCAGGTGCCTCTCCCACATCCGCCTGCCTCACCAGCTGGTGGCTCAGATTTGGCCTCTCTGCAGTGAGGGCTGGAGAATAGGGACGGGATTCCTCCTCTGGAGAGGGGTACCCCCAGCCTGGAGGAGTTGGACCAAGCATCTGGGGATAGATGTGGAGATGCCACCCTCTGCCTGGGTCCAAGGAGAGCAAATGCCATAGCAGGAGAGTGACATGACCCTGTGGGCAGCGGTGGGCACCACTCCAGGATGGGCAGGGAGAGAGGAAGGGGCAGGGGCTAATCCTGGAGGACAGCAGAGAGGAGACTGCTCTTCCCTATGTCTGGGGAAGATTCTCACTGAGGAACAGACAGGGACAGGCCTGATGCCTGTCTTTCTTCCTCTTCCTCCCCCTCTCTGCCCTCCCTCTCTGTCTCGTGCGCGCACACACACACAGTGACATCTGCCCTCCCCATCTGGAGGGTGTCACCACCACTTTCATGTCTAACTAGAGGGCCTCTAAACCTCCCTGGGTAACAAGAGCTCCCCAAAAAAGCTCCCCGCCATTTGTGATCCCACAATAGTCTGCCGGTCAGAGACCAGGGGATGTCCCCTGTCACCGAGTGACCCTCTGCAAGTCACTAACCTTGCCGGGCCTCCTTTCCCTCTCCCGTGAAGGAGAACACTAATTCCTACCTCTTAAGACTTTTCAGGATAAAATGAAGTAACGTGATTCTCACGCAACACAGTAAGTGCTAGTGATGGGCAGTCCCCGATGTGTTGTCTGGCTCTCATGGTGGTGGTGGCGTTCTACAGTTAAGGACTTCACACCCTATTTCCCTGCCTTTTCCCTCAAATGGAAGGGTGGAGGCCCCAGGTGACGGGTTCTGGACCCTGCAGAGGCCTTCGCCATGTCTGGTGTCAGGCAGGACAGCTGTTACAGTGGCCAGTGGGCCCTGTTTGCCCAGGATCCACGGAGCCTGCTTCCTCGTGAGCTCCATGGTGCTGGCATAGGAGGTACAGACCCCGGGCCAGCTCCTGGGACCTGGATGGCCTCTTTGGATATCCAGGTCCGTGGGGTCTTTCCCTCTCAAGCCCCTGGCCTTGTCCTCCCTGTTCTCTTTCTTCTCAGAGCTCTAGCAGAGGCAGGGCAAGCGGGAGCATCAGGCAGGCCAGGGCTGCTGTCGCTGGCACTAGGTGAACCATTAGAGCTTCCCGAGTGACAGAGGATGATAGTGAGCACACGTGCGAAGGGCTTCCTGTCATGACCCTGGGACAGCTCAAATAAAGATAGCCTGAAACCCATGACCTGCTCAGTTGTGCTATGGAGGATGTGACACCGTGGGACACACTCTCCTGCCACAAGGCCCACATATGAGCCAGAGGCGCCCAGAGCTCCCAAATGACTGCAGAGGATTACACCCGGGTGGTGGCCACCATGCCCTGCTACCTGACCCCTTCAGGCCTCCCGGGCCTGTGCCCGGCGCTGGGAGCAGTGAGGTGGCCCAGGGCAGACCTTCTCTTGGGGTAGCCCTTGGCCAATTCACCAGGGTTCTGAAGCTCTGGTGTCCCCTGGTCCCCCAAGCAAGTCCTGAAGGTCACCAGGTGCCCTGAGCTTCCTGTGGCCACGGGCAGCCGGGCCTCTCCTACAGTGTTGGGGTCCTCAGCATTTGAAACCTCCTGTGCTAATCACACCAGAGTCTGAATCCCATACACCCCACCTGCCACATGGATGTTTACAGGTTTGCCCTTTCCTTGTTTGACTATTAACTAGAAGCAGCCGTGCCAATAATTGTTTTTCTCTAGCTCATGTAATGACAATTATTTTTTTAAATGTGCTCAGTTAGGGTGGTCATTCAAGAAGTGCTCATGGCAGGCAGGGATCTGGGGATGCAGGGGTGACAGGGGATGGAGACACCCCTTTTTATTTCCCCACTTCTGCCCCTGTCTGACCCTCCGCCCCTCTGATGACACACTCCCTCTCTCCCTCTCCAAGGGCCTTTCCTCTGCCACCATTTCTAGAAGTGGCTCTTCATCTTCATCTCCTCTTCCCCCAGGCCTCTTGGGATGGCCATGATCCTCGGCAGGCCTGGGCAGGATGTCTCTGACCACTGAGGACCCTCCAAAAGGTCTCCTAACTCTCCCTCACCTTCAGCCCGTGCTTTAGTTGGGTGGGGAGGAGAAGTTGAGGCCTGAGAGGAAGTGGTAGAATAGAAGGGAGAAAGAGGAAGGAAAAATAGGTCCTAATTTCACCAGAGTTTCTTCCTGGGCTGTCATAGTTTCCCCATCACAGTGAGGGGGACACGGCCTGGCAGGGGAAGGCAGCTGGGCACAAGAGAGCCAGGAGTAGCTACAGGATTCCCCTGGACTTGGTGCAGGCCCAGCACTAAGGCTGTTCCAGGTCCAGATGTAACATCTGCATCTGGAGGGTCCCTGGTATAGCCCATGGCCTCCCCCTCCTTCCAAAGGTCCCCACATCTCCAGCAGAAGCTTTTGCCTTCCTCAGCTTCTTTCCAGGCAGTGTGGAATTGGAGGGGTCTGCACTGAATCTCTCCTTTGGCTTCCTCTCCTTGGGGGGCTTCTCTGTCTCTCACTTCCCTCCCCTGCCTCAACTCAAGAAGAGGGCCCAAGAAGAGGGCCCTGGGAGACCACATACCTGCTGCCACCTGTCCTGCTAGTGATACTGGCCTCAGGTGGGGGGCAGAGGAGGAGGGCAGAGGGAAGGGAATGGGGTGAGGGGAGAAGGAGGTGGCAGGAGAGGGGACAGGAGGGGGCTTTGTGCAGCAGAGGGCAGGGGCAAGGTGGTGCTATGGCCAGAGGCTGGCCCTGGGGCACATTCTAGATGTAGATACAAAGAGTGGATACCCAAGAAGGAAGCCTTATCTCACAGCTCTACAGAGACAGTTGGGGGACTCCCTGGCCTGAGGGTTTATTCTCAGGCTCCTGGGAGCACAGGCCAGTGTTTCTGCAGGCCCTGAGTGTGAGACAGTCTCTGTGAGATGCCTATACTACTGACTCCTCCGCTTTGCCCCCTCCAAGGTTTAAACAAGGTGAAAATTTGGTGTAGGGAAGGAGCACACCATTCTGCCTTGTTAGTCACCAGTGTCAGGTTCTGGCCAGATTCCTGATTCTCTACCTAGGATGACCTCCACGCTGGCTACTTCACTGTCACCATGACTGAGCTTAGGGTAGAGGACTCAGAATTCTGTGGGTGTGGAATTGAAGACAAATAGCTATTGCAAAAGTCCACGAAAGTGCAGCCCGGGGAGCTGGCACTTATGACAAGGCTTGGTTGCCACTGCCCAGCTTGAGAGACTGAAGTCATGGGGGCAAGAGAAGAGAGAGGAGGAGCGCTGTTCCTTGTCCTTGGTGGCAAGGGGAGGAAGAGGGAGGAAACAGAACTCATGGAGGTGGGAGGCCAATCTGATTAGAAGCCTGGCGGTCAGGGAGAGGGACAGTGAATGCTAAGTTAGAAGAGAGCCTGTTTGGGAATGCAGATAACCATTTGTGTTAGAAGAATTTACATTTGCAGGCAGCTGTAAGAGAGGGAGTTAGGGCCACCTGCTGACCACCTGCTGACCCAGAGGACAATGGCCACAAGCGCTCTGACTCTTGGGAGGCACGTTTGCTTAGGAGATGAGAGCATGCAGAGGATTCAGAAAGAAGACAGAGAAGAAGCTGCCAGCAAGGCAGGAGAAAGAGCATTATGCCACAGTGCGTGGTCAGGGTAAGCTAACTGCTGCGAGAAAATCTCCGTAAAAGTTTTTCCCTCCCTCCCATCATGGCATAATGCAGGTGGCTGAGGAAGCTCTGCTCCACACAGTCACTCCGGACTCGGATTCCTTCACCTACTGGCTCTGTTCTCTAGATCCTCGGAGACTTCTGCTGGATCCCTTACATCTGGGCAACAAATAAGAGAGGTGAAGGAGAAGACTGAAGGCTGCTCAGGAGGTTTTGTGGGCCAGGCCTGGAAGCAGCAAACTTCATTTCTTCCAGAACCCAGACAACTACTTCTAACTGCAAGTGAGGATGATGATGCAGTCTAGCTGTGTTCTCGAGAAGAAATTATTTGGAAAAAAACTACTTAATTTCTTTCAAGGGTGAAGACATGGCAAAATAAAAGTTCTTAAAGTAAATTCTGAATCCTAAGGCAGCTTTCCTAGGATTCAGAAATTTAGCCTTTGTTCTTTTTACTGCTATTTCCTCTTCGGAGCAAGCTGCTTTCTCTTCAGAATTTTTACTGACTTTCTTTAAACAACCCCCTTCTACTCTGTACTGTGGCTGTCACATGTGTGACCTATAAATAGTGGGTCTCGTGATGACCCTGTTTTTCAAGAAGTTTTGGGAAAACCCGGCCTGAAACAAACAAAAAAATAATAAATAAAATAATCTGAGGCTTTACTCTGTCACTCAAGGAAACACACACGAGCACATTTTCAGAATCCACATCGGTCTGGCTGTCAGTGGGCAGCCCCCTTCTCACACAAATCCCCAGTCAAATCTCTCCTGGAGCCAGGGTTCCTGGCTCTTCACCCGTTGGTCCATCCCCAGGGGTCCTCAGTGTCTGCACTGAAGCAGCCAGGTCTTCTCTGCCAAAACCTCAGAGGTCAACACTTGGGCCTGTGGCAGCTGACAGTTTGGATTCTCTATATCGACCTGGTCCCTAATATTTTGGGTCTGGTCATTTGAGGAGTTGAGATATTTGAGTTTAAGGGCATGGTTTGGAGGTAAGTGGCAGGAGATTGGTTAAAGGTAGGTTTTGCTACATGACAGTCACCCTGGAACACAAAAGGAGGTGATCACATAGGAAACTTCCTATAGTTATTGAAATATTAGATTTGCTTCCCAGTGCCCCACAAAACATTACTGCTGGTAGTGATTAGGTATCTCATGAAAAAAAATCCATGTTGTTAATATAATTCACCCAAATATTTTAATGGAAGGAAAAATAAGGCAATTGAGCATCATAGTTTACAGGAATCAACTCTTGAAAACTTTCATAATATTTATGCATAGGAGGCTGACAAATCATCCTATAGCTACATCAACAAATACCATGTAGATATTACAAAGAATGAACTGAGGGGCCCTCCTTGGTGGTGCAGGTGATTGAGAGCTGCACTGTGAAGCTTTCCGCAGCTTCTGCAGCGTGGGTTCCATTCCGGCCGCCCGCCGAGAATTCCACATGGTGCAACAGACCTCTCCTGTCTCACCCGCTGCTCCCCTCAGCAGTGTGTTTTGTCAGTCTGCCTGTTCTGTTCCCTGCTCTGTCTTTGGTGAATCCTCTCACCCTCCTGCGCATCTTGCCTGTACCCCCGTTCTTGTATAAATAAATAAATCTAAAAAAAAAAAAAATGAACTGAAAACTTTGTCTGTTAGTATGAAGAGATGGCTCAGTTCTATCAAAAGAAAAAAATGCCAGCCACAAAAGAACATATTAGCATATGAACTCATTGGTTTGTGTCTCTGTGTGTAATCACAGGAAAGACTAGATGAACACACCAGTATAACACCAGCTATTATCTTTAGGGAATGGGGCTAAAAGAGCGTAGGAAAAAATCCACTTAATATATTTGTTAAGAGGTCTGGCTCTGGTTCCAGGCTTAGGTCTAAATCTATCCTCCACCTTTTACCATCTGTGTGAGCCTGGGGAAGTTACATCATTTCTCTCAATGTCAGTCATCTTGGACCATATTATTACCACCACGTGAAATATTTGGACCAGTGCCTAGCACTAGTAAGCTCTCACTAAATGCTAATGTCTTTTAGGTGGTGAAATGATGAACAACGCTTTAGAAGTAATTTTCATACATTTTTTTTCACATGAAAGTTAGTTGAACATAGTTTCAAAGACTTTTTTAAGTGCTGAAGACATTTTTTATGGTTGTTCTTATCCATAATGTGGCTGATACTGTCAAAATCAATGAATCTGAGGCTATCCGCTTTTTCTCAAGGATATGGAAGTGTACATTTTCAGAATCCACATATTATCTACATTGTATTTATTACTTACATAATTTAATATGTAGTGCTGTTCTTTTTTTACAGATTTATTTATTTATGCATACAAGAACTGGGGTACAAGCCAGAGGTGTGGGGGTGAGAGGATTCACCAGAGACAGAGTGGGGAACTGAACAGGCAGATCAACTGAAATACACTGCTGAGGGGAGCAGCGGGGGAGGCAGGAGAGGTCTGCTGCGCCATGTGGGTAGCTCTCTGGCTGGGGATCGAACTCATGCTGCAGAGGCTGCAGATAGCTTCATAGGTTGCTTCTTTAACACCTTGAACCACCAGGGAGGCCCCCTGTAGTGTTGTTCTATCTTGAGTCTTACTGTTTCAATTTTACGTCTTTTTAAATTATCTGATTTTTCTAAATTGCAATTAAAAAATTCTGCTTAAAGAATTTTGGAAAAGTGATCTATTTTTTTTACTCAAATTCAAGCACAAATTGTAATCCAGAGCTCTGCTGATTTAGAGTAATTTTAAAAGGCTTTCACAGCCAGACAACATCCCTAAGAGCTGTGTTAGGTGCACACTGAGCATGGTATGTTCCCTAATTTGGTCCCAGAGTGCCCAGTGTGCTCAGCTGTGCAGGGGAGGACAATGACAGTCCGGGCAGGACAGGGAAACAGCGCCACCATGTGGATTCTGCTCACCCTAGGGGTGGATCGGCCAACCCTGGAGGAACTCTTCTTTCCAGAAGGGCTGGGGTTCTCTTGTGATCCTCTTTCATTTCCTTTTTTTTTTTTTTTTTAAAGATTTATTTATTTATACAAGAACTGGGGTACAGGCCAGATGTGCAGGAGGGTGAGAGAATTCGCCAGAGACAGAGCAGGGAGCAGAACAGGCAGACGGACCAAAGACACTGCTGAGGGGAGAAGCGGGCCTGGCAGGAGAGGTCTGCTTTGCCATGTGGGTTGCTCCCCAGCCAGCCAGGAATCGAACTGGCACTGCAGAGGCTGTTGACAGCTTCATAGCACTGCGCTCAAGCTGCTGTGCTACCGGGGAGGCCTTCCTCTTTCATTTCTAAGGACACTGCGCTTCTGCTCATGGCAAGACCACTACTCAGTTGGCAGATGTCTGGTCAAAGTGGGTTCCTCCGACCTCTCAAGTTACCCTCAGAAGTCCAAATCTGCCATTCTGGCTGGGATGGACAGATATGTTCCTGAGTCTTGCTGATGACTCATTTGAGTCACTTCCTACACTCAAAAATATTGACCTTCAATCCAGCCACAGATTTACAACAGCTGTATCCCTGTCACATGCAGCAACAGTAGAGCTTGTTGTTGAATGTGGCTTCCCAGTACACAGTATAGTACCTGGCACAGGGCAGGTGCTTGGGAAGCATTTGTGGGATGAATGGACGTGCCCCTGGAAAAAAGTGCCCCAGATTCTCCCAATTCTACTTAAGAGTGGCAGGAATGCTCAGAGGAAGGGAAGTTGCAGGCTAGATTGCGTCTAGAAACTCATGGTCCCACCAAAGGGCTCAACTGTAGATCATTTTAAGGGAGTTTTCTGCAGAGAAGTTGGCGGGACAGGGGAACCAGCCAGGGATGGTGATAAGGACAATGATGGGAGCTGTCAGTGACCCCAGGCTTGCAGAGAAGGAAGGAGAGGCGATCCTGGAGCCCTGGGCACGGGGCTGCAGACAGGAGCTGTGTTACAGAGGCAAGCACCCCTGTCCACTCCACTCATGTGGGGGAGGAGAGGGAAGTAACAATCCAGTTTTTCTCCTAAACTCCAAACTCCTGCCAGTATCTCTCATTGGCTGGACCCAGCAGTAAGCCAGTGACTGGAAACCTGGATGGTGATGTAGCAGGGCCACGAGGCTCCCAGGATAGAGGGACTCAGTGTGAGAGTGTGGCTTGGGGTGGGATAGGCATGGAGAATGATCTACATGGAGGTCAAGAATGTCAAAGGCAAAGGAGATGAGGGCTGGAAGGACACCAATTATGACTTCTGGGGGTCAGACTCAATGGAGAAGTTGGAGAGCATGAATAATGAAGCCACCCCTAAAAAAGTAAAAGCAGAAATGAAAATCATGATTGAAGGGAGAAACAGACATGTGAGGGATAGTCCTCCCAGGCAAGAATGTGCCATGTGGCCATGGAAGGGGAGGGAAAGGCAGAAGACACTGGAAAAGAGAGGATATAGGTGAGAACACAAGTTCCAGGGCATCAGGGGAGTAAGGGAGGGTGGCATAGACAGTGAGAAAGGGAAGGAAAGGGAAACAGGGAAGCAGAGGGAGAGGGAGAGCATCTTGGAAAAGTAAAACAGAATTCTGGGATGATGGTAGACAGGAAGAGAGAGGAATATTTTGGAGACAAATATCTATATATTTATACTTTTTTGGGTACTTAACAATGTGCAGAGCTTTGCAGATCCATATGGTGAAGCCAGTCTAGAGAATTAAGATGCTTGCCACGGCCATGCAGTTAGGAAAATACAGAGCTGGGTTGAATCACAGATCTATAAGCAGGGGAAGTCTGTGCTTCCATGCCTATTCTGGTTCCAGTTCCTGTCACACCCACCTTCCAGTCTCCACACTTTGCCCCACATGCAGCCCAGACAGCTGTCCCTGACCAGTCCTGGGCTAATCATGTGGCAAGTGAAGCTCCCGCACTTCTGCTTAGCTCTGGGATGGCTTGTACCAGCTTCACTCCTGGGTCCCTTTTTACTCCCGGGTTCCTGACCAGATCTTTAGATTTGCAATCCTGCTTCCCTTTGGCCTAACCACCACTTGCCCCCAGACTGGCTTCCTGTCTGCCTGCCTGGGACCTAATCCAATCCAATCCCAGTCCATGATCATGCATGTACACACACACAGACACACACATACTCTCTCTCACACACACACTCACGCACACCACTCACACAGGACATTTTAATGGGGTTTTCTGCAGAGAAGTTGGCGGGGCAGGGGAACCAGCCAGGGATGGTGATGAGGACAATGATGGGAGCTGTCAGTGACCCCAGGCTTAAACACCACTTGCCAGAGGTGTCCTGCCTGTAAGAGAAGAGTTATTGGCCCTGAACAGGGACTGAGATTCTCAACTTAGAAATGGGAGATGTCAAGAATGGGAGAACCTGACCTGGAAGTGCCAGAGAGTGAAGGTGCAAATGCCAAGAGGTGGGAAGAGGGTGAGGTCGGCGCGGGGTCAGGGGTGAGAGGATGGGGATTGAAGGCAGAAGTTTGGAACCAGGATTGTGAGATCAAGTCAAAGCAGGACTGGATCAGAGAGGAACTTGGAAAAGGGACATCTTAGTGTCTGCTTGTCAACAGATGACAATTATGGGCTCAGATGTTTGTGGTTGGTGGCCCCAGACAAGAGTGGGGAGTGGATATACCCATGACTTGCTCCAGCCCACTGCTCAGACAGGAGTGAGCAGAGACATTCCTGGGTTGGGCTGGTGGTGTGTCCTGACAGAGTCTGGGCTGTTCCAGCTTTGAGAGGCCTCTTCCCAGACCAGCTGTTCTGCTGCCTTTCCTCTAGCACAGAGCTATTCTGGGTGCTGGCCACGGTCCTGACCAGACTCTTCTAGCCACTCAGGTTGCTCTGGAGTTGACAATAGACGCTTCATCAAAGAAGACATACAGATGACCAACATGCTTATGAAAAGAAGGTTCACCATCACTTATCATAGGGAAATGCAGATCAAAACCACAATGAGATACCACCTCAGAATGTTCCATATAAAAAAAACCCAAAAAAAATATGTTGATAATGGTGTGGAGAAAAAGGAACACTTGTACATGGTCGGTGGGAATGTAGACTGGTCCAGCCCCTATGGAAACCAGTATGGAGGTTTCTCAAAATATTAAAAATGGATATGCCATAGGATCCAGCAACTTCACTTCAAGGTATCCAAAGAATAAAATATCTACCCAGAGAATACAAAATTACTAAGGTATACATGCACTCCTATATTCATTGCAGCACTCTTTACAATAACCAAGTTATGGAAACAACTTACATACCCATTAACAGAGTAATGGATTAAGAAAATGTCATATATATACACCATGAAAAATTACTCAGCTGTAAAAAAAGATGAACTCTTGCCATTTTCCACAACATGGATGGAACTGTAGGGGATTATGGTAAGTGAGATTAAGTCAAAAAGAACTAATATGTAATGTTTTCACTCACATGTGGAATGTAGAGAAAAATAACAAAGGAACTGACAAAATTAAACCAAAATAAACCCTGCGAACATGACTACAGAATTCAGGCTGTTAGAAGGGGAGGGAGGCCAGGGGAGTTAACAAAGGGGGCAGGAGTCCAGTAGCCTATGTAAAGGACTATAGACACTTTGTCAGTGGGGGTGGTGTAGTGACATATATCTGAGAAAGTGTGAAGCTTTCCCCCTAAATCATGTACAATAGATCAATGTTATCTCAATAAGGGGGGGCGGGATAGTGTAAGAGATCTAGTTCTTTCCCAACTGAGCTATAGATTAAATGTAATACCAATAAAAAAAATCTAGCAAGATATTTTGTTGTTCTTTTGGCTGGGGTAGGGGTGAAGAAATTGACAAACTGATCTTCAAATTTACATGACAAATAAAGCCAAAAGCATTTTGCAAAACAAGATAGTTGGGTTTTCCACACCCCTTGACTTCAAGGCATTATGAAGCTATAGTGAGTAGTCAAGATGACATGATATTGGGAAAGATGCAGAGATCAGTGGAACAGAATGGGCAGTCAAGAAATAGACCTCACATCAATGAATTTTTGATAATTTTTTCGAGGCAATTCAATGGAGAAAGAAGGATGGTAAAAGCAGAATCCTCTGGCCCATGAGCCTATGCTGACTTGAGGGCAAGTAAGTCTGAACAGAGGCCAGGATTTTCCTTTCTGCATCTGGAGCCAAAATCAAAAATGGATGAGTCAGTTTCAAGCCCAATGGACCAGTCAGATTCAAGCTCTCCTGCTTCAGTCAAGGGCTTCAGTTAATTATGCAGATTGAAAATGGAAGCAAGCTGATTGGTGTTAACTGGATCAATCAGACACTTAGGATTGAAAAACGGTCCAATCAGGCTTGTAGGGTGGGGGACCCTGAAGAGGATATAAGGCAGAGCAATAGCCAGGATCACTCATCAGCAGTCAGCCTCCAAAGAGAGAAGAAATGCTCAGCAGCCAGCCTCTGAAGAAAGAAGGAGCATTCAACAGGTAACCTCCATAGAATTCAGCAGACCTCTGCAGATCCCAGAAGACTTCCAGACCTCTAGATCTTTGTAGACCTTCACAGAGACCAGCCACTGCACCTGCCTCTGACATCACCTTTATAGATCACCGTTGACCTCAGCCTGGTGTCTCAAAGAGCTCTTGGTTATTGGCTTATACCAATAGCTCACAAAGAGCTATAGCACTGGGATCTCTGACACCACTCCTTGGTGACTGGTGCTGACTGGCACTACTGTTCAGTGACTGGCACTTTGTCCAGCCACCTTTGAGAGCTTTCCATTGTTCTGGTTCTCTGGCACTGCCTCCAGGTGCTGTTGAATCCATCACTGTCTGGTCCAGTATGTGGTACTGTCCAGCCCAGCCTTCAGACTGTTGCTGTGGTGTCACCTCTGTGGCCCCACCTATGAGCACATCCAGCTGCCATTATGAGTTGGACACTGATGCACTGGCTGATGTGCCACCAGTCCCAGGCCCTCCTGGATGTGACAGTGCCATCTTGCACAGGTGGCCTTTGGAACTATTGGAAATTACAGACACTATCCGGGGTCAGGCAGCCAGGCACAGTGGCCTTAGGGACTCTTTCCTTTTCCCCAATCTCCTGTTTGTTAAATAAACCTCACTGTTGTTGGTGAGGCTCACCCTGAGCCTGGGTGGTGTCTTGCAATCGAGTACATATAGGTGAGAACCTGTAGACAGTGACCTGTCCCCCATCTTGGCCCTGTTTTCTCAACAAATGTTGTCAACAAAATTGGGCACCACAAAGAGAATCACAAATCATATCTTATGTGACATGCAAAAAGAAAATAACCTGAAAGGATCATAGACCAAAATGTAAAACCTAAAACTGTAAAACTTCTAACTGAAAATACAGGGGAAAATCACTGTACTTTGAAGTATTTAAAATTTTCTTAGCAGAATACAGAAAGCACAAATCATAAAGGAAAAATCAATACACTGGACTATATCAGTATTAAAATGTATCCTTTGAAAGGCACGGTGAAGGAAATGATAAAACAAGCTACAGTCTGGAAGAATGTTTGTAAATCACACATATGATAAAGGACTTGTAATCCAGAACACATACAGAATTCTCATAACAAGACAATGAAAAAAATGAACAAAATTTGAACCAATACTTCACCCATAAAGATATGGCAATTAAACAATGAAAAGATGTTTACTATCAGTAGCCATTCGGAAAATACAAATTAAAGTCACACTGAAATGTCCCCATAAACTGTTTGGAACAACTTAAAAAAAAAACCTGAGAATATCAAGTCTTTTCAAGGAGGCAGAAATGGTACAGACACTTTGCAAGACCGTTTGGCAGCTTTGATAGCATTAAATATACACTTTCCATATGACCTTGTACTCCTCCTCCTAGGATTTTGTCCAAGGTAATGAAAACAGTTGACCACACACATTATATGTACATGAATGTTTATAGGGGGTTTATTTATAATTGTTCCAAACTGGGAACAATTTAAAAGTTCATCAGCTGGCAAATGGATAGATAAACTACCTGTGGTTCAGCCATAAAAAGGACCGAAGTACTCAGAAACAGTATGAGAAGTTCCTGCAATGTATCCCTACAACACAGGTTCATGCTAAATGCATTGTGATAATTTTAAAAAGCCAGACTCAGAAGGCTACATACCTTGTGACTCCATGTATATGACATTCTATAAAGGGCAGGGAACTGTAGGAACAAAAGTTAGATCAGGGCCTCCCTTGGCGGCGCAGCGGTTGAGCGCTGGGCCGCGAAGCGAAGCTGCCCACAGCCTCTGCAGTGCCAGTTCAGTCCCCGGCCACCAGGGAGGGTCCCACAGGGCCAGACAGACCTCTCCTGCCACCCGCTGCTCCCCTCAGCAGTGTATTTCGTCAGTCTGCCTGTTCTGTTCCCCGCTCTGGCTCTGGTGAATTCTCTCACCCTCCGACGCTTCTGACTGTACCCAGTGCTTGTATAAATAAATAAATAAATCTTTAAAAAAAAAAAAACTATTAAACAAAAAAAAAGTTAGATCAGTAGTTGCCAGGACCTGGATTGGAGAGAAAGGGACACAAGGGAACTTTTTTTTTGGCTAATAATATGTTCTCTATATTTTTAAAAATTAATTTATATCTATTTTACATCATTGTTCATATTTAAACAATGTTTGCTTTTCTTTCCCCCACTCAGGTGTAGTCCCCATGGAATTTCCTCCACCAAGGCACCTGTGCACCATCACCTCAGTCCCCTGTGCTCCTCCCTCCCTCCCTCCTGTCCTCCCTTCCTTTGATCCCTCCCCCTCCCCTGCAGAATGTCTCTGATTTATAATTGTCTGTTTGTTTTTGTTTTGTTTTGTAAAAAATGTTCTATATTTTGATTGCGGAAGTTGTTACATGGGTATATGAGTTTGTCAAAATTCATAGAACTGGACATCCCTAATGGTGAATTTTTCTTTATATAAATTATATACCAATAATTCAAACTTTATAAGAGAATTCCATGGGAGAGTATTTGTAGGGGTTTCAGACCCCTCATTCCTGAGGATCTTAGGTCAGAGCTGGGTGTTTGACTCCCCAAGTAAAGGACAAAATTAACTTCCCAGCTCCAAACGCCTTTTCTGTCAGATGGTAGGTGGACAGTAAACATAGGAAATAAATGAATAAAAGAAAAAATAAGGAAATTAAAATTTACTCTAATGAGCTAAGGGCCGCTGTAGGGTCTTCCAGCCTCTCCTGCCACTCCCCTAGGGATTCCTTCCTCCCTCTGCCATCCCAGACTCCCTGGGCCATTTTACACATCTGGGCCTTTGCACATGCACATCCCTGTGCTTGGATCATCCTTCACTGGGCCACTCCTGCAGAATAAGGAGACCCTTAACCCCAGAACTCCAAGAGATGTCACATTTTGTCCTGTCCCAGGAGTTTAAGGTATGTGAGTCTGCAAAATAATGACGTGTGAGGACACAAACACAGGAGGTGCCCAGGTGTGCAAAAGAAGCTAAAAGGACAGGAGATTCCTGGGGAGAAAATTCTCCCCCTGGTGAATGGCTCATTCTCCCTTTCCCTGCTAACTAGGATAGCTGCATTTGTTAATATTTGTTGAGTGCTTGCTGTGTCTCTCGTCCTGCTCTAAAGCACTCTGCCTGTAGAAACCCAGTTACCCTCCCCATCACCCTGCACGTTATTATTCCCATCTCATGGATGTGGGAACTGAGCAAGAGGTCATGGAGGTGTGCTTGCACCACAGGCAGTGAGGAAGGAGGGACTTGAAGCCATGAAGTCTGGCTCCAGAACCAATTTCTTAACTATAGTGATGGTGGCTGGAGGGGAAGACCTGGGGGAGGTTGGAGGGGTTGGAGGGGTTAGAGGGGCCTGGCCTCCAGGCTCTTCTCCCTTCCTTGCAGGGCTGCAATTAGGATGGTGGGTACTGCTGCTGGAGCCCTGGGACACCGTGAGGACAGTGATGTCTGGGCGGCCTTGGGCCCCGACTGGCCCCAGCTTTTGGGGTCTCCCTGTAGCAGGACGGGTGGCCCCTCAGAGGTCTGGATCCTCAGCCTCCCGCAGCCAGGCTGCAGTGTCTGGCTCCTCCTCTCCCCTCCTCCCACGCCACAGCCCCTCTCTGAATCAGACCCCAGTGCTGACTGTTGCACAATCCTCAGGAGCCAGTTCCTGTGGCAGGGCAGAGCCTGATGTGCCTGGCCCTCTCCTCCTGTGGCTCCAGGCAGCCTGCGCCTGCCCTTCGCAGGGAAGGGCGACATGGAGCGTCTCTGGCTGCTCATCCTGCTCTCTCTCGCAGGTAGGACCTCCTCCCTGTGCCGCCCACGCCGTCTTTCCTTCTTCCTTCAGTGTGTGGTGGGCGGCTGTGGGAGTGCTAAGTTGAATTGCGAGGTGGTTGAAATTCTGCAGGTGCTGATGTTCTCTTTCCCACCAGCCCCATATTCATGCTTGGCCTCCTCCTTCTCTCCCTGCCTCCCTCCCTCCCTCCCCATTAGCAGAACTGCTGTTAGGCTCTTCACGCACACGGAGGCATAAAGGATGGTGGATTCCGGTGTCCACGTGCAGAGAGAAAGAGTCTGATGTTAGCATCACAGGCATTAGTTAGCAGTTGGAGAAAGTTTGGGGGACACTGATAAGAGCCCCTAAAGTGATGAACTACTTAAGCGTAAGACTAGCCCTGCAGGAGTGGTAGGGTGGGGGCAGGAAAGGAAGGAGAAAGAACCCAGGGCTGAAAAAGTGCATCTTTGGGGTGCCCCCTCATTCTCTGAAGAGCCCCTTGTCCTCATTCCTGAATGGGAGGGGAGGAAGCTAAAGATTTCTGTCATCGAGTTGGAGGAATTGACACCCCAGATTCTTCCATAGAGCTGCTTTTCCCCATGGGGGAGGGGAGAGTATCCCTTGTTTCCTCAGAACAACAAACCTGGGTGAGAGGAGGGGCTGTTTCAAAGGAGCCTTGCTCCCACAGCTCCTTGGGAGCTGACGTAGACAAGGTGGGGTGCGCTGGGCTTGCTACAGGCAGAGGGGTCCACGGGGTGATGTGTGAAGCAGACACTGCTCATCAGGTCTCCAAAAGGCAGGCCACCAGCTCCAGATGAATCTTTTAACTTCCTGTCACCATATGGTTAAATATGGGTGAAGAGGACACCAAGAGAGGGGGAGTTGAGGCAGAGTCCTGGGTCATTCCCCTGTAGCTTGTACCCTGGCAAGAACCTGATGCTATAACCCCATCTCTACTACCCTGAGGGGGTCCCCCAAATAGCAGCCTCATGTCTCCTCCAAAATAGCTCTGAGACAAATTCCTCCTCATAGGGAAACAAAACCACAGAAATAGGGAAGCTGGAAGCTAAAGGTCAGACAGAAGAATGCAGAGTTGGTCCAGCGTGGGCAGCTGCAGAGTAAGCAACCATGGCCGGGCAGCGGGGGGGCCCAGTCCAGGCCCCTGCACAATTGAGCCCAGAGTTGAGAGGGACACTGGCCCTCTCCCCTGAGATTGAGAGGGGAGGGGGGTGGGTCTTGGCCCCATGTGACGGGGTGAGGTGTGCACAACAGGACTGGAGGGAACATCAAGACCAAGTGTCTCTGGAGATAAGCCCAGAGAAGCTTAGTTACTTTTCCAAAGATGTCCAGCCAGGCTAACAGTGATAAAGGCAGACCTGGGGCCTGGCTTCCTGGTTTCCAATTTTCTGTAAACAGCTGCCTGGGCTGTGCTACCTTCTGCCAACTAACATCAGAATCTGAGCTCCTAAGGGGTGGGATTTCTGACTCTCTGGCTCATTGCACGTAGTAGGCATTCACTAAGTATTTGGTAAGTGAACGAAGGAGTAAATGAGTATCTTCTCTGCAGAGCTGTCCCAGGCCCACAACACCACAGTGTTCCAGGGCACGGCCGGCCAGTCCCTGCAGGTCTCCTGCCCCTACGACTCTTTCAAGCACTGGGGGCGACGCAAGGCCTGGTGCCGCCAGCTGGGTGAGGAGGGCCTGTGCCAGCGGGTGGTCAGCACCCACCGCTCGTGGCTGCTATCCTTCCTCAAGAGGCGGAATGGAAGCACTGCCATCATGGATGATGCCCTGGGGGGCACACTCACCATTACGTTGCGGAATCTTCAAGCCCATGATGCTGGCCTCTACCAGTGCCAGAGCCTGCAAGGTGGCAAGGCTGACACCCTCGGGAAGGTCCTGGTGGAGGTGCTGGCTGGTGAGTGGGCCGCTGCTATGCCTCTGGCCTGCACCCTGGGCTGGGGCTCCATCTTTCGTGTCTGTACACAGATCCACCTTCTGGGCTTTCCCGGACCCTAAGAAAACCCACAATGTGAATCTCGTCCTTCCACTCAGGGTCGCCATGAATGGTTATTCAGGCTGCTCACTGCATGAGGGGCCACAGTCCCCCCATCTCCAGGCTGTTTCCCTTGGTGCAGGAAGGGTCTTTTCTCTAATTTGCACAAGCCATGAGCAGGCCAGCTGTGGTCCTGCTGCCCCATGCAGCTTTCTACATTGGCTAGGGGGTTACCCCATGGACACGGTAGATGGTCCTCAAAGAGTAGGAAGAGAGTCACTCATTCCTCACTCAGCCACCCAATGGGTCTACCAAGATAAATTAAGCACCAAGCTATGCAGAAAAACAAGGCTAGGAAGGAACATTGCTGTCACCTGGGCAAAAGGCCTGACCTCTTTGGACCTCCCTTCCTCATCTTTAACCGGGAGGTGTCTATTCCGCTGACCCTGCAGGGTTCCGTGGAGGCACAGAGGAGAGAGCTAAAAATGCTTCGGGGTAAGTGACAGCCCGAGTCTCAGCCTCCTGGAACTCGAGCTGACATGGGGTCCTCATTCCAGGCTGTCAGGGTGAGTCAGCCTGAGGCTTCTGCTTGTGTTTTCAAAACGCATCTAAGTCTCCAAGGAGATGATCTCCCCACTATGTGGCCCCTCATCATGGAAATGGGGGTTCAGAGTTGTATTTGTCTAAGGTAAGGGGGAGGGGAGACACCCTGCCCTAGGCCCTCTGGCTTTGACCATCTTCTTAGCGGGAAGGCAGAGGAGGGGCTGAGATGGGAATTTTCAGTACTATTTGGGCTCTAGCTCAGCCGACTCCCAAGAGGGCGGCAGGTAATAAAATCATAATAATGGCCCACAGCTGTGTAGGCCACGGGACAGCACACAGGACTTGCAAATACCCCCACTGGTCTTCCCAGAACACTGCGTGCCCAGAGGGTACGAGCTGGCATCTCTGAGCTCCCGGGAGGTGCCAGGCATGGCTCTGGAGGAACCGTGCGCACAGCATGCAGGACATGCTTCTTCCTCACCCTCCCACTTGGTAGGTGGGGAAGTTGGGGCTCAGAGGGGCTAAGTACCGGCCCACACTGAACCAGAGCCCAGAGGGGGGTGCCTCCCCAGGAAGACTGCCATGAGGAGGAGGAAACTAGAAGCTCACAGGCTCTGTCTCCCAATAGACCCCCTTGATGACCAGGACCTCTGGAATCCCGAGGAGTCCGAGAGCTTCGAGGAGCCTCAAGTGGAGCACAGCGTCTCCAGGTGCGGTGACAGGGCTCTCCTGGGCGGACCCACCCTGCAGAGCTTGGACATGGGGGGAGGTGGGTGAGGGGAGGCAGAAGTACAGATTTCCAGTCTCTGAGATCATGAAAGGGCCTGGCTGTGCCCTTGTCTAAATACCAACCCCGCCCCCACAACCCCACACACACACCAGCCATGTTTGTAGGCCAGACAGACACGCCAGTTGTTAAAATGTTAAAATTCTTTCATAACAGTTTGTAACTAGCAGCTGCTTCAAGGCTGTCAAATGCTGGGTCTCCCTCCCCTGCCTCCCTTCTGCCTCCCCCAGCAACCCTCAGACATCCCCAAGATTCAGCAGCAATGAGAGTCTTAGCGCAGAAGAACAGAACGGGGACCCCCAGATCCCTAGTCATTTGGTAGGACCAGAATCCAATCTGGTTGGTTCATGCCTGCGTGCTGGTGTGTAAACATGGTTACTATAAGACAGAGCTCACGTGTGCATGCACCCACGTCACACACACGATGGCATCGCCTGCTCAGAAAGCTGCTCGCTGAGGGAAGGTGATGTGCTCAAATGCACCCAAGCCTAGAATGTGGGTCTCCTGACTGCAGGCTCCCCCACACTTCACAAAGCCCCATCCCAGGGATGGTGCTGGGTGTGGAGATATTGAGCTCCCCAGAAGCTCCTGGTTCTCCCTATTTCTCCTCTAAGAGGAGATTCCAGTCTCTGGGCCACCTTAAGCCCTCTCGCATCCTTTTCTTATTTCCCCAAGGAGCCTCTCAGAGGAGGTGATCTCTTTCCCTCCCACGTCCGTCATCCTCCTGGCCTGCATCTTTCTCAGCAAGCTTCTAGCCGCCGGCGCACTCTGGGCTGCAGCCTGGCACGGGAAGAAAAGGGGGACAGCACAGGCCAGGGAGCTGGACTGTGGCCACGAGCCGGGTTACCAGCTCCAAACCCTGACAGGTGAGCTTGGAGAGCACAGCGTGGCTGGGGGTGCTGTGAGCAGGAGTGGCGAGGTGCAGTCGTGTGAGTACTCTGTCTGTTGCAGGGCAGAGACACAGGTGAGAGAAGAGGATCTCCACGGAAGGAAAAACCCAAGAGAGGACTGGGGGGACCTCCCCTGCCTGCACACTTGCCCCTCGACCACAAGGACTCCTGGGTCTGCTTTGGCACAGTCCTTTGCCTGTAACCTGCCTCCCCAGGCCCTGAAATTAGGAGCTAGGGGTGGGGAGGGGGGGCACACCTGGGACATGGGCAGCACCTCTATCAACTTCTATACATTAGATATTAAAACGCTCACAAGTAAATCCAAGACTTCATGCTTCACTGGATGTGTTGTTTCCAGGTTGAGAGGGGTCCTCGTTTCTTGACTATGGCCTGGAAATGATTCAAAGCTGCACCCAGGCAAAGCAAAGTCTATTTAGCAATAGTACGCTTGGGAGGGTCGAGCCAGCAGTGTCCACAGGAGCACAACCGTGCTGAGTGGTGAGAAATGTTTGGCTTCTGTGGGGTGTGGAGTGCTCACTGCCTCCCATTCTGGGATGGGGTTCATCCGCCCATCGGGAGCGGGGAGTTGTGTTCCTTCCTCTACCAGGCAAGTGCCCACAGGTGCTGCTTTGTCAGCCCTGGCTGCTTGGGGGTGTCTGCCTTCCCTCTTCTAGGCACTCTTTGGCCTCCCTGGACTCTACTGGCCCCAGCAAGTGTTTCCTGGAGCCCTGGATATGTTGGTTGTCTTAGGCACCACTCCCCTGGCCCTAGCTCCTAGCAGCTTGAGGCATCGTGAAGGGCTTTCACTACAGCACTCAGAGAATGAATTTAGATGCAGAAACCATCAAAAGTCTGGCTCCTCCAGGTCTGGGGCTCAGGCTACCACATCCCCCATTTTCACAAGATCCAAACCTGCCAATCTTTTATTCTTCTCTGCCTTCTCTGGGTCTAATGACCAAGTCCCCCTCCTGCCCTGGAATTCTCAAGCATCTCTCACCTCCTGTCTATCACTTCCTAGGATGACTGATACCTCCCAAGCCCTGCCTCTTCCACACCCCCGCTTCCCAGCTGACTCACCCATTAGTCTCCTAGAGTTTTGCTTTCATCATATTACGCTCCCCCCACCCCAATAGCGAGGGTTTGTGCTAGGGAAGGTGGCACACCAGAGCTGGGAGTTACCGCTTCTAGCTCCTCCTGAAAGAGAAACTGAGGCTCAAGAGGGAAAGGCTTTACCTGACGTTCCCAGGAGAGCCTGGGTATCAAATTCCTCTTGGTGTTAAACGCACCTTATCTTGAACCCATTTATCCACTTATTTTTCAACAGATATTTTCTTCTTTGTCCTTTTTTTAAAAAAGATTTATTTAGTTAAGCCAAAAAGAAAAAGAAAAATACCGGATGGCCTCACTCATAGCAGGAATCCAGAAAACTTAAATAAGGGACCAGGAAAATGAATATAAGAAAGTGAAAATCAAAATCAACAAAAAAAACTATGAACCAGAGACACTTTTTGGGGGGTGGGGGGTGGGAGGGGAAGGATTGGGGTCAGAATGGGGCGTTTGCAGTTGTATGGGGGAATATAAAAATAAAATTTAATATTTAAAAAAAAGATTTATTTAGTTATGCTTACCAGAACTGGGGTACAGGCCAGAGGTGGGGTGAGGAGAGGATTCACAGAGACAGAGTGGGGAACAGAACAGGCAGACTGGCTGAAATACACTGCTGAGGGGAGCAGCGGGCAAGTCAGGAGAGGTCTGCTGTGCCATGTGGGTAGCTCCCTGCCAGGGGATCGAACTCGTGCTGCAGAGGCTGTGGACAGCTTCATAGGTTGCATCTTAACCCCTTGCACCACCAGGGAGGCCCCTCAACAGATATTTTCTGTTGTCATTGATCCCATGCATTGGACACACGCCAGTGAACAAAAGCTGTCTTCCCAGGTAGGTGGTTCCAGCGGAAGGAGAGGGGAGACATGCTAGTCAGGTGGCATGTTGTTAGAAGACAAAGGCGCAGGCAGTTGAACGCAGTGCTATGAAGCTGTCCACAGCCTCTGCAGTGTGGGTTCAATCCCTGGCCAGCCAGGGAGAAACTCACATGGCGAGGTAGACCTCTCCTGTCTCGCCCGCTGCTCCCCTCAGCAGTGTCTTCAGTCAGTCTGCCTGTTCTGTTCCCCGCTTTGTCTCTGGTGAATCCTCTCACCCTCCTGCACCTCTGACTGTACCCTAGTTCTTGCATAAATAAATAAATCTTTTAAAAAAAAACAGAAGGCAAAGGTGGTGAACACCAGATTTACATGGAGCAGGGTTGGTGCTGGGAGCAGAGGATAGACGGGGTTCTCGGTGGGCTGGGCAGAAGGCACCATTGGGAAACACTTGGAGGAGGTGAGGAAGTGGACCAGGAGGACCTGGGGCGGGTGGAGGCTTGGGGCAGAGCAGTGGCCCAGGCAGTCAGGGCACTTTCTCTCTGTCTTCAGGGTACACACATCAAGCCAAGAGTGCGGGGCAGCGGCAGACACCTCCCTGGGTGGGCTTCCAGGAAGAGGAGACTTGTGGCCATATCCTGAAGCTCTCTGTCCCGGGGCCTGGAGAGGCAGGAGCCCACGAACCCCAGTGCACTTGGCCATTTGGGGCTGCCTTGCCCCTGAGCTGGGTGTGGACATCTCAGGTTTTGAATCGTTGGGAAGGAGCCCCTGATGTGGTCTGTGTTAGCCTCACGTCAGCACATCGCTCTCTTCCAGCGTTGCCCCAGTGTATTTTCCTGGCTGCCCTGACTCAGGGGCACACGGAACTTCCTCTCTGTGACCCAGGCCTGTGGCCTCCTGCCCACAGACTGGGGGGCTCTAGGCGCCGAGACTGAAACACCGGGGCCTGAGAGGCGATCATGGCAGCCAGAATGACAAGACAAGCACTGGTATTTAGAGCTGGGCAATGTGTTTTTGTTTTTAATTATTATTTTATTTTATATATTTTTTACATCCTTTTTTTTCATTTTTGTACAATGTGTGCATTTTCATCTCGGTTTTAGCCCCCTTGAAATTTCAGCCACCCATTCACCTGTGAACTATCACCATGGTCCCTGCCTCCCGCCCCCACAGAGTATCTCTGGTTTGTGGTTGCCTGTTGATTTTGATTTTTACTTTCTTATAGTTACTTTGTTTTTCTTCCTGATCCCTTATTTGGATCCTCTACATTCCTCCTATAAGTGAAACCATTCGATATTTTTCTTTTTTTTTTTCTGGCTTATTTCACTGAGCAGGATCCCTTCCAAAAGCTGGGCAATTTGACAAAGTGAAATACAAAACCCAGTGGACATTAATAAGTGAGACTCTAAAGTTAAGAGTGAGGTGGGCTGGAGAAAGGGACAAGAGGCAAGAAGGGATGGTGGGGGATCCCTTCTGAAGCTAAGGCAGGTGTAGCACTCCCAGATACTCCTGACAATTTTTATATAAAAATAAGGTTCTATTTTCTCCTCTTCTCTCTTCATGTTGACGTAGGTGGGGGTAGATAGTTTTTTTTTTTAAAGATTTATTTATGCATCCAAGAGCTGGGGTACAGGCCAGAGATGTTGGGGGTAAGAGGAGAGCAGCGGGCAAGACAGGAGAGGTCTGCTGCACCATGTGGGTTGCTCTCTGGCCAGCTGGGGATCGAACTTGTGCTGCAGAGTCTGCAGATTGCTTCATAGTGTGGTGCTTAACCCCTTGTGCCACCAGGGAGGCCCTAGATAGTGTTGTTTTTGAGTGGGTTGGTTTTGGAAACATTTTAGCTTGAGTCAAAAGAACAAACATTATGACATCATACTTCTTTTTTGAAACAAAATGCTCATCACTTAAGCAGTAAAGCTGACACCTATGAAGACAGGCCCGCATACCACCATCCAGGCTCCACTCTGCCATCCATCTGCATGCAAATTTTTATTACGTGGTGGTTGGTTACAAGCTACTTTCTGCACCTCCAGGACTCACCTCCTCTGCCACGAGAAACAGGAGACAGAGGCAGGGGTAAAAAGCTGTGGCCATCTCTGATAACGCAATTCAAAGTCTTCTTGAAAGTTCAAATCAGCATGGATGGTGGAAATAGACAGAAGTAGAAGAACTTAAGAAATTTCCCTAAGAGGGAAAAATCAATGAGACTTGGAAATGGATTAAATACAAAGGGTGAGAGTTGGGGAGCCTCCAAGAATTGAGGTTTCTGGTTTGGGTACCCAGGTAAATGGAAGTGCCACTCCCTGAGAGAATGGTGGAAGAGAATGGGGGATGGGAGGAAAGATTCAGCTGAGTCTAATTTCCACTTACCCCCCCCACCCTGCCTCCTTGGGCACCGATGTTGACGGGTCAGATGGCAGGGTGGGGTTGGGGGAAGAGGGTTCCTTTGCCTGGCACTGGAGCACTACTGGAACTCTCCCCCTCTTGAGAGTTTGGCCTTTTCTCTTTCCTGCTCTGCCACATCAGAGTCATCTACATCTGGATTCAGATCACCATTGGGAAACCCTGTTTTGGACCCTCTGGGGGACACACTGGGCTGAAGGGGGGTCATATAATTTGGTTTCAAATTTCAACTTTGCATCTTATTAACGAATTTTAAGCCAATTTCTTAACCCCTCAACTTCAGGGACCTCATCTGTGAAAACAACAGTAACCCTACTTTGCTGGGGTTTTACGAGGTTGAAGGAAATACCATTAGTGAAAATCCCTGGCCAGATGCCTGGTCCATAGTAGATCCTCAAGAAATACTGGCATCCTCTCTGTTTTCCAACATCAGGATTACGACACTTCCCTGGAGGCCAGGATCCTGCCTGGTCACCTCGGTGCGAGGCTCCCAGCTGTAGATGGCCTCTGTTTTAGGCACCTGGATAAATACTGACGACAGGTCTCTCTTCATGCAATACTTGCAGGTGGCTAGTTAATGTGGAAAAAAAAAAAGAAAACTTCCCTGTGTCCAAGTAAACTTCCACGTCAGCCACTAGGGTGACCTGCCCACAGGTTTGCCTGAGACCTTCCTTTCCCTGGGAAAACCCTCCGCTCCAGACCAACAGGTCGTTCTCGTATCACTTCCGCTGGGCTCAGTTTACACACCAGCCACCTCCTCAGGATCCTGCTCCTGCTTTCCATTTCTCATCTCCCTTGCTCCTGGACGGGGAGGAAGACAGGGATGGGAGGAGGAGAGGCTGGAGGGGAGGTGAAGATGTGTCTATTTTCTGGATATCTAGGGCTGACATCTAGGTCAGGGCAGCGCACCCCTCCAGCCACCCCAGCCATGTTGCTCTGGTCTCTGCGCACTGGGGCTCCCGCTGGTGTCCCAGACCAGCAGGCTTATCGCTCATAGTCTGTGGGTTCCCCAGTTCTGCACAGGGCAGCACCAACCAGGGCCAGGTACTTCCTGGGCAAGGAGCGGGTTTGTGTCATGGGTGAAGAACCCCAAATTATGAGATCTGGAGTTTATATAGAATCTGGAATATTGGACCTTCTTCCAATCTAGAGAAAGAGACCTTTGCTCTGAAAATGGGAGTGGGGGGCAGGATATGAGCAAACCCTCTGGAGCTGATAACAGTCTCTAGTTTCCCAGGTATGTTTGCTGTTCTGTTCCCTGGAACAAGTTATGCCAGTGCCCTTTGCTCAAAAGGCACAGACCGCAGAAACAGGAACATCCTGATGGAGAATTGTTTCTAAAAGAGAGGACAGTGTATCAATATTAATGAAGCAAAAACAATACACTGTAAGTAAGAAATGCTTAGAGGATAAGAGATTTGCACATTAGAGTAGAAATTTAAATGACAATAATAGAAGAGATGGGCGAACAAGATGAGGTTATATCCTAGAAATCAGAAGAACATGGACAAAGAGAAAATGACAGCTAATTAAGGAGTTCCAGAACAATAGAGGGGTGGGGGTGGGGAGAAAACTGAGTAGTGACAAGCAAAGAAATAATACAATTCCCACAAGTGAAGAATGTGGGTTCATGGTTTAGAGAACGCCCAGCACAGTAAATAAAGACACCGACTTTAGAGGTGGAATGGCCTTGGGTCATGGGTAGGACATTTTCCCTCCTCACCCCCACAGCTCTGCACCCCCAAATGCAATAGTAGAAGACTCTGAAAAGCATCTCCCTCTTCCTCTGTTGCTCTCTAGTTGCAGCATCCTCTGCTCACTCATCCCTTAGCTGGACCCTGGCCCAGGCTTCCTCTTTCCTTGGGCTTCTCACCCTGCCTCCCACCCTCACCCTCAGGCTCACAGAGTCAGCCAGGATTTGGGAAAGCTCCTTATCTCCTCCCTGGAGGGGCCCACCAGTGCCGACCTCCCACCCCATGGGCAGGGGAGACCCATGTGACTGTCTTAAGCAGATGTTTCCTGCCCCAGGGGAACTGTGTCAGTGCCCAGACAAGCCCCGGAGCTGACATCTCCCTGCCCAGCCATGGGTTCCCACCTGCTGCTGCTGCTGCTGCTCCAGGGTCCAGCAGGTAAGGTCAGAAGGCGCTGCTTTCTGCCCCCCATATACTCCTCTCTCTCCTCTCCCCGGGGAGCTTGGTGGCAGCAATAACATGTGGCGGGCTGGAAGGTGGCCCTCCTGTCCCAGTGGGGTGCCAGCAGGAGGGCTGCAAGGTGTCCCAGCTCCAGCCCAACAAGTCCATCCTCAACTCCCCTAGGTCAGGGCTTGGCTGGCAGTACCCCCGAGATGCTGCAGGCCCCCGTGGGGAGCTCCATTTTGGTACAGTGCCACTACCAGCTCCAGGATGTCAAGGCTCGCAAGGTGTGGTGCCGGTTCTTGCCAGAGGGGTGCCAGCCCTTGGCGTCCTCAGCGGTGAATCGCGGAGCCCCGGGAGGCAGGCGTGCGTTTCTCACCGACCTGGGGGGCGGCCTGCTCCAGGTGGAGATGGTTTCCCTGCGGAAGGAGGATGCTGGGGAGTACTGGTGCATGGTGGAGGGAGCCACGGGGCTCCAGACCGTGCACAGAGTGGATCTAGAAGTAATTCCTGCAGGTGAGTTATCCTTGGCAGCCAAGCCACACTCACCCTCCCTGCCCCCACCAGCCGCTCTTGGTTTCTTGGGGATGCAGGGTCCCTGAGGGGGTGGGGGGAGTAGGGAGGAGATATTCTCTTGACAGCTTTCCAGGAAACAGAAACCAAACTGGTCGAGAAGTTGGAGATAAATCAGCCAAGCAGCCTTCTGGCCCCCAGCCCTCTGGTGCACAGGGATTCCCCCACAGGAAGGCTCCTCCATCCCCCAGCCTTGACCCTGGCCTGCTCCTTCTCCAGCATTCTCGCCATTCTGGATGCTATTTTTCTCACCCTTAGAGATATTTGAAACGAAGTTTTAATTCAGACATAACAACTAAAATTAATTTTTTATATAATGCTGTTTTTTTAAATTACTCTACAATGGGTTCGATGGCTTAAAACTCACTGACTTCATATCTTATCGTGCCTCACCTACAAGCAGGGCACATTCCTAACCTGAGCTATCCCAATTCATTCAGCTCTAAAAATGGAAAAATGTCCTTATTATTTAAGCCCATAGCCTCAGCCCTGTCCTCATTATAGAAAAGGGTTTATTTTTAAGTTTGATTCTCACAGCCTACAACTTTCCATTGTCTAAGAATTTAGTAAAAGCACACTTGAAAGTATTATTATTATTATTTTTTCCTTTCAAGATCTATTTACTTATTTATACAAACACTGAGCACAGTCAGAAGCATGGGAGGGTGAGAGAATTCACCAGAGCCAGAGCAGGGAGCAGAACAGACAGACTGACAAAATACACTGCTGAGGGGAGCAGCGGGCGCAGCAGGAGAGGTCTGTGTGCCATGTGGGACCCTCGCCAGCGGCCGGGGATCGAACCAATGCTATAGAGGCTGCAGGCAGCCTCTCAGCCCAGCGCTCAACCACTGCGCCACCAGGGGAGACCCCCAAAGTATTATTTTTTTGAAGGTAGGGTATTCTAAAAAAAGTTAATGCTCAGCAAATAATATCTGCTGAAGCAGAGACAACGGCTGCCTCTCCATAGCGATGCAGTCATTCTTTCATCTTCAGGTCTTCCTTTCTCCCCAAATAATAAAATTTCAAAAGTCATTTTCCCTTGTCTTGGCTATGAATTATGAGAATAGACTAAGAGGTCATTAAAATCCCTCTCCTCTGTGGGCCACAACTAATAGTTTATATTATGCTGCTGCTGACCCCACTCATCCTCTGTCCTCTTCCTTGACTTCTAAGGTCCAGGAACTCAAGGTTTTAACATCCTAAACTTAGGGCCTCCCCGGTGGTGCAGCAGTTGAGTGCTGGGTTGCAAAGCTGCCCGCAGCCTCTGCAGAGCCGGTTCGATCCCCAGCCACCAGGCGAGGGTTCCACACGACAGACCTCTCCTGCCGCCCGCTGCTCCCCTCAGCAGTGTACCTCGGTCCCTCTGCCTGCTCTGCTCCCCGCTCTGGCTCTGGTGAATCCTCTCACCCTCTCGCGCTTCTGACTGTACCCAGTGCTTGTATAAATAAATATATAAATCTTAAACAAACAAAAAAAAGAATTAACATCCTAAACTTAGTCTGAGCAGCCTGATAAGCCCAAGGGGTCTGGAGAGGGGGAGTGGGGGACGAGATAAAGGCGAGGAAGTGGGGGTGGGCGTGGGGAGTGGGAGCTGGTGGAAGGGTAAGTATTCACACCTGGTAAACACATGGGGCGGCATTCCCAGACCCCCAGGAGGAGGTACCCTGAGGACTATCCCAAGCCCCTTTCTTTGTGTTTCTTACTCCACTCCCCCATTCCTCACACCTCAACAGCCCCTGAACTAGCCCACAATGGATGTGTGTTCACTAAGTATCTCCTTCAACTCAGTTTCTGACCTGAAAGAGAAGGAGGCAGAGGAGGAGACCTCTGGGGCTGGCAGTGTGGTGGAGGGCTCCTCGTCAGACCCTGCAGGCAGTGCCAGCCCCTTGGAACCCGGCCAGCAGGAGAAGAGGTACTGACCACATCTGTTTGGGTGGCTAGGAGAGGGTGGTGGTGAAGATATGGCTCCTGTAGAACCTCAGACTACATCAAAGGGAGACCTTAATGTTTCCTTGCACCTTGGGGGACTTCTGCTCAGGCAGGGAGACATTCTTGTTTATCCCAGTTCAGCAATGGTCTCTTCATCCCATGGATCTTCAGCCAGTGTCTCCTGATAATATGCCCCCCTTCTCCCTTGTCTGAGCGTGCCCTCCTCACTCCAAACCACAAATCTCCTTCTCCCCAATGTGGCTTACCATGAGCATGAACCCTTTTGCCAATGCCCTGGGTTCATGCCCAGCAACTCCCCTCTGGGCTATGGACTCAACTTGCCTATCCCTTTGTGTCCCTCAGCATCCCCTTGATCTGGGGCGCTGTGGTCCTGCTGGGGCTGCTGCTGGCGGCGGTGGTGCTGTTTGCTGTGATGGCCAAAAGGAGAGGTTGGTAGCTGCTGGTCATCTGTTCCAGTACGGTCCCTCAAGTCCATGGCCCTCACAAGTGTCAGCCAGTCCAGCAGAGAGTCTGGGACTCTAAGTCATCTCCCCTTACAGAGGGAGATTTTACAGAGAGAAGAATTTTAATGATCTCCCCTTGTCTGGGCATTAGTGAGGCCACCAGACCCTCAAGCTTCCATGTTTGAAGTGGGGGTGAAGGAGATACAATGGGAGCCCGCCTGGGGAAAGGCAGGGATTGGAAAGGGTGGTGGGACCGTGCAATGTGTGGGCAGGTAGCTGGAGGGGGTCGGGCAACCTGCCACCTGAGTGCTGGGGCAGGTTGAAGGTAGCTGTGAAAGCACTGAGTGGATGGGAAGTTAGAGCAGGCTGGGATGGGCACTGGGAAGACAGGGAAAGGTCTGGTGGGGAGAGCAGGAAGGTGAGTTTGGACTGGGGAGGCCTCTGAGAAGAGTGGGGGTGGCTGGGCTTTCAGCGAGCACCAGAAGCAACTGTGCTTCTGCCCCCTGTCCCACCAGGGAGCAGGCTTGGAGTTTGTGGCCAATTCCAGAGCAGCAGAGTTTCGGGCATGGTAAGAGACCCCTGCAGCCCCCAGCCAAATCCCTGAGCTCTTCCATCTGCCATGCTCATCAGAATGTTCCAGGATCCTGGAGTAGAGAAAGAACTGGGGTTCAAACCTCCTTCTAAATGCTGTAAACTCGGCACCAAAGCTCTCCCGCCTTCCTGCTTGGTATCTCACTGTGTCAGATTTGGGGAGAAAATTGGGCTTCAAAGTCTTCAGAGTGGTGCCCTCTTGTCCACTGATACACTCAGGATTTGAGAGACAGATCTAGTGGTCCCAGGCTTCCCACCAAAGGGAGCAGTGGCAGAGAGAGGTATTCTTGTTCTGATTTGCCTGCTTTTGTTACAGGCCCCCTCTGCAGCGGTCCGCCACATCAGTGACTCTGGCCTGGCTGTAGATTTGCCATCAGATGTACCATATGTTTGGCTTGACTCGCCACCTTTCTTCGACAATACCACCTATACCAGCCTACCTCTTGACCCCGCATCAGGGAAACCAGCCCCAGCCCCATCCTCATTGCCCCCTCTGCCTCCAAAGAGTGACATAAGCTCTAAGTCTGTGACGTATGCCACAGTCATCTTCCCTGGAGGGGCCAAAGGTGGAGGGGCCCCCTGTGAGCCAGTTCAGGATCCACCAACTAGCCAGACTCTGCCCAGCTAAGTTGCTCACCAAACTGCATGGCTCAGTGACCATCTCCAGGATCCTGTACAGTCAGCCAGTCAGCTTGGGCTCTAGAGCCTGAGGGTATCAGAGCAACTAGCGACCTTAGGATCTAATCTAATGCATTGACTTTTCTGACCTGGAAAATAACACTTGGATGTGATTGAAGTGAAACCCCCAGGTTGGTTCCTCTGTCATTGCGCCAGTGGGATGAATAAACTTTAAATGATGATATATAACTCTTGATGGTTGAAGGGGAAGGTAAGGGCCTGAGTTCAACTTTTCACCGCATGGCCTAGGATCTGAAAGACTCTGGTCTGGTGTTTGTGCTGAGTGGTCTCCCGCCCATCCCGCCAGGGTGGGGGGGAATGTGGTATCTCATTCCCTGGTCAGATGGCTGCAATGCACTAAAAGGGCTTCTTCAAAAGTATTTCTTACACTTCTCAGGATATCTGAAAGCATAGATTCATTTGCTTAAGGCTAGAATCTCTTTTGTTGTCCGTTCTACACCTTGTGAACAAGTGACACCTTACAGGGTGACAGCATAGGATGGAAGGAGGGGGATAATTAGTTAAAGGAGATGCAGGACAGATGGAGTTCAAGTGACGGAGCTGAAAAGAAACAGGTGTGAGGACAGAAATGGAAATAGACACTAGGCCTATTCCTAGGCAGGAAAAAAAGATTTTCAAGCACCAGGAGATAAAAAGACTTTTTCAGATATCAGTTTTACTAGAGCTGGCTTTTTTCTATTGGATCGCCATCTGGTAGGTAACATTTTCCCTTCAGCCTGAACTATAGAGACTAGAAGAGCACAGTGGAGAAAAGGCAAAGGGGGTGAGGTGGTGGGTATGAATGCCAAGGTCATGGCCAAGTATATGTGAAAGTCCAGGTTGGGCTGGGAGGGCCTATGATCTCTGCCAGGATTTCTTCTGAAACTGTTCAGTGTAAAAATGATTTCCCATTAAGATGAGAGACTTAAGTGGACAAGATGGAGAGTTCAGGAATCCAGTTTTCTTATAACCATGGAGAGCAAGGCATGGAGAGGTCTTCACCATCTTGACGGGATCTAAGCTTGGGCTGGGCTCCTCAGGAGAAGGGACAGGTCAGGGCCGTGCCCTGAACTCCAGCTGTATAAGCCCAGTGATGCTATTTTCAGGGAGCTCTGGCAGGATGTTCTGAACTTCCCCTGATAAAAGTCTCACTTAGCCTATGACAAAACCTAAATATACTTCAGCTACCCACCAATCAACTAAGTCCTCCTTTTCCCTGGCCAAGATGACTGGGGCCTTGCCTGGGGAGGTGGGGTGGTAGTGGCGGTGCAGGGGGGGAGGCGGAGAGGGGGAGGACCCAAGATGCAAGGGAAGGGCAGAATATAATTTTTTTAAAGATATATTTATTTACTTATACAAGTACTGGGTACAGTCAGAAGTGTGGGAGGCTGAGAGAATTCACCAGAGCTAGAGCGGGGAACAGAACAGGCAGACTGACGAAATACACTGCTGAGGGGAGCAGCGGGCCAGGCAGGAGAGGTCTATGCGCCATGTGGGACCCTTGCTGGCCGGCCGGGATCGAACCGGCACTGCAGAGGCTGCAGGCAGCTTCACAGCCCAGCAGTCAACCGCTGCGCCACCAGGGGAGGCCCCAGAATATAATCTTAAAAAGAATCCTTCTGCAAAAACCTGACCCTGGTCAGTATTTTGAACTCCATAGGACTTGACAAAGGGAAATATTTAACAGGCCAAAGGAAAATACTAAGGAAGGTATTAATTGACTGGTGGAAAAGCAGGATGGAGGGAGGGAAGTATATTAATTCCATCACTGTTCATGGTAGGAACAATGGTAGGAAGTATGTGGTAGTTACAAAGGTAAATTCTAAGATAAAAATATTGACCTAAGTTTTACCATGAGATACACATGAAAACAAAGCAAAAACAATAGAATCAATTTTTTCATAATTCTAGAAAGTAGTCAAACAAACAAGTGGACAGCTTTGCAGCCCGCAGCCTTTTGATGGCTTGCATCAAAACAAGGATGCTGGACCTCCCTGGTGGTGCAGGCGGTTGAGTGCAGCGCCATGAAGCTGTCCGCAGCCTCTGAGGTGCGGGTTCGATCCTGGCCAGCCAGGAAGAAACCCACATGGTGTGGCAGACCTCTTCTGTCTCACCCGCTGCTCTCCTCAGCAGTGTATTTCAGTC
This sequence comes from Talpa europaea, assembly GCF_964194135.1. NCBI lineage: Eukaryota > Metazoa > Chordata > Mammalia > Eulipotyphla > Talpidae > Talpa > Talpa europaea. The sequence goes on from NC_140068.1 coordinate 90,001,194, forward strand.
TGCCTGCCTGTTCTGTTTCCCACTCTGTCTCTGGTGAATCCTCTCACCCCACCCCCCCGCACATCTGGCCTGTACCCTGGTTCTTGTATAAATAAGTCCTTTTAAAAAAAAAAATGAGGAATGCTTATTCATAAAAATGACTGCCCCCACATCTGATTTGAAAGACAATTTCACCAAGTAATATTAAAAATCTTTGTGGCATAGCATTTATTAAGATGTAACTTTGATGACAATAACAATGTGATGGAGGGGGAGGGAATAGGGCTATATAGAAACAATGTCTGTCTTATATTGCTGAAATTAAGTTGATATTAATTTGAACTGGACTGTCTTAGATTAAAACGCTAATTTTCTAAGCAGCCACTTAGAAAATAAGCAAAAAATTTATTGTAAAGAAATGACAAGGGAATTGAAGTTAAATTAAAATGACCTACTAAATTTAACAAAAGATAGTAGAGGAATAGAGGATAGGGAAAGTCATGACAAATAGAAAACAACAAAATGGAAGACGTAAATCCTATGTATCAGTAATTACATAAAATGTAAATGAATTAAGTATTCCAATGGCAAAATGATTACAAAATATATGGTCCAACTATATGCTACCAATAGGAGACAAACTTCAGGTAAAAAAAACAAAGTAGGTTGAAAGAAAAAGATGAGGGCCTTCCCTAGTGGTGCAGCGGTTGAGCACTGGGCTGTGAAGCTGTCCGCAGCCTCTGCAGTGCCGGTTCAATACCAGGGCACCGGTGAGGGTCCCACATGGCGTGACAGATCTGTCCTGCCGCACCCGCTGCTCCCCTCAGCAGTGTATTTCATCAGTCTGCCTGTTCTGTTCCCCGCTCTGGCTCTGGTGAATTCTCTCACCCTCCTGCGCTTCTGACTGTACCCAGTGCTTGTAAAAATAAATAAATAAATCTAAAAAAAAAAAGAAAGAAAAAGATGGGAAAACATTCATGCAAACTAGCTAAAGAGTAGCTAGAGTAGCCACTCCATGCAGTCATGTGTAGCTGAAAAACAGGGATATAGGATATAGAAATATAGGATATACGGTTTACAAAATGCATCGTTAGGTGATATCATTGTTATGTGAACACTGCTTTCAAGCAAGATGGTTATCTTGCCCTTAAAAGCCAGAAACTTAGTACTGACTCAGACTCTGAATGGATGAAACCCCTTTCAGGCATCTGTTTCCAGAATAGGGAGACTATATCCATATTGATATTTACTCTGGTAAGTAATTGTCCTCTGAAATTAGCTTATCTAGAAGTCTCAAAAATTTTCATCTGCCTTCTATCAGCACTCCTAAGCTCACCACTTTCACATTATGTTATGGATCATGATTCTTGAATTGTTTAAATTACCCCAAGTTAGGAGTAAATTCAACATTCTCATCAGGCACAGCCTTTATCGCTTTTAACAGTGTAAGCATCTCAGCACCATGGTGCTGAGAGGAATTTTAGTCTTCAGTCCAGGTCATTAGCAGTTTCTCCATATCTGATGTAGGATTATAGATTTTTATTAGGCTCATTGCCTTTGATGAAGCAGAGCAAAAGTATGAATTTGGAACAATGCCTCACACTATAATGCAAAAATTCAAAATGAACCAAAGACCTTAACGTAAGAGTTAAAAATATAGAAATTTTAAAAGGAAATAGGATCAAATCTATGTGACCTCCAACTAGGTGATGGCTTCTAAATTATGACTCTTAAAGCACAAATAACTAAAGGAGGAAAAAGATAAATTACTTCATCAAAACTAAACACTTTTGTGTAGCAAACCAATACCATTATGAAAGTAAAAAGACAACTCACAGAATGAAAGAAAATATTTGCAAAGCAAATATGTTAAGGATTTCATTTCCATAACTTACTAAAATATCCTTAAAGTTCACCAATAAAAAAGCAAATAACTTAATAAAAAAGTGGATGAGTGATTTAAAACAGACATTTCTCCAAGATACACAAATGGCCAATGCTCATGAAATATGTTCAACATCATTAGTCATTAAGGAAAAGCAAACCAAAATCACAGAGAGAGACCACTTCATACCCATTACAACGGTTATAATTAAAAGAACAAACAATATCAAGTGTTAGTCAGGATGTGGAAAACTGGAGAACCTTCGCACATTGGGTGGGGATATAAAATGGTACAGCAGCTTTGGAGAGAACAGTTTGACAGTTCCTCAAAAAGTTTCAATGTAGAGTTTCTGTTTAACACAACTATTTCATGCCCAGGTATATACTCAAGAGAATTGAAAGCATACAGTCATAGAAAAACTTGTACACAAATGTTTATAATAGCATTATTCATAATAGTCAAAAAGTAGAAATAATATAAGTTTCCATCAGCTGACGAATGGTGAAAGAAAATGTCAATGGAATGGAATGTCAGCCTGGCATAAAAAGGAAGGCTACAACCTAAGTAACTTTGGCATCCTTTATGCTGAGTAAAAGAAGCCAGACACAAAAAGTTATGTCATGATTCTGTTTATATGAAATGTCCAGAATAAGCAAAGCTATAGAGACAGAAAGTAGATTAGTGATTTCCAGGGATTATGGGAAGAGGGATCAGGGCTGACTGCAAGTGGGCACAGAGTTCCTTTTTTGGGGTGATAAAAATGTTCTAGAACTAGATAATGTGTGCTAATGGTTAGTGCTAATGGTTGTGATAGACTAAAAGCCACTGAATTGTACAATTTTTTAAAGGGGTAAATTTTATATTATGTGAATTTTCTATTAATTTAAAAAATTGTCAAAAGGAAGGTGAAAAAAATTAGCAGTGTGTCTAGTTACTGTCCCTTGTGGGTGCAGTAAATATATACCAATGGCTTGCATATGCATAAAATAATTTTGCCAAGATACATCAGCAAGTGGTAGTACAGATCAGCTCTGATTAGGAGGATAGGAGTGGGAAAGACTCAAACACTTCTATTTTTTCTGAATTTTGTGCCACAAAAATGTATTATTCTCTTTAAATATAAAAAATCAAATGAACAGCTAACAATGACTGAGTGTTACTGCATGTCCCAGGTACTTTATATTTATTTATCTTAGCAATGACTTTCTTGTTCCACTAGTATTCTCATTTACAGGAAAGGAAACTGAAGCATAAAGGTAATTTATATGCTGAAAGTAACACAGAAAGAAGCAGAGTTAGAATGTGCACCCAGGCTGTCTGGCTCTAGAGTCCTATCTGTTGACCACTACTCTCTGTTGTCTGTCATATATTTAAAGGAGTAGCGGAGGATGACGGGAAAAGTGGGTGAGGAGGAAGGAAGGGGTGAGAGATGGAGGGCTGGAAGGGCAAGAGGGATACAGGGAGGGAAGAAGGATAACAAGGGGGTGGGGGAAAGAAGAGAGGAGAGGGAAGAAAGGAACATACAGAACGTCAAGATGATTTCAAGGGCATATATAGGCTTCCTTTCCCAAACATCTCGGTCATTTGTGCAAAATATTGAAGATTGGGTACAGATGCTGTTATTTCCTCTGAAAGCTGTGTGGCCTAGAGGTTAAGAAAATGAACTGGAATCAAAGGTGAGTTAGAATCCCAGTTCCACCATTTTTTGGCTGTGTGTCTTGGGCTAAAATTTTTCTAAACTTTAGTTTCTTCATCTATAATATAGGGATAAAAAAAGCACTTACTTCACAGAACTGATGTGTTTTAAAGAATGCATTTCAAGCACTCAGCTCAGTGCCTGGCACAGCGTAAGTGAACAATAGCACAACATGAGCTAAGAGTGTACACACGCTAGATGACTGAGCTACACACTTTAATGAGGAGCTCATGCTCTATGGAAGAGACCGTCAAGCAAATAAAGGCCAAAGATGGCAACTCCAACAAGGAGAACAAAGAAGAGAGCTAGGGCCAAGCACACTGGTGATTTCATACGTGAATACCCAAATCACACATTGCAAAGGAGTAATGGGTTCCCGCAGATATGTACCTCTCAAAAGGTTTCTTAGAAGCCAGTTCCCACATCTGTGCCAGAAGAGGGCACACCAAAGCACACACACTTGCCAGTCTTCCTTAAATGAGTCAACTTCTCAGCGGGGCCGTCTTTTCCATCTGCTGATAGAATCCACCTTACATGAGATAGAATCAGTTCATTTCAGAGGTTGGTTCCAGGCTTCCGGTCTATCCCTGGTTCTAATTTCTGCCACTGTTGTGCTATAACTATTAAGAATTAAAGAAGGTCTACATTTCATGCTTCAGAAACATAGGCTTTTATTTTGGCAAAGATACAGATAGTGGTGACTATAAAAGCTATATATTTAATATGTACACTGTGTGGTATCTTTAAAAGGAGAACTTGTAGTGCATGTGTTATACCCCATAAGAGAAGCATGGTCCCTTCAGATGATTTTGTTTTAACATACACATTCTTGAATTTCGGCATCATTATTCTCCTTGACATCAGCCACTCTGTCAAATCCTGAAAGCCAGAAAATAGGGAATTATAACAGACACAGAATGCCCTCAGCAGTTACAAATATAACTCATGCCCTGGACGAGGAGAACTGTTGCGTCCCTTAGGCATTTTCCTCTCTTTTCTTGCCCACCTCTTACCATTTACCTTCACAGACATTACATTGTGATTTCTAAGGCCCTCTTTTTCCCTCAGTGACCATTTAGTTACTCTAAGGGAACAATCTATCAATAGTTGTTTAAGTGTGTACCAAGAAGGAACTTTCAACACGTAAGGGTCCAGATACTGAAACAAAGGGCTGAGAGAGGCTCTCACGTTGTTTAAAAATAGAAGGGCTCGCTGTCTATCCACGCGCAGCAGAGCACTCATGAGAGGACATAATTATCTCTGGAGCAAGGACTAACTGATTAGGTCTGGGTGTCCCTTCTTACAACCTTGACTGCTTGTATGTATGAGTCTGAGGCTGTTCTTTATGTCTCTTAGGCAAGGGTTCCTGGGAGGAGAGCTTACTCTGTCTTCCTATATTTTCTTCAAAGGCATTGTTTTCCTCCAGGAATTCTCCCTCTGCCCAGATCCTGGTCAAGAAGGCATCCAAAGGTCTGATGATATTAGCCAAGGACATGGATTCTCTCTTTCCATATCTCATTATGGTGACTTTAAGCTCAGAGACCCACTGGTGATAAACAGGGCAGGTTACACATCGCGAGAAGAACTCATTGAAGTACTGGAAAGAAAGAAAGTTCCATTAGCTCAGGTGTTAGTACATTCTTCCCTCCACTCCCCTCACTAAAACTTACCAACAGACCCCACTCAGCATACTCAGGGCTGGGGGAACAGGGAGGCAAAGTATTATCGATGATAAAATAGGCTCAGAAAGCAGATTTGAGATAAAGAGGAATTAGAATGTCTTAGGCTCAGAAGGCAGAGTGGTAGGGAGATGTGTCAAATTATAGTCTGAGCCAGAAGGGCTAAATGTTAACATTTTAATGGTATTGGGTAGTAGCTGTGCAAATACAGAAAAGTTAAAGAGTCCAGTCCTGAACTACATGCAAGAATATATGGAAGGGTACATGAAGTAGGTGGAGATTTCCTAGGTGTTAGGGGAAGGACAGTGGGGAAACAGGTACCTTGAGAATCTGACTGCAAGTCTCTAAGGGAATATGCCTGAAGACACCCTCTGGCATTTTCTGTAATATTAGCACATAGCACTCTAGGAATCGGACAAAGCCATGTGAACCAAACAGTGAGGCATTGGTTCTTTTCACCAACTGGCGAGCCTTGGAGAAGTGGTGCTCAAACAGGTCCCACTGCGAGTCCTGGGCGAACCTGAAAGGAAAGAATCACAGCTCTTGACTCTTTCCTTTGCTTGCCAACCATGGCTCTTTCAGAAAACTGGCACTTCTATAAGGCTCCTGATGTTGGAAAGTAGCCAAGGCTATGAACTCACATACAAGGAGACTTGAAAAGAGACCAATGCTATTCAACGTTGCATGGGTTATCTAGTTCTTATATGCAACCCTAAACTCAAGCCTCAACCTACAGGCCCACTCCTGGAAAGAGACAAGGAGAATCTTTGGATAAGATGGGGGAATGGGAAGTGAATAGCCTCTACAAATGGGTTAGAGATGTGGAACAGTCCTGGCTGAAGGGATAAACAGTGATAGTTTAAATGACTTCATGGTGCCCTTAAGCTTCTACCCTTTATCATAGAACCCGAGTCTGGTACCCCACATTACCACATGGCCAGAGAGGAGTGGATCCCCAGCATGACATTGTTCTGACAGGTTAGAACACAGCTATGCTCATAATGTTGAATGAAATGCAGACACTCCCCAAAGGGCCGACACAGCAATCCTGTAGGTAGAGAAGATAACTAGGCCAGTATAAATTGTCCACATAGGAACTGGTATAGGTTTATGGCACAGGGGCGAAGAAAACGCATGAATGGTAGACACTCCTGAATCACAACACAGTTTCTAGACTTTAAGGAGCCAGGAGCAAAGGTGACACCAGAGGGACAGGCTCATGAGTGCCTGGGTTCCAGATGGAGGGAGGTCTGAATCCCTCATGAGCACAGCAGCACCCTGCACATGATTTACCTTTTCCGTAGAGCAGCAGATCTAAGCAAGCAGAATAGAAGCAGGCCAGGCCAAGGACATCATGACCCTGGGAAATGAGCGCCCACTGACTCTCCAGCACATGGACACATAGATCAAATCTGCCGAGAGACAGAGCCACTGGGACCAGCCAGGGAGTGGGGGTGGGGTGTGGGGAGGTGGTGCAGGAGAGATGAGGAGGGGATCTTACACTTTCAAAGCAGCCTAACACCCCCTAGATCTCTCCATCAATCTATTTATATAGAAAGCATCTGTGCTGGGATCAGACCTGTCCCTACGCAAAGGCAGTAAGAGAATGCCTCGGAGAGTTTCTGGGATCTTGAGCTACTATAATTTTCCTGCAGGAAAATGATAGCAAACAAACAGAAAACACCACCACTTAGGAGATCATACCCTCCCCTCTTAGGCAACAGAGACAAATCACAGAAAATGATCTTAATACTTCTTTCTCAGAAATGCAGATCTGAAGAGAACCGAGAGAACCAAATTCTCCAGAGCTGGCTTCTTGAGGTGTCTGCATATCTCATGAGCTTGAAAACCTGAGGAGGTTAAAAAGCACTGTATGATGTCTAGTGCAAAACTGGCCTCTCTGAAAGCCCTGGGCCCAACAACCCCATGCCCTTTTACCCAGCTTGATGGAGAAGTCAAGGTGGCCAAGGCAGAGCTTGGTGTAGGCCAAGGCTTGCATGAGCTGGGCTATGGCCAACAATCCCTCCCTGGAGAACCAACACAGGCTGCTTTTCTGAATGGCCATCCGCTCACAGTCTAGCCACTTCTCCCTGTCACCCATATTCTGGGAGAACTGGGAAAGGGCCACATAGGAGGAGACGACCTGCAGGGCAACAAACACAGGGCAAAAGATTCCAGCTGTACATTCACGCTACATTTCCTCTTGGCATTTTCCTGTGTGCGAGCCCATTAAGGCACCTTGCTGCCCACTTGGTCAGGACTCCTTCCTGGTGCCCCTACCACTACCTTCCACCCTGGCTGAGAAAACATACTCCTTCCTATCCCTGCACTTCTAATTTGATCATCTCACCACCTGTTCTTTAAATAAATCACTCTCTTCTTTTCTCCAATCCAAGTCCTTGCCCTTCAAACACTGGCTGAAACATATCTCTTCTGTGCAATCTCTAATGAAGGCCTCTTGTCCCTTCAGAACTGCTGTCCAGATCTCTGTTCTAACTCTGTGCACACTGACAGCTCTTTCTGAAGCAGCCTTCAGTGCGGTTTCCAGGACACCACACTTTCTTGGTTCTCCCCGGAAGCCTCCCTGGTAGCTTCTCTGTTTCTTGGCTGATTTTCCCTTATGATGCTCACTTCTTAACACCGGAGCTGCTAAGTCAGTCATTGGACCCTTTCTCACTGCCGGGGTGACCTCACGCAGTTTCACAGCTTTGACTACCATTTACACATTGATGACTCCCCTATTTCCATTTCCATCCCTGACATTTCCTGTGACCTACCCCCACCATATTCCATATTGCTGCCTGGGTATCTAATGGGCATCTTAAATCAGATATCTTCAAAACTTGATTCCCAATCTTCCCCCAAATTTGTTCCTTCTGCAGACTTCCCCATTCCAGTTAAGAGTACCTCCCTCCCTATAGAAGTCCAGATTGCAAATCTTGGGATCATCCTTGATTCTCCTCTTCCTCTCACATGGATCCCAGAATGGATGCAGGAGTGAGTCTTGTTGGTATTCTGGAGACAGAAGACTTCTTCCCACTTCCTCTGCCACGACAATCCAAGCTAACTATCTCTTGCTTGTATTCGGGCAGTAGCCTCCTGATTGGTGTTTCCTCTCTTGCCCTCTTCAGTTTAGTTTCTCAATACAGCAGCCAGAATGATCTTTTTAAAATTTAAGTAGGCCCTGTGACCCTTCTCAGGACTTCCCGTGCTTTCCCATCTTTTTGAAAGTTAAAGCCCCAAGTATGGCCTACATCTGCCCTCCCCATCTCTGTCTCAACTCTGTGGCTCCCCCTCCCCTCTGTCACCACTAGTGACACAGGCTCTTCTGTTCCTCAAACACAGAGGCTACTGTTTGTGTAGTGACTGTGCTCTCTGTTCATACACTCTTCTCCCACGGAGAGTGAAGCTTTCTCACTGCTTCATATGTTTCCCCAAATGTCACCTGCTCAGTGAGGTTTTTCCTGACTACAATGTATGCTGTACTCCTCAGTTCTGAGAAGTCCTATACCTCAGCCTCTACTTCCTTCTTCTCCATTGCATTTATCATCACCTAATATATACATTTCTCTTCTCATCTGTTTCCTTGGAACCAAGATCAGTGGCTGGCATATAATAGGTGTTCATCAAGCATTTGTTGAACAAATGGAGAAAAAAACAGACAGACAGATAGGACACTAAAATTAGGAAGACACATTTCCCTTCTTTTTTCCTAAGTCAGCTATTCTAATCCTTTTTAAGATTATGGGCTTCTTTGAACATGTGATGAAAGCTATTATCTTTTTCTGCTTCCACCACTCTCTAAAAGCTCTTTTGAAGTCACATAAAATTCCATATTCAGTACAGGGAGTTCACAGATAGCCAAGGAAATCTATCTATAAACTTCATATTGAGAAATCCTACTCAGACACATGATCTGTGGTGTCCCATTAAGTCTGTGGTATTGTAGAACCCAGCTAAAATCAGGAACTTGGCGAGGTCTCTATCCCTGGCATTTTAGGTTTCTGAGTGGGATCCAAAGGTAAAGCAAGGACTTGTTTACCTGGGCTTCATTTGCAAACTCCTGTGCTGAATTCTTCTGCATAAGAGTAGCCAGGCAAGCAAATCTGCGGCTGCTGGCTGTGGCCTCCAGGTTATAGAGCTGCCAGAGCAGGGAGAGGCAGTGCACGCGCTGCTGCAGGACTGCCAACTTCTTCTTACTGTGGTGAAGCGCAGGGTGAAGTGTGGTGAAGTGCAGTGTCACCAGGGCCCAGCACCCCCTCCCCATAAGAAACTTAAGTTTTCTCATCGGGGGGGCCCACCCAGAAATGTCTTTAGGACCCCACTACTTCTAACACTAAAGACCTTTTCAATGCATCGCTCTTAACCAGGATAAGTTCAAAGAAGTTTTTTTTTCTTTTTTTAAATGTTCATTCTTTGAATTGCTAATGTTAGTTGAATATATTTCTTATAAGTTATTATAGCTTAATAACTAGATAGCCATTTAATATTACATATATATATATATATATATATATATATATGCACACACACAAACATACATATATGCATCTATAGTTGAAAGAGACCAGGTAATAATACCACATTCTAAATGTAAAAGAAGTCCTCATTCTGTCACACTTAATATACTGGGGGAGTAAGGCAGGAGAAATAGAGCTGTCTGCTATATACTTGAAAAGAAGAGTCTTGGGTCAATATAGGCAAAACTCTAGGTTGGGTCCTCATTTAGGTCTTTGTGGCCCTAGAGGAAACCAGGGTAACTTGGCTATGTTCCTCACTTCTCACTAGGATTGTTTGAAGTTTGGCTCAGGGAACAGAAATGCCAATATTTTTCCAGAAATGTTTGAAAAATGACACCAAACCAGGTCCAAGGGAAATTCCTTTTCAGCAGTCGAAGGGCTTGCCTAGCCAGTTTCTTGGCCAATGTGATCTGTCCCATGTTAAAACAGACCTGGAGATGAGAAAATGAGAACAGCAATGTAAATGTGGAAGGAGTATATAGACAAGGTTCTGGATATCTGGGAGGTGTGCTAGGGTCACTGACATACTGGAGCTGAACTGGAACAGGATCTGGCCACACTAACAAGCGCCCATAGCATCATGAGCAAGCAGAGGAGTAAGAAAACAGGATTATGGAGAAAGCACTTTTCTTTGGCATCCCACACACCTGTCAATAAGAAGTATAGGAAGCTGTGATTTAGAAAGTGATGCTGCTACACTGAGTTGGGATTGTCATTTGGGCAGAAACTCAATGCTTTGATGCCACAGAAAGCATCAGAAGTATCACCAAACCCATCCTATCCCCAAAGAGGATGTAGCATATAGAGAGCTCCTATTTGTATATAAAAAAATAAAGGGGGAGACTATATACCTACATGAATGTGGAACCCCTCTGGTATAGACTATCCAAAGATACATAATTAGGGAGGAGACAGTGGCTGAGTGATGGGGTTGGGTGGGGGTGGGGGGGGAAATCTTTCATCTGTATGTTTTCTTCCAGTAATATTGACATGTATCTGACACAAAACATTGTGTAAATTTAAGGTATATAATGCCACAATTTTTTTATTGTGATACAATTGCTATATAGCATTGTGTATTAGGTATACAGCATGGTGATTTGATGAATGTACATATTATGAAGTGGCCACCATATAAGTTAACATCTATCACCTCATAGTTATATTTTTTTTTCTTGGGATGAGACTTTTATGATCTATTCTCTTAGCTACTTTCAAATACAATACAATATTGTCAACTACAGTCCCCATGTTATACATTAGATCCCGAGAACTTATCTTATAACTGAAAGCTGGGACCTTTTGACTATCTTCATTGATATTAATTACCACCTCCTGTGTAGTTCACATACACTCCAATGAGTAAAGGACACAAAGAGGCAATTCACAGAAACAGAAATAACTAATAAACATATAATGTTAACATACCTTATTAGTTAAAAGATATGCATTAAAATACAATATAGCTTTCATCTATGGGGTAGCAAATTTTCAAAAGACTTAATATCTGGTGAAGATGTAAAAAGTGGAAGCAAACAAATTGATATAATTATTTTGGGTGGACAATTTTGGGATTATACTCATTAAATGTAAAACCATCCATATCTTCTGCCTTAGCATTTCCACCTCTGGAAATTTCTTATAGAAACATTCTCACAAGGGAATAAAGAGCTATTTATAAGAATATTCACTGTAGCAATGTTTATAACAACTGAAAATTAGAGACAACCTAAATGCACATGAAGAAAGTAAACTTACACACACACACACACACATCATTATGGAGAATTTGGAAGCTGTACTGTGATTAAAGGTATAGCAATATGCAACTATGTCCAATCTGTACTATTAAGAGTAAAAACTTCAGGGAAAGGAGAATGTAGACTATGATTCTATTTAAAAAGTAGCATTGAACAAAATGATATGACTATGTGTGTATAGCTGGTGGAATTTGTTCCAAATTACTAACTATGCTAAGGGTGGCACAGGATCAGTGAATACTCTTTCACTTTATACATGTTAGGTATTTCTTTTTTTTTTAAGATTTAATTATTTATGCATAAAAGAACTGGGGTGTAGGCCAGAGGTGTGGTGGGTGAGAAATTCAGCAGAGACAGAGTGGGGAGCAGAACAGGCAGATTTACTGAAATACACTGCTGAGGGGAGCAGTGGGTGAGTCAGGAGAGGTCTGCTGTGTCATGTGGGTAGCTCCCTGGCTGTGGATTGAACTAGTGCTGCAGTGGCTACAGAGAGCTTCATAGTGCTGTGTCTTAACCCCTTGCACCACCAGGCCCCTATTACATATTTCTATGTTTGAATTTGCATAACCCTTTATGACGTTATCACATTTATAATTACATACAAAAATCAAAAAGATTTTAAAAGAAAGAATAGGATAACCTAAAGGAGAAATAACCGAAACTTTAAGGTTACCTCCCGCACTCACCTCTGACCGAAGACAGCAGAAAGTGGCCTCCTCAAACTGACAGATCTTCACCTTGCGCTTTTTCAAAAATGAAAATGCTGAGCGTGGGCCTAGAAGACTGCTTGCCTTCCTCAAATAAAAGAAGGCCTCCAAAGAGACAAGGGGTGAAACTGGGTTAGGCTCAAGTAAGGTTATGATGAGGGTCAAGACTTGAGTGAACCAGAGCTGACAGCGAGTTGGACATGGGAGTTGAACTACAGGGCAGGTGTCCAGGTGGGACTGGTAAGTTGCTCTTTTAGGACCACATTCCCATTTCGGTTTCTCCAAACCCCCTGCCACCTCCTCTCTCTCCTACTTTCCTCTACTTTTCACTCAGGTTTACTGATACAAAGAAGTCTCCCGAGTGAAAGGGCATGGCTGATGGGCTGAGTGCAGAGTTTGCTCACCATGTAATTATCTGAGAGGCCCAAGGAGGCAGCAGCTGCCTCCAGCAGGTAGTAAAATGCACAACTGGTTTTTCCGATGACCAGGCAGTGCTGGGTGAGCGGGGAGAGCACAAACTTCAGCACTTCCTCACAGTGACAGGGCTTCACTGTCAACATGTTTTTTTCAGGGTTGGTCTGAGTCAGCTTCCTGTTCACTAGATCCAGAAAGTCTTCCTCTGTTCTTTGTGGAGAGAAGACCAGAACTGAGAGAGGCACAAAGTGGTCATACTTGCCAGGGTGTCACTGGATCTCAGGGCACTTTCCCCAGGAAGCTTTCCTTAATTCATTAATTCTATATCTATCCTTCTCCCCCATTGCTTCAAAAGTTTTTGAAAGCCAGGGACCTAGCTATAAGAGCAAAGCCCTATTAGGAATTTTAAAATAACTAAAGCTAATCTAAGTGTCTTACAAACTAAATGGGGAAATGACCATAACTGAAGAGAAAACTAACATTGTTAAATAAAAACTTAAAAATAGTACCAAGCAGTAAGTAGTAATACATGTCTCTATTAGAATATCTGAACATTGTCACAGCACATTTGATTATTATTTTATGCAATGCCAACATCTCTTCCTATACTCGGGTATTCAGGCAGGCAAAAATTACCTCCTTTTACAGATAAGGCAATTGAGGCTCAGAGAAGTTAAGTGACTTATATATGATCTCACAGATGCTGAGAGCCAAGAGACAGAGCTCACCCCTCTACTAGCCTAGTGCACTTTCACAGGCACCATTAGTTCCAAAAAGGTCAGATCTCTCTGAGACAGAATAATGGAAAAATGTGGGAACTAAGGACAACTTTGAATGATGGTGAACTTCCTGATAAGTAGAAGGATGTGGAGGCTTCTTAGTGTTTTAAAAAGGAAGAACTGTAAGAGCAAACACACATGGGTTAGTGTTAGTCATGTATAAGATAGATTTTGTTTGGAGGCTGTAAGAAATCAGGTTGGTTAAGTAGAATAGGGAAGTGGAGAGTGACAGGTGAACTCAAGGTAGGGACATTTTGAACTGATGGTATAGGCATTTGAAAGCCAGGAGGTACATGGCTAGGAAATGTAAATTCATTTTTATATTATCGGGGGTCAAAAATACTTGAGACGGCAAATTTACTGCTGAAAAAAATGTTATATGTACAATGCACTGGAAAGCTGTTAAATCGTTTTTCTTTAACTTCAAGGAATTCCCTACTCAGAATAAAAAAAAATGCTTTTCTAAATAAATCTCTGTTAACTTGAATTTTAAGCTGAGTACAAGAGTCACTACTGCCTCCCTGGTCTGCAGTGGCAAGTTCCCAGTTTAATGGTCATCTGTGCCTCACTCTCTGGTCTCTCCATGCTGACTCTCAGCATCTCTACCTGCAGTGTTCACTTGTGAAAGTCTCCTGACTTCTGGATGATCGTGTCTGGAACTGAAAATTATCTGTAGAGACAAAAAGATGATTATCTTCAATTATCCATGTTCATATCAACCGAGAATATTTTCATTTCTGGCTACCTTTCCTCTGCAGCTTACTTCTTAACCTAATTGCTTCCCCTTATCATAAAAATGGGCAGTTTAAATATTAACACACAAAATCAGGATCATAGAATGCAAAATACTTAACAGCAACTCTTTGTGCCTCAAATACAGTCGACCATTGAGTAACATGGGTTTGAACTGTGTGGGCCTACTCATAAGGATTTTTTTTCTATCTATGGGCTCTGCATTCTCTGATTCAACCAGTCGCAGGTGTCAGTTATACATGGATTTTTGACCGTACTATGACAGGTGTGGGGGGAAGGGGGTGTGTGGGGTATAGGGGTTTGGTGTGTCTCACCCCATGTGTTCTAAGGGCCAACAGTCAAAATTTCCCAAGGTAGCTCCTAATTCACAGTTAAAGGAATGAATAAAGAATGTATCCATGTGGTTTGACAGCAACATCCCTGAATATATCTGGCTCAGGTTTATGACTAGAAGAGAGTGAACCATGGAGCCCATGACCTAGTGAAGAAAATCATGACTAGAAGATGCCACAGTCCACTAGAGTCACAGTGGCCAGCAGATGTTTTCGACTTTACCTAGCTGGCCTTAAATAGACTTTATCCTCCAGATGTGACTCATTCTTTGCAAACACCTTTTCAGAGGTGAGAAAGCAAGACAAGAAATGTTGTTGTAATGTTACCTATTGGGGTTCAGAGGCATGAGAAAGAGTCTAAGAGAACTGTTTTATGGAGAACTTGTGTTAAGTAAAAAGGATTGGCTATCTGATCATTTAATGTCAAAAAAGGTAAAGTAAGGTTGAGGTAACTAAGGAAACTGGAGTCAGACAATGTTACTGCAATGCACACTTCCCAGGGGCACCATCATATCACAGTCTGTGTGAACAGCAACCTCTAAATTTGTGCTGTACATGTTCTGCATGGCTACACACACAAGCCCTGGGTCTGAGAAGCCTCAGGGTTTGGCTTACTGGGAAGGTGCGGGTTTTCTCATGTAGGTAAATTAGTTGATATTGATCTCTCAAAAGCAAAAGGCCACAGGAAAAATATGAATGATAGCACAATTTCTTCATAATACCAGATGAAGCCATCGGCTGTTTTCTCTTTCCCCTCAGAAAGTACAAAAGTGCAAATGCTGAAAGAGTTCATCACTCAATGGATTTCTCCAAGTCCCTGTCCCCCTTCATACAGTTATCAGAGTGTCACAGCCAGAAGAGGTAGTGGGATCATAGATCAGCTTCTTCATTTATACCCTGTCCATCACCAACTCATCATCCCTCTTATATTCCTCTCCCCTGTCAACACCCATTTCTCTTCTATCAAAATAGAGAAAGAGAAGATTTGGTTGGGTTTTGACAGCTGTCTTTAAATACTGTAAAAGGCACAACTCTGAAAAATGGGTGAAGTTGTAAGAAGATACACTTCACTTGACGAAAGAATAAGCTTTCTAATAGCTGTTGACCATGAAATGAGATGTCCTATAAGTTAATCTAACTGAAAACAAAAAAGTGAACTCTTATCTGCAATGTGGTAGAAGGATTACAGTATTGGGGAAATATTTATCCACCAATCTAAGCTTTAAAGAGCAAACTCTGATTTATTCCTCAAGTCTTACTTCTATAATCTCCTTCAAGGGAGTCACCTTCTGCTCATTCCTCTGACTGGGAGAACAGCCCCTTGTCTAGATAGCCCAGCCTTATGCTGCAATTTTTATTGCCTTTACCATGCCATAGTGGAATTCTGTATTTAAAATAATGTCTGTATCATCCCCAAAATGAATAATTTCAGGGGTCAAGATTTATTTTGTATTCTTTTCTTTTTTTTTTTAAACATAAGTCTGTCTTTATATATATATATATATATATATATATATATATATATATATATATACACACAAAACAGCTGGGGTACAGGCCAGAGGTGTGGGAGGGTGAGAGGACTCACTAGAGACAGAGTGGGGAGCAGAACAGGTAGACAGACAGAAAGTACTGGTGAGGGGAGCAGCGGGCATGACTGGTGAGGTCTGCCGCACCATGTGGGAATCTTCCTGGCTGGCTGGCAATCAAACCCATGCTGCAGAGGCTGCAGACAGCTTTACAGCACTGTGCTCAACCCTCTGTGCCACTGGGGAGGCCCCTATTTTGAATTCTTAACACCTCTTTGCAGCATTTGATATATATAAAGACTCGATATATCTGTATTGAGCTAAATAATTATAATAAAAACAGTAACTAAAACATATTGAGCACATGTGGCCAGCACTATTCACTGCACATCATACATTCAATGCACATTTTACAACTCTATGAAAATGGCATTGTTATTTTTCTCTATCAGTTGAGGTTAAGTAACTTGCTCAAGATTGCCAAGAGCTAGCAAGGAAAACAAGTACGATCTCCAAAGTTCCTTTAACTTTGAACAACATTTTTCTTATTTCTGGTATTTCAGGGATAAATGGTTCTTTCCATCTATTTTCTTTCTCCTTTAATATTACTTCCTTTTTGTATGAAGTGCTCCAAATGGATGAATAAAGGGAAGTGCTACCCACTGTCCTCTTACTGTCCCCAGGGTTTACCTTGGGAAGAAGGCAGCTGCAATTTGTCAGTGATCACTTGTGTTAGTATGGAGCCGTTGTCTTTGTAACTACAGAACTGGGAAGTCTTCCTGGAGCTTCTAGTAGAACAGATGGCAAAACGGTGGAATGGAACAAAGTCTCCACCGTGACAGCTCCCACAGCGGCAGGCCAAATCTCGAAGAAAGCAGGCACATTCAAGGTGCAGAGCTATCTGTTGTGCCTTGGGCCACAGCTCCCAAGCAGCTTCCCGCAATAGAGGAACTCCAAATTCTAGCACATCAGTTTGAGGTAGAAATAGTTCTTCTTGTAGCCTGTGAGGGGAGTCAGCATCTGAAATATAGGAAAATCTAACTGAGACTCTCCTAAAGTCCTTTTATGTAATCATATTGCACACTCCCAAGTAAATGTTGCTAGTTCTAAGAAAACTTTTTTGTTTTCTAAACTAAAACAATTTCCCTTAGTATTACTGCCCCCTTTGTTCAGTTTTATACCAATCTGAATGATACTGACTTTATCTGGTATAAGGTACTAAGGGGAAGAAGTGATTAGTGGTATAGAAGCACACCTGAGAGATTTCTTGGTAGTTCCTCCTAAACGGAACTTTTTTTATTACAAATTATCATAATCATTAAATCATCAGAAATGTTCTGTTCAAATGTAAGGCCCAAACATATTTTAAAGCCAAAAGAAATTTATTTTTGGATTACATGTGCTTTGGGTAATCCACTATAGTTTTATTCTTTAGCACAGAAAATCTGATATTGCAAGCTACTTAACTTGCTTTGATCATTTATGTTTCAATGTCACGTGTTTAACTTGTGAATTTCTATAATTAGAAATAGTTTATCTTATTTTCTTATTATTCTTAAAAGCCAATAAAGGATTACAGCAGTATTTTCTGTACCAAAAATCAAAACACAAATACTTAACACATGGGGTTAACAAAGAATTAGAATTCTTGAAATTAAGACAATTCTGAAAAATACAAATGATCATTCATTATACCCAAGGTTCCTTCATGATTAAAATAATCATTTCTTAGAATAAGCTTAAGAGTCCCAGGCCCTTGATATAGGACACTGATGTGCTTTTTAACACAGATACCCTCAGGCAAGGTAATCTGTTCAGAGAACAGGAGCAGCTCTTCCTCACCTGGCATTCTCTTCTTCTCTTCGGTTTGTTCAATAATCTCAATAGAAGAAGGCACTAAAATTGGCTCAGCAGGAAGCTCTTGGCTCTTGTTGAACCAGCAGAGTACTTGTATATCTACAAGTGCCCTTAGTATCTGAAGGAGTTTATTTTTCTCCCACCCAGGCAGGAGGTGCTGCAGCAGCTCTACGTGAAAGGAGTGACCAATGATTGCAGCACATTTAACCAGCAACTGTTCCTCTGGGCTCAACTGATCTAGTTGGTTTACAGCTATTTCTGGGGAAAAAAAATCATCAGTGAACAAGCTTTCCACACACACAAATATATAATCTCTTCATTTAAAACAATTAAAAGGCTTGCTTTTTGTCCACTTCTCCACTCAGCCAAACCTCTTAAAAAAGCCAGGTATATATCCATGCCTCATTTCTCCTCATTCAGCACTCATTTATCAATCCACAATGATCAGGTTTTCACCACATCATTGTAACCGTTCTCCCCATGGTCACCAAACCTTTTGTTGGTAGACCTGAAGCTGTGCTCTGAATCACTCAGCTATATTAACAGCTCTTCTCATTTCCATGACCAAAAGGTGCCCACACCCTTCTCTTACTTTCAAGTAAACATGGAGGCCAGGAACCTGGCCCCAGATCTCTAATTGTAAAGATTAAATTAACTCTAGGCATTTTGTAAATTGTTCCATATTCTGACCCAAAAAGTAAAGCAGTTGGTATTGAACCAACATGTTACCAAATCCAAAATCATGGAATAATCCTAAGCCTTTTTCTTTACCCCACAAATGACTAGTTACCCACTTATCCTTCTTCTAGATGTTCTTGAACATACTTCCTCCTAAACAATTTCAGAATAAGTGGTAATTTTCATGTGAATTGCTGTAATTCCCTGCTTTGCATATCTAAATTTTGCACATCCAATTTCCTCTCATTCTCATGCCAAAAACATATTAAACTAGTGGTAAATTATGTATTTAAAATACAAACAAAATCATGTAAATATGTTTTTAAAATAATTTTATAATTTATCTTTCATAATTAATTTTGGCTTTTAATTTAGGCCAAAGTTTTGCTAACTGAGCTATTCATTGTAGCTTCTAAGTTAATGAATCTTTTTTCCTTCTCTATAGATAATGTTGTGGGATAAACTTTCTAGCTATCTCCCAGGATTTAGATAAAATTAGAGTGTCGGTTGAGTTACTAAGTAACAGTGCTTACATGAAAAATAAATGATGAAAATTAGATTAGGAAAAATAGCTGGTAGTAAGCCACACTTTGGGCTTCCTGGGGTATAGCAATTCTTGTAACTGGTTATGTCGCCGGTAGGGCCTGGAAGCTATACCTACAGGTCTATAATAAGAAAAAGCAGTTCCTCATTGAGACATGGAGCCTATAAGCACCCCCCCCCCATCATGGTCTGATTCCAACACACTTAAACTATCCTTAAGACTTTAGAGAACATCAGTGGAAAATGTGAAGATTCCCATTGAGGAACAACACCTATTGATGTCCTGCTTGCATGCTGTGTTCCTGCCTACATGCTTTGAAATTAGTAAAGCTAACACCAAGTGTGGTCTACTGCAGG
Organism: Talpa europaea; assembly: GCF_964194135.1. NCBI lineage: Eukaryota > Metazoa > Chordata > Mammalia > Eulipotyphla > Talpidae > Talpa > Talpa europaea. The sequence goes on from NC_140068.1 coordinate 90,020,662, forward strand.
TGTAGGAATGTGAACTGTCTAGATGGACCTAAAACCTCCAAAGTGAACAGCTTATAAAAGCTAACACTCATTGGACATCATGCACCATGATTTATATTTATGTACCATGATTTAATATTCAACCCCATGAGGTAGGAGCTATCATTATCCTCATTTGACTGATGAGAAGACTAAGACTTAGATAAGTTAACTTTTTAAAGGTTCTACAGCTAGGAGGTAGAGAAGCCAATGCTACCTAGGCTTTGCTGACTCCAGGGTCCTGGCTCTTAACTACTGTGGTGTTCTGTTCTGCTAGTTCATATGCATGCCTTACATCTTCTGCAAGATTATATTTGACTTAAAGGTGTGCTTATTCATCATAATATCTCTCAAGGGACTTCATATAATACCCTGCTCATCAAACACCTTGAATAGAACATTAAAAAACTTCATCTCTAAAAAGAACACCCTCTGTCCAATGATGCCTACCCAATTCTGATAGCTTCATTCTTCATTTCAGCAGTCATTATAAACTTACTCTGTACTCTTTTTTATTAAACTCCTGCTGTGTGCGTAATACTGCTCACTGCACCATGGATTTTTAAATCTCAGCAACATTAGCTACCTTGATTATTATTTCCTCCAGCAAGTGAATATTCACAAAGAGAAACTCAGGACATAATTTTTATTAATGACTAGAAAACATGTCCAAATCATCAGTCAGATCCAAAGAGGACAATGGGTTCATTTAAGTAAAACATTACTCAAGTAGCTCTTTAGGTAGTGCCAGAACTTATTTCTGGAAGGCAGGTTTCTTCTTCAGAAGAAAATGAAGCTATCATGATAATGAGAGAACTATACTCAATCACCCATCAATTACTAATAGCAATGATATCTATTATCCATTCACTTGAGGTCTACAAGGGACCTGCCTTTTAACAATGGTGGGAGAAGCACTGTATTCAGATTCACATCATCCTTGACTGTGCAGACATAAAGTTCCTGGTCTTCTTCAGAGCTGGCAGGAAAAATACTATACATTGTGGATTTCATAGCATTGGCTGTAGGGAAAGAAGAGTATGACTGAGGAAAACACTATGCTCAATGACTAGTTTTAAAGGCACAAGAATTTAGTTAAGAAACTACAACAACCCGACAACTCCACTCCTAGGGATCTACCCAAAGGGCACAGAAACATTGATTCAAAAGACCACCTGTACCCTGATGTTTATTGCAGCACTATTTACAATAGGCAAAACCTGGAAACAATCCAAATGCCCAATAATAGATGACTGGATCAAGATGTGGTATATATACACAATGGAATATTATTCAGCAATCAAAAAAGATAAACTCATGCCATTCGCAGCAACATGGATGGAGCTAGAAGGAATTATGCTCAGTGTAATAAGCCAGAAGGAAAAAGAAAAATATTGGATGGTTTCACTTATAGCAGGAATATAAGGGAACCAAATAAGACATCGTTGTAAAAAAATAATAACAGTACAAAACACAACAAAGCAAAAAAGGACAATTATAAATCAGAGACATATTGCAGGGGAGGAGTTGGGAGAGGATCAGAGGGAGGGCAAGAGAGAGAAGCTTAGGGGACTGAGGTGATAGTGCACAGATGCACTGGGGAAAGAAACTCTATGGGGACTATACCTGAGGGGATAGGGGGAAGAAAATATTGTTTAATAGTGAACAATGATGTAAAAAATAAAAAAATTAATAAAAAATTTAAAAAAAGCAACCACGACACTGAAGATGGACTATACCATGTTTGACGTATTTTACCTCATTCATCCTGCCTGTTCTCTAATTTTCTCTTAGAAACTTATACTTTCTGTACCATACAGTCTCTAACATTCTCTCTCTCTTTTTTTAAAGATTTATTGATTTATTTATACAAGCACTGGGTACAGTCAGAAGCGCCGGAAGGTGAGAGAATTCACCAGAACCAGAGCAGGGAACAGAACAGGCAGACTGACGAAGTACACTGCTGAGGGGAGCAGCGGGCACGGCAGGAGAGGTCTGTGTGCCGTGTGGGACACTCGCCGGAGGCCGGGGATGGAACCGGCGCTGCAGAAGCTGTGTGTCTCTAACATTCTCACTTCTGTTGTTTACTCTGCAAAATAGTTTTCACTTTTATTATATCACAAGTCTAGGTTATCTTCTTGGATTAATATATATTTCTACACTTGTCTTTCTTTTATTCCCTCCTTCTTTCTCTCACCTTTTTCCCCATCCAAATTCTCAGATCATCCTACTCTTCAGTGTAATTCTCTATTGGACTCTCATGTCTATAAATTTTCTCTTGTGGACTCATGTTTAAAAATCCTGTTTTTCAGGATTTTTTTTTTTTTTTAAAGTATTTTGAAATTCCATCTTTTATTTATTTATTTATACATACATACATACAAGCACTGGGTACAGTCAGAAGCACGGGAGGGTGAGAGAATTCACCAGAGCCAGAGCGGGGAGCAGAGCAGGCAGAAGGACCGAAGTACACTGCTGAGGGGAGCAGCGGGCGGCAAGAGAGGTCTGCGCGCCATGTGGGATCCTCCTCCGATGGCCGGGGAGCAGCCGGGGATCGAACCGGCACTGCAGAGGCTGCGGGCAGCTTCACAACCCAGCGCTCAACCGCTGCGCCACTGGGGAGGCCCTCAGGATTTTTTTTTAATCAGTGGATTTTTTTAATCCACTGCTCGGTTGCTCAGAAAGGAACTACAATAACTTGATTTTTGGCTCAATGAAAGCAGGCTTTTGATGTTTCACTATAGTTGCATACTATTTGTGTAGTGTGCTTAGCAGGGAATAGGCCCTTGTCTCCTTGGGGCCAGATGAAGAATGAACTCCAGCTGTCGGACCAAGGCAGAACCAGAGGAAGCTAAGCTTACCTGAGAGGGTCTCCCACTTGGTGTTCTCCTTCTCTTCCTTTTGGAAGTCATGAAAGAGCAGTATGTCCTTAGAGAGAAGGTCCTGGCATAGGACCTCACAGTAGAGGGGGTTTCCAAAGCACCTGTGGAGAAGGTAACTGTAGAGAAGTGAGTAGGGGGATTGTTGACTAATGATACCCACTTGAAGAGAGCCAAGTGTAAGGGTATTTCACACTGAGGGATAGTTCTTTTGAGGGATAGAAGAACTGAGGGACAGAAGAACTTTTGTTAACATCAGCTCTTGATGATATACAGAAAGAGGCAGCAGCACAGAATGTAAAATAAAAATTTCTGATTGGTTTTGAAAAGTATTTTCTTAACAATTTGCTTTTATTGCTGTTAAAAGGAACTAACATCCCTTGCTAAGGTCTGGCAAACACTGACCTGACACATATAATTGACACATTAAGCTGACAGATTATCTAAGTCCGACTGTCCTGTGAAACCTGGGTGGAAACCCTTACTGGTTTACTAGGACACTGTCTACCCTTAAATCTAGTCTTGGGACTGATCATGGTTACTATGCCATTCTCTCCCCAACTCCAGTGAGACCAAAGTCTTCTCATTTATGGCACTGGTTCCTCCCTTAATGAAGTGCCCAGCTAGCCCTAGCCACTCACATCTGCAGTTCTTGGGGGATGCTCACCACCCCCAGTTCCCAACATGCCATTCTCAACAGCGAGGTTGCTGCCAGCTTCGAAATGGGCACATGGTTAGTCTGAGGGCTCTGCAGGAAGTGTTGGGCCCAGCCATGCAAGGCGAAGGTAGGGGTCAATGTCATCACCATGATGATGGGCACGCTGGAGAGCAATGTTCCCAAAAACTTCCAGGAAGCTGCATCCATATACTGGGCCTCGTCAATGAGGAAAATCAGTGGTGTTTCCCTCACTGCCTAGAAATAACAGCAAAGAAACAAGGACGACCTCTGATTAGAAATAAAGTCACCTGATTTTCAAATCTACCATGAATTTCCTTCCAACAATTTAAATAAAAGGTCAACACAAGCTAGGTTACCTCTCCTAAAGAAATGTACTGAGTTTCCTTGGACAAGAAAATACTCTAACTGAAAAATAAAATAAGCAGCAAAATAATCTCCAAATCAAACTTGAAACTTTCTAAATATTTCACTTTGGCAAAGGCTTCAAACTGTGTGGGAATTCATAATACTTTAAACCAGAATTCCCAAACTAGGCTGCACATCACAATCACCTGAGAGTGACTGCTAAAACTACCAGTTATAAGGTACAACTCACATAGACTTTTAAAAAAATATATTTACTTCCATCCACATTCCTAACATTTATTCCTCTCCCCACTGCTGCAGGCTTCCATTCTAATGTGTTCATTGTATAACTTTCAGTTTGTGTTGTATTTGTTATTTTGTCAAGTAAATTATTTTTATGTAAATGCTACTGTATTACAGATCTCATGATTTCTCTTCTTATTCAGGGCTGTTTTAAAGTTTACTCCCTGCTGTTGTGTTTTCACCTATTCCCTTACTACTAATTCCTGTATTACACACTATATTATTCATCCATGAGTTTATGTCAATACCTCCCTAGCTGCCACAAGCACACACTGCAATCAACAGCCTCTCTGGGATACCCAGGAGTGGAAATGCTGGGTCCAGAGGATGCATGTTATTACAATTTGAACAGTTACTTTTAGACTACTTTCCAGGATGGCTACATCAGTTTCTGTTAATAGAAATTTCTGATTCCATAATTCTGGGTTGGTCCTGAATGTCCATATTTTTAATAGACTGAAGGTAAAATAGCCATCTGCCTGCATTTAGAAATCACAGTTTTAAATTAAATTTCTAAAATTTCATTATAAGAAACAGGGTCAGGAAAGAGCAAAGATCTTTTCTCTTACATTGTGCTGTAGTATGGATTCAAGGTTATAGACATAAACAAAGAAGATATCAATAAATAGGTAAAAAAATGCCTACATCAAGGAGTGATTTAGCTAGATTAAAATAAGCATATATTATTTCCACATATTAGGAATTAATGATATGCAGCAAAAGTACCCACCTCCTGAAGCATTTGGAAAAAACATGCTTTAATCTTCTTTTGCCGGGCCAGGTCATCCATATGTGAAACTTTGAAGGATAAGGGAAACTGACCAGGAAAATCATTCATATATTAGCATTGAAGATGACAATCTAATAAAATACACAGTTTTTCAAAATGGAACAGAAAATAATTCTATTTTGAGTGAGAAAAAGTTTCTGTAGGATTGAGCATAGCATTACAAATGCCAATCCAACATCAATATGTAGTTCAGAAGATGAAAATCAAAGTCCAGAAATGGTGAGAGAGAGATAGATAGCTCCTTTCCACACGATTCTGGCAAACCCTTAAGGCCATGATTTAGTAGTAAAGTGAAAGTCAGACTTAGCAGAGTCACTTTGAAGAGTTCTAGTACCCTGTTTATGTCAAGCACATCAAAATGAGACTTGTTAGAAAAGAATTGCAATGGATATCTCCTACCACTGTTTCCTATGCTTGGCTGAGGCACACAGACTGAGACCAAAAGGTGAAAACATGTCTTGACTACTTTGGCAAGTGGCCAGAACCCCAGACAGAGCCTGTCTTAGGGACAGGTCATGTTGAGAAATTAGACAGATGTTAGTTTTCTCTGTCTTCCATTACACATGATGAATTTCAGGCTAAGTAGATTAGGAGAAATGATGGAGAAAGAATAAATGTAATTGCAGATGAGGGAATTCTTAGTCTACTTGCTATTGGGAAACACACATACCCCTATACCCCTAGAAACTTCTGAGATTCAGATGTTGGTTCAAATGTCATACTCCCTGGCTAGGAAAGAGAATGTTAGGCTTAAAGAACAAAATATTTCCACCAGCTTGAGAATACATAGATTTAACTGCTGAGGATGCTGGCTAGTCAAGGTCACCTTGATAGATTCTGCATTTTCACATTTACAATGCAGTCTCTTACATATATCTCCTCTAAAATTCTCTATATAAGGAACTACAAATATCATTTAAAGAACCATAAAAAACTACAATCATTATTTTACAGATAAAAAATTTCAGGCTCAGAAAGGCTAAGTGATTTGTGCCAGAACATAAAATTAGCAAGTGTCAGAGTCAGTCCTAGAATCTACTCTCCTCACAAAGGAGGAAGCCTGAGTTTTAGGAACAAAGGGATTTCAAATATCAATCTTTCCACTGCTAGTTAAAAGTTCTTAGGCCACAGTTAGATAGATAGATAGACGGACAAAGAGACAGGCAGCCTGCCTAAGGATATCAGAAGACAACCCTGGGTTCAACTGCCCACAAAAAAAAAAAAAAAAAAAAAAAAAAAATCATAATCCAATTCAGAGAGCCATTGCCTTGATTACCTTCACAAAGAAGAGTTCATTAAATAGGCAGTAAAGTGGTTCCTCTACCACTCCTCGGAGCTGCTTGTGTAGACACTCTTGGCGGGAATAGGCTGGGCATGTATCAATCTCAAAGAAGATGGCCATGAGGGTCTGGATGGCATAGAAGCACTGCTTGGAATTAGCTTCCTTCATCTTCAGTGGCAACACCCTGGTGAATGTTACTATGGTCACTGGGAATCCCTGGCCCACAGAGAGATTACTCATTTCACCAACCCAAGGACACAGAATCTAAAATATAAATCTCACCAATAAAGGAAAGGAACCCCAAGAGAAGTAGATGCTAAGTCAAGAAGCAGGAGTTTTTACCTATACCCTTCTCTCTGGGCCAGGAAATTTATTTCAGCCAATAGCTGACTTTTTCCACAGCCTTTTCCACCTTCATAGAGAACTGCCTGTCCTTTCTTCTGGTGCACACACCCTTGCTGTGCCATTCGGAAGGCTTCTAGTTCTTTTTCCCGATCTGTAGAGAGACAAGGAACACCTAGAACTGCTATACATTTTTAGTAATACTGTTGATTTGAATTAATTTGCAAAGGTGAATCTCAGAATGGCTCCCCAAGTCCTACCCATGCTTTTTCCCAAAACAATGCTTGGCAGAATCACATTTTTGATGAAGCATCTGGATGCTCCATAAATGTGTAGTGGGCTTGGGGCTTTGCTCCAAAGCACAAGTAATAATATTCTGAGCAATTAGGTATCACATGAACATGGGAGCTACTAAATAATCTGTTTTTTTAATAAAAATGTCCGTAACAACAACTCAGTCTTCAGAGTCTGTCACTGCTACTAAAGATGCTGGACTAATAAATATAGGTAAAATGAATAGAAAGATGGGGAATATACAGTGTGGGCTTTCAACAGTTTTGCTGCTATTATCACATTTAAGAATAAAGAAATTCCTTCCAAAGATGATTTGACCACAAAAATAGTCACATCACAATAGCTCAATTCTGACTTACAAAGATTCTTACTAAATGTTGGTACTTCTAGGTAAAGTAGTAGAATTTCACCTGGAATTTTAATATCTAACATGGCAAAAAAAATGGCAAGTCCTCTTCAAAAAAGGCTGTTTTCTATTTTAAAATATAAGCTTAGAAGAGTTAATCTTGCATTTGTTTAAAAAATCACATTAACCATCTATAGCTGAAAAAAAAAAAAAGTACAAAGTAAAACTCACCTAACAAAGGATGATCTTTATTTCTTTCTCTGGCCAAGTGTCTCTTTCCAAACATTCTGGAGGAAAAGGACAAAGAGAAACATGTCTATTAAATATAGGTTGAGGAAAAAAATAACAAGTTTAGGGGCGGGGTTATAGTAGTAAACAATGGGCAAGTTATAGAATAATACTATCTTTAATAATGTTGGAAAATTAGAAATAAGTTTGAGTGTAGTTAAGTTTAGTTAGTGTTGTTCTCTATGAGAAATGATATAAAAACTGGGCATCAGGGCCTCCCTGGTGGCTCAGGTGGTTGAGCACAGCACTGTGAAGCTGTCCGCAGCCTCTGCAGTGCTGGTTTGATCTCCACCGGCCTTGGAGCAATCCACATGGTGAGCAGACCTCTCCTGTCTCACCCGCTGCACCCCTCAGCAGTGTGTTTCAGTCAGTCTGCCTGTTCTGTTCCCAGCTCTGTCTCTGGTGACTCCTCTCATCCTCCCGTGCATCTGGCCTATACCCCAGTTCTGGCATAAATAAAATAAATCTTAAAAAACAAAAAAACAAAAAAACTGGGCATCAGACCACTTTGGGAGATGGTCTGGCTCTGCCAACAACTCAAATGGACCTGGACAAGTCCTTTTATTTAGATAAATCAATATGTATGTATGTATATGCATATATATACATTGGGATATATATAGTACATAAATGTTGGGATTTGTATAAACAGATAACAAATTGCTAAATAGAGAACAAATTGTCTTCATAAGTGAATACTTTCAGATAACTAAAGAGGTAGAGTTCTGTATAAAAGAGTTTTTGAAAAACTAAAAATTTTTGAGAGGAGGAAGAGCAGGTATTTATTGTTCCAGGCTCAGGGAACCTTATTGTGAACTACACAAAGAATAAAGAATGTAGATTAGGAACCGCACACTTCCTGTTGACTAGCAGGAAGCTCACTAACAGACCATAGAAGATTCTAAATATAAAAGCTAAATGTCTCGGACATGAAACCTTCCTCTTAAGTCATTTGCACAGCCTAGTACTAGAAGCACTTTTTATACAATCAAAACCTGATTCTCTGATACCCTAATTCTGTAAAAGAGATAGGAATGAACTACATGATGACACTCACATACATCTTCTATGGCCAAGGTATTCATACATCTTCCCTGGGTTAGAGATGTTCTTCATCATTTTCTCTGGGAGTTTCTTGAAGTTGTAAGCAGGCAACATGGATCTTAGATATGTTACTTCATCACAGGACACCAAACCTGGATAAGCAGTTATCATTCTGGCCACAAGGCTCACTTTTGGGCCAATAACTGTGTCAGAGAAATAGTAATAAAAGGATGTAGAATTTTTAGACCACTTCCTCCACACCTCCGCCCCCAAATTTATAGAACTAACAGTCCATTGTCCTTTTATACCTGTATATTCATGTCTTGCTACTGCCCCGACCACACCACAGAATACTGGTCCATTGGTGATACTGATGGAAACAAGCCTGGGGAAGAGAAAAGCAACAGTGGGTAAATAGCTAGACGCCTCCAAGTCAGGTACTAGATTTGCTACTTGCTAGATCCGAAGTCTAGTTTTAGGCTTCTGAATAGAAAAGGCTATAGGCTGCTGTCAGTCTATATCATATGATGTGTACAAATTACTAAATATTAGGAACAAAATGGTTACCTTCCACCAGGATTTTCAGTTGAGAAGTTATTATTACTAAAAAATTAAAAATACCTTGTATTTGTCAGATATTTATATATGCTTTTTTGAAGTATTTTCAAGTTGATCACCTCACCTGATCCTTTGAGGAATAATTAATAACAAATGTGAGGTATGCTGAACAAGCATTTAAACCCATTTGACAAAAGAAAAATAACCAAAGAAGTTAATTAATTTTCCCAGAGTTACACAGCAAAAGTTAGAGTAGAGACAGAATGAGAATCCAGGCTTTGACTCCTAGATGCCATTTTTATTATAATATGCTGCCTCAGATAAAATCCCCAAATGAAAAGTAGATAAACAGATGTCAGCACAAGATTAATGGATCAAACAGAATAAAGGAATAATCAGAATGTCAGGCAGCTGATGGAAGCCTTCCTGAGGCAAACTGTCTTAGGAATACATTTTTTTCAATGAGTAATACTATTTTATTCATTCATACAACATATATCCATTCATTCATTTTGACAAGCACTAAGAATTATGGAAAGTACTAAGTACTGGATGAGGTGTTTAAAATACTCTATCCTGGAGAAGTCCAATCTGGGGAGATGGGTGGTCGGTATGAGGAAGGTGAAGAGACATAGTCATAAGTTAGCAAGAGAATATTACATATTAGAAACTAGGAGAGCAAATTAACAGAGAAAAGAGGGAACACAGACTGTAAGGAAGAGCAAAGGGGAATGATTAAGTCCAATGAAGAAATAAGAAGTAACCAAGTGAGAAAAGTATTATTTGTTCTTTATCATCGTCTTGTTAATAACTGATTTTCTCACATGCGTACATATAGTCACTCAACAAGCATTCGTTGAACCATAAGCTGGGCACTGTGCTAGCTGTGATGGGCATAAAAAGAAACAAGATGTTACCCCCTCGGCTAACTAAACAACTAACTTTAACACAATGAAATTTAAGTACATGAATAAAATGCTGTAGGAGCTGCAACAAAGTGAAGAAATAGTTAATTTTCTCCAACTAGACTTCTCAGAGAATTCTTGCGTATAAAAGATAACTTTTGACCAACTTAAGAAAGGAAGGAGCTTAGCACGTAGAGAAAGTGGGAAAGGGCATTTTAGAAAGTATTATCAGATGTCAGAATTTTGGTCTTATTCTCGGTATAAGCATAACAACTGCCTGGTTCTTGTCTTGGGTGTTTCTTTATTTCCTGGGGCAGTGGGCCCAGTGAGTGCCTGGTAAGAGCCTCATCTATCCTTAGGGGAACACAGGAGAACTTTGATGACCTAGCAGACAATAATGCTAGATTGTTGCTACTTTTTATGTTCCTTATGAACAAATGAAAATGGCTTATTTGTTAGATTTAACTTGAAACTATTTATGTCTCATTTTACCCTCTTTGTCCATCACATATCTTATCATCTGTCACATGACATTTTCTGCTTGGTCTCTGTTATGTCTGCATTATTTACACCATTTTATTCCTGTGCTTAAATTTCATTGTGTTAAAGTTAGTTGTTTATTTAGCTGAGGGGGTAACATCTTATTTCTCTTTATGCCCATCACAGCTAGCACAGTGCCTGGCTCACGGTTCAATGAATGCCCGTTGAGTGACTATACTTATGCATGTGAGAAAATCAGTTATTAACAAGACTATGATAAAGAACAAATAATACATTTCTCACTTAGTTACTTCTTTATTGGGCTTTATTATTCCCCCTTGCTCTTCCTTATAGTCCATGCTCCTTTCTTCCTTTAAAAATTTTCTTTAGTGCTGGAGAATATACTTTTATTCAATATATACAAATATATACATAGTATTTCTGGTGCTGAAAATTACAGTGATGAGATTCTGAGACTGTACTCTTTAGCTCTCAAAAATATCCTAAAGAAATAGTCACAAATCAAAAAAAAAGCCTGATCAGTCAATGGACTCAGAGAATCTTCTCCTGTAAATGAGTTGAAAACTGAAGGCATTTCAGGCCCCCCTGGTGGCGCAGTGGGTTGAGTGCAGTTTACAAAGAAAGTGTTATTACTACCATTTTTTCCTTATGGGTTCCCAGATGGACATTAACAAGTCATTTCATCTGGGCCTCCCTGGTGGCGCATAGGGTTAAACACCATACAATGAAGCTGTCTGAAGCCTCTGCAGCACGAGTTCGATTCCCAGCAGGCCAGGGAGCAAACCACATGGCGCAGCAGACCTCTCCTGCCTCGCCCGCTGCTCCCCTCAGCAGTGTCTTCGGTCTGTCTGCCTGTTCTGCTCCCTGCTCTGTCTCTGGTGAATTCTCAGATCACCCTCCCGCACATCTGGTCTGTACACCAGTTCTTGTATAAATAAATAAATCTTTAAAAAGAAAAAACCTCATTGTAAAAAAAATAAGAAAACTTAAGGCATTTCTTAGATTCAAAAGAGGAACTTGCAAATTGGCCCAAGGAGAACAGGGTATTGAAAAAAGAGGCATAGAATATGGTTTGGGGCTTAGGTGAGGCTGATTCGAGGCAGAGGCCACACAGACTGCACTGAGACTAGGTCTCTGTCCTTGAATTATGGGTGAAGAAGGCTAGCTTCAGCAACTAATTAGTGTAGAATTTCCAAAAATATGTTCCTTAGAACATTCATTCTTCTGGATGTTTAAGGATCTTCCTGGAGAAAAGTGTTTGGTGACCAAATAAATTTGAAAAATGTTAAATAAAACAAAATATGAAAAATTACTATAAGGTTATGCAGAACCTTTGATGTTAATGTATGAGCCTCAAGAAGTAAAACATAGTTTTAAAACATATTTGGTCATGAAAATATTTTTTTAATGAACTATTAAAAAATTAATATTCTACAAAACACACTGTGGGAAATTTACTCAATTACAATTATCTTTAAGGAAAAAAATACCAATTTGAAACTGGCTATTTGGCTTACCAACATAACCTCTGGATGTTAATTTCCTTAAATTAAGGAGGTCAGATTAGATGAACTCTAAGATCCTGTCTAGCTCTTTACATATACTATATTCTAAATTAAATAAGACTGAAAGGGGCAAGTTATGGCCAAAGAGTCATAGAGGGCATCCTTAATGATACTTGTAAGATAGCCTTTGGGCCAAAGAAATGACTATCTCACTCAGTAGTAAGGTCCACTGGCAGGATCCTTGAAGACCATATGTAAATGCAAAACCTCTGGAGCAGAACAGACCAGCACTGGAAGGGATGGTCCAGCACATCATACTACAGGTAAGACTGGGAATGAGGCTGTAGTATCTGCAAGATCCTGCCATGCCTGAAAGAGGTGCCAAAACACATCTGCCTTCAGCTAAGAGTCCAAGTATCTATGAAGCAAGTATAGTAACTTCTTACCTGCAAAATAAGGAGTTGGATCAGATAATCTCAGAATTCCTTTTTAGTACTAACATTTGATAAGTATGTCTTTCCTATATCATATTAACAATGTCTATCATCCCATTTGGGAAATACCTGTATTTTATAGGAGACAGTTGTGTGTAATAAACAACATAGGGTTTGAGGACAGAAAATCTGGATCTTGGGCCTCCCCTGTGGCGCAGCGGTTGAGCGCTGGGTTGCGAGGCTGCCCAGAGCCTCTGCAGCGCCGGTTTGATCCCCGGCTGCTCCCCGGCCACCGGAGGAGGGTCCCACAAGGCGCGCAGACCTCTCCTGCCTCCCGCTGCTCCCCTCAGCAGTGTACTTCGGTCCTTCTGCCTGCTCTGCTCCCCGCTCTGGCTCTGGTGAATTCTCTCACCCTCCCGCGCTTCTGACTGTACCCAGTGCATGTATAAACAAAACAAACAAACAAATAAATAAATAAATAAAGCATGCCTCTATTAAAAAAAAAAAAAAGAAAAATTCCAATCAACCTTGTCATCATACAACTAGTAAGAAAATGAATTTCTCTATACTTTTATTAGGGTTAGGTTTTTATAGAAGGTGGGAAGATGGGGACTGGGTTATGGAGGAGAAATGGGTTCATTATGAATTCCAGAAAAATCAATAGGCTAGAGAAAGTCAAAAAGGAGTGCAATAACTGGCTGTGATCCCCTTCTTTCTAGTAAATTGCCCTATAACTTCTCTTCCCATGCCTCCCCTTTGTTCTGCAACCCCTCCACATACAGATACTATTTGTAGCATATTAATTTATATATTGGCTATTCCTTTGCAATGTTTTGAATCCTGCTATCTTTATTGCGCCTCTCCATCTTACCCTACTGTATGGAAATTTCATTGTCCCTTAGTAACTTGTTCTGCACTTCATAGTTTCTTAATATTTTTTTTTTTTCTGATTTCTCTTGGCATGCTCCCTCCTCTCTAGGTAGATTCTGAATGCCCTCAACCCCTGCTACTTGTTACTGCCTGAAGAGCCCCCTGGGACCTGAAAAACTCCTCTCTGCCCCACCTTCCTCCTCACTTGGTCTCAGCAAGATTCTCCCAGCAGAAACTGAAGATGCTGAAGGAACTCTCCAGGGCATGTGCACACTCATCTGGCTTCTTATCCCCAGGAAGACCAAAGACACAGAGGAACATGCAGCCCTGGGATAGATTAAAAAAAAAAAAAAAAAAAAAAGACAAGTTTACCAGGGGAAGGAATAAGGCGTGCCTAGAACTGAACCAATCCCCCTGAATGAAGCCAGACCCTTTCCTAATTGGTTTTCTGTTAGAAATGCAGGATTTTACATAATTCATGAGATGGATACTCTGGGTAATTTCAACATGGAGATTTAAAAAAGAAGAAATAAAATCATGATTTAACAAACTATTTATTCAAAGAACTATAATTTAAAATACAAAAAAATTGGTGTCAAGAACTTTCCAAGAGCCTCCTGGGTGGCGCAGGCGGTTGAGCGCGGCACTATGAAGTTGTCCTCAGCCTTCGCAGTGCTGGTTTGATCCCTGCCGGCCATGGAGATACCCACATGGCGAGCAGACCTCTCCTGTCTCACCTGCTGCTCCCCTCAGCAGTGTATTTCAGTCAGTCTGCCTGTTCTGTTCCCCACTCAGTCTTTGGTGAATCCTCTCACCCTCCCACACATCTGGCCTGTACCCCGTTTCTTGTATAAATAAATAATCTTTAAAAAAAAAAGAACTTGCCAAAAGTTCAACTTTTAGTGTATACCGTGAGCAAAGTGTCTTCCCACATTTTCTTCACCCATGTCAAGTATTATATACGATACTATTCTTTTTCAAGCTGCTCAATTATCTGAGAAAGATCAGATTACATTTACTTTACCAATAGAACCAAAAAATATTCTTTAGGCTTTCAAAAAGAATTTTGAACAACAATTAAATCAAAAAAGATATGAAGAGTAACCCTCACTTATTCTGCAAATTAACTAGAATATCCCATTCCTTAACTATTATTAGCTGAAGTTTTATGTAATACTGCTTGTTATAAAATAAGTAGCAGAAATTGACTTATGCTTGTGTTATGTGAAAGATAAACTAGTCATGCCAGATTATTCTTCTTTACCTACCTGTAATATAGATAGATCAAATTCCTTTGTACTTACTTTCTCAAACATAAAGATCCGGCTCAGCTGGCCACCCCCTTTCTCTATGACTGTAGAGATGTATAAGGCAGCCTCCTGGATAAGATGACACAAATGCAACATCCATGCTGTCTTGTGAAACTCTAGGTTGACCAAAACCATAGTCACGGTACGAAATTCGGATATATACTCCATAGGTTGGCCTTCATCAATCTACAAAGACACGGACAGTTACTTTGCCTTCCATTCTCAACATCATATTTAGGCATTTTAATTATATATTCTGTGGTGAGCTTTAGAAAATAACTTATGGATATCAGACAAAAATTTAAAATTCAGGTTGAGAGGTATAGAATATATACTAACTGGGGTGCTTGGAATTAAAACTGTTTTACTTTAAACTTAATTCACTCATGAACTTTTCTAGGCTTTTATATGTTCTTTCCAAGAGTTAGTTTGATTTGTCCAATTCTATTAGTCACTATATTATTTAACTAAGAGATTCACATAGGTTCATATATACACAATCATTTAACACATATTTACCAAACATGTACACTATATCTTGTTTACAGTATATTAGCTTCTTTAGGGAAAAAAGTAAATATGGCTTCTATTTCCTAGGATTATGAAGTTATAAGAGTTGTAAGATTCTAAGTCTAAAGTTATGATGTGGAAATCTGCTGGTGTTACAGTGGAACAGTAAATGAACTGAATCAATACAAAAAATTGTTACGCATAAATATACACCTGTTTACACAAACACACACAGTCTACATGATGACTCAAAAACTAGGAAACAACCTTCTTCAAAAGGCTTTTCATTATGTGTTTCCGCAGGCTTTGTTCAAGTGCAGAGTCTGGATCCAACTCTAGAGCAGTTCTTAGGGTATCTGAGAAAAGAAAAACAATGTCTCCAACCAGGTGGAAAATTAATCTTAAAAATTTTGGGCTTAGTTAGAAAGGACAAAGTAACTTACCAGCACTTGTCCGGTAATGTGGCAGATAATCAAGGCACTTGTCAAAATGCTCATCAAAATCAAATGGGCCAATGATCCGCATATCTCTTAACTATAGAAAGGAAACTGCTCAATTTCTGTGCCCACCTACATACTGGGTTACCTTTGGCTCCTTAACAGAGGGGCTGAGGATGCCATCTCCCTTGTTTATCATTTCTTTCCAGTTTTACTGTGATGCCTTATCTTCTTAGGAGAATATTTCCCACCTCCCTCCAAAATGGAGTTCCACTGGCTGTTGGTTTGGTCAGGCATTATGTGAATACCACCAGAGGATTCTCTGTGTAGAAGGAAGCCTTTTCAGGACAAGCAATGATGGGATCAGTTTCCTACCTTCACAGCTTCATCTTCCCTCATGATTTCCACTTCAAACATGTACTGCTCACAGAGCTTCCAGCAATTCCAAGACAAGACAATCTCATTTGCCTGAGCCAAACGTTGAGCTAACTGGACGTCATCTACGTCCCGCCCAATCACTAACAGGTACTGCCGCTGTTTGTCTCCAACAATAACCTGGGATATCCGACCTGCAGACAGACCTGTCCAGAAGAGGCAAGTGATCAATAACCAAACTCCATTGGAATGCAAAGGCTAGGGTCTGAAATCTTCACCCTGTTCTCTACATCATGGCAATATTGTTATTGCCCACAGCTGCAGAAGCATCAGGTGAGCTTCCCTTCAAAAACAGTAACTTGCCCTATATTTCCTTCTGTTTCAAATGCAGACATTCTAACAAATATGGGTTTTATAGGGGAAGAAACAAGAGATCTTAGGCCTCAAACAGTCTTGTCTCTAAATTGCTCTTTTAATGGACAGCTAGGTCCATGGCAAAGAACTCAGGAGGACAGCTAATGGTTATACTCATAAACTGCTACCCTCCTTACATGTAACCAGGGCCTAGTGAGTGGGCAATTAGCATCTAACCAAACATGGACTTTGCCACCCATTTTTCATTCTACCTCTTTTTTTGTCTTTTCTTTTTAAATTGAGGGCAACATTGGTTTAAAACATGTTTGCATGTTTGTATGTTTTAAGAATACAGGCTCGTATGGCTTCAAAGGTATACTACACCATGCCCACCTTCAAAATACTAATAACCTGACATTGGACACCCTCTACCCTTTGCTTCCACCCCCAACCTTCCCTTCTCCTTTGGAAACCTCAGCTCTGTTACCAGATTCCAAGGGTCTATTTGTGTCTGTTTGTTTGCTTCATTTCTTTATATTCCATAAATATATAACCATATCCCAGAACTAAGCTTAAAAATACTTATAGCGTGTAACAAGGTAAAATTCATGATGCCTGGCACCCACCAAAATTACCAAGCTTTCAATGAATAAGGAAATATATGTTCCATAATGAGGAGAAAAATCAATCAATCAAGCCCAAGCCAGAATAACACAGAGTACAATTATTAGTCAAGAACATTACAAGAGTTAAAACTGTACTCCATATGTTCACAGATGTAAAGACTGAGTAAGTGGAGACATAGCAAACTGCAAGCATGAAAACTACAATGCATGAGATGAAAAATACACTGGAGAGGATTAAAGACAAATTAGACATTATAGAAGAAAAGGTTTGTAAACTTGAAAACATAGTAATAGAAACTATCCAAAATAAAACACAGGAAGAAAAAAAAAATCTAAGGATAATGAACACAGCACAGTAAGTTGTGAGACAATTTCAAGCAGCCTAATTGGAAAGAAAAAATTATTTGAAGAAATAATAGATTTGAAATTTGATGAAAACTAAAGACCAGTAGATCCAAAATGTTTCATGCACAAGAAAAATGAAAAGACTGCACAAAGGTACATCATAATTAGATTACCTAAAATCAGTGATAAAAGAAAAAAAATCTCAAAAGCAGCCAGGGGCAGAAGAGAGGGGAGAGATACATTATATACAAAGAAACAAAGATATAATTGAATGATTCCTTGTTGGAAACACTGCAAGATACAGGACAAAACAAGTTTTAATATAAGGGAAGAAATAACTTTGTCAACCTAGAATTCAGTATCCATGGAATTACCTTTCAAAAACAAGTGAAATAAAAGATTTTTTTCAGACACAAGAGCTGAACAAACACATCTCTACCAAATCCACACTGTGTGAAATGAAGTACTTCAAACAGTCATAAATGTTAATAAGGACATAAAGAAATAGGAAGTCTTATACATTACTAGTGGGAATGTAAAATGGCACAACTACTTTGGAAAACAGATTGGCAATTTTTTAAAAATTCAAACACATTTACCAGTAGAAGTAGCCCTTCTACCCCTAAGTATTTATCTAAGAGAAATGAAAGTACATATCCACACACAGACCTACACATAGATGTAAATGGTAGCTTTATTTGTAATATCTGAAAACTGATAACAACCCAAATGTCCATCAAAAAGTGAATGGATAAATGGAATCGAATAGAAAATCCAGAAATAAACCCACTGATGTATGGTCAACTTATCTTTCACAAAGGAGCAAAGAATATGCATTGGAGCAAAGAAAGTTTGTTCAATAAATGGTGCTGGGAAAACTGGGTTGCTACATGCAAAAGAATGAAGCTTGACTACCTCACACCATGCACAAAAACCATCTCAAAATGGATTAAAGAACTAGACAGAAGACCTGAAACCATAAAATACATAGAAGGAAATTTAGGTGAAACACTACATGACATGCACATCAAAGACATCTTTACAGACACATCACCTAAAGCAGTGATAGTGAAGGCAAAGATAGACAGCTGGGACTACATCAAATTAAAGAGCTTCTGCACAGCAAAAGAGACAATAACCAAAACAAAGAGAAACCCCACCGACTGGGAGAACATTTTTGCACACAACACTAATGATAAAGGACTGATCACAAAAATCTACAAAGAGCTGATGAGACTCAACAAAAACAAAGAAAATAATCCAGTCAAAAAATGGGCAGAAGAGATAAAAAGAAACTTCTCTGAAGAGGAAATGCAAAGAACCAACAGGCATATGAAAAAATGTTCAGCATCACTTGTAATCAGGGAAATGCAAATCAAAACTACCATGAGATACCATCTTACACCAGTGAGAATGGCACATATTAAAAAAACTAGCAACAACAAATGTTGGCGAGGATGTGGAGAAAAAGGAACTCTCCTGCACTGCTGGTGGGAGTGCAAACTGGTCCAACCGTTATGGAGAGTTGTGTGGAGATTTCTTGACCTACTAAACATAGAGCTTCCATATGATCCAGCAATTCCACTCCTTGGTATTTACCCAAAGGACACAGAAACATCAATTTCAAAGAGCACCTGCACCCCTATTTTTATAGCAGCACCATTTACAATAGCTAAGCTTTGGAAACAACCCAAATGCCCAAAAATAGATGACTGGATCAAGAAGACGTGGTACATATACACCATGGAATATTACTCAGCAATCAAAAAAGATAAACACATGCAATTTGCAGCAACATGGATGGCGCTGGAAGGGATCATGCTCAGCAAAATAAGCCAGAAAGAAAAAGAAAAATACCGGATGGTCTCACTCACAGGAATCTAGAAAACTTAAATAAGGGACCAGGAAAAAGAATAACTATAAGAAAGAAAATATCAAAATCAACAAACAACTATGAACCAAAGACACTCTATGGGCGGGTGGGGGGTGAGGAAAAGAGGGATTGGGGTCAAAGTAAGAGGGTTGTAATTGTATGGGGAATATAAAAATAAAATTTAAATTAAAAAGAAGTGAATGGATAAACAAACTGTAGTGTATCCATAAGGAAGAACACCACTCAGTAATAATGGAGAATGAACTAATGATACATGCCATAAAATGAATAAATTTTAAAATAATTACGTTGAATGAAAGTCATCAAAACATAACACTTGTTAAAAATGCAAAATATTCTTTAGTGACAGGAAACCAGTGGTTACAAGAGGACAGGGAAAGAGAGTGATGGAAGGGCTTAAAAAGTGGTACGAGTCCACTTTTTTGAGGGATGGATAAGTTTATTATCCTCATTGTGGTGACGGCTTCAAAAGTGTATAAATGTCTATGTACAGTATCAGTTATAAATTATCCCTCAATAAAACAAAACCAAAAGAATAAAAAAGAATAGAAAGACAGAAGAGATGCTATATAAGACAGAATTTGATTCTTCACAACTGGCCCTCAAAATATAAATGAATAGCTGGGACCAGCTTTTTTATTTATTTATTTATTTATTTATTTATTTTTTAAATAATAAATTTTATTTTTATATTCCCCATACAATTGCAGCCCCCCCCCCCCATTCTGACCCCAATCCCTCCCCTCCCGCCCCCGCCCCCCTAAAAGTGTCTCTGGTTCATAGTTTTTTGTTGATTTTGATTTTCACTTTCTTATAGTTATTCATTTTCCTGGTGGGACCAGCTTTTAAACTCTCAATTCAAAACTCCCTTGAGGTTTCTGGACTCCTGTGAAGGAGTTTTGTGCTAGAGCTTCTCCTCCAATCTTGACTCTGTCACTGGTGAAACTTTAAAATTTTTATTGCACAGTATTTTATTTTATTTGTTTATTTTTATTTATTCCTTTTTAAAAGATTTATTTATTTATGCATACAAGAACTGGGGTATAGGCCAGAAGTGTGTGTGTGTGTGGGGGGGGGGTGAAAGGATTCACCAGAGACAGAGTGGGGAACAGAACAGGCAGAATGACTGAAATACACTGCTGAGGGGGGCAGTGGGCAAGTCAGGAAAGGCCTGCTGCGCCTGTGGGTCACCTCCCTGGCTGGCCAGGGATCGTGCTACAGTGGCTGCGGATAGCTTCACAGGTTGCATCTTTACCCCTTGCACCACCAGGGAGGCCCCGTATTTCACAGAATTTTAAATTATGTAATTAAATTATGTAAATGATGTAATAGTTAAAAAAAAAATGAACCACATAAAAAATACATTAAAAAGTCTTGCTTCCACCTATGTTCCCAACTACATTATTTTCTTCTAAAGGTAACTTTTGTTTCTTATATTTCTTTATACAAACATAAACAAACAAGAAAATTAATTATTTCCCTTTGCATCTTATGTTTTCTCACATTTTGGAGATACTACAATAACAGAACATCTTTTTTTTTTTTTCCAAATTGTAGATAATCTCCTTGAGTAGACATTTTATTAATTTTTTAATCAGTCTCTACAGATGAGTTGTTTTTAACCTTCCATTACAAACCAGATTGAAATTAATTATATTTATAGTATTTTATATATACACAAGTATGCCTGTAGGGTAAATGTTCAGAAGTGGGATTGCTGGGCTGAAGAACACATGCATTTGTAATCTTACTAGGGCTTACTAAATCACCCTCCATAAAAGTTATATCACTGTTGATTCTCACCAGCACTGTCCCAGAAAGTATTTTTCTCTCACAGGCCCACTAACTGTGTTGTTGGCATCTGAATTTCTGCATATCCTTAGGTGAGAAGTGATCATAATGTACCTTCAATTGGCAATTTTCTTATTATGAAGCTGACCATCTTTTCACATTAAAAAAGAAGTACCAGGGCCTCCCCGGTGGCGCAGCGGTTGAGCGCTGGGTTGTGAAGCTGCCCGCGGCCTCTGCGGCGCCGGTTCGATCCCCGGCTGCTCCCCGGCCATCGGAGGAGGGTCCCACATGGCGCGCAGACCTCTCCTGCCGCCCGCTGCTCCCCTCAGCAGTGTACTTCGGTCCTTCTGCCTGCTCTGCTCCCCGCTCTGGCTCTGGTGAATTCTCTCACCCTCCCGCGCTTCTGACTGTACCCAGTGCATGTATAAACAAAACAAACAAACAAACCAGCAAACAAATAAATAAAGCATGCCTCTATAAAAAAAAAAAAAAAAAAAAAAGAAGTACCATTCATTCATGTCCTTTGCCTACTGTTTCTTTTAGAAAATTAATCTTGTTAGTGCATTAATTAAATTAAAAAAATTCACCTTTTGCGTCATGATGTGTTGTAAATACATTTCCCCCAGTTTTTCATTTATTTTTTGAATTTTTTACAGATTTTCCCTTCCCCCTCCCCAATTTGGTCACTCTTTTAGTAGATACTACCTATCTTTAGCTGCAGGTCCTGGCCTTCAATGGTATGATAGATCCCAAATTTCTCCTGTATTTCCAGACTGCATTTTGCCACGAGGGTAATGATGTCACTCAGTTGATTCTGTTCCACTGTCCAGAGAGCCAGGAGCACATTCCCTGCGGAGATACAAGACAGGTTGCTAGAGGTCAAACACCTGAACTCACCTGGTCCAGGTTAAAGCTTCCAATAATGCAGAAGATAACAAGGTGTCAGGCAATGTCTGTTGGCACTACCCATTTTGCTAAGTTAAGATTTTGCCTCAGATCCTTAGAAATATTTAGCATATAGTAAACTGATGAGGTGGAAGTTGAAATGTTCCCTAAGGTTTAAAGGTATTTTTGGTAATCTTCCCTCCATAGTTACACTAACATAAAGGAGTAATACTAGTAAAGAGGTTCACAAAATGTAGGTTAAAGTTCAACTCTAATTTTATGATCGGTTTAGTTAAGTTTAAATGAAAAGATAGGCCAACTCTGTGTAATACCGTGCTTAACGATCCTAAAAATTCTCCAGATAAGAAACTCTTGACTTGGGCCTCCCCGGTGGCGCAGTGGTTAGCACTGGGTTGCGAAGCTGCCCGCAGCCTCTGCAGCGCCGGTTCGATCCCTGGCGGCAAGTGAGGGGCCCACATGGCGCACAGACCTCTCCTGCCGCCCGCTGCTCTCCTCAGCAGTGTACTTCATCGTTCTGCCTGTTCAGCTC
This sequence comes from Talpa europaea, assembly GCF_964194135.1. Lineage (NCBI taxonomy): Eukaryota > Metazoa > Chordata > Mammalia > Eulipotyphla > Talpidae > Talpa > Talpa europaea. The sequence continues at coordinate 90,043,122 of NC_140068.1, forward strand.
CCCGCTCTGGCTCTGGTGAATTCTCACACCTTCCCGTGCTTCTGACTGTACCCAGTGCTTGTATAAATAAATAAATAAATCTTAAAAAAAAAAAAAAAAGAAACTCTTGACTCCTGACTCCTCCCTATCTTACTTATGTTCTGCTATTAAAGACCAAGTGTCTCTGGTTTTTATGAAAGTGCTTTATAGGCACTTATTTTCTTATCATTCAGTCTTTACAAAATGTAAAGCACACGTGAGCAAGCACATGGGCAAGACTTTTCCATTAGACTAGGAGATCCTGAGGCAGAGACTGTATCATTCTCATCTTTGTTTCCTCTTGCCCAGTATATACAATATATTAAGTAAACAATGCTGAATAAATACACCAAATTTCACCTAAATAATAGTCTTCCTTACTTCCAGTCATCTAAATATCAAGAAAAACTGAAAGATACCTGTGATATTTAGGATATCGCCTCCAAAACAGAGCACATCTGAAATGGAACGAGAAAGAGAAAAATGAATAAAAATCAGAGATGTACATTGTATATGATCAAAAGAATGGCCAATTGAGTTTTTTCTTTCTTTCTTTTTTTTCTGATCTATTTGTTCACCCTGAGACTCAGGCTCCTACTTCCTTTCTTCAGACTTTTCCTGAAGTCGGCCATATCTATATTTATTTACTCTAAATGGAAGTACTCCTGTTCTCTTAAAGTGCCCCCTCCATTTGTGCCCCTTCAACCTCTAAAGAGCTTTACTCCCTCCTCATCTTCTCTCATTTCTATCAATATCTTAAAAAAAAACAGAACACAACAAGTTTAACCCACCTATTCTTAATTCTACCATTTTCTCTAGTGTAGGGTAAGGTAAAAGGTATCAGGCTTTTCTGCCCTCCTGCCATCAGGATAGATGAGGGAACCCTGTGATCCTGAATGCATGCCTGATGGCGGGCACCTGAAGTGGGTACACCTGCGCTAAGACTGTGCTTTTAAGGATGGCGTCACAGGGACGCCAGAAGCCGAGAAAGCAGCAGCAGAAGCCGAAGAGAAGCCGAGATCACCAGAGAGCCCAGATAGAGTGAGGATTTGCTGGGGGTTGGGAGGCCTGCCAGCCTGCCTGCCTCCTGGCCCCCCAGCACCCCTGCCTGCCATATGCCTGGTGAACCCCAATAAAAGACCTGCAAAAAACCGCTGAGGACTCTGACTCCTCCTTTACCCGGTCTGCATGGGATCAGAAAACCTGCACCGTGTCTATTCCTGCCCTTACATCTAGTTATTCCATTTTTATTTTATTTTTTAAGATTTATTTATTTACACATACAAGAACTGGGGTACAGGCCAGAGGTGTGGGGGGTGAGGGAGTTCACTAGAGACAGAGTGGGGAACAGAACAGACAGACTGACTGAAACACACTGCTGAGGGGAGCAGCGGGCAAAGCAGCAGAGGTCTGTTGCGCCATTTGGGTAGCTCCCTGGCCAGCAGGGGATTGAACTTGTGCTGCAGAGGCTGCGGATAGCTTCATAGAGCAGTGCTTAATCCCTTGCGCCATCAGGGAGGCCCAGTTCCATTTTTAAACTATATGCACAGCAAAAAAAAATTCTCAAAGAATTAGCTATATACAATTTTCTCCTCATATCCTATTCACTCATATATTTTCTCCACCATTCTCTTCTCAACCTATTCCAATCTGACATCCATCTCTATACGTCACTAAAATTATCAAAATCATCAACAGCATTCACCTAGCAAAATTCAATGTTTTTGGCCTTACTGTACTATTGATAACCTTTTAATTTCAATCCAGCTTGCTCCAGCTGTCATCTTATTAGACACACTACTTCTCTTTTGACAACACCAGCATACCCTACCTTACTGGGCTGCTTCACAGTTTCCTTTTGTAGGTTCTTTCTCCCAAATTGTTAATTTTGCCTAAGAATTTCTCAAGCCGGGACCTCCTTGGTGGCATAGGCAGTTGAGCACAGCACTGTGAAGCTATCTGCAGACTCTGCAGCAGGAGTTCGATCCCCTGCAGCACAAATTCGATCCCCTGCCAGCCAGGGAGCAACCCACATGGCGCAGCAGACCTCTCCTGTGTCACCCGCTGCTCCCCTCAGCGGTGTATTTCATTCGATCTGCCTATTTTGCTCCCCACTCTGTCTCTGGTGAATCCTCTGACCACCAACACACACAAACACCCCTCTGGCCTGTACCCGGTTCTTGTATAAATAAAGTAAATCTTTAAAAAAAAAAATCCCGCAAGCTCTAGTCTTAGGTTCTTTTTATTTACACTCTCCCCATGTGGACTCAATCCTTATTTTATGTAGCATTTTTATTCCACCAACTCATATTTTTTTAAATTTATATATATTTGTAGGGTAAAGAAAAGGTCAGGCTTTTCTGCCCTCCTGCCATCAGGATAGTTGATGGATCCTTGAGGTCCTGAATGCATGCCTGATGGCGGGCACCTGGAGTGGGGGGGGGGGCAGATGTAGATAGGATTCACCTGGGCTAAGACTGTGCTTTGTAAGGGCGGTGTGACGGGGACGCCAGCAGAAGCTGAGCAGAAGCCGAAAAAGAAGCCGAGAGAGAAGCAAAGAAGCAGAAACAGAAGCAGAGATCACCGGAGAGCCCAGATAGAGTGAAGACTTTCTGGGGGCTGGGAGGACTGCCAGCCTCCTGGCCCCCCAGCACCCCTGCCTGCTGTGTACCTGGTAACCCCAATAAAAGACCTGCAAAAAAACCACTGAGGACTCTGACTCCTCCTTTGCCCGGTCTGCATGGGATCCTAGAAAACCTGCACTGTCTCCATTCCTGCCCTTACAATTGGCGTAAGTCAGCAAGATGATCCATGTAGACGGGTATTGGAGCCCTCCGAAGACCTGGAGGGACTAACAGACTGTGTTTGACTGTGACAATGCTGGAGGTGCCATGGTGGCAAAGAAGGTGGACACCATCCGGGAGCTGTGGGACGAGACCTCAGCTGGAGGAGGAGAAGCCCGAGAGGACCAGCCAACGACCCAGAGGCAGCAAGAATCGTCAGAAGAGAGAACCACGATTCGGAGCTTGCCAGTGCTGATGCAGGGAGAGGCCAACGGATTTCGACTGACGGACATGGACTGATGAACTTGGACTGACAATCCCGCCAGAAGGCGGAGGACTTTGAAGGTTGATACGTTTTGGGACCCTGGGGGTGGAACAGTTTTGTTTGTAAACCCCAGGAGATGGGAATATGGGGGTGGCCAGTAGGCCTTGGTGGCCAAAAGCAGCCTGTGTATGCCCAGCAGCCAGGCAGAGGAGAAAAGCCAACTGAGAAGGCAAAAGCTGGTGCTGATGCTAAGTTTGGGAAGCCCTGAGCGGCTGTTAAGCAGCCTGAGTATGCTGAAGACCTGTGAGTCTCGTAAAATCACCTGTGGGTGATGCCCTGCTCATTGTCGAGTGAGGCTGAGGAGCTGAGGAACCCGTCCTTGGGGGACGGGTGGGGAACATGGCTTGGGGTGGAGCCCAAGCCGAAGAGGGGACCCGAAAGAGGCCGCATGTAGAGTTTGGATCCCCGACCCATGTGCTTGTGCAGTGGGGTGGCCTGAGTGCAGGGGTCTGCGAGTCGCATTGGTGGCTATGAAGGCCGAATTTTGGAGCGACTGCAGACAGAAACCCTGAGGGTTGGCGATTACCCCCAACAGAATAGAATCGCCAATCCCAGAGCGAGTGCATCCTGGGGGTGGATGCTGTGTGTGGCTTGCAGCCGAGACTACAGCCAGAGAAGGCCAGGAAGCCTGACAGCTCCTGGTGTGTTACAGCAGATGCCGTGAGTGATTCCCCTCCCTCGTATGAGCAGTGCCTTCGGCAGCAGATGTGGTGGCTCATCTGCTGGTACCAATAATTGTCTTTTGCCACTAGGTTGGGGCCCTGCCTGGACTTATTTGTGTTCTGTTGTATTTTGTTATATTGTGATATATTTGCTTTTGTGGGCCATGGCTACATTGTTTGTTTGATAAGAAAATTGTGTGTGTGTGTGTATATATATATATATATATATATATAGACTGCATGGCAGAAAACCCTGAGGGGGTGGACTGTAGGGTAAAGAAAAGGTCAGGCTTTTCTGCCCTCCCGTCATCAGGATAGATGATGGATCCTTGAGGTCCTGAATGCATGCCTGATGGCAGGCACCTGGAGTAGGGTGTGGGCAGATGTAGATAGGATTCACCTGGGCTAAGACTGTGCTTTTTAAGGGTGGCGTCACAGGGACGCCAGCAGAAGCCGAGAGAGAAGCAAAGAAGCAGAAGCAGAGATCACCGGGGAGCCCAGAGAGAGTGAAGATTTGCTGGGGGCTGGGAGGACTGCCAGCCTCCCGGCCCCCCAGCACCCCTGCCTGCCATATACCTCGTGAACCCCAATAAAACACCTGCAAAACCACTGAGAACTCTGATTCTTCCTTTACCCGGTCTGCATGGTATCAGAAAACCTGCTCAGTTGCCATTCCTGCCATCTACAATATTTTACATCATTGTTCATTTTTAAACAACATTTGCTTTTTTTATCTCCCCCCCACCCGCCTCAGGTGTAGTCCCCATAGAATTTCCTTCACCAATTCACCTGTGCACCACCACCTCAGTCCCCTGTGCTCCCTCCTCCCTCCCTCTGATCTTAACTTTCTCCCTCCTCCTCCCCTGCAGGATGTCTCTGGTTTTTAATTGTCTGTTTTTGTTTTGTTGTGTTTTACATTGCTATTATTTTTTTCCCTTGATGTCTTATTTGGTTCCCCTATATTCCCCCTATAAGTGAAACCAACTCATATTTTAATCACTAACAGGTATCTATTCTCTGAGCTTCAGGCCCAATCATTGCTCTATTTGAATGAGTTACTGTTATCTCAAACTTAATGAATTAAAAATATCAAGCGCCCTTGCTTTTCTTTCTCAAAGCCCAGTCTTGGGCTTCCCTGGTGGCATAGGGGGTTAAAGTCTCAGTGCTATCAAGCTATGGCCAGCCACTGTGTAAGGCGCAGCAGACCTCTCCTGTCTCAACCACGGCTCCCCATAGCAGTGTATTTCAGTAGATCTGCCTGTTCTGCTTCCTACTCTGTCTCTGGTGAATCCTTTCACTCCCCACACTGCTGGCCTACACCCCAGTTCTTGTACATAAAAAAAAAAAATTTTAAAAAAAACCCCCAGATACACATTTTGATTTGACACCACCATCAATTCAGTTATGAAGGCCAAAAAACAAACACCACTACATCACATTGAAATTCAATACACCAACAAATCCTATGTGTTGAACCTGCCAAAGAGATTACAAATCAATCCATATACACAGAGCATCACTGCTATATCTCTATACCAGTTTTTTCAACCTTGATTACACATTGGTACAACTTTTAAAAATGCTAGGCTTGCCCCCAAGAAATTCTGATTTAATTGGTCTGGGGTAAACCCTAGACATCAGGATTTTTAAAAGCTCTCCACTGCTGGTAGGAGTGCAAACTGGTGCAACCACTATGGAAAGCTGCATGGAGGTTCCTCAATCTGCGAAAAATGGAGCTTCCATATGATCCAGCAATTCCACTCCTAGGTATCCACCCAAAGGACACAAAAACATTAATTCAAAAGGACACCTGCACCCCTATGTTTACTGCAGCACTATTTACAATAGGTAATCTACCATCAGCTCCCACAGGGCTGTGCGGGACTAACGACTGGTCCTTGACTCAGCTACATGCTTCACTTCAAGAGTGAGTGTGCTGCACCCCTATGTTTATAGCAGCACTATTTACAATAGCTAAGCTTTGGAAACAACCCAAATGTCCAAAAATAGATGACTGGATGAAGAAGACGTGGTATATATACACAATGGAATATTACCCAGCAATCAAAAAAGATAAACTCATGCCATTTGCAGCAACATGGATGGCGCTGGAAGGGATCATGCTCAGTGAAATAAGCCAGAAAGAAAAAGAAAAATACCGGATGGTCTAATTTATAAGAGGAATGTAGAGGGCCAAATAAAGGGCCAGGGAAAAAAATTATAATAAAGTAAAAAATCAAAACCAACAGATAACTATAAACCAGAGACATACTTCAGGGGAGGAGGGAGAAGGGAGGAGGATCAAAACAAGGGTGGGAAGAGCACAAGGGACCATGGTGATAGTTCATGGGTGAATGGGTGGTGGGAATTTCACGGGGACTATAACCAAGATGAAAAATGCATACATTGTATAAAAATGGAAAATGTTGTAAAAAAAATTATAAAAATAAAAGCTCTCCAGTGGTGATTTAAGGTACAACCAGTACTGTAGACCAAACTTCCATCTCCTCTCTCCACAACTGCTCTAATTGCCTCTTCCAGCTTCCATTCTTACCACCTATTCACCCATCAGCATCTATATCCAATCTCCATAAAGCAGCTTAAAAAAAAAAAGTCAGATCACACTATTTCCCTGTTAGAACCTTTCAAGTGTCCCTCAGCACACAAATACATAAGCAAATTTCTTAACATGGCCTATAGAACTTCATGTTTTCCAAGCTTACTTTAAGCCATTCTTCCCACTACTAGCTACATTGTAGGTCACATTGGCCTTCTTGGACCCCAGATCACACACCAAGTTTCTCCCATCTCAGAACCTTTGTACTTGGCATTCTTCTGTCTGAAATATTTTACCCTAGCTCATCACAAGGCATTCCTCCCATCTTTTAAACACTTTCTTCTCTGCTTAATTAAATATCTTCTAAGAAGAGCCTCCTATGACCACCCTATCTATATAGATCTATATAGAACCCCCCTTCGTTACCCTACAGTTTACCTTACATCCCATTTATTTCCTTTATAGGATGTATAATGTATAAGGATCTTGTTTACTTATTATCTGTCTTCCCCACTAAAATGGAAACTTTGTGAGGACAGGTACCCTGTCTTATTTTCCTCTGTATTTCAAGTATCCAGAAATTTCTGGTGTTATGTATTGCATATTTTTTATCTTCCTTTTTCATTAAATGTCATGAGAAAAATTGAGAACTTTTAAGGGTGAGTCAAATAAATAAGTTCCTAAAGGTGAAATCACAAAGTATTCTGGTCAACCTCGGGAATGTGGACATGACTGTATGGCACTGTCAGTAAAGGAAGGGAATAATAGGTAACGATTCAGGGGCAGAAGTGAGAGTAGGACTGACCAGTCTGAAAACTCAATAGTAGATTTTGGCTCCCTCCATAAACCTATCACTGTGTGTGTGTGTCACAAGAGTATTTATTACTCAAAACATGTTTGCTACCCAAATAAATTTCCCCCCCTCCAGATCAGGCATGTATCCACAAACTCAATACATGGCAGAAAATAAACACTCATTCCTGCCTCACAGGATCAAAACACAATAATGTAATGAGGTGTTTTGTCTTATAAAATATATGTGATATGCACACATAAGGTGCATTACATTACTATTAGAAGAGAACCTGCGGAATAGTTCATTTTGAAGCAAAAGACAAATGTGCAAAGTAAAAATTAAAAGAGCTCTCTATTCCCTTTTGTGAATACTGAAACCACAGCTGAGACTGGGTAGAACGGCAGGTAAGGCAAAGATCCAGCTTGTCAGTGGCAGTCTGAAGAAATAAAGATGAGTAATACTAAAGGAATGACCCTTTAGCGACTCTTAAAGTCCCCAGGTTCCCTTCTGTTACACCAAACCTCCCTGCTCCCCTACAGTGGTCACTCACGCTCCACGATGTCACTAATGTAATAACTGAAGATGTGGGCCAGTTTGTCCATGTTATCTTCTGACTTGCATGTCAGGCTGAACCTGTCCATTAATGCTGTAAACCCTGACCAACAAAGCAAAAATTACCATGTTAACTGCAATCCTAAACTTTTCGGCCCTATTATTTTTGTGACGAGTCATTCCATTATCTTTTAAATGGTGTTCTTAGAACGTTTTCAAGAGCAGACTGGTTACGGCTGCCTCTGGGAAACCAGAGGGCCATCCTCTCCTCATTTCCAGGAGTTGCAAATAGTGAAGATTCACCCAGAAGCCAAATTATAGGGTTCCTCTGCATGAGTGATAGAGAAACCGCCGATAAGGCGAATAGATTAACGCTTTAAGGAGAATTCAAGGTGAGCTCGTCGGGGACAGGGACTTCTATCACTCATCTTCATAACCATGCCACGAACTCCACCAATGGTGGTTAAATGAAGGACTCGCGAAGTAGTTATTGGAACCTTCCTTAACTCCTAGGACAACAGCGGGCACAGGCGAATGGACCAAAGAACGAATCGCCCCAGCGAGGCAGTAACTGGAGGAGGCAGAATGTTTACTGGAAAATGCTCGGGGCCAGGAGAAAGCTTGGATTCAAAGCCTGTGCCATGGGGCCCCGGAAAAGTTTCTCATTCTGAGCCTCAATTTCATCACATTTGAAGTGACCTCAAGGGCTAAGTCCCCTCAGGCCCCGGGCCCGCCTACTTGCGGGGGGCACGCCCGGCCGGCCGCGCGGGGGCGGCGCGCAGCTAAGCCGCGCCTCAGCCGGCCGGGCCCGGGCGCGCAACCGCCGAGGCCCGGGGGGAGCCCAACCGCCGCGCCCCCGCCGGCCCGGAGAGCAGCACCGCCCCTCACCCGTCACGTGGACGCCGAGGAGGACGCCCTGGGCTGTGGCGAGCTCGGGCTCCGATCCCCCGGGCTTCCTGAAGACTAACAGATCCGGGAGCAGCGCCGCCAACCGGGCCTCCACGGGCCACAGGGGCGGCGCCACCACCCACTCACCGCTCACCATGGCGGCGGCGGGGATGCCGGCCGAGCCACCGGAAGGAGGGCCTGCTGCCTGGCAACCAATCCGCAGCGGCGGCCCTGCCTGGGCCCTCCCACCAGCCAATCAGCGTGGACCCCTCGGCGGGATCACTGTCAGGAAGGTGACATCGCCTCACACACCGGAGTAGAAGCGTGGGCTACCTCTTAATTGACAAGGGGAAGTTCCATTAGCATCTGACTGGAAAAAAAAAAAAAAAAGGCAAAATAAAGATGGTTTCAAAACTTAATATTGCCAGACTAAGTTAAGCCTCTTTGTTAGGGAGGGCTTTCTTCTATGTCGGTTGTCTGCTATGGATACGCGCACGTTTGAAGTTGCAGTCTTTGTTACTTAGATTCATGGAAAACAGGATGAGCATTTTGTGGATTTTAACAATCAGAGAAAGTATTCTTAGGTTCTTGCAGAAATTAAAAAAATTTTAAAATTCTGTCTTCACTGTATATTTCCATATGCCTAATAAATCAAGGTTGTTTTGGTGATAATTAAGGGCCAATTTTACTCATGAAATCACTTCATATTTTGATTAACATTTCCAATAGAAAGATCAAATTAGCCCCAGGTGACAGAAAATAATTTCAAGTAGGAAGACCAAAAAAGAAGGTGATACAGCTAGAAGGCCTGGACACTACAGATTTGATGTGTTTTGATATTATGACACAACCTAGAACACACAGGATGTAGACTTCAGTTTTTAGTATTTTTACTTTTATTTTAAAAAATAACAATTGCAATGACATCAATGATCCATCACCTGTACTCCCCCTACTAGTGGAGGGAAAACCTATATATATATATAGGAAAACCTATACATATATATATTTGAGTCCCAAAGGAAAATCAAGACATTATTATCAGGCACCCAATATGCAGAAATAACTGTTGGTCCAGTGGTATAGAAACTAACATGTTCAATGTACCAATGCAATTAAAATACATACATTTACAATTATCCTGCAAAAAAAAAAAAGCGTTCAAGAACTGAAATAACTACACACTAAACAATTATTCTCTAATCCACTCACTCTTTCTCTATGAAGGCATCACTACAGTCACAAGTACAAGTGAATAAAAGAACTTGAAACAAAAGAAAAATCCAAAGCTCAACTCTCTACTTTGTGGGTTTATAATGGTGTACTTAAAAATGACCACAATTAAAGGGCCATGGGCTATCTGAAATGCAACAGAAGCATTTCATTTCAAACAAAACGCAAATCAAACTCATGAAGAAAAAAAAATACATCCTACATTATGGGGCTTGTATTACTATGTACAAACTTACACAAATAAATAGCATTTAAGAACTGTTGACTTAAGTACTAGAAATTAGGTATGAAGAATTTCTTTTTGAACTTTCATCCTAAATACTCCTAAAACAAACCAAGGGGTATAAAAATTTTTCCATCCTCATTGTTTTTAGTAATCTATCATCTGAAAGACATGGGGCTTACTGGGTAAAGTTATCATCTCAAACTCACATAGAGTAAGAAATTTCTAGTGAGCCTATAAAAGGTCATTGGTCCCTCCTGACATCGAGAAGCCAGGACAGATGACCAGATTCCAGGAACTAGGAAGAAACCTTCACTTCCGGGTGCCTCTGCTTAACTCCGTTTCCCAATTTCTACCATTACAATGATTTCCCTCTGTGACATTTTCTTTAGCAGGTCTCTTTCCTCTTAATACAAACTAGAGCAAAATCAAAGAAAAAGCCAATTTTTACTTGTGGTATTTCAATCAAACCCAAATGTTCGTCAAAAGAATTAGGTTCTCCTCCTGCTTCCAGAGAAGGCAGCAACTCATTTAAAATATCATCTTAGTTCTTCCAGGGTTCAACATCTAGAACAGATGTTTGAGGCACAACCGATTCTGGGTACTGTGGCCCAGTTCCTGACCCTGCAGGCATCTCTATTTCCAGTCTGTAGTTTATCCCCAGAATATGGATGCAATGTGAAAACCTTTCTGCACAAGGCTGGTGGAGAAAAGGGGAAACACATGGAAACTGGCACCAAAAATCAGCTGCCATGAGAAGAATGAGAATGTTCGCTTTCTGAGGCCAGCACAAAGCGCTGCAGGAGTGAAGCCAACATCCACCTTAAACTCTAGCAGGTGACCTGGAGTATGTTCAGGACAGCTTGATTGAACAGTATGTTCCAGAAATTGTCAAGAACCAAACCTTAGACTTCTCCCTTTCCATGCTTGTATAAAGGTTATCATGTAAATTATCCTCTTCATCTTAACAATCCATTCCAGGCATCCATCCACTGGAAAATCATGCTTTATGACAACATAGCTTTATAAATACAATTCTCTCTTCTAGACTGAATCACACAGGAACCTGTCTATTCCTCAAATGCTGTCACAATGCCTATGATTGAAAATTTCTACTTTGGCTCTCTGTTTAGGAGTTACTACAAAATGTCTTCAGTATTTCAGCACAGACGTTAAATTTTCTCTACTTAGGAAAGGCAGTTTCAAGATCTCTAATTATCTTGAAAGTTGCCATAGTAAGAACTATGGTCCATATGACCTGTCAACAGAGGGACAAGCAGACCACTACTTGTCAAAACTAAAAAAAAGGATTCTCAGCAATTTATATTTTTAGTGCTTCAGTCTTTTATCATTCTATCCCCAGAGTTAGCATTTTTTTGGCTGGTGTCCAAAAATACCAACCTATCATCTGGGCAGACAGAGATTCTTATAACCACAGATTAGATGACTATATCTCAGATAATTTATTGTTTCCATATCGTAAGATGGAACTTCCTTGCCTGGAAGCCATCTCTGAATACAAAGTGTCCATTCAGTTAGTCAGCCTGAGAGCTCCCATCAGAAGGATGGATGCCATTTAGATTCCATGGGAAGGGATAGGCTGCAGCTTCCCTGATTGCAGTTTAGGTTGAGAAGGTTGCTCTCCCCTGCTGAGATGGTTGGCTGGTTTCACCAGTCAGCGTAACTGCTGTATGTGGTACGCTGGGCTGGCATGGATCCCTTGCACCATCCTAATCCATGAAATGTCAGTATCATCGACAGTCTGAAATAGGTCCTGACTCAAAGGGTGAGACAAAGGCTTGCAACTTCAATTTGCCAGACATCGCTGCAATTATAATACTGAGCCACTCATTAAAAACTAAGTGGTTTCTGTCCTGTAGAAAAGGGCAGAATGAGATCGTCAGTGTCCCATAGGAAGAGTTGATCAGTTTCCTGGAACAGTGGGAAGCAGTGGTGAGGAACATGATTTTGATCAGCCCCATCACATGTCATGGGGTTAGGACACTCGGATGATCTGTGTCATTGCTTCTTCATCTGCTTGGTTTGGATCCTAGATACAAACAAAGCATAGTGATAATTAATATCATTTGCAAAAGCAACAGGGAACTCATAACTCACATACTTCTCACTAAGGGAATTCACAAGACTTTGCAAAGTATATCGAAGGCATATAATAATGTATCTAGTCTGCAGCTCCATTAAGAGAAGGTATGTCTTTTTCCTTAAAGGCTGACGGCTAGTACCCTTAAACCAAAAATGCAGAGCATGAAGGTCTTCTGGGAAGAACATAGCCACT